>NW_027466491.1:3212500-3862500 GCF_050575085.1 Anarhichas minor
CATGCAAAAGTATCTTTGAGTGTGTTTATATAAACTGTTTTTTTGTTGTTGCTGTATTCCATTAAATGCTGCTGCATTTATAATGAGGATTATTATTAGGTTTTATTTCATCACATGTCCAGTAAGATAGAATAGCGTCAATGTGAATGTAGCACAGTAAAGTGGAGGACAACAGGAAGGAGCGGAACTCAAGATACACTACGTTAGAGAAGGACAGATCCAGACGGGAGGAAAGTAGAGGACATAAGTATTCCAGAAGGAGGGGTAACAGAAAGAATTGATGCAAAGTGAATAGGGGATGTCATTCGGCATATAGTCACTTTCTTTTTCAGTTTCTGTGTCATTGTGAGAGGGTCACAGTCATGCGTCTCTTCTCAATCACTTGGCTGTTTTTCATTCAGTAGTCCAGAGGAAAATTGCTGTGTCACAGGATAATGTGTGATAGCGGCGTCTCTCCCAGGCTGACAGACAGCCGTGTATGCAGAAAGACAAGATAAGCAGAGAGGAAGACATGCCTGAAGGTTTTGGGCTGGCAGATTGACCGACATCCAGACACACAGCTGTCCGTCGTGGCCTATGCATATTTCCATCATGTTTCCAGAATACTACTGATGCTTTTCTTTCTAGGTGAAGGTAAAGCATCATGTTACAGGATAAACGTTCTGGAGTACACCAATGAAAGAGACTCATTTCTATTATCTCCTGAGATAATAGAAAGGTGACGGCCGGATTGTAGTCTCCGAGACGAAATCATTGTTTGACAAATAGTGTGGGTAGAGAGAGAATTAGCAGATACAGCGCTAAATTTGTTTCCGTGGTGGCTCTCGAGAAAATTGAATACATCTTGTATAATTCAGCCAGCTGTGTGCTGATTGGCTACCTGCAGGGTTTCTCCAGCCCATCGTTGGCCTCTCAGTACCACTTTCCAATCAACGTCAAGCTGGCCCGTTTAAATTTCCTACGGTTGTTATTCTGTGGCTTGTGTGCTCGGTTTAGCGGTCGCTTTCCCCAAATGAATGCTGCCGATTGTGCTGATGATGATGATGATTCAATTAATGTGAGCAGGGCAGCAATTTCTTTGTCAAAATGACAAAATGGCACTTTGATTATCCTTCATCGTGCAACTGTCGCTCTGAAAACCGTCATTTTTGAATGGGTCCATGACTATTGGACAGAAATAAAGACAGACCCGGTAGAAAGGCTTTTGTGTCCTGTGACAATATTGTGTTGCCCTCCTCACAAAAAGAGACAGATTGACGGATGGACCAAACTCCACAGTCAGTGGAAAAAGTGCGGCGTCCTATGATAGAAATCATATTACCGTCCCTCACAGAAAGAGACTGACAGATGGACTGAGACAAACGGAGAGGAAAAAAACGAAGAGAAATCAAGTCATCGGTCCCGGGGCAAGATGAGGGAGGAGAGGGGGAATGACAAAGCAGTGGAGGGTTATAGGATGCTTTAGGAGACGAGCGTGTTTTTTTTTTTTTTGTTTCTTTGACATTTCTTTGCTGACAATGTTGACGGAAGGTGCGTTTCCTTTCCTTTTTCCCGTGCTCACTGGCTATTGATTGCTGCAGATGTAAATATTAAACAGACTTTTTGATGAGAGAATTCATTTTTATGTAATCCAACCAACATTGCTGCGTGTGTATAGCTGTGAGTGTTTCTGTGTGTGTGTGTGCTGGAGTTGGGGAAGTGTCTACCTACCCACAGATTTCTCCCTACTTAAGTAAGGTATGTGGAATTGTGCGACAGCAGCTCCATCACCTTTCATTACTGTCATCATTAAGAGAGCGAGATGTGAAACGATGTCGAAATTTCTTGAGACAAACTGCATTAGAAACACACAGGGAGGTTGGGGCTGAGAGGAGAGAAACACAGCGACACGGTACACACCGGTCCCCCGGACCCCACTGTGTTCAGTTTTGTCGTCCGAATCAGAGAACCAGGTTGCATATGCTATCACAGCCATTGTTACCCACAATAACTCATGCCCATGGAAGCTGATTCATGTTTACAGAAGCTCATTCATAAATATGAAACTAAATCTGCAATAACTGACTTTTTTGGCGTCCTTGGGGCAAAAGGGAGCAAGCTGTAAGCACAGTACTGATGTATAATAAATATGGAACAATCAATATGACAAACGTGTAGCCAAAAGGGTTGCCTGTTTACACACCCCATATATTCGGGGCAATATTAGCATTCATTTGGAGTCTTTTTTTCTGTGCACCTGGGAACAAAAGTCCTCTTCTGGAATGTCTAAACAGATGGCGTTTCAGCTGCGTTTTTTTTCTTACACATTATTTTTACTAGTGCCGTGCCCGTTTAAAACATGCCTGTTCAGAACGGGCCAGATGCTCGGCCTGTGGTGTTCTTGCTTGCTGAATGTGCTCATACAAACAACTTCAAACTCGAGACTGTGCCTCCTTTGGTCCTGAGCAATACACCTGCCACAACATAGTTGTGTCACTCACCTATAGGTCTGGCTACTCGCAGTCAGAAATACTGGTGAAATACACTTAGCGGATATTAGCTGCCTGCTTTGACATAGCAGGGTTATTTAATGAGGGGATTTAGTTAGTGGAGGTGTTTTGTCGGCGACAATAAGTTAATATGGCTAAAGACTGAATATCCTCTTCGATTTTCGATACTGTATGGTAGTATTGCGTAAGTGTTACAGTACATGTATTACAGTGAAGAGATGCAATTTTCTGAACATACCAGACTGGTCTAGCTGTTCTATTATTTGCCTAGTCCACAAAAGCAGGTGAACAAATGCACAACATGTCTCAGTTTCCTCTTGGGTTCAACTTGCTCCGACTCACAAAAGCAATGTGGCACAGAGAGTGGCACAGTGGGACAAAGCAACACAAATGTGTGAAAGAGCATGGGAGGTTGTTAAGGGAGATGTGAATGGAGGAGAGAGGGTGAGAATAGCGTGGGGAAAATGGGACATTTTGACGAGAAATGGAGGGAGAGATGGAGGAAGAGCGACAGACGGTGAGGTATTTGACATGAGGCGACCACAATCACAAATGTCTTTGAGTCACAAACATGGATTCCCTTTGCCCCGTTGCTCTTTTTCTAGCTTTCTGTCGAGTAACCAACTACAAACAAAGCAGACTAAGATCGAGAGAGAGGACTATTAATTAAAACCCTCCATTCTAAGAGAACATGAATAAAAATGCAGGTGTTGCAAATGTATGTCAAAAAAAAAAAGAGATAAACAGGGTGAAATGGATATAAACTAAACAAATCTATTTTCTCAAAAACGGTGAGGAGCTCATTTGTGTCCTTAATTTAATTGCAGTGACTGACCAATAATGCTAACATGAGCTACAACCCTGGTTGCTCACTGTAGAAGCACATTCGGGTTGCATGCTCTTGAAGTTAAGGGATCAACGTCATTGCCTTTCTGTCTGACTGGATAAAGGTACTGGAGATGTGTACAGACGGCAGGGTTTAGAGCTTTGAGGAGAGACAGGACAGGACACCTGCGGGGGCGTCGGGACAGAGGTGTAAATAAGTGAAGAGAGGAATGGAGGTTGGGGAGAGACGGCAGGGGAGCGAGGGAGTGAGGTGAGGTCGGGGAATGAGACGAACAGCGATGGAGGACGCAGGCACCTTTTTGATTGCTGAGAGACGGATGGGAGTGAAAATAGGATGTGTCGCATCCATGTCGGAATAGTGTAAAAGTGCTTTTTATTTAATTTTGATTTGGCAACTTTTCACATTGGGTGCAAAGCCCCTATTGCAAAGGGATAGGGTTGCTAGAACAAGTTTTCTTGTGAAGAAGTTTCTGTTTTTGTCTTTCAGCCAGAAATGACACCACACTTTGCTATAACCACCCATTGCCTTGCGCCGTATCATCCAGCATACGTGCTATTGCTGCTGCCGGAAGCAAAATGCTTCTTGCATCATTGTCCTCGCAAATAAGTGTGTGGAACAACGGATGTTAAAGCTTCGGTGCACCAGGTTTAGGTTGAATCACCGTTGTTTGACACTGCATTGATTGGCAAAACTGCCGGTCATTTATTGTAAGTGAGAATGTCAAGTTGATTATTAATTAAACACTTGTTGGCGGTAGCACAACTGAGCTGACCTTAACCAAACACTTGACATTCTTTCAAAGACAGATGCGAGGGAAAGAACAAAATAACTGTTGAGGAAAGCGGTGAATAGAGAGAAATGGTGATTAAGTGAAAGGAAAGCAGACTTAAAAAGATAATTTTCCCTCGTGTCTCCTGTTATGGACAGATAAGAAATAAATGAAAGTATAAAACTACAGTGGATTGAGGAAGCGAGTGAGGACAAGACGTGATTTTAGAGAGTAGAGGAAGGTGAAGGGAAAAAAAAACATTGAGGAGACTTAATTTTTCTCTTTCTGTCCCTGTTGATAGAGTACACTTAGGTTTAGAATATTTAAAAGCCCCACAGAAAGACTGATAGAAAAATATGGAAAGGCAGAGAAGGCGGGACAAAAGGAAAATGCTCAGCTGAATACAATAAGTCAATAGATGGTTGGCTGAAAGTACTTTTCTGATGACAAAGCTTTTGTGGAGTGAACAGGGGGCCGGTGCTGAGCAGTCGGTCTCATGGAGAGACTCTAAGAAAGAGTTGGTCACACTGTCAACCTCCCAAACGTCTCTGCCTTCACATCTATTGTTGCGTTCCCTTTTAATCAGAGCTGAAGTCGACTTCACGTCCGATAAAATTCACGTACAGTGTGGACTACTGTAATTTGCGAATATGTTTTTCTCACAGTTGCACTTGCGTGGTTTGAATGTTAATGAAGCCAATGGTTTTGAGAGTTGTTTTCCTGCTTCTATCTCGTGGATCTGTTACTAATGAGCCAGCGTTCGGCTTTAAATCCAAAACCAAGTTGGAACTTTATTCTTCTCCGCAGCCAATCAACTCGGGAAGGTTGTACTAACTCTTCATTATCTGTCACCCAAACCTTTCTTCCTTTGTTTTAAATAATATTTATCACGTTCAGAACTGTGATTTTACAATTCTTTGCCTTTTTACCCATCCCTTTCTTGCTTAGCCCTCCTCCATCCTTTCTTTTACTTCTTTGCATTGCATTCTTGATATTCTATTGATCTCCACCATCCCTCATTGCCTTGTTCCCTGTTTCTCCCCCCTTCTTCTCCCAGTATCCTCCTTCTTCTCCCAGTATCCTCGCATCCACAGATTATATTAATATCAACCCTCATCCCCTTTTCCTCCACCGTTGCGCTCCCCTATTTATTCTTCCCATTGATCCCATTACAGGCCTTTGAAAGTGTGTGACTTTAGCCGTAGCTGTTTCTGTTAGCCAACAACACTAGCATTAGTGTCGGTGTGCAGACTGTTGCTCAGTTGGGCACACACTCACACACACACACACAGATCACGTTATGAAATTCCAACAACCCCGTACATGTTAATCATGTTGTCAGACACCCATAGTAAAATACATCTGTCTCCCCACACAGACCTAGTGGATGCACAAAAGACTATGAGACTACTTACAGACTACTAAGCTATAAACAATGTTATTCACTGAGTCAGAGCCCGCTGCACAACCAGAATGCTAATGCAGCACCTGATGAGTCACACGCTGAGTTTGTTAAAGTGACAACGCAGCTCAAAACATCGCTCAGGTGAAGCCATGATCTTGATTTTGTTATGATACGACATGTTTCATAAAGAAAGAAAAAATGGTGGATCTATGAAGGAGTCGAGAGAAACTTTTTGTGGTAGTGTGTGTGTGTGTGTGTGTGTGTGTGTGTGTGTGCACATGGAAAGACTTGTGAGTCTGTATGTGTGAGGGAAAGGGAAGGTGGAATGGAAGACTAATGTGGTGTTTGGAAATGGTATTGCTTCCTCTCTGCGGGTGTATTCCTCATTTGTAATAATTTGATCACCTGCTGCTAACTTACTTCTTGATTTTATTGAAACCAGTTCATAGCCAATACAATGTACAACCTTAAGGTCACATTTGTACTCATCGGCTTTGTTGGTAATTTCTTCAAACTCTGTTGATGTTTTTCCTGGAATTATCCTCCATTTGCGTCATCATTTCTCCGCCATTTGAGTTCAGTCACCTCCTATAGCAACGGCACAGCGACTGTTTGTCGTAGTCGCTTTCTATTTGACGGTGTTAACCTGTTGGTGGCTGTGCCTTAACGGCCATTTAGTGACGCTTGGGAGCACAAAAAATAGATGAGTGTAATGACTCACCATCTGCTGCGCTGTTGTTTCACCCCCGAAACAATTGTTAGGAATGTCAGAATACATTTGTGTTTTTTCCTGCTATGTGAAGGCACAGGGACCGCTGTGGCAACAAGCTGTTTGATTCTCACAATTAGCTTCACTTTAATCAGCAGTATACTAAAAACAGTTCCAACACAGCTGCAGAGACATTTTGAGAACACAGGGGAAAAAAACAGCTACTGGCATGTATGACTCAAGAAAAGGTGCAATCACATATATATTGTTTTGTAATATATTTTGAGATATCCTGGCCCACGGTTGGAGCAGCTGTTTACTATAGCCGGTTGCAGCGCAAATTAAGGAAATGCGCTGAGTGAGGGCCAACCAGCGGTGGGGAGAGGATACTCCCACAGCCAGCGAATCAGTAAAACGCATCTGCATTCTTTTAAAATAAAAATCAAGAGAACAGCTCATTAGCACAAGATCCTTTTTCAGATCTCGGATTGGCCAAACCTCCACCGCAGCCAATTCAAACAGCTGGACTGTGCAGCCGTTGAAAATCTGAATCTGAGAATTAATAATGTTGTTTTTCAATTGAAATTGTTTCAGAGTGGTATTGATTCAACTCTATATCAATTTGTAAGACCATATTAGTAGTGTTGCTGTGTAAGATAATCCAGTCCATTCCAAGCGTGTGCATTTCCAACGATTTTTTAAAATTAATTTATGTTCAATAGACTTACACAACTTTCAGGTCCAGGTGCTGAGTCCCAAAAAAGATGTAGCTAGATTCTGTTTCATAAAGACTCGCAACACAAATCACAAAATCGACAATCAAAGCATGAAATCGTGCACAAAACATGAGAGCAGCACGTTTACATCTTGCATTTACTCTTCAATCCCCCTTTTTTTTGCAGTCGAGTGCATTTTACTGCTGTTATATTTATACACAATTGCATGCTTTGATTTTTTTTTATGTGCAAAATGAATTTGCACATTTAGACAAAAAGCAACCGATGGAAAAGAAGGTAACACATCACCAGCAAAGCAATATGAACAACCTTCCTCCCCTGTTACCCCAAAAGAAAGAGGCGCTAAGCAGCAAAAGAAACTGATGTTGGTGGGTTAACGTCTTTATTCACTTTATTTTGTCATGATGTGACTGTCGACATTATGCTATAGGGTCATTATGGGTTCTATAAATCTGGTAATAATCTGTGTGTGTGTGTGTGTACACATCACTTATCCCGTTGAAAGACCTGATGGTGCCATTATGACATCAGCACAGGTGTTCCACGATACCGCTCGCATCCACACACCATCTGACGCTGATACATAATGTAAAATGCAAAACATGACCGATTTGAAGTGGCTGCCTACTGAGCCGATGATGAGTCTCTCGTGAGGGGTTACGAGCTCACGCGGAGTAATAAATCACAACACGCTCGTGCACACATACGCGCATACCGTGGCAGTTGAGGAGCACTGAGGAGTCCTGGCTCCAACAGAAAAAACACACACACAGGCTCTCTGCAGCCACGGCAATAGCCGTGAGCACTTGAGCCATGTGTGTGGGCGCGCATTGATTTTGTTTGCCCCCCGGGGAAATTTGTCATGCCTGTGTTGTCTGCAAAAAAATATGTCCCCGTATCAAACACTTAACCGAAACTTATTTCATAACCGGAATGTGCAGCTCAAATGTTTTAAAGACTTCCTAGCCTCCAATTTGCTGCTAAGTTGTTTTTCCATTCAACAGATTTAAACGCTCTGCGCGCAGATCTGCTGACTTATTGCATGATGCATGAGGCTCATTTACAAGTGTAACAATGGGAATATGTGCCTAATGGGGGGGCGTTGTTGGGGGGAATACCTGTTTGAAACTCAGACATGCTCCGACTCATGAATTGACACTGGCAGGTGGGAACACTGTGTTTTTTCACTGTGTGTCTGTCCTCTGCCCGTATTTGTGGATCTAACAAGACTGAAATGTATGTAAGTGTAGCTCTGCGTGTGTGTTTTGAGGAATTCGTGACATTTGCAGCTCCAGTCGGCAGTTGCACAGTGGGATGCAGGAATGCATACGTGAACACCGAGCATGAATGCTGGCAGGTGTCGAGTGCTCATGTTGAGAGACACACACACACACACACACCTACACACACCTACACACACTATCGTGTATAAAACTCAACAATGAAGCACTGTTGGATAGCACTTTTGTGTAACGGCAGGGAGAGACCAAACGGAGAGGAGAAGCTGCAGGTGGCTGGCTTGGATCAAGTAGTCTGGTGCTTTTCCTCCAATGAGATACAAGAGAGACACAATATTTAGGTTGCTGATGTGATTTTGGCGGTCTGAGGAATATATTATTCAAATAACAGACCGAAGGGAAATACGTGTGAGGCATGTCAGAAGCGAGGCGTGGCGTGTCAGAAGCGAGCAAAGTGAAGGAGACCTTACTGGTGCTTCGGCTATGTTTATTGAAGAGGTGTTTGGAGAGGAAAAGGTGAGGGCTGAAGAGATGGAAAAAAAACTATCTATTTGCCCAATTTATCTCTGCTTCAAATACACAGTCGGTGTATCATGCACCACTGTTTGGGTGCATGAGAAGAGGTTTTCCTCTAGTTAGAGGAAATGGTGCATAGTTACAGAATCATTTCACGACAAGTTCATAGCAGACCACCTCAAGGTGTCACTCGGAGAGAACCAGGACATTCTGATGTAGCATTTCAAAATGAAAGCCCTTCAAAATCTCACTCATGAGACAATTTGTCTAATTTCAGATTAGATTTTACATCACAGAGGTTCCCTGAAAATGATAATCTGATTTCTTTACGAGTAGATAAGCAGTGACTACCCCATACTGATTTCGAAGCCTGGAGTAATAATTGATCCCAGATAATGAGCAAAATAAGGAGGCTTTCATCTGAACTGTCTTAAATAATGAGAGTATTGAGCCACAGGCTTGAGATATTTGTCCCTCTATTTATGTCAATTTGTTGGATTGATCTCACTTATACATTTTTAATTTGTATTTCTGCCTGTAATTGTCAGTTTTGGCTGTTTTTAAAAGATTAATAAAAAATTGGTTGGGAAAGCCTTGGTTTGTTTTAGTTTGTTTTTCCTGTCAAAATGTCCAAAACGGGAAAAACAGGATGCACTCGGTGTTGCTTCACCTGTCAAATCATCGGCATCATTGCTAGATTTGAGTTCAGGACATTCAAAAGCAAGTGGGGACAGATGGCTGCTTGTTCTGTGTGTGACTGGCTTTGCTATTGTTCCAAAATGTATGATATAGAGCAAAACAGGTGTGTGTGTGTGTGTGTGTGTGTGAGATAGTGTGAGAGAGAAATTGATAATGTTTCAACAGAGATTTATTAAAGGCTGTAGCCTCGGGTCTCTAGCCTCCAGCCCCCTGGACCTCGTCACCTCTCTGATATTGCCAGTGGTTGTGTGTGTGTGTGTGTGTGTGTTTGAACGAACACAGATGTTACCCCCAGCCAGTCGTGTGTCTGCTCATGCCTCAAACACACATTTCCCCCACATTTCCTTAAAATTGGCACTGCATGTTTGTGTGTGTGTGTGTGTGTGTGTTTGCACTTATATTTGTGTAACTACTGATACTGGCACCACCACCTCGATCACATACCCTGTCCTCCAGCCAGCCCTCCGACCTTCTCCTTGCAGCAGTTGCAGATTCATCGCTACACTAAATCTTTCCTCGACTTAAGTGCAGCCTTTATTAAGGTTCCTCTTGAAATTTAAATTGACTGAGGCGGTGGGATGGTATTACAGCTCCTGCCTCTCCAGCAGAGCTCTCTGTGTCACCGTGGTTAATTCACTGCCACCCTGAGCGTGTAATACCTGCCGGGGTGAGAGGGGTTCAATTGTAGGCTTCCATCCCGTATTTCCCATGTTAATGTTACCACTCTGTAACACTGTGAACAGAATGTCTGACTCGGTATGTGTGATATGGTCATCAGCTACCTAAGCTAGCTTGAGTCTCCATGAGTCTCTGGCAGATATTAAGAGCTCAGTTATTTATAAAATTCCTCCAACTTAATGGTCATATTGTTGAATTGCAGTAATAGCTTCATCTTTCTAAACCAGTGGCCAACGTTGTGAGGGTTTGATGACAGCAATCTAAGTTTAGATGGACAGTTTAAAAGGGTTAAGCCGCTCTGAGGCAGAGCTATAGGCAATCAATATCTTCAATCTAGTGAAGTGTAATCCAGACCTTCATCTCTTCTTGGCTTGTTTGCTGCAAGTCATGCTATCCTCAACTCAATTAACTCACCGTCATGCCTCCAGATTACAGATACATCAGTTTTAACCAAGTGCCACGTTTAACTAATAGTATTGGTTTTCCATTTTGTCATTTTTTAAATATTACAGCAGGTTTTCTGTACAGCAGGTTTGGTTCAATTTGATCCATTTATGTATCAGAAGACATCAATCTGTGGTTTAACATGATAAAGCAAGTGAGAACACTTCTTTATAACATTGAATAAGGAAAGCTTACACAGTATTGATTTACACTTCATATTTAAGGCCCTCCATTGTTGCTTTGGAAAGAGGGATGATATAACCGTTGTCGGTCTGTTTGATGTATTTGATGCATTGGTGTGTGCCTGTGATATTTCTCTGTGCCGAATGAATCCTAATGACTTTAGTGACTTCTGCTTTAGAGCAATTATCTGGTCAAAATGGTTTACGATCAAATACCTTCAAAACTAATGGCAAGTCCCCTCAGCCTTGTTGCTCGTGCTCAGAGGTACAGGGTTCCCTGCTGCAAACTGGAGTCAATTATTGAATTACATTAACTCAGTACCTCATGTGAAGCGTCAATGGAAACCTAAAAAGAACCAATGACTCCGTTCTTATCATCTATTGAAGGTTTATGTTGGTTTGTGTTGTTGTGACTGGATGTGATCTGTTTTTATTTATCTCTAACATTTCATGCAGCCGTCTAATTGTAATGATTTATTCAAGTATGGAATGACACACGTGGACAAGAAGGGGTTAAACGGAGCCCTGTACTGTTCTGTCATTTCATCCCAGTTTCTTTCTTTGTGATGCTTTTCCGCCTTTTTCTCTTTCTTCGCTCTTGCCTTCATCAATCTCATCTTTGTCACTTCTGTTCATTTACATTGTGCATGATAGTCTCTTCCCATTCTCTTTGTCTTTCCTCTTCTATCAGTTGTCATCTCTCTCTCTTTTCTTAGCCTCCGGGCTTCTTTTAAACGCTCTTCTGATTTCACTGCTCTTGCTTTCTCTGCAACTCAGATCCGTCTTGTGCCTTTTCCAAGAAAGTCTGCATTGCCTCGCCCCCCCCTTATCAATTGGTTGTTTCCCATCAATTATCTCAGTTTCTTTCATTCATCGTCTCTTCTCTGCCTCCGCCTCTCCTCCCATAGTTCTCCTCTCACCCGAACTCTTTAATTTATGTTTTTCTTTCCCCTCCCTCCTCCTCAGTCTCTCGTGCCTCTGCTAAACATTCCCTCTCATATATCTCTCTCTCATCTTTCATTGTTTCTCACCTGCATCTTCTTCATTTTCTTTGCTCCCAATAAATGTTTCTGTGTCATCTTGCTCCTTGCCTATACCTCTTATGCTGTGTTGTTTCTCTTCTCTCTCTCAGACCTTTTTTTCCTCATCTTTGTGCTCTTGTGAAGGATCCTCCTCCTGCCTACTTTCCCTCACTGTCTTTCATTTTGTCTGTCTTGTTTTTGTTTGCTTGTCAACAAACAAACTACAGGCTGCTCTTCTTTTCTCCGTGAGGTGGAGAGCATGCACAGGGTAAAGATGGCAAAGGGAATATCAGTGTCGTTTATCGGCAATTAAAGTGTCATCTCTGAGACACAGAGACGAACAGTGAAGTGCGATATAGAATGAGGTTGATGGCTCTGAAAGCTTGTGGTTTTCTGCACTACCTGCATTGTTTGATCAAGGGCTTTTCTCAGCTATATAAATCTGTTATTTTTGGATTTTCCAATCAAACTCCTTACATCTCACTGACCAGGTGGTGCGTCAGTCGATACAAACGCACACACTGTGCTGCCAAACATTGTTCTAACCCCACGGAACTATAATGTGAATGAATGCAATGGAAAAGAAGCACCTCGATTGAAAGTTTAAGTTTATTTATTTACATAATTGAAACAATAAAATAAAGATGAACAAACATAACAGGGATAAATAAATATCACAGAGCAGGAAGAGGCAAAAAGCCAACTGAGCTTATTTGAAGCCTCCGCCTATATAATATTAAAATGTTACAATATTACAGAGAACATAAAATGAATATGCATAAGATATGACTATACGTAAAATATTACTGACAAGATGTTTTTACAAGGTATGAAATATGATGACAATATCAATACATTACAAAAGAAAATGTATTTGTCCCGAGTAGTTATTTAGTTGTTGTATTTAGTTTCTGTGGTAGTAAACTGCTAAAAAAAAAAAAAAAGGAGCAAAAGTGGAGTCGGCATGAAACAAGACACAGAGGCAGAGGGCCAAACAGTGAGAGGACAAAGAGAGACAGATGGACCCGGACAGAGCCCAGGCGACAGGGTTAGACAGACACCCAACTCTCAGCCCCAACAGTCGTCATCCTGGTAAATTAACTCTGCGAGGTCCCACTGTGCCAGTCCCCTCTCCTCATTAGACACAGACTCAGCCCCTCTGGCTGTTAGAGGGGCTGAGAGTCAAATTTTAAGCAAGTAAACAACTCTCTAGGCTCCAAGTCTGTGTGCCTTGCTTCTCGAGATCTCTCTCCTCTGATATCTCAGTCAGAAGCTGTTGCTGCTCCATCCCAAAAGAAGATGTTCTCGTCCAAACGAGATTGAATGCAATTAATTTATGTTTGTGTGTGTGTGTGTGTAATTGAATCCCCATCATCGACCTTCACTGAAACGGTTCATGAGTGTGTTTGTTTACATTGACACATTTTTGTGCGTTAAATTCATTTAATCCCTGACTGTAATTGTGTGTGTGTGTGTGTGTGTGTGTGTGTGTGTGTGTGTGTGTGTGTGTGTGTGTGTGTGTGTGTGTGTGTGTGTGTGTGTGTGTGTGTGTGTGTGTGTGTGTGTGTGTGTGTGTGTGTGTGTGTGTGTGTGTGTGCGTGTGTGTGTGTGTGTGCGTGCGTGCGTGTACGCACAAATTCTACAACATACCCAATCCTCTCTTTGACACTGTTGTGTGTGTGATCGTGGATGTGTGTAACAGAGAGGCTGTCTATGTGTGTAATGCAGTGGGGGTTAATTAGCTTCTGACCACTGCCATCTATCAACCTAATGCTCAGACTCTGGCCCCGACAGCTCCATTACCGCCAGACACACACACACACACACGCCCCATGACGTGTGCACACACTCATGTTCACACACACTATTATGTATCAAATCATACAGGTGCTTTTAGGCAGGTTGACCATTTAACCGAGATTAATAATTTTGACCGATTTAATACATATGTGAGGGAGGTTTAGCATGTAGTCACCAACAAACCGTACACACACTACACTGCTACACTCACAGCTGTAACATATCTGCTAACTTCATACTCATCGTCACACACGCGTCTTAGTAGCCTGTTTTGCGCATGCACTGCTGCTGCTGGTGAATGATGGATTTAACCTGGTTATCCATCGGTCGTCATGCAGCACTTCAAACACAGCTCCCCTCCACGCTAGGTACTGATCTTGTCGGTTAACGATTAATGATTGGTTAACGAGGGTTGGCGATCGATCAGAAAATAAATAAAATCGAAATGAGTGTCCCTAATAACTTTCTTTTTCAAACAACCACAATTAGTTATGAACATATAATCAGCCCTAGAAGCCAAATATCTTTTCCCTTCGACCTTCCAAGTGGCATTTCAAAAGGTCGCGTTTAGCTGCTCATAGATTTCTTTAGCTTGAATGCAGATTACAGGCTGCTGATTATATAACATTCCTCACTACGGAGCAGTTTCACTAGATGCATTTCAAATTTCCTCCACCGTCATTTTGTTTTTACATAATATCCATGTTTTGAATACATTCTTCTTAGTTTCACTGTGAGAATGAGTGAAACTCCAAAGAGTGAATTTCCTCAATTTTGGTCCTCGGCAGGAAAGACGCACAAAAAGCCTCTGTCCCGGATCATCTATCAGGGGTATTTCTTCAAAATGGCTGGTTTGCCATTAAGATAATATCTCTTTGAAATGGCTGGTTTACCTATTCAACATGATATGAGGTGATGCGGAAATATATCACAATTTCAAAAAGGCCTATTTTGAGATTGGTTGAGATGATATGCCATTTTTTTTTTTTTTAAGTCGGTTCCCAGAAAATAGGTTTGGTAAACACGGTTCTAGGATGTCGGCCGGTATTTGCTTCACTCACCACTCAGAAGGGCACTATTTAAGAAATAATGCACTTTCTGCCCCTCAGAAAAACGAGACGTCATCAGCCTACTGGTGTGCATTGATTGTTGTCGTGGAGAAACATATTAGTTTGTGCTCTTTTCAATGGCCTTGCCTTGGAGGGGAAAACGGTTCAATTAAGAATTAATCTGCTACATTATGGCCACGGGACGTCTATTCAGTTTTCATGGTGGTCAATTCTTTACTTAAGCAAGACCAAAGACTTTATATCTTTCCTGGATTGACCGATTTGCGGATCAATGGCAGCCACACTACATGGAATATATTAGCTATTTGTTCTTGAGGAGGAGTATAGGCTTCTTATAAGGTTTAGTGCAGAGATGCGGGGACTAAAGTGCTGGTTCAGAAGCTTTCTGACTCTGCTAAGAATAGCGCAAAAGGGTGAACACTGCAGTGCTGAAAGCCTTTAACTTTTCATGCACAGTAGAATTTTGGAAATCTGGACCGCCTTGGGAACATATTCATCAAATATCATTCAATAATAGAGGTCTTGATGTATCAAGTAACTGAAACAATACTTTGCCCCATTCATAAGTGTTTCTAGTGTTGATTGAAACTGCACATCAGACAGCACACACACACACACATATGCGCACACACACATATTCATTAGAGCAAATGGAATTAGAGGGATTGGAGGCCTAATCTTCTTCCCTGGTGATGTGGGGGAAGCAAGCTGTTAATTTCCCGCCTCTAACTACAACTCCGAACATACTTGCTTTTAAAGCGGATGGAGTCACTCACGACTTTACAGCACATGAATGATTTACAACACTCGCATGCCACACGCCATTAGACGTTCTAGATGCGTGTCTCGTGGGGCTTTTCTGAATGTGTGACTATAAGAAATATATGCAGGAAATATTCATTTTTAGAAAACACAGGTGTGGTTTTGGAAGACATTTGATCTGTACCCGCAGCAGATATCAGATTGTCACTGAATCTGTTTTCGTTCCCCTCCGCTTCTCCTCCTCTTACTCGGTAATGACTCTGGAAATATGACGAGAGGATGAGCGCGAGGTTGTACACAAGTGTGTACGTGTGTCTCATTTTCTAAGTTTCCCAGCTGTTAGAGTGAAATAACAAAAATATCAAAGTAGCAGGTTGCCCAGGTCACAGGGTGACTTTCCCATCGCTGTTGTAAACAGACAAATCTGTTATTCCCCCAGCCGTGCATTCATTTCTCTTTTGAAATGGATATTCCCCTATTTAGATACACATAGCGAGTAAAAGGACACGTGAAACAGGGGAGTCACACACCAGCATGCGAATAAACGAATGCACATTATTGACAAAAACCACAAACACATGCACACAAGTTGTTCCACCAATTGTTTCCCTCTGCCGGTCCAGCTTTTGATTGAACTCGTTCTTTTTATTTGTTTCCTCGCTATCTTCTATGAATTATGCAAACACGTCCTGAAGTTTGTGAAAGTTTGCTGTTGTATTCCCCAGGCAGAGAGGACCAATAACACAACTCCAGCGTCCCAAGCGTGAACTCCTACCAAGTTCCCCGAGAGAAATGGGAAGATTATTAAACAGCAGAAAAACAAAGGAACAAAACAGATTTGTTCCAAAATTAGATATCCAACAAAAACAAATGAGACGCCGTCCGCTAAGTGTGCATCGATTGCTGTCTTTGAAGAATAATGTATTCTCTTTTCGTCCTTTCAATAGCCTTTGCTCGAGGAGGTGAATGAATACTGCTCAGGCTAAGAATTCATTTTTCTTATTCATGCGTTCAACGAAAGTACAATAGATTTTTTTGTAAACATGCTCCTGAAACAAGGAAACCACTTCTGGAGATTCAGGTCTATGTTTTATATATATTTTTTTACACCTGCTTCAGCACTTCAGCGCCACCAAAGAGGAACCATTTAGGAGATCCTGCAAAACTCAGGATAGATCCCTGACCTTTCAAAATAGCAGAGATGAGTGTAGATGCAGGATGGCAGCGGCTTCAGATGACTCAAAGGGAATAAAGACAGAGAGTGATGGGCTTTAGAAGCATTCCGGTCTCTCACACACACACACACACACACTGTCCTTCTCAAATTTGTTCAAGCGGTATCAGCGTGTTTTGCTGTGCTCAGCAATTGCAGACATTTATGTTATGTTTGTGTGTGTGTGTGTGGTTGTGTGTAAGAGACAGACAGCTGACACACCTTACGTTTGGGTTTAGATTGGCAGATAAAGGCTTTCTTCCAATGAATGCCAATGAGACGTCTGTTCAACGTCTGTGTGTGTGTTGGCAAGTACAGGGTCTTCCCTTGCTGTCCCCCTCTGTCAGGGGAAAAATCAATCTCACTGTCACCCATCTAACACCTTCCACCTGTTACACCACCTATCAGCAGCAATACCTGTCTGTGTGTGTGTGTCTGTGTGTGTGTCCTGTCTTTCTGTCAACCTCTGTCTCTCCTTTCTCCCATCGGCCTGTTGTGCTTTTCGTCCGTCTGTCTTCCCTTCTGGTCCCCGCTGTCTCTTTTTGTGTCCGTCTACCTGTGTCAAAGCGTCTTCTCGCTGCTCCTAATCCGTCGGCCATGACATCGCCGGTTTCCCCTTTTTGCTACCTCTCCATCTCGTTTCGCATTCTGATTCCCAATTATTTATCACTTTTGCCTTTCTCTCTCTCTCTCTCTCTCTCTCCTCCATGCTTGTTCGTTCTCAAATTGTTTGTTTGCTTCTTTCACATCTCTGAGCCAACAATATGTCTGCAGTGCTGCAGTTGAATTTGAACACTCGTGTTGGCAACTTCTCCTCACGCCCCAGAGAATTATTAATCACAGCGATGCCGCGGGGAGCGGGAGGCATTTATAACTCTCTTCTGCATATAGATCCCAGTAAAACTATGCATGAAGGCGTGGAAATGATGATTACTATTACAGCTTACCTTTAGTTGTATTTTTCTGCTAGTGTGCGAAGGAGTTGATTCTGATAATAAATATTAAATTGAATTGAACCACAGTCGTCTTACCTCATGTTTCAGTCTGCAGACTCTACAAACAATTAACATAAAATGTGTCTTCTTTGCTCTCTTCCCCTTGTTGTTCAGATCCCTCAGATAAGCTACGCCTCCACGGCCCCAGAACTGAGCGACAACACGCGCTACGACTTCTTCTCCCGCGTGGTACCGCCGGACTCCTACCAGGCCCAGGCAATGATGGACATTGTCACGGCGATGGAGTGGAACTACGTGTCCACGCTAGCGTCGGAGGGAAACTACGGAGAGAGCGGCGTGGAGGCCTTCGTCCAGATCTCCAGAGAAACTGGTAGGAGCTCAAACCGTTAGTGATACGTCGATGTTGGGTGGTTTTGGGTGTAGACCAGTGGTTCTCAAGGTAGGGTCCTGGGACTCTCAGGGATCTAGGGATGGGGCTCCCGGGGAGTCCTCAGGAATGCCATCTTTATAGATTCATCTCTATAAGACTGACATTTTTCGCGCTTTCACAGAGCATTTGGTGGTCTGTCGCTCTAGTGTCGGATATAATTGAAATGGACTCTAGAGAGAGCTGAACGCGGCCCTGTATGATACATGATGGGTGGCTTTAGCCTGTAATTTGAAGAGAACAATAGAAAGAACAGAGTGGGAACCTGTTGTTCGAATGTCTCGGGGGAAACTCCAGGGAAAATTCACTCTTTGGGTAAATTGCAGGCTGTAGATTTCAGGCTGTGGCGAGTGAGCGGAGACGGACAGTTATCACAGCGAGCATTTGATTGACAAGTGCTGCCGTCTTCTTAACTTTCTTTTTTATCTCTGTATGTTTGTAATTTCTAACAATGCTGCAGGCTATTGCATTGCAGTCGATGTCTGAAATGTTGGCTGCTCTGCATAGTATGCCCCGGGAAATTAGCGGCACATGCCCTGAACATGTGATTACAAGAAAGGTAGTACGTATATCCTGGAGATGTACAGGTGAGTGACAAATGGGATGAAGCAACTTCAAATGCCGTAGGAAAGTGTTGATCTTTCATTATGTGGTGGCAAGAGAGATGAGAGTAAATTAAAATAAGTGAGAGTGACAGAGATACAGAAAGGGAGAGAAACGCACAAAGACGGGATCACTTGTCGGTTTTGATGCGAGACTTAAAAGCAACGGTCCCCGTGGTCATCAGAGCATCGCTTGGGAGAACGCCGCCTCAAATCAGTTTGTGAAATCCTATAAGTGGTGTTGACAGATCAAAATGCTGTCGGGTTCCCTGTTTATGACGCAAATGTTTATTGAAAAACGGATCACGTTGGATGTTGACAAATATTTACAGACTGACGAGACTAAAGACACGTGAATAATCCATCTGAGAGAGTATCAGTCGAGATATTTCTATTTTTACGCTCCAGTCTCCTCCTTTTGCTTTTTGGGCATTGTTTGTGAGCTGATGTAGAGATGATAGCTCCGCGTATGTCTATCGGTCCATCCCTGTCTCTGTGCGTGTTTGGAGCCGGCTCGCCCCGGGGCCGTGTGCTGTGGCAGTCAGCACATAGGCTAGATGTTTACAGTGGTGTCAGATCAGTGTGTTTGCCTGAGTGTGCGTGTCTGCCACTGTAAAGGCTGAAGCAGTCCTCGGCAGTGTGTGTATTTTGCGTTTTGGGAGTCAGCAGCTATCTTGCCCTCTCTGTGTGTGTGTGTGTGTGTGTATGTGCGCGTGTACGTGGGAGGGCTACATGCTGTGACAGCAGTCAGTCAGTTGTTTACTCTGCGGCACTGCAGATGTGAACAGAACCAAGAAGATGAAGGGATGGGAGAGTAGAAGAAAAAAAGCAGGGTGAAGAAGAGGGCCGAGGAGGGGAGAGGAAAATGTGACCAAAGAGGGAGAGTTCACTGTCTGTCTGTGTGTGTTTGTGTGTACATTAGAGTGGTGAATCGAGCTGTAGAGTGTGAGAAATAGAAGGGGAGTGACAGAGAATAGAAGAAGAATGGGACAAGGAAGTGGGAACGGTGACAGAATAATGATAGGGCTCCTAATATAGATTCACAGCACTCCCTGCCCCTGCAAAACCTACACACACATACACACAGATATATACGCTCGCATTCATACGCCCACACACACACACACGCATACAGAAAAATATAGGGTGACACAGGTGGACATCCACTCATACACCCACGCACACACATGCAGAGCCACAGGGAATTTGTAGGTGATTCATTTGTGATTGCAGTGTAATGATTGCAGCTTACAAGGCACTCTGCATACTGATACCAAACATCCATATTAATTGGTGTGTAATTCTGTGTTCACTGATGATTCTTGACAATGTGTAGGGCTGCGCAGGAGTGTGTGTGTGTGTGTGTGTGTGTGTGTGTGCATATTGATTACCGAAAAGTTTCAGAGTAGACGCTCAAGTCTTGTCAGCATGAGTCAGACGGTTACAGGATGTGTGTGTGCGCATTGTCAGTTACAGGACCAGTTTGATTCTGCCCAGTCATTCCTCTCTGTACTTGTCTTGTGCCTGTTCTTATGTAATACATTGCGAAAGTTCAATATTTACTTCTCCCATGCGGTCTTTGAAAGGGAATATGTCCTACTTATGTTTGCTGCTCTACAGCTGCTGTTTTGTCTCCGCTCCCAGGAGGAGTTATGTAGAAAACTCTGCACAACTTATTTTGTAGCCACGCGGCAGTCAGCAAAATCTTTTTGTTTCAAAAAGAACTGCTTAAGGGAAAACTTGAAATAACACTAGATTTGAGGTTACTGCAAAAAAAAAAAAACACCCTGGATGCTGGTGTTGAAGACTTCAACCTCCAAATTGTCGCTTTAATAACAATAATGATAATAACAATAATACATTTTTTTGTATTGCACTTTATTGCACCAATAAGCTGGGAGCACAACGTGCTTTCTATAGATAGCAGATCATCACCAATACACAATATCAGGAAATAAAAACACAATAATCAGTCTGTATAAAATACAATGTATGACACGGAACTAATAAAATTAACTTAAAATCAAGTGGTGCATAACTTTAACTTCACCGCACCGCTTTCTGTATTGGCACTGAATAATGGAGTTTAAGTGAACGCAATTTGACTTGGAAAGTCATCTCATCCCGTGTTTATCCAGCGGTGCAATTGTAAAAAGAAACATATTCGCAGTTTGCTCATCCGTGGCCACATCCTGAAATATATTCACCATGACTTTTACAGCGTACGCCGCCTGTGTGCTGTCACCCCCAGCCATGGCTTTGCAGTCATGCAGAACTAGTAACAGACACAGCTCAGTGAGCATGGGACCCAACGTGTTTACTCATCATTAGTAACTGTTCACATACTGTGCGCATAAATGTAGCGTTTTTTTGTTGTTGTTGCCTTTTGTACACAATAAGCCGGATTGGACCGGTGATTAAAGGTTAATGAACAAATAATGTAAAGGGCAACTTGCGGGAGATTTGTCGGGGAGTGGTTTCAAAAGGTCATGCAGGACGGCAGTGGTCCATTTCTGGTGGTAAAATGTGCATCGTTTCACGTGTCAAATGAACGAGACTACCAGCGATGGGAAATCTTGCTCTTTTCTGACACTTCATTGATTCCCTGAAGGGGAAGGTGTTTTTCCTCGCCGGTAAAGCCAGAGTGTAAAATCAGAAGATCACTAGTGTTTTTTTTTATTTTTATTGTTCAGTCTCCCAGCTGAAGGACGGTCTCTCTCCCTGTATGCCACACTGCCGTTGATTGCGCATGGAAATCGGCAGCATATGGCGCTGAATCTTGCCACGCACGTGAGATTGCAGCCTCCTATATATCGTGCTGTGTTTGCAGCATATGGACCACTGTACTATAAAACAAGAGGTGGCAGTTTACTTACCGAAGGAATCTTTTAAATCAAGTCACGGCCCCTTTCTCCTTCCAGTAACCTTCCTCGCCTTCCCCCATGGAATCCATCTGGGATTACAACTACCACATCTACATTCAGCCACACTGCAGGCAGAGGGGGAGAGGCCGTGTGTGTGTGTGTGTGTGTGTTGAGTATCAAGACAGAAGGCGGACTTTTTGTCAATGAGAGAGGCTGTGGGGTGAATCTGCGGGTGAGGAAGTGAAATGAAGGAGTGAGAGTGAAAGAGTGTGTGTGTGGACTGACTTCACCGGCTCAGAATAGTCCCCTCCCCCTGACACTGGCCGGTCTACAGCTCTGCAAGGCAGTAATGAAGAAGGGAAGGAAATAATTAAACGTTTATCTCCAGATTCATTTAATTAGTTCTCTGGCTCTAAACTAAGCTCCCGCCTTTTTGCTTAGCTTTGCCTCTTTAGTTCGCTTTCAGTCCACTCCCCCCCCCCCCCCCCCCCCCCCCCCACAATGGAGCCGGCCCTCGTCATTATCCGAGTCTTGCTACCGGCTTATGCCGTTTCATTCAGACAATCGCGCTTTAATTGAAATGCATTGTGATGCATAATGACACATCGAATAAGTCTATTTATAAGCCTGTGTGCAGTATTCGCAGACCACACTGGTGTTGGAAAATCACTTCGCTTTGCATTATAGAAATGATACTTTATATTATTATTATTCATGAGGATATTGAAATGAATAAGGACCTCTGCTACACAGTTGCAGCACCACTCTTACAATATAATGATGTTGGAAACAAATTTGATGATACTAAATTTCAGCATGCATTATAAATATAATCATATAGACTGAGGTTGTAATTAAAGAGCCGGGACACAGACTGATGTGTTTTACACCTTGTATGGATTCTCAAACATATCACACAGTGCTTATGCTCAACACAAAGTTTTTTTGGCAGACCCACAGCTTCACAAACACACTCTCTAACTTACAGTCAGCTGACAGCGTGTCTCCCCGGGTCGATTTAGCTCTCTGTGCCTTGTCCTTGATTACACTCCCCTTATGACTGATACTATTCATCAACACACATACAGACACATACACACACACACACACACACACACACACACACACACACACACACACACACACACACACAGGGAGCACCAACATCAACCCATCCATTTGTAACTAATTACACCAGCCTTGGTTTTCATCTCAAGGTGAAGCCGTCTTTGTCGTCTTCATGAAAGGCCCCAAACTCTCAGAAGCTTGTAGACTTGTTTATGCTGTTGGTTTGTGGTTTGCGGTCTGTTCGTCCTTGTAAAATGGAGCTCTGGTATTTCTAAAACCTAAATATATGTTTTTTTTTTCATGTCTCTGTGTGTACTTTTGTCCACGGTGAGTACATTGACTGTGTGCGCCACACCGTTGCTTGCAGCGGAACAATACAGTATTTGCTTTGCTTGCCTTGTTGAAAATGGTTTGTGTGATTTTACTTCAAACTATAAATTATCTCGACGAGATCATTAACATCTTTCCAAATCTCCAGATTCTATTATAATCCAGTTTATGTTAGCCTTATGTTGCCAGTCTCTCACCTGGGTGGAATTGACAATATCTATTAGGAGTTAACAGCCCTCTGCAGATGGCATTAGTATTGCCAGAGGACATCCAGAGATGGTAATTATTACCTGAGCAGGGCTGTGAATTTCATCCCATCCAGCTGAAATAGCCATTTTTTTAGCAATTTCCCCCAGCCGCCTCGATATTAAGGCCAACAGAAATTACCTTTTTCTTTTCCAGAAAAACTCTGGGGTTGCCTGCGATTCTTCATCAACCTGTGAAAGCACCTCACCATTTTCAGCCACGTCTCAGTGATTACTAGTGGTCGGGGATTGCAGGAATAATTAGATTTGCCTCCCACAAAGCAGTTTTTGCTGATAAGCAGTATGTTACGGAGCAGATTTCAAGGCCCTGTAGCCAGAAACATAAATCTGCCTTGTTTGAAACTTAAACTTGACGATATTATGATTCAGCTCGGAGTACACCGGCGGGCAACAAAAGCTCACTTACAGCGCAGAGTTACATTGCAACACATTTGATGGTGTCGGCCATGTTTAAATGTGCATTAGTGGCCGTACTGTACGTCCCTCTGTGATGTACATTTGATGTATAAAATTCCTTTTTGCTCCAGCGGTTTGCTCAACAGAGTTGAGAACTCCTTCTATTCCCTTCTGTCAGAGTTAGAGCGGGTACTGGGCACACAGACATCCAGATAATGGGAGAGAAATAGGGTATTTGTGTGTGTGTGTGCGTGCCCTCTTATTTTCCGTCTCTATTTGGCCTTTTCAAGTCCACCAAGAGATCTAGGAGAGAAAAAAAAAACTCAGCCAGTTACTGCTAAGCCCCAAAAGTAATTTCAGCAATATTACTGCACCGGTTGGTACACAAAGGTGTGTGTGCGTACATGTCCAGGAGTGTGTGTGTGTGTGTGTTTGTGCAGCTTATGTTTGCAAGGTATATGTGTGTTTGCACCGTGATTTCATGGATCCATGTTTGTTTATGTGTGCATATGAGTGAGTTTATGTGTATTCATTTGTCAGTGTGTGTGTGTGTGTGTGTGTGTGTGTTTTTACGGGGAGAAAGAATCTGCCTGCGCAACTTAAAAGCACTTTCAAGCCTCTTCACCGTTCTGCTCCAGTAACTTTAGGTTTTATTTTTTCCTCTTTCCTTCCTCATGTGTTTTTTTTTATTTTTTCAATTTTCCATCTGTGTCTGCAGAAGGGCTCTGGGGGTCACAGTTAAAATAAATGACAAGAACCAACGTTGGCTGGCATAACGAAAAAAAACAGTAATACTTGTTTTACTCTGACATAGTGCTTTGAGAGTTCCATCCCAGAGCTACAACCCGAAATACCCCCTCTCCTAAAACACCAGGTGAAATAGTTTAGCAATGCATGAACACACAACTAGAGTGCATGTGACCACAGGCGAGCATATAGTAAGTATATACAAACCGAAGGAATACAACTGGTGTTGTTAAGAGCTTTTCCACTGTACAAAATGTAGATGTCACCATATATTTTAGCATGAAGGAAATACAGAAAGAGGAATGTACCTTGTAATTATGAGATAAACGCATCGCTACAGGACATACAGAGTCATAGGCTGGATATGTTCACAGAGAGGCTGACTAATTAAAGCTTATTTATTTCTTATCTTCACTTCCTCTCATTTGAATGCAATCCTCATTTCATTGGATGTGGTAAAAAAAGAAAAAAAAATAGTTTCACCATAATACATACTGTCACTTGGATGATTTTGGGAAAAGGCTTAGCAGAGCTTAGTGGCTTTAAGCTGGAAGCGTTATTTGTAGGAAATTAGATTTACAGTCGGCGATCAAACCAGAATTTAACTTTGATGTTGTCAGAGTTGCCTTTCATGATTGCATCCAAAACCGTTGTATGTTCTTGCAAAAATGCAAAAAAATTTGTACTCGACAAATGAATGGAGGAACACAAGCCATTCCACCAGAAGTAATAATGAACATCAAAAAGCACGACAAACTTAAGAAAAGTGTATTCCTGTCATGTTGATTGATCACTTTGAAAGCTGACGCAGTTATCTCTTTTGTACATTTCTTAACGTACAGCAAAAAGAAACTTGAAACCAGTCATGGATCATGATAACTCATAAATGTCTTCTCCTCATCTAAATTTGAACAGCAATTTAAGATCCAGAGACTCAATGTGAAAGCTGTGCAATACTTAATTTGTAAAGATGTTTGCCAAAGTAGAAACGGCTAAATTCAAATGCACAGGAAGGTCCTCTTCCTAACTTCTTGTGACAAATCAATCTTTCTTCGCACAAAAAAAAAAAAAAAGCATCACAATTTCTTTGAAAGTGATTTCTGGTTCAGTAGTTACAATGATTAACAACATTTAATCTAAACCACAGTTCTCGGTTGGACCTCGAGGAGGACTTTCCTTCTGCCTAGCAGAACATTGGAGAGATATTGGCAGGACCAGATCAGGCCTGGTACACATGGCCTCACACACACACACACACACAGAGACAAATGAGTCCTGCTGTCTCCCACCTGGCAGGACCAGCGAGTGGGACGCCGATGAACGCACTGTGGATACGTCTTTTCTTACTCTCTGCCTTGCTGCTAATAAATCAAACTTCGATAACTACTCACGCATGTGCACGGACAACTGCTCATAAGCGTCCTCTGTCTTCTCTCTTCTGCTCAGTTACGAATACACACACACTCACACACAGGCTGATGGATGGTGAGCTGGCAGAGGCAGATTAGCTGGGAGTGAATGGGGGGAGAATTACAACTCTGTTGGCACTCCTATTACATTGTTGCTTTGACAACGATACATGTCGGATTGCTGGAATGCCGGGATTCAGGGAGAGTAATCAACGTGCTCCATCTGTCTCGTTGTCTGTTTATTTCACTCCAGCCGTTCAGAGTTTTTCAGATTTCTTGTTTCTCTACGATATCTTGTCTGCTTCACTCTCTCTTTTGCTCATTGCCCTGCCGTCCTCTGTCCTTTCCGCGATGTTATTACTGGGGTCAAACAACTAGCTTATTGGGCTTCTGCTTTATTCACATTCAAAATGTTTTGTTTTTTTCACAGCTCACCCTTTCTCCTATTACTTTTTAACACTTATGATCTCGCTGTTCTCCTTCTCCACTATCTAAACCCGTGTGTCATCTTTCTGTGTTTCTTCCCAGACTATAAAGGCATTCAAAATCTCACTCTCACACAGTCAACTCGTGTGGAATTACACAGAGTTTTCTAACACGGGATTTCTAAGATCTTCAAGACTTCTTTAGAGATGGTGGAAAAACACCCTCAGCAAAAATCACAGACACCTGAGTTTAGAGGTTTTCACAACTCTTGTAAATTGAAATCAGATTAGAACTTTGCCATTGATATATTTTATTATCTGTAAAACATTTCTTTTTTTAGGAGAACACACAGAGAAGGAATGGAAGATGTATATGATAAAAACACCGAGCTTAAATCAGATCTGAGAGCAGGTTGTAGGCATTTCACTTGTGGGCCTCCGGCTTTTGTTTGCATCTTTGAACATTTATTTTTTACCCTTAAAGTTCACCTTCTGTTTCATATTCAACAGTCTTCAAGAAGTCAGTGTGAGGAAGTTGATGTCTGGCCCAGACGGAATAATGAAGTGCAGCGAGATGTAAATTCATATTAACTACAAGGCTAGAACAAAGACAGACCAAACTGAACCTTCAAACAGAAGGAGAGACCTACAGTAAACTGTTTGAACGTGGAAAGACAGATGGATGACGTGCGTCGACTAACATTTCTCCAAATGTCCTCAAGGAAAACTGAGCCCCCACTTCCTACACCACACAATCTCAAACGTACCTATCAAAGTCCCCCTGCCTTTGTTTCATCGGCTGCACTCGTATTTACATCAAAATGACTGTTGATGGCGACGGAGGTAGTGCAGA
The DNA here is from genome assembly GCF_050575085.1 of Anarhichas minor. Lineage (NCBI taxonomy): Eukaryota > Metazoa > Chordata > Actinopteri > Perciformes > Anarhichadidae > Anarhichas > Anarhichas minor. Next base: position 3,239,424 of record NW_027466491.1, read on the forward strand.
CCCAATTATGCAATGGAGTTGGCAGGCGCAACCTGAGAAATGATGGATAATGACTGAGGGTTGGAGGCAATTCCAACACACGCCACTTTAACAAGCGTAGCTCTGTCTCCATAGTTTGAGTCTGACGGTGTAATTTATTCCCACTCCGCCAGCACGGAACCACGGATTTAAAAGTTTCACCACTTACCCGAGCCTTCCCCATTTTTCACTCCAGAATGAAACTGTTATTATTCAAAAAGAGAAATGGGAATTTATGCAGGCTTAGACATGGCCTTATATCTTCACTTAGTTTTTATTCTTTCCATCCCTTTGTGTTTCCTCCCCCCCCCCCCCCTGTTTTCGGCTTTTGTGTTTTTCATTATATGGTTCTGGAGCAACGCGTGTTTAATTTGTCTTGGGTGAACACTGCCTTCCCGTTTCTGCATTTGTCTCTTCACTGAATGTTCAGATGGTTTGAATGTGGAATAATTCACTTCATAGTGATCCGTTAATTCAAGCGGTATACACTAGAGGTGGGCCGTATGGAAATTCCCCTATTGTCGATATTGCTTTAAAAAAAAATAACGTATACAGAATTATCATCCACAACAAAGCTGAAGAGAGATTCAGACATAGATATTCATTTTCTATTGACTGAAGTGTCCTCAATGTATAGACAGTATACTGATTTAAATATAATTTATGGTGCTGTTAGACCGCGTTGTTAATATGTGACTCCTTTTGTGTGCGGCAAGCTGGAGAGCAAACCGTTTTTAGACCCCGATGAAAAACATGTTGTGAATTCTGGAAATGATTACATCCATCTTTTTTCTTAATTCATTTTTGACATTTCGAAAGAGGACAGATCATTTTAGAGATGATCAACTGAGCGCCCCCATTGCCCGCTGTGTGTTTGTGTGTGTGAGAGAGAGAGATGGTGGACTATTGCACGCAATGTTTCTGTAAGTTATTAATAATAATAATTTGAATGTCAACATTATGAATGAAGCTCTGAATTATTCAGCACAGCCCTATTAAATTAATTGCTCACTCTGGAGTTCCGGTTCTGTTGGATGGTGAGTTTGAAGATGGGAGCGGAGATTTGCAATCTTTCCATCACTATAGTCCTGAGTTGTTTATCGCACAGCTTTACAAATCACTTTGCTCATATTCTCTGGTAGTTCTTTTTTTGTTTGGTTTAAAACCAAAGAATCGCCAATTAGGCGCATTATTGTTTGCTAACAGGAGTGAAGATCTTTCCTGCTGGAGTTGGGGCTACCGTACACGGCTAATTACGTACAGCCTTGTTACTTTTTTTTGAAGCACTATGCAATGCAGGGAGGCACGTGACGGACCATTATCTTGGCCAACCAATATTGCATTGACCTATAATCTCATCATATTGCACAAGCCCTCATATACACTGGCCTAACAATATGTGTTAATTCACAAGTAAGACGGGTTCAGTGCAAGATTTAAAAGAAATGCATAAATATGTGATGAATTTAAATGGTGCATGAATGATGAAGTGGTAAGATACTTAATGAGATATGCACCTCAAAGGTCATATGCAAGTTGTCTAACCTGACTAGCTGCCTGATTTTTTTTTTCATCTTTTTTCTTTACCACATCTAAATTAGTCTGCGGTTGACAATACATGATAACTATGCAGCGTTATCTCCACATCTTTTTACCACTTGCGACTTCTGAAGTGACTTCATATCTGAGTGTTGAGGATGGGGTTGAGCTTTAACAGTTTGGCGTTTCCCACCTAAAAATATATCCATAGGCACGTTTGCAGTGTACACACACACCCAGACGTCAAAGGGCACTGACATCTCCTGTGAAAACACACACGAAGGTAGACTGAAAATGTAACGCGATTAACAGTTCGGCTGGAATCTTAGAATACTGTCACTTTTTCCATGTGATGGGTTTTTAGACCTCCAAACATCAGGAAACTGTTTCATAAAAGGACAGCTCCGAAAAAGTCAACGAAGTCAAAGTCAAAGAATATTAGAAGGAAGGGGTGTCGGAATGAGAAAAATTCCTAGAGCAAAGGTGAGGAGATAAAAAAACAACCAGAAGTGTTGAATTTTCATCATCTTCTACTTACAATACTGACAAACATGCACCCTTGTGCACACACATTTGTGCAACCTAAATTTAAGGAAGCATGACTTCATATCTTTCTTATGTTCTTTCTGTGTCACAAGGGCACACATTAAAGCACCCATTTCATTGCCATATTCACTTTTATCACTTTAAACATTAACAGGTCGTGAAAATGTCACTTCGGGTTTAAATTATTGCAGCATCTGCCAAGCACATTCTACCACACTCCCAGCTATACATATACACTATGCCAGCTATTAAGATGCAGTTAAAGGTTCCAACCGAGGTGAAACAGAGGTGAACATAAATATTACAGAACTATACTGCGACCACCCCCCCCTCCCCCTTTTTTCCACATCATATTGTGTGTTCACACTCTCTAAAACACTTACCAGGTGCGTGCAGTAGTGTATTTGTACGTACGGCACTTACCCATCAGCCCCGTTCAGAGCCTGTCATGAGCGCCAGCTGCTGGTGAAACATACGACTACTTATTTAAGTCCAGGCGACTACTTTATTACATACATTTTTGATTTTTATACAGTTGTTTTGATTAACAAGTTTCAAGTCATCATGCATGTATGTAGATTTTAGAGCGACGTGACTGTCTGTCTCGATCAGTCCCGCCCTCACATGTAGACTGTTCTATAGGTATAAGCCTGCCAAATTCTGGTCCCCTTCTGCCATCTGCACTATCTATTTTGCAAGGGCACATTGGATGACAGGCTACTTAGGAAAATACTGGTAAACACCGGGGGCAACAACTTGCGCAGTAAGTATTAAAAAGTACACTCAAAGCGCTGCATTTTCCATATATGCCACACAGACATTTATGGACCTTATGAGTGGATGAAACTTGAACATTCCTTGATTTATTAAATGACCACAGTATTAAAAAGAGAGAGCAATGCGGCGGATACATTTCATTCAGTAACGTTCCAAATGGGTCCAGGTTGCAGCATTTGCTAACAGCCGACGGGAAGGAAAACTTGGATTGTAATATTACCTGGCGACACGATCCCAATTAAAACGGTCCACTCGGTTATGCTCATTGTGTTCACAAGCTGGGGAGAAGTTCCAAACATCTGGGACTTCCACGTTGTATGCCAAACCTGGGAGACACATGATAAACAAACACTGGCAACCTGCAGCTTCAAGTAATATAAAGCAAAATTCTTTTACTTAGATAGACTCACCGTCTGTTGGCTTGAAAGGTGGCTGTGTGGTGTTTGTACTCTGCTCTGTCATGGTCAATAATGCACCATACCATACGTTGTACAGTACAGAATGTATTTAGGGTTAGGGTTAGGGTTAGGGGTTCCTCACGTCTTCCCCTAACCATTTTCAATTGACCTTGATGAAAAACTCCATGAGGTCAAGGAAAGATGTGAAGGTAAATTCATACGGATGTAGGGAAAGACAACCGCGGTGCTCAGAGAATCCGACTGCACTTACACTAAGGTACGTAATTATGCTGCGTCGGCGGATGCAATTGATGTGGGTCTGCCCTGGTGACACTGCAATGTTCTTAAGATCGATTACGAGAAGCGCATCTTACATTTGGCCACGTGCATCCTTACCCTGTTGTTTCATGCGGGCTGTACAAGCAGCTCTTTCAGTGACAGGCTGCTTGCGTGGAGAGATTCCGCCGGTCCTTCCTTCCTGCTGCTGTCACACTTTACAATCAACACTGCTCTCAGCTCCATTTTTTGGCTTATCTTGCTTTTTTAAAAACTGATGTTCCGTGTTATTGCACTGTCCCCTGCGCTGCTGTAACACGTCACATTTGCTGCCTCTAGGAAGTGTGTGACGGTATTTGCAGCCTTCCTTTTGTGAAAGGATGATCCAGTGTGTCCTTTGCTAAAAGAGATAAAGGAAGCACTGAAGCACCTTTACTTAGCACCTAGAGGATTTGACCAGATCTCATCATGGCTGAGATACTTTCCGGTCATTTCAGTCCGTGTGGAACCTTCCAAAGTGAAAAGACTTTTCGACAGCAGTCTCAAAACTCAACTGGAAAAAGGAAACCAACCTCTGCTTCAATTAACACTTATAGACTCTGAGTTGATTGTATGAGACAGTGACTGGTCAAATCATTAGCTAACTGTAAAAAGTTAATAACTGTTAAGTTGATGGGCATGAAAGGTTTCTTTGCAAATTTTAATGCAATTGATGTGAAATTCGGAGTAGCCAGAAGTTACTGATGCTGTGGTATGTAGAAGAAAAGACATTTTGGTCAAAGTTGTGGGACATCACTTGATATCAGCAGCAATCTGTCGTCTTGTTGCCATGGTGATTTTAATTCCAATTTTCACCCCTTTTATATATAGGTCAGGGGGAAACATGCTCTGGCTTATTTCTCAGTTGTGTGTTGGAACAGAAAGAAAAGAAAAAGGCAGTAGAAACGACTCCATTTCCTGTTAGGGTTAGGGTCAGGGTCAACAGCTGTGTGTTTTTACTGTCGTAGGCAGACGGGGAGACTTTTGTGGCCGGCTTGTATTTGCAGGTGAACGTCGTGATGTTGAAAGGGGATATTGGCAGAGAGTCTTCCCCCCCTCTCCAAACTTTGTCTTGTCTTTCAATTTATTTATTCTGTTTCTCAGGTCTTGCTGTTATGTCTATTGCTTTCTCTCTCTTTCTCTCTTTCTCTCTCTCTCTCTCTCTCACATACAACATTGCTATCCTTTGATGTGAGATTTTGAGGTTAATATGTTAATTTATGCAGGAATTGAATTAAAAGGAATACATGATTCATGTTTCACTGCTTCTCTCAAGGAAATTTAATGCACAAACTACAGGAGCTGGTGTGGATCCTTTTTCGACTGCAGGGTCTTCTCATTTCATTTTATTATTTATTGGACAGACGGTCAGCCAGAGCACCTGAACACAGACAGGCATCCAGTTAAATATCAAGTTACAATAAGAGAGGCGAGCATTATTCATGCATTGATTTTGAAATCCATTCCTCGCAAATCATTTATTTAGTCGTTTGGTTGAATTCATTATTTTTTTTATTTGGCTGCTGTGTTGCTATGGCAGCAGATGCAAGGGAGGCGGAGGAATGCAGGCAGGGAAGCAGGGACGGGGCGGCCGAGTTTTTCTTTGTGGAGGAGAAAGTTTATGATGTCAGAGTTGTTGTCCAGCAGATTATTCCTCATTGCTTAGAGAGGTTTATTCTCACTTTGCTTCCCACACACACAAGCATGCTGGCAGTGTGGTCTGTGTGTATACCCAGTTTGAATTTTAGTCAAAAGCAAGTTTGGTTAAAAGTTAAGGTTGGATTTGAGCTTGTTGTTCAATTATAAAGGTTATGGTTATCCTGCAGTTTATGTGCCAGGGATATAGTCTCCAGTAAAGTCCACTAAAAATAAGTTTGCACCTGCTCTTCCAGGAGGCTCCAAACCCTATTCTGAATTCATGTGGCAGAAAATACAAGCAAATGTGCTGCTCAACAAACAGTGCTTTGCTGCTTGTGTTACCTCCAAGTGTGTGTGTGTGTGTGTGTGTGTGTCTGTTGTGGTCGATGCTGGACTCACAGTGCACACACCTCCGGCTGTTTCTACAGCATAGCAGAACGGAGGAAGCTTTCAATGAAAGAGAAAAATATATGGCTTTGTCTCTCTCTGCAGTCCTTCTTTTTTGTTTCTCACCCTCGGCTCTTTTTCCGCAAGTGGCTCTTTGGCAGTCGGTCTGTATCTGACTCTTGACCTCGCCTTCCTTCTCTGCATGCACACATTGATACATGCACCTTCATCTGATGATATATTCGTGCTTCAGGCAATTTACATACAGGCATCTGTTTGTATCTTGAACTATGACTGGCTGTGTTGTACTGCAGGTGTATAATTAGCGTCCTTTACTGGGATGATGCAGATTACCCTTCACTATTGAAGATTTAGTGTTTCAATGACAAACCAAGAGCCATAAACCAATTAGTGTTTCCGCTGTTGTTTTGAGGTCAGATCACACCTACAGTTGGCATGGGCACATCTTTTGGAGTTTGTGTTTTCCTTTTGAACTCGTAATCGTATTTAAAACCATGGGATGTGGATGACTTGCTTCTTTTGAAGCCCCTTGAATGTTTCCAACTCAAACTTGTTTTCTGAGCCCGAAAGATGAAAATGACAGAATGAGACAGATGCAAGGCAACACTGTGGTCATGCACATGAAAGTGTGTGTGTGTGTGTTTGTGTGCGTGGCACACATGAAAGGGTGTCTGAATGCATATCTGTGTCTCCCTGTGCCTATTTTGATGTCCTGATTAGCAGTGTTTATATTTAGACCATTAATCCGCTCAAAGTCTGCATTCCCCAAGGCGCTGTCAGACACACACACACACACACACACACACACACACACACACACACACACGCATACAGAGTCATCCCCTCGTTCTACTCATCAACTTTAGGACTTACAAGTAGTGAAGGAAAAATAAGTTAAAAAAGAGTAAGAGAAGAAGCCAAGTGAAGCTTATCAACAAAATGACAACACATTTGAGGAGTAAAGATGAAGAGTGTAGACGTACAGATGATTTGTTAGTGTGAAACATTTTTTTTCATGTCCAGTCCAGATGTCATGTTCAGTTGGGACACGTGCTCTTCTGCTAATTTTTCATTTCCTACAGATGTTTTTGGCAAGTTCTGGAGATCATAAGAAAGCATGCTGATGCTAACAGGCAGATATGTGGTGTATTATGTTTTTTATGAAGTAAAAAAAAATGTGATTGACCACAGGTGAAGATGGAGGTACTGACGCCTCTACTAAATGAGTGACTTTAAGTGAAATTTGATGGGTTTTTCTTTGAGTTTTTATCAAGGGAACTGAGACGCTGTGAACAGAAGATGTCTAGCAAAGGACGCCCAGTTGAGTTCGAACTAACAAAACAGTTCTCCTACTCTTCTCTCTCGAAACCTAATCGATGCCGACATGTCTGTCTTTATACCCAATCTCGAAATGTTGACTTGGTTGCTCATCAGATGCTCTGCTCGCTGAGCAGTTTGGTTGTTGATAAACTACAACGCACTGAAACATCATCTGTGAGCCCGTAAGCTCCCCCATCTGATGGCTGATGACTCTCCTGATGTGTTTGTTAGTGCGAGTCATGTTTCTGAAGGTGTCTTTGTATGTATATGTCAATATGTGCACAATATGTCCAATATGTGTGTGTGCACATACAGCCTGTGTGTAACAAATCCCTGCAGTGTGATGGCCTTAAGCCCTATGTTCCCTCTGAGTCTCTCTGAAGAGACAAATTCAGAGGCTTAGGCAAATTACACACACTTACACCTGTGCCTACACACACACACACACACACACACACACACACACACACACACACACACACACACACACACACACACACACTCAGGCTTTCATGCTCTCATATCTTCTCTGTCACTTTCTCCTTTGCTGCATCTTATGCACACCTGCGTCTCTGCAGCAGCCTCTCCTCTCTCCTCTCCTCTCCTCTCCACGCATACTCTCTTTCTTCGTCTGTGTCTTTCTCCCTCTATTGGTTCAAAGATGTTATTTCTCTGTGTTTATCTCCCCCCCCCTTCCTCCACACTTACTCAGTTGACGCACTCCCTCTTCCCTCTCTGTCTGATTCACTGGTTTTCTGTCATAGAGTCTTTGAGGCGGAAAGAGCAGAATGGCCTCCTCATGGAATGGAAGGGTCGATGATTTCGGAAACACCACACTGAGATAACACACACACACACACATGCACACACACACACACGGATAACATGGATACCCTGCCAAAGCTTCTCTGGCGTATTGCGTTACACCTCCTCTCCTATGGTAGGAATGACCATATGTCTTCATGTGGCCACATTAGTGTGTGTGTGTGTGTGCGCGCGTCTGTGTGGGTTTGAATGTGTGCCGTGTGCATATGTGTGCTCCACGACACCCTGCGATATGTTATTTCCCAGTGTGTGTGTACCAGCAGGGAGAGAGGCTGCCGGCAGGTTTTGTTGGAAGGATTGTACTATAAACCGTGGACATACAAGTGAAATGATTCTCGCCCTGGAGCCCATTGTAACTCTGTCTTTGACTGGCTTTTTCAAAATAAAATATCCACTTTTCCAGAGTTACACCTGGTATGAATGTAATTCTGACAATTCTATTTTTTTTATGCTGAGATAAGAGGTTGGTTATTAATGGATAAATCATTTTTTGATAGCAGGTAATGACAGAAATATTGAGCAATTAACATTACTTGTAGGTAATTATTGTTTTTCACAATGGCTGTTTCACAATAAGCCCCTTCAACAACTATATCCTTCAACCAATTAAACTGCCTGCTTTTGAATGAGCTTAATTGGTAGTGCAGCTGTCTGTCCTACTGCCAGGCAGAGACAGTTAGATGATCACTCTGACTGGAAGCCGTAGGAATGTAAAGCGGAGAATCGTTATCCCGCTCCTGTATGTAACTGTTCGCCAATCTGCAGCACAGAAGGCTGTCAGGGTTAAGTTTCTCTCTTTTTTTATTTATACGGAACGGAGAAATAATTTATTGATGTTGTCTTTTCCTGGGACGAATTATTTCAGTGACATTTAGTCCAGAGTGAGACACTCAGTTTTATTAAAAATAGGCTAAAAATCTTTGTACTCGAGCCATAATCTCTGGCTTCAGATTAATTATTCTGGGTGTTTCGTTGTGTACATGAATGGATGTCCCTTTCTTACATCGATATTGTCTTGTGTAGTCCCCTGTCATACATATTATGCCCTTATTCTTGTGGGACATGTGCAAGAAAAGTAATCTGTATTCTATCTCCGTTAAAAAAAGCCGACCAGACAATATCAAACATTGTGCCGTGTTCTCTGCTGCTGTAATGGCCCAGTAACTCTGTAGGGAAACTCCAAAGTTTCATCTCATCATAAATACAACAAACCAGATTTGAATCCACAATGCAGTGAGCACATGGTCCGCACCCCCGGCCCAATTAATCACCAGAGTCAGGCCCTGGCACACAAACAGAGGCAGTATGATATATAGTGGTGTGCGCTCGGTCTCAAACACCTGTGGTTCGCCTGCTGATTCGCCTGTGCGCTGCTGCTGCTGCTGCTGCTGCATTTTGTCTTACAACTGCAAAAAAAGAAATGTGGAAGACAGAGTAGCAGAGAGAGAAATCAGTAAGAGGAAGACTCATGTAGAGTGAGAAAGTTGAGCGATGTGGGAAGGGAATAGAAATCTCATCAGCCCCTCCACTTCTCACTTTCTCTCTCGTTTTTTTTACCAGCAGTGGAGGCGGACTAGCCCTGCAGTCAATCGCAGGTGCTAGTCAGACTATAAATGGAGCAAACTATGCTCCCCTTCCAGGAGAATACCAATGAAATTCAATTTCAGTAATGCGTTGAACACGCCGCAAACAATGAAGTTTGTCTCCAGACTTCAAGTCTTGGCCTCTAATAGACAAAATATGAAAGTACATCACCTTTCAGTGAGAATGAAGTAAGCATTTTCTCATTTTTTATCCTGGCAGATGCACATGTAATTACATACACAGCATTTGTCTTGTATTGCAGTATATTGCTTTTCAGTCCAAGAATGCTAAGGTTAAATAGCAACTTCAAAATAAGGCCAGGCTGTAATTTCATTCTAATATAACTCTCTGAAGCTACTACGCTCACAGACCTTGTTAAGAAAGATGAACGCTTTCTCTGGTCCAAAAGAAAAGACTTTCAGGAGATGATGGGTTGATTAAAAGTTCTTAACCTGTTGTTACGGCATAGAGTAACTTTGCATGAAACTAGTGCTGAGCTATTGACCTCCACTGGAAGGAGCCCCCTTGTCTTTGTCTTCCAGTCAAATTAGCACATTCACTGTTGACTCTTCGGTGGAATTAGCTTCGTCCTTGACTGGCAGCAAGATTAGCTCTGTCCTATTGATCTACAGCACTGCAATCCTTTCCTCACTGATTTAGCCTACACTTAAACTGCCTGTGGTGAGACATGCTCTGTGATATACTGGATCTCCTAAATACTGTGGACACTTAAGCCAGAGTTCTAGGAGGAAAAAAATAAAGAAATACTATTACCCAAAATTAATCAGGAATAGCTCCTCAATGAGGCTTAAGGCCTGAAGGCTTATATGGATATTTCTGTTCACCTTTATAAGGTAAGAAGCTAAGGAATATGAATCCATTTGAAGTAATCCTATTTGTATTATCATTTAAATGGAGAAATGCAATAAAGGATCAGCTCCTCGTATATAATATCCATTTAAACAGAAATGTCATCATTATAAACATGGATAATGATGCAACTTAATGTATTCTACTGATCTTTACTACAAATTGAACTGTAAAGTTCATGAAAATACACTTAAACAAAAGATTTGTAGTACAATTCATAAGGATACACACAGGTGTGGTTCCCATGAACAGCCAGAGCTCCCACCAGTGCAAGTCAGTCAGCTGGACTAACTTTTACAACTTTCAGGATCGGGTGATTTAAATAAGAGCTATTCAAGTGTTCGTACTCGGAAGTTGATTTACCGTAAAGAAATTACCCGCTGAGTGACAGGCGTCTCTTTCCCAAATGTAAGTCTGCGGGAAAAAGTTTTTTTTTTGGCATCCCCATAATGTGACGGACCTAGAAATTGGAATTCCACCGTTTGGCCATAATGTAAAATTTGCTTCAGAGCCCGATGCTCTTCCTGGGGGCTTGCTCCTCCCTCAGGCTCACGCTGACTCTCCAGCAGCCCAAGCTTTCCCGTAGAGCTGTAAGTTATTCAAATTTGCTGTTTTGTGTGAAAATAACATGCCTTGGTAAAAATAGTTTTGCAAGAAACATGGGTTTATGCCAGTGTGACTGTAAAAGAGAACATATTTTGGTGCCTACACCTCAGGGGTGGACCCAGTACCCCAGTCTGTCTGGGTAACACTCTCGAGGTGAATCTCTGTAAAAGCAATTGTCCCTGATTGATATCACTTTATTGAATTTAAATCCGAGACAGGGAAAAGCTAACAAGGGGCCTTTTAGTTTTGAGACCGCTGAGATGTGAATTTACAAAAAAGGGACTTAATACAAGGAATATTCAGTGCAGTCTGATTTGTTTTAAATCTCTTTCTGGGATCCCAGCGGAGTGTAATGACTCATCATCACCATCCTGCCCCCTGTCTGGTACACCGCAGGTGTGAACTGGCCTATGAATGGTGTTGTTACACCTGCTGTTCCCACCAGCAATGACAGGACATGACATCATACAATGTTTTTTTCCCACACTGGAGTCGCCCCTTGCTGCTTGCCTTTCTACAGTTTTCACATGGCTGTTGCTCATTCCTCATGACCATCCCTGTTATCTCCTTTTCCTCTCCCCCGACTCTCTTTCTCTTACTGATTTCTTCCTTTTCTTTCCTGATCTCACCCGCTCGGTCTCTTGCTCTCTCGACCTCAGTGGCCCTCATAAAATGTGCTGCTCTAGCTCGTGCCACCACTGTAATGTAGAACCCGAGTGCAATAGACCTCGTGGGGCTCTGGAGAATCAAGTGCCAGGATCCTACAATTTATTAAAATGTCAGCATGTCTCAACGGGGGCAGCTAGTTGCGCAAAGTCATAACATCGACACTTCACACAACCTATGCATATTCTGATCGGGTCAAAAGAGGAGAGTGAGCTGTTCTTGTAGCTATTAAATACATTTTGCATTTGGAAGGCTGATTAGAAGTGGATAGAATTGAGGAATTCTGAATAAAAATGATAAATGCTATTTAGATTTGTATCGTGAACTATATGAAAAAACAATATATGTTGTGATTTCATGTCATGAAATGAAGTGTCAGATATGCACACAGAGCGGCCTGCAGCACAATTTTAAACGCAATTGGATAAAAGCCCTGGATGTAACATTGTTCTAAGAAGGGCAGTAGTGAAGAACAGATAACAGTAAATTCATTATCTTGTGGCCACACACACAGTGTGCAGTGCTTGAGAGTTACTCTCTCCGCTGTTGGAGCACATTCACACTGACAACAGCGCTACAGCAGAACAACTTAAAGGGGCGTTGGTGCAGGCGTACTGCTGCTGGTGGCAGACAGAGGATGAAATATGATCCAGGAAGTCTAGTTTTGAAGGTTTAATTAAGCTCTTAAGACGTTATTAATGGTTTGTATACCTTCAAGGTACGATTGTAAACCTCTTGGAAAGTTTTCATCCAGTAGTGACATTAGCTTTCTCCATCTGCTCTTCATGCATGCAAGATTATCTTTCCAGTATTTATTGGATGCATGTATTGGATTGGCCTGTTGCTAGGTGACATTGTAAAGTTTTGCGGCAAACATGGAGACCAGTGTTCCCCACAGGATGCTCCCCGGGGTGAACATTTTGTAAATTAAGTAGTTCAAATGAGCTCCACCTTTACCAGCTGCAAATTGAACAGATTAATACATTAATGCATCAGTAATCATAACACAATGCTATAGGTCTACCGTAAATATAGTATTAGAAATGGGCTATTCTGCATAATGATTATATCTTAACTTTTGTTACTTTAAATATGTTTTTATGCTAATACTTTTGTACCTTTTTACTTTAGTAATATATTTAATGCAGGACTTTTACTCCTATTTTTTCATTGTAGAATAAGCATTGCATTAGAATACGTTTTCTGTTTTTGAATAAAACACGGGAAAAACGCTGTTTATCTAAGTAATATTCAATTAATCCAAATTATAATCGACAAATCAACCAATACTGCCATTAGTTGCAGCCCTAAATGTAATATAATATAATGATGTTTACCAAATACAGGTTAATTTGATGTTTGACAACATCATATCAAACGACGCAGATAAAGAAATCCTCAGGTAGGGAGGAAGTGTTTATCTACACTACAGAGAGATGTCAGTCCCCTCGGGTCACATGGAGGTCTCAGTCTTTATTGCTGGGTGAATGTGATTCCATGGTTCCCTAGTTTTGACAGGCTACATAAACAAGTGTGCCACCACAGGACATTTTGATTTGACAGGAAACTCAAACAGTTGTACCACCAGTGTTGTACCTGCAGGCCGTCTGTGGTGCACTGTGGCGACCCGTGATACGCGTCCCTTTTTTTTAAACTTTACACTATATATACTATATATTGCACACACACACACCAACGCACCTACACACACATTCACAGAAAAAAATCCCAACAGGTGCCACTGAGTGTTAGACATTTCTGTCACTCAAACTTGTTTCCCCATCCCCTTTCTGATATTTGGTAACTTGGCAGACCTTCACTTCAGCTGCTGTGGTATGGCATTGTAAATTCGTCTATATTGTACATGCATAGTTATTGTAGTAACACTAATTTGCTTCAGGATTTAGTCTCCTTTGGGATTGCTTAACACTGCAGTGAAAGAGGAAAAGTCTCTAATTCCAAGGCACTGCGAGATGCTGTGTAAATAAAAGCAACCATCAAATAGCATTGCTTTGAATGATTAATAAAGTGTGACAGCGGATTAATTCTGAGATTGTGATTTTGTCGGAATGATAAAAAGGCAGATAGATTATGCTTTTGATTGCTTTGAATGCATGATCCCCACTTGAAATGAAGCCACTTCTACATCAAAAGCACGATGGCATCTTTGAATAGTTTGATGTGTGTTTTTCCTCCTCGGCTCTGAGGGGAACTGCTTAATTACGTAGTTATTCCACATTGGTGGCTTTCAAGCGCTACTCCACCCAAAAGCCATCTCTTGAGTATCAAACATGCATCCTCTGTGGACCTAAAAGCTGACTGTAGAAGTGTGTTTGTTTGCTTTGGGACAACGGACATCTGTTGTCAGTTTAATGTCAGGCTGTTAAAATGGATTTCAGTGGTGTAAGAAAATAACGTACTCCCAGATTGGGTTGAATTTTATCACGATTGGAATCCATTGAAACTGACATTAAGGTGGGTATTTCTTATTTAAACATGACTTTTGATCCCCGTACTCAAGGTTTCCACTCGCATTTTGAATACACTTCGGTTCGGTTAAGTCGTTGAGTCATTGACGCATTGAAAGGAACTTACATGTCAGTTGAAGCTCACGCGGTGAAAGGGAGTGTCAGTCGAGGTGTCGGTGATGCACTGATTGATCGGGAGTTTTTAAGTTCAAGTGGAGGCCCTCGAAGAAGTCAGCAGCAGTTTAAGTGTATAAACTCAAACATGCCAGTTAAAGTGTCAGCTGAAGTGTGAGCGCTGAAAGCAGTCAGAGTCAATTGTGTATGAATCCACGGAGGTGTGGGAGTGGGAAGTTTTTCACTGCGAGTTCATGCTTAGCTGCAACCACCTGCAACTGTGCGGGATGTTGCCATCCTCCAGCTGCCTGTTTCTGATCATTAGACTGAAAGACATGTCAAGGATGTTTCGCTGTGAAACGGATTGTATAGTTCTGTCGGACTGTTATGAAAATCCTCCCTTTATATGTGTGTGTGTATGTGTGTGTGTGTATTTTTTGTGTGTGCATTGCATATGTATATGTATGTTTCATTTTTTGAGACTTCGGGGTCTGCCTGTTAATAAATATCTAATCGCCTCAAGAGTTTTCCAGCACCGGCATTTCTGCCTCTGTAATTGGCTCGCAAAGCTGAAATGTGTGTGTGTGTGCGTGTGTGAGAGGCGCTAAGAGAAGAAGCTAATGAAGACCCACAGGAAAGTCATTGATGTAATCATTCGTTTCTTAAAATGTTTTTCAGGCATTCCTAAAAGAAGCACTGTGAATAGGATCGGAGCCATTTACAATCCTTAACTTCAGTTATGTGTGTGTGTGTGTGTGTGTGTGTGTGCATGTTGAGGCCCACTGCAGTGTGCTTTGTGTGTGCGCGCAACAGTGCATTAATTTGTGTTAAATATGTCCTGGCGCATGCACCACACCTCGTGTATGTGTGCTTTGTGTGCACTCATTAATACCACGTTTGTATTGTGAGTTGAGGCCCATTGTGGAGTACAGCTTGGCTAGCCTCTCCTTCAGCCAGTCTCAGCTTATAATGTCTTTTCAAGGGACTTAATTAACAACCAAGAAAGTCTCTCTCTCTCTCTCTCTGTGTGCATGTTGGGGATAAGTGTTGAAACAGAGCATGTGGCTTTTGTGCCTGGCCTTCCAGCAGCACAATCTTTTGTTAAAATGCAAGTACACACACAAATCTGGCTCCAAATTAAAGAGGGCTTCTGTTGATCCTCATATGCAGATGTTCCACCCATACACACTCACCAAGTATGGCAGATGTTACCATTTATTTCCTTTTATAATGAATTCCCATGTTGCACTGTGCCACCGTTGCTCCTGTCACGTCCCGTGCATGTTAAGCATATTAATTGACAGAGAGAATGGCGTAACATGGAGAGAGAAAGACAGCAAGATAAAGAAGAATGAGACATACCTGTTAGAAACAAGGGCAAGAGATTCATACGGCACTGAGGGAGAAAAACAACACACACACACACACACACAGAATACACACGCTATGACAGAATGGATTGTTTAACATAGCGGCAGGCAGTTCTCCTGAGAGTGCTTAACCAGAATACCTGATCATGCAATTACCATAGAAAGAGCAACAACAGCCTCTGGTGTGTGTGTGTGTGTGTGTGTGTGTGTGTGTGTGTGTGTGTGTGTGTGTGTGTGTGTGTGTGTGTGTGTGTGTGTGTGTGTGTGTGTGTGTGTGTGTGTGTGTGTGTGTGTGTGTGTGTGTGTGTGTGTGTGTGTGTGTGTAAGAGCATGTTATTGTGTTGCTGTCTCTTTGGTAGCTGTATTTTGGTGTGTGTGTGCTGCACCTCTCGTGATATTTTACCTTTTAGACTGCAGTGAGTGTGTATATTTTTTTTGTGATTGTACTCTTGTATTGTATACTTTGGTGTATAATGGTGACATTGTATTTTTCATTAATTGCTCTGTGTTCTTGAGTGTTGGGCATTGATTCCCAGACAATTTCATATTTTTCACAGCAGATATGCGTTTGACTTGTTATAACAGGAAATGCACATTAGGTGGGTGAGGTCCTGGTATCGTGCATGCTAGCTCAGTGGAGTAGCTTACCGGGACAATTAATGGAACTGAGCCATCGCCAACGTTATCGTTTTCACCTGTGCTTTTCCTGCCATGACAAGTCAAAGTATCCGCTGTGAAAAGGGTCCATTAAGTCCTGAAAATATGTCTAATTAGGCAGTATTGAATCCACCTGTGTGATGTGTTCCACCCGCTGTGGAAATGAAGCCTTTCTTAAATGGACTCTTTGTGTCATCGTTTGACCTTTTCTTTAATCTTGAGTCATTCTGACCTGGTCACTGTGCGACAGTTGTGCCTGCGCTTCTGATATGAAATAATCACAGCTTATTGACGCTTTATTGCCAACCTAGGCATTTTAGAGAGGGTGGAAAACACGAATGCAAGGACAAAGCACCTCTCTGTCTTCTCTGATTCAGTGAAATGTAAACCAGGAGTTAGAGATTTGGAAAAGAGTGATAGTGAGGTTGATGGCCCGCGGGAACTAGAGGGGAGATATTTATTTGTAGGATAGTTAAGCAAGAGGATAATTGGAAAACTTGATGGCTTTTGGAAAACGAGGGCAGAGACAGACAAGACATGAGATGTAAAGTGAGTGGAATCACGGATTTTGAACAAAGGACAATGGCCTTTGGGGAACAATTAAGTGATGGTGAGGTGAATATTTCGAGATGGAGGGAGGAAAGGTGATGATGATGAGGGAGAACAACTCATTTAGCCGGCCGCTGCAGAGGAGAGCAAAAGAGAGATGGCATGAGAGAGGTATAGAGATGAAAGAGTGATTAATTTGAAGCTCAGATAGCGCTAACTACGCTTTGAAACAGAGGGACAGGAAGAGAGATAGGATTGAATTAATTTGAAGCCCAGGTATCGCCGCTTTGGCTAATTGAAGCTCTTGGCGACCTGCAAGCTTTATTTGATGTCCTGCTCCACTGTTCATCAGAAAGGTCATGTTCACACTCTCATGTTGGTTAAGTGGCTTTGACATGTGACCTCTTTTTTGTGTCTCTTTTCCATCCATAGCCCTTTTTAAATACATTTAACTTTATTGTTATTCTAGCAGGTGGTCTGAATATAAATTGGTACTAAAGTAGGGATCCTCATGAAATACATAATGATTGAGAGCAGAAGTTGGTGTGAGAAGAAAATGTCAGTCATATTTTAACCACAAAGCAATTTCAATTTAGCACGATAGCATTATTTACGCACACAAGATTTTTTGTATCCATTTTGTATCTATGCACTCTCCTCTTTTCTATACAACCACACATCCATGAGACCTCCAGTTGTTCCCTCTGAAGAGACCAAGTCCACGTGTTTAGGATTGAACACTGATTAGGCAGCATTGTTCGTGGGATAGACAATCTTGTGGTGTTTACAAGTGATGAATTGGACAGCGGGGGGGGGTCTCTTGGGTTTTTGAGGACAGTCGTGACTCAGAAACGTGGGAGAAAAGTGCGGTTCAAATCTGGAGCAACAGAGTCGTTCATTCAATGAAGCGAAGAAGCAGTCAGCAGGTCGATATCACATGCGCAACATGGCTTTAAATGCCATATTCAACAGATTGTGTCAGTGCAGAAAAACAACACTTTTATCCCTCTGAGCACAAACACTTTTTTCATTAAGAAGTCTTCTCGGAACAAAATGCAGCACCGTAGCACCATTTACGTCCAAAATGATGGCACTTCTGGTGATCTATACGTTAAAAATACTGCAACGATGATTCATGTTTCATCTGTCAAGCAACATGCGCACTAAAACGAGATGCAAATGACAAGATTTGAATGTAATCTGTAACTAGAGATGGACAGATGTGACAGGTGTCATCTTGATGCCATAGCGCGACGATGACATCGCTTCGTTAGGATAACTAATTACAGAACAGATGACATTCTCTCCGTCCTCGATCATATCAGAACGACTTGTGTCTTTAGCCGTAGAACAAATTGCTGACTAATTTGCTGACTAAAGCCTGTGACTGCGGAGACACTAATTCCTCAAATATGCCCCTTAGATGAGTAACGCAACTGTGAGCTTCTGTGATTGGTCGGGAGCATTGTAGGGTGATGTTGCAGGTGAACGCCGAATTCAGGGAAGCATTCGTAAAGGGTGGTGGTGAAACTATGAATCGGTGATTAAGAGGGAAAAAATAAACCTTGTTTCAGATGAGTCTGGGTCGAGGCAATGTCACCTTCTGTTTGCCTGGGAGGGCTGGTTGGGCCATTTGGGGCGTAAACACTGCACACCTGTTGCTTGACTGCAAATTCTTACCCACTGACTCGAAAGCACATTGAGATTGAAAACTAAAAAACTGAAAGAGACAGAGAGAGTACAGAGCAAGCCTCAGAGAAAGAAGGTTTGACCGTAGGAAAAGAAAGAAAGTGAGAAGAGAGGTAGAGGAGGACTGAAACTTCAACTAAAACTGTATTGAAAGCTGAAGAACTGGAAGTGGGGAAGGGTCACACTGTTTGTATGTGTTTTAGTGACATAGGGATGGAGGGCAAAGGGGCAGAGAATGGAGAGGGATAGAATCAGAGAGAGGCTTTTGATGCTCTGCCAATATTGTTCGACCGTGATGACTATGGATGTCATTGAAACCGAAAGAGAGGGATCACGGAATCCCAAAGGAGGAAAATCCCCAGCGGCTGAATGCTGAGACCTTTCTGTATTCCTGTCATGGTGGAGGGAGGGATGAAGGAGAGTGATGAGGAAAGAGGGAGGGAGGGGGAGAGAGAAGTGGATGTCATGTGATAGAAATGATTCCAAGCACTGTTCTACAGTATATTCCCCTGTCACTAGAACTCATATTCACATTCAAAGTCGCCGAGGCAGCCGTGTAATTCACATTGTGAATCCCTTTCCCCTCTCTCTCTCTCTCTCTCTCTCTCTCCCTCTTCTCCGTATTCATCTTAACGTCTTCAATTCTCTGCTGTCTTCTGTCCCTTTTCTGTCCGTCTTTGACTTTGCCTCAGTGCGGCAGAGATTTGTATTCCTTCTTTGGTCACAAGAAAGCCAAAGAAGACATTTGGTGCAGCAGAAGAGAGCAGAAAAACAAAAGGACATAGAGGTTAGAGAGGGAAGAGGAAAGGGGGCATAGGTGATGTGAATCTGTCTCTCTTCTCACTTTCTCTCGTCAGACAGCCAAAGCAGGACGGCAGTTTGCCCGTCTTGTTTTTCTTGCTGAGAGAAAACCTGCAAGGAGGTGGTTCAGCTCTTTGAATTGGGAATACCCCAAAGAACACTGGAAAGGGACGTTTAAAGGGACAGTTCTTCCCAAAATACAATTAAAAAAAAATGAATATCTTCCCCCTTATCTGTGGTGCTCTTTATCTAGATAGTTTTTCTGTGAGTTGCCTATTTGTTGGAGATATCGGCTCTCCTTCATCATCCCTGCAGCACTCCATAGCATCATTTTATAGAAGTGGGAGCAAACATAAAGATGGAATTAAGTAAAGACAAATATAGTATATTAAACGAACCATAAATGAACGTTTGAAATTCCATTTGCTTTAATAATATATGATTATGATCTTTAATAGTTGATATTAATGCCCTCTCGTTTTGCCTCTCTCTCTTTCTCCTCTACTAATTTTCCATCCATCACTTGCTTTACTCTACCACTCTTCTTCTTTCATTTGATACCTTCCCTCCTCTTTTTCTCCCTGGTTCTCTTTTAGCCAAACGGCAATGTCCTTAATTATTAATGCTGACACTGTTTTAATTATCTGATATTTAAGAGCAGGCCATTACTGAGTCAAAATTAATAAATGATGTGAGAGTGTGTTTTTGTATTTATGTTTCAGTGTTGTGCAGTAACGGTCTGTGTATTTGGTACTGTTGGTATAAACCATTTTACATTGCTTTGTATTGTATATTGTATGCTTAAGAGAGTGCCATCGTCTCTGTCCGTGTGGATACCAGTGTACTAATGTGTGTGATAATGCGTTTGTGTGCGTGTGTGTGTGATCTAGGGCTCCCCCTTGTTAGCTTTGATAGCGGTTATGGATCTGCCTCATAATCTTTTACCGGAGCCGTTTTCATCTCTGGGTTCCTCTCTGAAGTGATTGGAAGGAACCAATTGGGATTCACTTCACCCAGCGTGTAAATGAGGGAGGCAGACCGAATGGGAGAAGGATGAAGGGAGAGACAATTGTGATGGAAGGTGGGAGAGCGGAGGAATGAGACGCCTAAAGGATATACTAAGGGCAGTGACAGATACGGGGTGGCGACGGAGACGGCGGAGGAAAGAAAGGTGGACACAGTGAGGAAAGAGGGATGGAGATAAATAAAGGGAACGTAGGAGGGACTGCCGGTTAAAACCTAGGGAGAGAGAAATAAGAGTGATGGATGGAGTGAAAAAGATAGATGTGAGCAGATGGTGGTCAAGGGATTGAAGGAAGGAGTGAGTGAGTGTAATAGATAGATGAGAGAGGGAGAGAGAGAGAGGGAGGGAGAGACGGAGGGAGAGAGAGAGAAAAGAATCAGCAGAGCTGTAAATTGATTTGAAGGTCCCGCAGAATCACCCCAGAGACAGTGATGGAGACAAATTGAACAGGGCAATTTTCTTCTCATAACTATATCTCATTAAATCAAATTATGATTTAAGAAACCACTCCACTCACTGAGGACTTCAGAATTACTCTTCTAAAAAGTCTACGCCCAAAGAATCCCAATTGTATAACCACTCCATGAGTGAAAGTTACTCTCCGACCAAATCAGTAAATCAATAAGTAATGAAAATAAGATCTAAATTAACTACGATAAGGGAGGACACTGCCATTTGTTACACTTAAATTGTATCAAAATAACAAAAATGATTTTGATAAGTGCTGAAATGAGGCAATTAATCAGTTAACAAAGTCTACCAACGATAGATAATTATCTGTTAGTCTTCTTTCAAGAAAAAAATGTCCC
This sequence comes from Anarhichas minor, assembly GCF_050575085.1. Taxonomy (NCBI): domain Eukaryota; kingdom Metazoa; phylum Chordata; class Actinopteri; order Perciformes; family Anarhichadidae; genus Anarhichas; species Anarhichas minor. The sequence goes on from NW_027466491.1 coordinate 3,260,415, forward strand.
TTGTTTCTTCAAGCTTCACAAATCTTTTTTTAAATATGTTGTTTGTATCTCTGTAAATGTAAAATGATTGAACTGTTGGTAGGTAAAACCAAACAATATAAAGACATCACCTTGGGATTTATGATTAAGTCATGTGCAGCTAGATCAACAATTGTTTGTCACAGCTTTGGTTTTGATTAAGCTCTAGTTGTACTTTGCTGTTGCTGCGCCAGAAAGCTGAACTCATTCTGGCTGAGTGAGTTCTGAATGACTTCTTGCTATGTTCAAGTCTTAACTTAATGTTGTAATTCTTAACCGTGTGTGTGTGTGTGTGTGTGTGTGTGTGTGTGTGTGTGTGTGTGTGTGTGTGTGTGTGTGTGTGTGTGTGTGTGTGTGTGTGTGTGTGTGTGTGTGTGTGTGTGTGTGTGTGTGTGTGTGTGTGTGTGTGTGTGTGTGTGTGTGTGTGTGTGTGTGTGTGTGTGCGCGCGCGCGTCATTTTGAATCCATTAACAGACAGGTGCAGTCCATCACATTAGAGTTAAGACCAACCTTATTAAGATAAGAAAGACCTGTGGGAACTACCAATAAGACCAAACAGTGTCATCGCGTGTGCACACACACACACGTGTGTTTGAGCGTCAGTGAGGCATATGTGTGTGCATGTACGTGTGTATTATAACACTCACTTAGTATGAAGGGAACCAGTGATTAGTAAGTAAGTGGGCTCAAGTCTTTCTTTGTGAGGTTTCTCATTGATCCACATGGGGTGAGCTCATGCATGTACTAGGAAATGGCGGATGGGTGACGCATGCAAAATGTGGAATCAAAGTAACCTTTCCGTAAGTAAATGGTCTAGAAACAAATAATACAGCTTAAAAGGACCACAGCAGCAGGTTTTAAGCCTATTAAGTTGTCAACCGTTTTCAAAATTATTGTTTGTTGCAGCAGGGATGCTCAGCCATCTGAGATTTAATAACAGGCTGCCAAATGGCATTGCCAAGTGAGTGATATAACATGAATATGTTGGAAAGGACGATGTGAATTTGGCTGTTTTGTGCACGTTTAAAGCTGTGTGGTCAGGCTGTCCTTGAATGCACCATCTTTGTAATCAGTCCCTGCTCACAACTGCATTGCCACGCGGTGACAATATAACTTGGGACAACACATATAAAGGCAATGAGCTGCTCAGTGTGATGGATTCCATTCGTCAAACAACATTTAAGTCTCTGCACGTTGATTTCCGTTGTATACTAAAATGAACTGAAGCAACGGCTGTCGGGAAGACAGAAATCCAATCTACAAAGGGTCAGCGGTAATTTGAAATGTACATATTTTATATTTCATGCAAGACTAATGATGTATTCCTTCAAAACTCTAAGTTCTGAATGGATGATCCCATTTCCTCTGGGATTTTTTGCCAGCTTTTCATGTCTGATCTTGGCCTTTGCTATACTGTGTTCATGGAAAGATGACAGTATGTACACATCTGTCCATCTATCCAGATGGGTGATTTTATTTGCCTGGAGGGTCAAATTCATAGAAACAACTTTGCTTGATAGGAAACCTGGCAAGAATATTTTGTGTGCACACACGCGCACACACTACACACACAGCAAAAATAGCCATCATACTGTTTTGCACACACATACACACACAGTCATGCACACAGTCATGCACACAAGTGGCCTGTAAATGTTGCTGCTCCTACCAGCCCATAAAGACCTGGAGAGGAGATCCAAGTAATCAGTGAACATGCTGTAAACTGGGGAGGATGATACTTGTGTGTGTGTGTGTGTGTGTGTGTGTGTGTGTGTGTGTGTGTTAGCAGACACAGTGATAACTCAAACAGCCAGGGATGAGAGGAGAGAGACTGCAGTGGCATACAGCTGGCATTTTATGGCACCGCAACACTCCTCCTGACTCTCTCTTTCTTTTTGCTGTCTCACTCTTTCGCTCAACCACGCTTCTTCTTCCCTGCATTACCGCTTTCATGTATTCTGTTCCTCTCCTCTTTCTTTCTCTCTCTCTCTTCTGCCCACATCCGCCCACCCTCTCGCTCCCTGTCCCCGTTTGATGTCTTTGAGGTTGTCTCTCTCTGTCTGACTTTCTCCGTCTCGCACACTTTTTGTGTCATGCAGCTTCTCCGCCATCTTTTGGGTTTGCTGCTCTTCTCATTCACGTTTTCCTCCCACCGTTTTTTTCTGTTTCTCCTCGTCGTTATTTGCCTCTCCCGCCTCTTCCTCTTCTCTAATCCCCACCTCTCACTTTTACTGCAAGGCTCTCCAGTGCACAATGTGAATACTTAATGAATCTTATGTCTTTTACAAGCCTCCGCCCTCACTCATCTCTGTCCTATATACATCTCTCTCTCTCCCCCCTTCCTTTCCCCCGCCACTCTTCCACCTGCCTCCCACTCTTCAGCTCCTCTCCTCTTTACTTACTAGCCAGGAGCCATCTCACTGGCAACAAGGAATAAGAGCTGCCAAGGGGACAACAGGGGGAAAACTATTTCCCCCCTTTTTTTATGCGAAATCAGTAACCACTATGTAGGGGATGCTGTGTGTGGGCTTCTGTCACAGTGCACATTTGGGGGGACATACAGTAATTAAGATGTTAAGCAAGTTGATTGGGGACAGCTTCCCAAATTAAAGAGAAAATTGGTATCAATTTCAGTGGAGATGTGTGGTGTTTACACCTGGTTTTAACCTGACCGTGTGTGTGTGTGTGTGTGTGTGTGTGTGTGTGTGTGTGTGTGTGTGTGAAACCCCTCACTTTTGTGTGTCTGCGTGTCTCCTGAATGTAGCTGAGAGAGATTGCCTATCAATTGTTTTGTGCTGAAGAAGAGTATTGCTCATCCTGCTCTCATGTTGCCAATATCTCCCCTGATCATCCTCCCATTGATTCGGGCTGGGTCACGTGTTTTCCTGTACCTCGGTCTTCTGATTAACAACCCTTCACCCAGAACACCAATGACCCTCAAAATGACTTTCTGATCAAGTTATTGATTTGTTTTGTGGGAGAATCACTTGACTGCGTGGTCAGACCACGGTCATGTAATGAGTCTAAGGTATAGGCATCGCAGCCCTCGAGCCGTCATGTATCGGGTGCCAAACCTCCATCGGCTTGCGATCACTGGAACCCGATAATATTCTTCTTAAATGATTTGTGCCACAATTTTGTGGTCAAACGATTAGTTGATTAGTCTTTGACGATAGAACATGAACTTTTAACAATCTTGCTTCAGTAATGGTCGCTTACTGCCTCTTTATGTTCTCTAACGCAGTAAATTGAATAGGGATGCAGTTGTCTGACTTTTTCACTCCCTTTGATGATTCCAATTCCTCAAATCAGGGTGTTGGCTCGATGACAGATACTGATCAGATACTGCTTCTCTTTCTTCCCCCAATTTGGAACCTCCTCGCATTGAACTGATCATTCTTTAGTCATCACTTCATTACAATAGTTGAAAGCTAAGAGTCACTTTTTACGTTAAAAATGTGGCTCTTGTGAGAATTGCAATCGATTGACAGAATAATAGCTGCTGCAATATTATGCACAAGGGATTGCTGTTGTCTGATGTTACTGCATATACTGTGAAGGTAGAATCACGAAACAGTTTACAACAACAGTGACTAATAAGGAGTTTTGATATGGATTGGTTGCGTTTATCCATTTCTTGTTTTGAACATAAATATTTGGCTCTCTATTGTTGTCATTCTTGAAGCTGAAGCGTATGCTAGTGTTGCTGAGTCGCTCTGTGTAAGAGTAACAACTGGATGTCTGCACTGTGAATGTAAACGAGAGTGTAACAGTGTCCCTCATGTCAATTGTGTTCGTCTGCTTCCTGTCAATTTACAAATGCTTGTAAGTTTGCAGCGCACTGCTGCAGTTTGTTGGACAGAATTATCACTTTGTTTTCAATGTTGCGCCCAGACAGTCTTTTGATCATCCATCTCTGTCCAGTGTCCATGTTGTTTTGGAAAAGTCTATGAATTGATGGAAGTGAAAATGCAGAATTTGTTTCAAATTCTGTGTTGATAAGTTTAAAAAATGTGTCTCGAATGCACAATGTTAAATGTAAATCTTGCTACCCCCTGAAGTGTCACTGCTGGGTTGATTTCAAATAGACTTATGTTGAAATATCCACTGGCATTATACCACGTTTCCTATTTGAGAGCACTTAACGAGCCTTCATCGCCTAACTTTCAACTCCTCCAGCACTTTTAAAATCTATTACAAAGTGATAGAATTGCTGATTGTTTCGTACCGTCCTCATTAAAGGACCTGGCAAAATTCAAACTCTTTTTTTTTTCTTCTTCTTTTTTTCCACCCAGCTGGACGAGCTGCTAGATGATCTGCCATGGGCATACAGGCAGATTGCTTCCAAGGCCTCCTCAAAGGACCCCTTGTAGATGTCGGGCTAGATTGCCTGCGGTTCCTCTGTCATCTTTGTAATTGAAAGAGAAACAGTTGATATGTAGCCATGTCGAGCCTGTCATATGCCTGTCTCCCTGTTAATGTAATGTTAATAGAAGGTTAGCGTCTGGAGAAAATACCTTCCAGGTCTGCCTGGTGATGATAATACTCAATCCTTTCCCTGTCCTTGTGTGTGTGTGTGTGGGGCTTGATATAATAATAATAATACATTTCTATTTTTATAGCGCTTTAAAAGGTACTCAAAGACACTTCACATGGTAAAAACAGAACCAATACAAGCAATTATAAAATAAACTAAATGGATGGCATAACAATAACAATATGTATGCATTGTCAGTATGTAAGAATCAGTGGTGTAACGGACCACTGTCCATCCGTGATCCGTACGGGTCCCCTCTCGTGAAATAATGTTTTACTGACGATCGTTATCCACCAATATTCAGTAAAATATGCGTTTAGGACATCAGAATTCATGCTTTTCGAGTCATCAATCTCTGATAATGTTACATTGTAAATAACCAATCGGTGAGAAACTTGAATAAATACAGTTGTTTGAAGGAGATGTTTTCACAACAACATAAATAGATATTAGAGAGGTGATTGTGACCTGTTTACAACAGCTCTAATAACACATTATTAACACTACTAATGACAAGATTTGTTTTAATCCTTAAAACAACTATCTTTTATTTCCTAATCATGTTATGAAGAAAACAAACCACTATAGATTACTATAACAAAGAAAAAGGACTGACTTCAGAGTGGTTGAAATGATTTTTGGGATGGATGGAGCCTTGTACACCAGCTACTACAATCAAACAACAAAGGGATGTGTATCTGCCAACATGGATTATCAATGATCGGCGGCAAAAAAACCGTGACCAGGGATCTCTAAAAGTTATATTTACTCCCTTTTCTTCTTTTGTGCTGATCCGATCCGTGAGTTTTATGATCCGTTGCACCACTAGTTTGAATACTATCATGCATGTGTGCTCCCTGTTTGTTTGCCGTTTGCATTAAAATGTGCTCGACACCCTGGGTCAATACTAAATCTCTTCATTATATTTTAGTACCCAGATTTACGGACTGTGTGTTGACATATAGTGCAAATCCATAATTTGTAAACAATCGCAAGTCATTATACCTCCGTGGTGCGCACACATTCAATATGCTGTGGCAGACCTGTGGTTCTGAGATAGAGTAAGTAGTGCTATTTATTTGAAACTGCATGGGTGAGGAAAATACAGACAATTTACTCCCTCCTCTAAATTGTTGCCTCTCTTTGTCCTCCTCCTCCTCGACTTCCTCTGACATGCTGTTATCATCAAATTGAAAATAACTTCCTACGTCTTTCCTTAGTTCAGTTTCTGTTTTGCTTACACCGAATTGGAATCGTAATCATTTTTGAGAACTACTGCTTGACTTTCAGTTTATTGCTTCATGTATTGGTGATGGGAAGCACAATGTCTGGTGCATCTAATGCAGCGCTTCCCCCCCCCAGAAATGAGTTAGTGGAGGTAGTAAGCATGTACTGTATGCCTCTACTGTTCTCTACTTGTAAAAACTCAAGTCAACTCCAGTTTTCTTTTTTTCAGAACATCACAATGCCCTGCTGATTAATGAATGCGAAGCAGACATGGGATGTGTTTGAGCAATCAATTCAGATCCCGATGCAGCATCTCACTGTCAACGTATATATGGCTGTTTAAACAAGCATTTTACTCGTTAGAAACGTTTTTTTTATGTGTGATGTAGCACCGCTGCTCCCTGAAGCTTAATAGGCTTATACTTCATTAAAATGTCAGAATTTCCTCTGACGTTCATGGAGGTGTTCCTTGTTCTAGGCGATGGAGTGCCACCGTAATATGCAGGAGACCATGCTATTGTTAGTCACTCAAATAAATGGCTAAATGTGAGAATTAATGTCGTGGACAGGCCATCGGCTGCCCAACCAACTGCTAGATGTTTTAATCTAACTTGTATGGCGTTAAGACCTGATGAAACATTAATGCAGGAAAAGAAAAAAACCTTGGCAGGATTAAAACTATAAGATATCTTGCATATCAAGTCTGGATTACAGTTGGGTAAAAAATAGCCACAATTTGTTTATTTTCTCTCTTAACCAGCTAACAATCCTGTTTTTAGTCCTAAAAATGTTGACAGCTGGATATGTTTTCTTTCCCATTTGTGATCACGGAACGGTTCCGTGTCTATTATTTCTAGTCCAATAACTGTCTTGTGACTATGTAGTCGCGGACCAATAACACTAAAACAATATTCTGCGCTGAAGGTGTATCAGAAACGGCTCGAGGAGAACGGCTTGAGAAGCAGATGTGGTTTGACAGAATTACATTAAGTTCAGGTCCAGGAGGTTGTTGAACACACCTCGAGAGGTGCTGGCTGCACTGAAAGGGATGGATGGAGGGAAAATGAGGGATGGAGGACGGAAAGAGTGAGAGACCGATAGAGAGGTAAGGTTTGTACTTGAAAGAAAGATAAAGGTAAAGAATGAAAGAGGATGAAATACAGAGAGGAAGAAAAACTAAACAGCAGCTGAAACAAGGGCATTGGCAACGCACCATTGAGCCCCTGTTTTCCCCTGTTGCGGCTGTATTTTTCCTCTCTTAGTTCCTTTCTGACAGCTTTAATCAACACAATAAGGCTTGCTGAGATTTCATTATGGAGCCTTGGCCGCAAGGGCCTTTGAGGGAGGAATGGATGGATGGAAGAATTTCTAAAGAGAGGAGGGCTGGTGAGATCGGGATGGAGGGAAGAAAGGGGAGAGATATTTGGTTGATGGAAGGAGAGAGAATGGGATGGGGGGAAGTCGATAGTAGCAGAAAGTGAGAGAGAGGGAGGTATGAGTGAAAGAGAATGCAGGGGTTAAGAGAGCGAGGGAGGAAAGATGAATATCGAGAGGGGGATTAAAGAAGGGAGGGAATCGATGGATGGGTACTGACATCCCCGCATGGGGGAGGGCTGGAATAATGGTGTTATGTGGCCACTTGATTGGCCCCGAGCAGCATGGGGGCCCGCAGAGGAGCAGATCAGTCTTACACTTCCCGGATTACGGGGTCAAGGGGCACCCAGCAGAGAGACGGATCTCGTTTGATGTTCTTAAAGGGAAACGGAGAGAAAAGAAAACCTCCCCCCCCCCAACCCCCTGGCTCTCATACACAGTACTCCCACAGACTGTATAGACCCTCACAGAGTGAAAGAGAGAGAGAGAGAATTGCAACTTTACGTAATTACTTTCAAGCAATAAGGATTTGATGACTAATGGCAAACAGCTTGAATATATACAGTTGTTTTGAAGGAGATGTTTTCAAAGAAATATAGAATATTAGAGAGGGAATAATTACCTGTTTAACTTCCGAACACTATCTCTAAGCCGTTTGTATTAAAAACCACTAATGCCATCAAAGCAAGTCTTTTTTTAAAATGCAAATAACCACTATAGATTACAATAACCAAGTAAGAGGATAACATTTATAATTGTTGATGGTTTACATTGACTTTGAGATTATTTTATCGGACGGTGAGCCTTGCTGTTAATAATAGTTCCCTGTACCCTGGTGGCTCCCACACACTCTTTGTTTTTGTGTGCTGTTAATGTTTCCCTGGTCTCATCTGATGTGTGTGTGTGTGTCATATATATATATATATATATATATATATATATATATATACGATAATCTGTCTGTTTTATAGACGGTGATACAGAAGGATACAAAGAATGATCCTTGAGATTTCTAGTAACCCAGGAGATTGACAACAGATTGATTGCCTGCTTCTCTCTCAAATAGGAAATCTAATAAGGCGATGTGTTTGTGTGCAGGTGTGCATGTGTTTGAAATCTGCAGGTACATCAATGTTTTTATTTTGTTCTTGGTCTCCAAGGGAACTACCAGCTGTTGGAGCTTTTTTTTTTGTAAATATTGACTCAATATCCTCAAAAAAGATAAATTGGAATGTTCATTTCCACAACATTATTGAAATAATGAAAAGAGGAGATTGGTCTATAATAGCTTCCTCTTCTCTTCTCCTCTCCTCCATTCAGTGATCCCTCAATGATGTCCATTCAGGGTTCAGTCATACTGTTTTAACTGCTCTCTTAACTGAACTGTAAAACCATCACCGCTGACCCCTTTCTCCCCGGCTAACATGCTCGACTGGCTAAGGTTGAAAGTGTCAAAGTGTGCGTGTATGTTTTTGTGTGTTTACAGATGCTTGTGTATTTCCTTTTGCTTTGAATACCATTATGTTTTGCTACATGCGTTGTGGGCAGAGGATGTTTCCTGTGTGTTTTTGTGCGTGCTTATTCACCCAGAGTATATTTCTGACCCCAGTCCCTGTTTGCCTGTGACTCACTCACCTTGTTAAGTGCGTAGTAAACCAGACCCATAGACTCCGCTACAGACTGTCTCCCTACAGACCTTGTTGCCCTCCTTCACAATCAAGTGCAACCAAGCACTCACTCAAACACATACGTACACACACAATCAAATGGCTTGATATCATCAAGCACGCAAAGCAAAGTGCAGACGTATAAGTGTGTTCTGTTGTCTGTGTATCTGTGACAATTTACAGTCCATCTCTGTATCTTTCTGACTGTGTTAATCTGTCTCTCTAGTCAGGTGATCGCCACAGAAAAACAATATTCAAAACTTGTTTAGCTCTTCAAAAATGCACAACAAAGCCTGCTGCTGAGGGTAAGGAGCAGACAAAGTCAGAGCATAGATAGACGGACACATATTCACTTGGCAGCACGGTGGGAAGGAGGAATGGTGCATGTGGTGTGGAGGGGGGGGGGTGAGGGTAGGTAGTGGATGTGCAGTGTGATACTAATTGCATGAAAAGAAAAGATGGAGGGATGGGTCAAGAAGAAAGACAGAGGATGGACACCAGCATGCTTTAAAAACCTCCCTGGGAGTTTAGGAGGCCTTGTGATTTATGTCTGCTAATGGACACAAACTCTATATATTCATCCTGTATCGTACATATTTCGGGAAGCCCCAAAACTGTGGTCGTGTTAGTTCTTTTTCTAGTGTCTAAGCAGCAATGCACTCAGCTGTGTGATCACTTGCGGCCCCCAACCGGTGGGGGGCCGGTTAAGAGTAGCGAGTGAGGAGTCAGCAGTCAATCAATGGCAGCATCAAACAGGCAATACTTGGTGTTTTGAGAAAGTGTGAGTCACTGCAGTTGCGAGAGGTCCTTGAGCATGCAGCCATTAATGAGCACCAGCACATATTATGCAGTTTGGTGCAGTAGTATGAGAGATTAGCTGTGCACATACGCTGAGAAGCCTGTAATTTCCTTCTCTGCTTTATTTTCTTGCCATTTTGCAAAATGGTAAAAAATGAAATAGTAGATAAAAAGCAATTCTCCATACCGGCTCTATTTTTGCATATGAATTGCCCCCTAACGCAAGTACAGTCAAGTTCAGGGCATGTCACCAAAATATCAAATGTTTGAAGACGGAGAGAAAAACCTTTGTATGTCTGTCAGAAATGTCACTTCAGCGGCGTAAATCCGCTTCATGCTCCATCATGAAAATAGAGCCTTCTGATTGATGTGAGTCTACACAGCACAGCTTTATTTTATTTTATGTTTTAAATATTGTCATTGAAGCTTTTGGCAGTAAACTCTGTGCCCATTGATGCTGCAAGAAGCAGAGGCCAAGGCCAACTGAGGGCATGTCAATACCTGAAGAATACTTCATGTGCAAGACATATTGATCGGGTAAAATCTATGCATGGGGCAGAGTTGGCCAAAGCAATAGTGCATTCACAGCACCTGGCCCCAACAATATAGCATGCAGGTGATGAAAACAGCATACTGACTATGAATAGGTGAATGCTGGTGAAGCTGATATTAAATGCTGTAGATCATTGAAAAAACTGGGTATAATTAACGTAATTCAATTAAGTAACACATTGATTTGACCTCCACATATGTTCTTTTTATTTTCATTGTGATACGCATAGTAGTAGACATATTGATTGTAAATGTCAGCTCATTGGTTGCCAATAGATGCCTCGAAACAATAGTTACAAATCCGGGTTTTTGTTCAAAATCCTCAAGATGCAACCTACACTTTTTCCAACACACGCACCAAAGAAATACGCAGCCCAACTAAAATATGACATCATGGCACATGAATTTTACTCCACCACTCTATGGAGTCACACACAAATACCCGCCATCCCATTAGATAAATTCTGGGAACCCGACTCACATCCGTATATTCATATTTGTTCGAGGAAGATCTTGCCAATATTTGTCGAGCTCACAGGGTGTTGCTATCCCACCCAATCCAATCGTAGTGATACATTAGCATAGCACACAATAGCCTCTGTCAGTGTCAGGTGTGAGAGGGCCTGTTTGCAGAGCAGACACGGGCACAAACACGACCCATAATGTATTCTACAGGCAGCCAGGCTTTTTCTTTTCATTGCCATTCAGACATCATGTTTGCCCACACAGATGCTATCGGCCGCAATAAGCCTTTTGTCGTCATCGCTTTTCAAAAACCCATAATGTGGCCCGTATATTCTGCTCATTGGCAGATTCTAACAGGAACAAATTACTGGCTGAAGTTTCTATAGGCTGGCTGCTCTGCCTGCATGTGGGCTACGTTGACTTATCGATGAAGTTTTTATTGCATATTTAATGTACTGGTGAGTGTGTATGGAGTTTAACACTCCTAATTGTCCCTCACAAATGACTACATTAACTTATGATGCACAGTTTTCATTTAACAGTCAGCTGTTTGCGCACTGCTGGGTGACTGATTCTGTTGATTTGGCAGAGATAAACATTGTTAAACTGTTCAACAGAAATGTGTCTGTGTGCTCAAATACAACTGCTATGAATTCAATTTCTGGGCGTTGTTGTGCTACAGCCTGGCTGGATGACTGGTGGATCTTATTTTGGAACGGATGGATATAATTTGTTGCTGTCTGGTGTGTTTGTTTTGTGAGAACAGTTTGAATCATCAAGCATTTTTCCTGCAGAGTTATTTGACAGATGCAGAAACTATGCTCCATTAGGTAGTGTACACTGCACATGTAAAAAGTGCATAAAATGTGTGTATAGTGCTGTGAACAATATGTACTGTTCTGTCAGTGTTGAAAGAATATAAGATAATGCGTTATAATGGGCCCATCACACATGGGATAGCAAAACATTGCAATATCAAGTATCATAAATATAACACGTCAAAAAAAAAAGTAATTTTGTACAAATACTTATAATTATTATTATAAATTATTATTATAAATATTATAATTATGTGCAAAACCTCACAAACAACGTCCACGGATAGCACCAAACCTTCCATCAACAACACATCGTATGACAGCTCATTCACTTTTTTTAGATAATCATCAAAAGCAGTTTTCCTGCTGCGGACATAAAGTGCCTCAACTCCTAAATGTTAATGTCTACATGTATGTACATATGAATACATATATGACACGGGAGACGGTTAAAGAAGAACAAAGCAGCCTTTTTTTGTGCTGATGTGTCGATTAACAAGTATAAACAACAAGCACACATCCTGATTTTCAAATATACAAACTTCAGACCTAGAATTCCACCCACTTTTTTGTCAGTAAAATAAGTTCTACGTAGTTCAGACTTTTGGTATATCCGAAGCAGATATAACATCCCAGATCAAGTCTTTTACTATCACCGAAATAACTCCCATTCAGAGAGATTATGTCAATACTCAAGTAATGCAGAATTATATGAAGGAATTATATTTATATGCATATATGTAAGTATTTTGTGAAAGAAGAACATTTGGAAGACAAATTAATGTTTTTTCTCAGCTGGATAGGTCATCAGAAAGGTCAAAGTAAAGGTCAGCAGTTTCAGTGACATTTTTGGTTTTTCATTCATCCGTTTCACTGTCGGGAAGTGTGACGCCACAGCAACGCATGGGGGAGATGGAACAGCATATCACATCCCTGTTCATCCTCAGTGCGTGTGTAGGAGTTTATTTGAAGTGTGTTAGCTTATTCTTTTATGTTTGTTAATGAGTGTTCGTCTGTATTTTAAGTATTTGCTGTCTGCATCTGTTCGTGAACACGTTTTTCTCTGTTTGATGACATCGATTTTTTTAAAATCTTTGCTATATATCTGTATGAGTTTGTGTGTGTTTTGAACATGTGAGATCCTTCATCCCCTTCATCATAAGGCGTGGGCTGAAGGACAGCAGGGCATCTCGGCTTGGGGAGTAACGGGCATCAGCAGGGATCTGACTCGCTGCGTGTGTGTAAAAAAAACAAAACAGCACAGCTAACTCATATATATATATATGCACACATGCACACACACATGCACACACATAGCCCTAGTCTGAGGGCATTGCTGTAATTGGATGTCTGATTACAGTCAGTGTGTAGGAGAGAGAGGGATGCCATAGAAGTGAAAGAAAATTCTCCTCTCAGGGCAAACGAGGGAATGTTCGCAACAGTAGAGTAGAAGAGAGTGGTAGAGAGGGAGAGAGATAGAGAGGTGGGGGGTAAAAAGAGAGTACCAGACAGAGAGGTGGTCATGTTCTCTCTTTGTGATCTCTGAGCTTAACGTTGACCTTGTGCTTTTTTATCTGTGGCCTGACATCCAATCATCCCTTGCTTATCTCCCTCCCACCTTGCCTTATTCTCTCCATCTTTTCATCTCTCCATCCTTCCCTCATTTCTTCCTACCCACCGTCTCATCCTCCTGATATTCCTCCATGTTTTCCTACTCCCTTACCGTCGACCGTTCTCCACTCATCCTTCACTCCCTCCCTTCTTCTCCGTCTTATTTCCTCTCGTCTGTCCCACCCTGATTCCACCACCAGTCCTCCGTCATCCAGCAGGAAGCCAGTGGGATTAATTTGATTGATTGGAAGTATTGGTGGTGCGTGACAGGTGGCGGGAAGGTCAGGCGACTCACTGGCAACATGAACTGACTTACTTCCTGCCTGAGGACTTGCAGAACTAGTCTTGAGTTGCAGTCAACTCTGAACACATGTCTCATGGTAAACTGCTACTGGCCCCTGGAACATGCTCGTCAATCCCGTGTGTGAACAAAAGTATATGTGGCTGTCGGAGGCGTTTGCGTCAATTAAGTCTTATATTCTTTATATACTCTGTAGTGCTGTAAAGATGTTTACAAGTATCTTTGCAGAAGTATAATCCCCTCATTACACAGTTCATCATGTAATAAGACAGTCAAGACGGGCAGAAATCCAGACACAGACCACATTATGCTGTTTCTTTTCAAAAGTTCTGGAGAAGCGGCTCCACTGAGGAATAGCTGAAATATATGTGCGTGGTTGACAAACTGGCTCAGACACAGCTATTACTGAAGTCTCATGTGGATTTTTACTGCACTGCAGCTTGCAAGTATGTAAATCTACCTCAGAGGAAATGTTAAACGTTTTTCTTTATGTCCCATTTATAGCCACTAGGTGGGCAAAATACATTAATATGACAATAGTATAAGTTAGTTATTCAATGTGTTCCTTAGTGCGTCAAGAAGTAAACTCGGGTGACCGTTGCAGTATTTAAACTTTCATCAATGTATTTGTTATTTCGATATTTACCAATGGAATTCAGGTACAACCTTGTTTTTAAGTCGGTAAACAATTTACAACGTTCATAACATTCCCTCTTGCTTTATCTCTTTTCCCTCTGCATACAAGCAATGAAGAGATGCTTGTACTGTACCAATACTTGTGGATAAGAGCCCTACGAAGCAATAGTTGCATGCATGATATGGTAGAATGGTTGGACTACAGAAGAGGCTGGTTTCTAGAGAACTGCACACAAACATGTACAACCAGATTCTCTTTCTTTCTCTTGTGCACATACACCTGACACACACACACACACACACACACACACACACACACACACACACACGATGCTGCATGCATTAGGTGTCCACCTATCTCCACTCAGACCTGAGCATGTGCTGACTTCAGCTAGACTGCTTGACTCCGGGGGTGAAGACAGTCCTGCTATCTTACTCCAACCACACACACACACACACACACACACACACACACACACACACACACACACACACATACACAAACCGAGACACCCACTTTCTGTGGGCAAAGTGAGCCGTTAAAAGGCCAAGAGCTTCTGTCTCTCTCTCTGTCTTACGCACTCACTCTGTCTCCCTTGTGTGTGTTTTGTCCTTCTCTTCTTTCACTCTCCCTACTCACACACTGGAATAATGAAAGATGTCTAGGTCTGTACACAGTCCAATCTCTTCTCTCTGGAGAGCGGCACAGCCTGTCTTTCTATACAATATATTTTGAGCAAAATTCAAAGTCCTGTTTTCTTTAAATCGATCATTCTGCTGGGCTTCTGCCCTGCAACTTTAGCACAGAGAGATAATGTTGACAGTCACATTTTGTCCTGTTTTTAGCTGTTCGAGTGACATCACAGAATACTGATCGGCCTCTGTGTTAACGGAGAAGAAGGAAAAAACAGGACGGAATAATTTTACCATTTTGTCACTTCGTCTAGTACCGATGTTTGACGTAAGATGTCTCCAATAATAAATGATGCAGATGGACAAGCGGGGACGGTCTTTACTTTCACAGAAGGATCCATCTCTTCAGTTTTTGCAATGCAATTATAGAACACAAAAATAGAACATGGGGTGTTTTATATGAGATAAATAAAAAGTTAATAAAACTAATTTAAACGTAAGAAGGGCATTTCTGGCAAAAATTAAGATCTCACTAATCATATTATACGTCTTCTATTGATAAGGCTGTCTAGCTGAATCCATTTCTTTGCAATTGCATTTTTCTAGCAGCTACAATCAATATTCCAAAATAAGTATTTTGTTTAAATTTTTAGTGGACGTTAAATCTGTAAGCCCAAAACAGGAGTTTGTCCCAATTACAAAGATTTTTTTCCCCCCAAATATAGTTTCTAATTCTGTATGAATCATACGCCAAAAAGTATAGTGATCGTCTTCCTGGGAGCCACAATTCCTCCAGCAGCAGCAGGAGGAGGAGTCTTAGTGGTGAGACTTCTGAGCAGGTGTGATAAAGGCTAGACGGAGGCTCTTCCAGCCAAACACTCTCCATGAGGTTGAGCTTGATATGCTGATGAATGCTATATAGAGGGATTCAAAGTGAAGTGTTCTCCAATTGGGACATTTTAGAATAAAACAAAAAAAGACAAAAGTGTGAGCTGGCATCCATGCTTCAAATGGTATTGCTATTAATGATGGCCTGTGTCAAAGTTTGACTTGTGTGATATTCCCGTCTTTGACTAAAATGAATATGTACTGTTGGTTCCAGGCGAGGAGGATTTCTGCAAGTGTCTACATTTATAATCGCACAAAGTAGATGCAGACTGACGGGTAACTCCAGTGGCTCTATTAATAAATTCTGCTCTAATATACTGAGGCAGTTTGAATTAGCTTTTTAGATAGATACCACAAATTATTGTATTTTGTCTGAGCACCACTTGAAGCATTTCATTATGTGCACAGTAGATCATTGCAAATATCCAATACCCACTTGCTGATGCAAACTGCTGCCCCAATTTATACTCTGATTACCCACAGTGCTGTGGAGGCATCACTCATCATTTTCTCAGTGTGCATTCACACCACGCTAATCGAACAAACGTTTACCAAAAATGCATTAAATTTCTGTAAACTGAACCAACTTTGCCCGTTTCCCCCCTCTCCTTAATCAGTGTTTCATTATCAGCTAATTATAATCATTTTACAAGCTTCAGTCCATTATGGGCTCACAAACGCTTTTCCACCTCAGGCTTTGTTAAGGTCTGAGCAGCATCTTTTTGGGTTCAGGTTAGGACCATCTTACATTTCCAAGTCCATTTGAGGCTCTCAGGCCTGTCCTTTTAAGGCATATTTTAATAGGAGGATGTACATATCCTGGGACAGCATTTCCGTGGGTGTTGTCAATGATTCATTAGCGAGCCTGAGGAGAGCTTCCACTTCCCAAGCGAAAAACTGCAGAACACAATATTTACCGCACCACATCATCCAAACCCAAGCGAAGGAGAAGGGAAAAAAAAAAAAAACAGCCAGCATCTGTGTTGTGCACGTAGTTACTTGAGTGCACACACATGGATGCAAAAGCAAACGCTCATCGGTGAGCGTAGACAAATTCACACACGCGTGCGTGAGAAGCCACACACGCACACATTCACATGCACACATAAATCAGTGACTTCAAAGACCCAAGCTGCAGTGCTCCAAGCCGTGAACAAAGTATAGAGAGAGGCAGAGCGCAACTTTTAATTTTTAAGTAGTGCTAATGAGGTTTGGAGAGAAAAGAAAGTGTCAAAATCAGTGTTGTGCATGTGTAGTGTCTCCAGTAGTAACAGTTCGCCGGAAGGTGTTTCTATGGGGATGAATGAAGTGGGTGTTTTTTTTTTTTTTTTAAATCAAAGAAATGTTCATTAAGCTGAAGGAAGAAATGAATGTGGATTTGTTGGGCACACAGAGCCTTATTGGTCAAAGCATATTGGATGTCGTGCTTGTATGACGAGGTGTGTTCATGTCCGTCTCAGAGTTGCAGAGACACATACTTCAAAGAAAGACGCAGCTTAATCTAAATGGAAGAATCATTAAAGGCAGGGACCTTGATTTCACTACCTTCCCTTCATTTGATACAACACTCACATCTAACGCAGACATATGCACACAGGCATGTGAACACACATGCACACACACACTCCATTGCAAGTGGCAGCTATAGCTTTAAAGCTACTCTCATTACTCATCCTGCTTAGCAGGGAACCACATCGTGTCTGCGTGTGTCCAAACCGGTATAACTACATTAGGATGCAAGGATGCAGAGTGGAGTGTATAAGTAGTACGTGTTTGGGGTACTGCATGGAGTGATTGCAAAAACAAAGATGAAGGAGTTGTAGGGTGTAACAGAAGACGTATGGGATTACAACTACAGATAGTCGGTTGTCTGTAGCAGCTCCATATGGTCCAGGTTTGAGGTACAGGTCACCCAATACATGTAATTGTAGTTCTCCAAGTTTCTGAGTTCCATCGGGTGCTGCATCATAGCGCTTTTTCTTTTTATTTATGCATATTTATGCTTTTTTTTCGAGAGTGGAGTAATATCTACCTGAGCAGAGAACGAAGTCGCTCTCCCTCTGTGTGTGTTGTCATCTAAGCTTCTCTGTGCATTGCTGACATAGCCGTGTTTGCCTGTTAATGCTTGTTAGTGCATGTGAGCGTGCCCCACTGGCAAGCTCATGGCCGCCGCTCTGCACTGCCCTCATACGGCGGTTACAGCTGAGACGGCGGCGACCCCCCCCCCCCCCCCCCACACCAGGTGAACACTGTCTGCACTATTGTTGTTTTTTGCAATGCGATTGCTGTTAGCACCGTTAGCTGCGAACCGTCTGCGCCATGTTGAGAGCCTTTTTTGAAAGGCACTAGATATGCACTGAATTTCATATTGAGCACCTTTTAAATAATTTGGAGAGCCACTCCGCTCCCTGAAAAGACAAACTGGAGGTGAGAAGTAAATGAGAGGAACAAGATACTACACAGTAGTACTCCCAATCCATGTCTCTTCTGGTTAATAGATGCAATGATGTAGAGAGAGGAGAGTATATGCAAGGGAAGCAGATTGTTAATTAAACATTGAGACAGCGGTGTTTCCAGTCCTCAAACAGATTGAATTTAATCTCTAAACAGAATGGAGTTAATTACAGACTATAAGGGTTTAATTTGGAGAAGCGCTAGATTCACTTAACATTGAATTTATCATCACAACTTGCAACCTGCATATTTTTTTTTTAACAGCTGCACTGGGGGCAAGCAGTTGCAAATGCCCACACACACTCTTACAAACACACACACACACACACACACGCGCACACACAGAAACAGACACAAGGAATTGGGATTCATTCACATTCCACATCAAAGCCTCAATAATCAGGTTATTAGAGATAAAGTGAAAGCTATGTGTAGCTCAGCAGATATAGCGCCCATAATTCAATTAGCCCATTGTAGATTATTGTGCAGCAGCTGCTGAATTACGTAATAAACTGGCTATTACTGTGATCCAATAGAGCTGAGCCTGTTGTTTTACTTTTGAAGTAAATAAAGAAAATGTCTAACCGGTCTCCCACTAGTGTGCCTGGCTTGTGATATATCTCGAAACAATTATCCAGTTTTTGTTCACAATCAGCCAAATTATGAGCCTCAGGATTGTGTTTTTGTTGGTCGGGGAGAAGCGAAACAGTGATGACTGTCCGCTTCAGCAGCACAGTTTGCTTAGTGGACTCAAGGACAATGTCTGGTCGCAGGGTGGTGGGTGCAGTATGGCTGGGAAACTTCAGCTGTCGTTCGAGGTCCACCAAACGGCTGCCAGTCCTTTGCCGAGGTTAGGATGCCTGTGTATGTTCTTTTGGCTGGATATGGAGGCTCCCGGTGATTGCCTTCTTGGAGGGTCGAGACCGCTTTGCCCACTTAACTGAGATGCAGGTTTTTTTAACCACAGATCTTCACTGAAATCTATACCAGAGTTTGTAGTTCAGAGAAACACTTTTTCACATCTGACCAAATGTCTTTCTCGTACTAGGAGCTTTCCACTCAAGCCTGCACAGGCAACGCAAAAGCATTGGCCTCAAAAATAGCTTTGGTATTAGCTAGACTTTTGTCATCCATCACTCTTTGTCAATCCATTTCTAGTTTGCAGTGGGAAGCAAATCCTCTGTCTGCAGTGCTGTGATGCGCCAGGGTTTTGATGTTAAACCTCTCTCTTGCAAACCCTCCTTTTTATTTAACAACTTCTGCTTTCAACAAGACGTTCAGTGAGTGATTTGGAAAAAAGAAAAGAAAAAAGACGTCGCTGTCTCTGTTGACCCAACCTCACAGCTTTCCTTTCAACGGAGTGGCGAAGGTGAGCACTAATAACTGACGCTCGCTTTTAATGAGCCGCTTTTTTGGCACCATCAAAGAGAAGTGTTTTTTTTTTTGAGGTTCGCAATAAATTTGGCTGTACAACTGACAGTTAGGTGTGTCTACTCTGTGAGTATGTGTGAACGTTAACGCACAGATATAATTTATTATTGTCTTCATCTAGGAAGTCTGTTCTCCATGGGGACAGTTATTGATGATGGGAAGGAGGTTATAAAACACAGAAAGATTTAATCCCTTTTTTACTGGTCCAAGGACAATGGTGGAGAGCATGCAAACATCAGCACTTGTGTGTGCCTCGTTTCCTCATAATGTGTGCACGTACACAAAAGTGGAAATCAAGTTGGTGATTATCCTTGAGAAATCATTCCAAACCTCCCAAGTTTGTATAGCTTGAAGGGTAGCTGGGGTTGCCTGTGCAGACTTTGTCACTGCAGTTATTAGCCTAAAGAGGCTTTTAATCTGGGGCTAATGAGTATTTGTTCTGTCACTCATGCACCCTGGTGTGCGTCTGCATGGGTAAGAATGCATATGTGTGTGTGTGTGTGATTAAGGGGAGTACTATAGTGAAAGCAACAGACTGTACAGCTGTTCAATAAATGGGCTAGAACAGGCAGGGAGGAGAGGGGGACATCATTCACTCTCCCTCCCACACGCTGTCACAAACGCACGCAGACAAACGCATGAACATTTAACACGCATGCACGGGAAAAAAACGGACACGCTCAGTCTTATTGTGCACAAGGATAATGTAATGTTTAACGGGAACATAGTCCTTACACGCACACCTTTACACCGTGAGCTGAGCTAATGATGTAAGGAAGCAGAGCTAATTAGAGCTTAAATATGGAGTCTGGATTAGTGCAAAGATGGTATGTTGGATTCTGAGTGTGTGTGTGTGTGTGTGTGAGAGAGCAGAGAGAGTGAGAGTCATTCAAAAACCTTACATCCCCCCCCCCCCCCCCCCTCCTATTACACACTCTTTTTGTTAGTGAGTGTGTGAAAAAGGAAGAAAGAACAAGGTCAACAAATACCTCCCTCATTATCCCGTATTGTGAGTGAAATAACTAATACTGCTGTGACTGCCATTCTTGTCCTCCTCCACAATAGAGCATGACGGAGTGTGAATTGGGTGCAGCGGACATTTCAGCACAGTGCTGTGATTCATTATCATAATATTGCTCCATCCATCTTTTAACCTCGTTTCTCGCCGTTTTATTTCCGTTGCTGTCGACACCTCCTACCGTCAACATCATTTCAGCTTCACCTTTCAGCATGTTCTCTAAACTTCTCTATTCATTCCTTTCCATCCTGCCCCTCTATTGCTGTGGCTCAAAACTGTTCACCTCTTCTTGGGGGCGGCCCATGAGCGGGTCCGTCCAATTGGAGGATTGGCCGTTCAATCCCAGGCTCCTCGAGTCCAAGTGTCCTTGGCCAAGATACTGAACCCCAAATTGCTCCCAATTGGATGTGCCATCGGTGTATGAATGGGTGTGAATAAGAATTAGTTCAGTCCTGATGGTCAGGATAGCCCCAGGCATCAGAGTATGAGGATGTGTGAATGAAGTGTTGTGTTAATCACTTTGAGTGGTCAGAAGTCTATTTACCATTGATCATTCTTATCTCCTCCTCTCCCTCATCCACTCTTTTTACCTTTTCTACAACTTACTTTTCTTTTTCTGTGTCCATCATTGCATCACCCCTACTCCCCTTCTCTCTTATCTTATTTCCCCAACTGCCATGTTCTACCTTGTTTCTCCGTACTTCCTCCATAACTTGCCTCATCTCGCTCAAAACCTCAGACTCTTTTTTCCGCACTGTGTTTTGGCATGCATGTTTAATGTGGTAATATGTGATCCTCATATATTTTAGATAATGCCTGTCTTATTGCTTGTTACTGTGGTACGTTGGCATTCCCCGAAGTTGAATTTTTGATGGTGGCTGCTGCTGTTAGACTAACCATCCAGTTATTCCTATGCTTAAATCAAAGTGCTGACGCTGCTGGAAGTGTAAAGTCACATCACTTGCATGCACCAGAGGAAGTGTTCAGAACACATTTTAACAAACCAATCGAGGGAGAACAACTACGTTTGAGTGACGAATGCAAAATGAA
The DNA here is from genome assembly GCF_050575085.1 of Anarhichas minor. Classification (NCBI taxonomy): domain Eukaryota; kingdom Metazoa; phylum Chordata; class Actinopteri; order Perciformes; family Anarhichadidae; genus Anarhichas; species Anarhichas minor. The sequence continues at coordinate 3,281,893 of NW_027466491.1, forward strand.
GAAATGCAAATCATTGACTAAAATATTGATGATTCATTCTGTCCCTCTTTCTCTGTCTCTTTCTGTCTCCCAGGTGGTGTGTGTATCGCCCAGTCCTTGAAGATCCCCAGGGAGCCCAGGCTAGGGGAGTTTGACAAGATCATCAGACGCCTGCTGGAGACCTCCAATGCCAGGGCCGTCATCATGTTCGCTAATGAGGACGACATACGGTACGTGCTGTGCACTTAAACATGCGCCTCCGCTGCCACTGCTCATTGTTTTTCTGCCGCCTTCACTTTTACATGTGGTCTAGTGACATATTCTGCTGTGTTTTCGTTGTAATAATGACGTAAAGATATACCCACGTGCCACTTTGAGTTAAAAGCAATAATGAGAAACTGACTATTCCTTCAAGACAGTTATGAGACCATTGATGTAAAAGTACTGATATAATAACAGAAGTAAAAGTCGTCATCAACATGCATTTTAAGCTGAATTGTCCTTGTCCTATTTCCTGTTTGTTTTCTCTTCATCATTAGTCGATGCTGTTTATTAGAGCATGGTACAGCTACTGAGGAGAGGGACTTCACTGTCTTGGTGGGGCTTCAACAGGGCAACAGGATCCAGCCAGAGACCATTTTGTTCTTCTTTTCTAACCTTCACAAACACTTACATCTTCTGCTCTCTTCTCAAACAGACGGGTTCTGGATGCAGCTAAAAGGAACAACCAGACTGGTCACTTCCTGTGGGTGGGCTCAGACAGCTGGGGGTCCAAAATCTCACCTGTGATTGGCCAGGAGAGAGTGGCTGAGGGAGCCATCACGATTCTTCCCAAACGGGCGTCTGTAATTGGTAAGAGTGTATGAAGAAAGATGCATACAATGACGCCATGACCATATGTCATAACGTATACAGTCGGTAACTCACAACATCTAATGGGTGAACAAAACTTTGAGACTCTTTCCTCACACCTGGAGGTGTGACAAAGGAAAGGAAGCTGACGTTGTGTGCGTGTGTGTTGAAAGTCTAATAGATCAACTTAAGGGGACAGGGGGAAAGACCAGAAACAGACAGTGAAATACACTCATTCCCTGACTCTTGATCCCAGTGGATAACACGTTTTTGCCATTAGGCCAGGGAGGATATCCTCATCTGCTCCCTGTCAGAGCTCCCTATTAGATAATTGACTCCTGAAGGGACAGAGAGACGGGCAAGATATGAAGTGAAAGTGAGGGAGAAAGAGCCTATGTAGAAGTTTAAATGAATCAAAGTCAGCTTTGGCTGGTCAACATAAGGCAACGCTCTATAGGGTCTTCAGAATAGACAGAGGAGCTGTGAGTGAGACGGAACCAGCGCAGGATTAATGAGGAGTGCATACACTGCAATTGTACCAATGTGTTAGGTACACCTGACAATGTGATGCAGTACAATAACCGTGTAATAGATTCTACCTCTGTGAAGCTTAAAATGATCAGTTTATGTTGACACAAAGTCAGAGGGGTGTTGATTCAACTCTAATGTAATTTTCTTTTTTTTCTTTTTTTTATTGAGATAGATAAGCAAATATCCACCAAATATTAAATCATCTCTAATGCATTATTCTTATAATCGCTTCGCGCCAAGGGATTCTCAGATTCACACACACTGTCATATTTATTCCATTCAATCCAGTTTACCCAAATTCTGTTATATTTTTTCATCTCTAATGTGGAGAAGAAAGTCAACTTCTCCATCATATCGTTTCTCCCACCTCTTTTGGGAGTAAATCTGCAACTTGTTGTTTTTTACACTGTGGTTTTTGTACGGAATAAACAAACCGGATATGATGCTGCTCAGTCATCTAAGTCATAGGGACTGCTGCCCGTAAGACAGTCCAGGGTCCCCAAACATTTGGCCCCTTGGTGGAGATAATTGTCTTTGAGACCTAAACCGAATGTCGTTTAAAGAACCTCACATTACCACAAATGCTTTTTTTGTTTTTCATGAGCATCATATCTGTGATCTTGATGAGAAGCGTGTGATCCCAGATTTGCTGCCTGTTGAGCTCCACAGTGAGTGAACCCACTGTTCCCACTGCAGTCTAAGTGGCAATTGAGCTACACAGGTGCACACAGGACCAATTTCTCTGACGGCAGAGGAGATTAATCAAGGCAGCTCTTGTCACCTTTTAGAGCGAGTCTGGCATTGCACAGGCTGTCCAAGTCAGTCTGATAGTCCCCGGTGATTTACCCATCCCCCATGGTTTGCGTCACATGCACTGTGTTGCCCTGAGCTGCAATCCCAGTGGTGTTGGAAATGACCCCTTTTTTTATTTTTTATTAGTGAAGTGTAAATGCTTCTTTGTAGTCATCTCGGGGCATACCTTAGGGACATTGGAACTAGAAATAACTCATGCAGTATTCAAGCAGCCAACACACCACTGATGATGTTAATAAAAGCAAAATGACAATAGAAAGACATCTTCTTAAAATCCAGTTTTGCCATATTTTCCTCTCAGACAACAAAGTAAAAAGCTGTTTTCCCAATTAATTATGGTATGAACTAGTTGTACAAGTATAATTAGTGTTTTTATCTTTTCATTTCTTTCTTCTTTTGTACATCTCTTTATCACAGCCTGCCATTCTCTGATATTTTCATTTCTGTGAGTGGAGAAATAGGTATTTCCCTGTTTCCTGCTTATTAAACTGGACAAGTAGCCAACATAGACAGTGGAAGCTCGCTCTAACGTGTTTGCTCTCGGCCTCATTATTTGATAGGCGCTCCCAAACTGGATGGCTCTGCAGAAATGGCTCTTCAGTCATTCTTGAGATGGCTTTTCATAACATATGTCTTTGGGAGTCAAAGCTTTATTATACCGCCATTAACATCTAGTTTTTTAGTCCAGGACTTATGCGTTCGTGTTCTCCTCACATTACACCATCAAACAAGATCTTGCTGTTGAACAACTTCATCTAGGTTTTTAAACTTTTACTCGTCTGTGTCTTTTACAGCGTTTGACCGGTATTTCCGTAGCCGCTCGCTGTCCAACAACAGAAGAAATGTTTGGTTTGCTGAATTCTGGGAGGAGAACTTCAACTGTAAGCTGGGTATGCATGGTAAACGACCCGGCAGCCTGAAGAAATGCACAGGTAAGACACGACACTTTCTCTTTTGACTTTTAATGAGTTAGTCTCCACCATTGTTTCCACCAATTAAAAAAAAAAAAAGAATTCCACAAAAACTCAAAATGCCTGGTTGCCCAAACTAGCAATTTCAGCAAATGCATTCAGTTGAATTTGTTTGGATCGCTCCATAGTACAGACACCAAAAGAGATACACATTTTCCTAGCTGGAGTGGGATTTTATACTACATAACAGGCTATCACAAATCATTTGCCAATTTGAGAAGAGGAGTTTTAACTCAAATAGGGTTGATAGTTTTACCTTCTAACAAATCAGGCAGGTGGTCAGTTCTAATTGGTCTTCTCTCATCCTAGCACCACAACAACCAGATCCTTTGCATCTTGCTCGGTGCCGTTCTCCTTGTTTTGTTTGCTGCAAATCAAGGACGAGCTTCAATGCCCATTAATGTAGCTTCCAGCTTAAGCAATCGCCAAACTATGTTCTGTGAGCCTTCTCTGACATTTAACAGCAGCTGCAATTTTTCACAAGATTGAAGTCACCAGAGAAACGAGTCCACACAAAAAAGCAACCGGTTGTTCTGGTATTTTCCAATTAGGCCAGCCCACAAAAATCGGTGCAGATTTACCACATATATATATATATATCTTGATGGTAGGAAGCACTGGTGGCTCTAATAAGCTCTAGTAAGTACTCTTAAAAATCAGATCACCCTCAGTGTTAGACTCCAAGTAACAATACAGCTCAACAAGAACAATTGTTTGTGTACTCAAAAAGCTAAAACAGAAATTAAATAATCTGTGGAGTCTGTTCTTGTATATACGATAATTTAGTCTCCTCCGTGGAGTGAGTGTGTGTGTGTGTGTGTGTGTGTGTGCGTGTGTGTGTGTGTGTGTGTGTGTGTATAGCGTATGTGTGTATTTGTGCTGTAATAGGCACTTCTTGTTGTCAGTTTTTGCATATGCGTTGCTCATCATATGTGTGGTTTGGCCTGCATTTTGCTATCAAAATGCCTGCAGCTTGTTTTGATTTTTTACCAAAGGCCAAGCACTGCTATGATGAGTTACAGGTGTGTCCTAGGTTGTGTGTACATGTGTGTGTGTATGTGATCTAGACAGGGCTGTGTGTGCACTTTCAAAGTACCTACAGCTGTCATTGGCAACACAAAAAACGCCACTAGGGCCAATGGACTTTGTATGCATGTATGTCCATGAGAAAGAACATAAAGCCTTTCGGGTTTAGGTTCTGTATGACGTCGTGCTGCTGCGATTGAGTCTGCATGTTTGTGTGTGTGTGTGTGTGTCACAGTGAGTATCCCCAGGCTGACACCCGCCATTAATTCACATAATTAGGTTTGTAAGGTCTGCGACTCCCATTGACCATCTATTACTACCCGTGGCATCTGTGTATGTGGGCGTGCATGTGTCGAGGGCCCTGGCCTGTATTCGTGCGACAAAGTCCATTAATTCCAAGTGCTGGGGGTCACGACCTCCAAATCATCAACACAGAAGCCAATCAGCAGCCTGCTGCTCAAGGTCGCCATGGTGACACAGCTGATGGGAGGATGTGGAAATGGGTGTGATTATTGCATTTCATTGGGCTGAGAGATGGACTAATAGAAAGAGAGCAAATGTCAACAAGTGCAAATTAACTGCAAGAGGGGTTGAACAATAATGTTTGGATGCAGGAATGTGGTACATAGACATATGTAATGGTCATTACTGCAGCTACATACATATACATGACATCAACTTTCATCGCTATCATTTCATCTTCCATAAAAAGAAGAGAAGGCACAAAAGCAAAAGAAAATCCAAGGCACTCCGAGTCTAGTAAAAAGCCTTTTTTCCCTTAAGCGTGGTTGATATGCTCGTATGCACATCAGCCAGGAAAACTCAGATACCGGGATAAAACTGTTGTGTTGAAAGCATGCAGTCAGGTAAAAACTGATGCCTGAGGGGAAGCTGACTGAGGCAGACACCAGATCATAGATAAGCCTACATACACACCTACTGTACACGCTCACAAACACTTACATGCTCAGTGGCTGCAGATAAAATCACCAATGGGTGCACAAGCACTCTGTTAATTACTGTGATACTTTGACCTGATATTTTAAGTCACACCTGCCTTGTCGTTATAAAGATGCTGCTGGATATACTTATAATACAAGCTCTGTCTTTCTCTCTTTCTCCGAGACACACGTACCTTTTTTGTATTGATCCACTAACCTGAACTCTGACACAGAATATTCAGTGAAATATAATATTATTCTTTAAAGGTACTGAACTCTAAATTCAGAGCATATCTATGATTGAGGGACTGCCTCCACACTACACTACACATCTTTATTCTATGCTCAGGCAGCCATTACTCAAATATATATTTAAATGACAAATAGTAGTTTGCTGCTATATTAATTCGCTGAATGTCAAATTTAGCACCTTCTCAAGAACTGTCTTAACTGAGATATGTATTCTCAATTCGTCCATCAAAGTCAAACAGTTGTTATGAGTTAAAGGGTGCTACACAGGAAATTGAGGGCGTATGTATCGGCTCTCAACATGGCGACGGCTAGCCAGTGGCTTGTAGCTAACAATGCTAAAAATGACAACAGCGCTAACAATGATGCTAAAGAAAGTCAAAATGCAATTTACGGTTCATGGAGTTTGGCTTTGCTCTGGTCTGCTCCCCAAGTACAATAAGTCAGCAGGATCTGCGCCTGATGGGAGTAAAATGGGATTAAAACCATAAAGTTTCAAATATAGAATCAAATACATGACAGATCTGAATTGTGATTGGTTGTTGCGCTGATGTTTCCTGCATGGATGAGTTCACTGCTCCTCGTACAAAGCGAATGCGGAGCAGCGCCTCCGTCTTACTCGCTGCACTGTGACTCTGACTCATCTCTCAAATCATAATATCCTACTTCTATGCAACCTACATTTCCTTGCTCTGGAACGGACACAGACACACTTGGACAGGGTTGACAGAGAGATACACACACACACAGGACGTACACATGTTTCACACAGTTCTCGACCTGGGCTCATCAGTGGATCTATTCCACCAGTGACTAGCATTGGTTGTGACAGGAGCCATAAGCTTCAGGTACACACAGAGGAATTAAAGTGCAGTACGAGCAGAAAACAAGGTCGTTACACTGTTGCCTGTTGTTTTTTTTTCTCCTTCATGGGTTGTGACTTGTGTCGCTCTCTAGAGAATTATATCATCATTGTATCTTCCTTTTTCTTGGCTTTTGTGATCTCTCTTTACTTTGTTGACTGTCAATCTTGAGTCAACTTTCTCTCTGTCTGACTGTTTCTCTCCCTGTCTCTCTGACTATTTATGTTACTTCTGTCTCTTCTGTCAAGATCAAACCTAAATGGCTTCATTGTCATGAACACACTGAGATATTCCATACAAACAAAGCGCGCTATCGATATAGTCAAACAACGTGATGTATGTATATTATTCAAAGCACCAAACACTGTAAATATTCAACAGTTATCTCCCTCAGTCTTACTTGTTCTCATGTGGATTTGTGCTTCGTCATATCTTAGATCGTTTACATGGTCACAAAAAGTAATCTGCCGTATCATTTGTTCTACATCAATGTAAACGTGGCGAATAAAAGCAGACTTCTACATCAATGCTTACACTGAAATATTTGTGATGAGCTAGCTATCTGGGAAGAGCTATTTGCAAAGCTATTTGTAAGGATGTATCTTTTATGCAGCTTTATAGTTTGCACTTGCGTTGCATATTATGGATGAATCTAGTCTTGCATGCTGAGTTTAATGGGTCCAATAACACTCAGCCAGAGGTCCTTTCACCCCACTGAATGGGGGGGAAACACATGGTGCAGATACAGGCAGTGGACAGCACATCAAACAATACAGAACCACTTTGCTTCAAACACATCAGGTAAAATGTGTATGTTAATTGGTGCAGATTTGGTCGACAAACAATATTTATCCTTCCATACATTACATTACATGGACAAACAGACTGTAGGCCACAATACATATTCAGTGTTTATTTTACACCACAATGTGTGCTCACGTAAAGGAAAAAATGTCACAAAAAAATAATATGCCTCAGCAAATATTTATTTAACTTGAGGTCACACCTATGAGAAAAGTGTGAGGCATAGTTTACCATTAGCTCAGGGAGATGCAATCTCTCATCAAGGTGAGAATGTGAACAATGTGTGTAAAGAGTGCAAACTCTATATGAGAACAATTCTATCATAATAGTTAAAGCTCTCTGGTCTACTTTCCCTGATTAGCAAGATTACCACGGGACTGTAGTTCCTCTTGCAGCTGCCTAATGAAGGTTATGCTGAAAATTCCAATCCTTCTTAATAGGCAAACAGAAGATTATCAAATGCCTACACACACACGCGCGCACGAAGCTTTACATTTCCCTCGTTTAATATGAAATATTAATGCATTACAGAGTGTTTGTTAATGGTGAAATTATCTTCCAAGGGCTACTAAGCGATAGTTTACTTGCTTTCTGAGCACGAGGACGCTGTTCTTACTCGGCAAGAAACTAAACTTTAGAAGTCTTCATCCAACACCAGTGATGCGTGTATGGATATATGGATGCATCTGTTTGAGATTCACTCAGTTCCAGGAGTTAATTAGATCCCGACTTAGCTCAGCATGCACACGTTTACCCTCGTGCACAAACACATGTTCGCTGGCTGGAAATAGACCATATCCTAACGAGGTCGATGGGGAAGGAGAGTTATTAGGCTCGCAGGCTGGATAAACTGTTCCCGCCCCTGTGAAAAGGCCTCCGGGCCCAACAAGACTGAAAGATGGAGGCAAACACAGATGGAGATCGACAATTAGAGATTGATGGGGCGCAGACAGACGGATTGCAGAGTGTGAGACAGAGATGGCGACAGACAGAATTGGATGACTCTTTGCAGCATTCGTTTCCAGGATGTGGGATGACGTGTCATTTAGCTGCAGTGAAATGATTTTTCCACAAGATTGAAGTCTTCTTGTAGAAGACGTGGTCAGGTGACTCTGTGTGCATATGTGTGACTGGTGAGATGCAGTCTTACATCTATGCTCTGTATTATGCATGTAACGTGAGAAACTTTTATCCGTGTGCATGCCAGACTGCTTGTTGCTATCGCAGGCAGGTAGGCAGGTAGTGTTGTGCGGTTGAAAGAATCTGTGTTGAGCTGCTCATCTATCACTGTTGAGTCACACACACACACACACATTCATCTTGAGCAGGTTCAGGGGACCCACTGTTCACTGTGGCCATGTCAAACACCTCTCAGTTAGTGATACACACCTGCAAATGCTGGATACACACCCAAAATTACATGCACAAATTAAATTAACATGTTTAGCTCGGCATAGATTAGAACAATTAATCAATAATCAGCACACAATGAAATTAAAGCGGTATTAATTGCTTTTTTGACCAGCCGGGTGCAGTCGAGGAAGCTGCAGAGACGACATTGAATTAAAGTTGTTATTGGAAATCTGCTTGCAAACGGTTGCATATCTACTAGAAATGCACCGATGGATAGAAATATAAGGATTTAATGCATAAATGTGTAATTTTAACACCAGATGTGTGTGCATTTTGTGTGTGTCTCCGTCCACGCATTTATCCCTGAGTGGTCCCTGTGTGTGTGTGTGTGTGTGTGTGTGTGTGTGTGTGTGTGCATGCACTCACACATTTCTGTGAGCAGTGGTTGTTGTCGGTTCGAGAGAACAAGTGTTGCTCTACTAATGTGATTTTACGGTTCGTCCTCTCTTCAACAATACCTTTCTTTTCTCAGCCACATACCTCGCCCTTCTCCCCTTCTCTCCCTCTCTCCCTCTCCCTCATTCTGTTGCTTCATTTGTTTCTCATTCATCTCAACCGTCTTTCCATTAAACTTACCTTCTATTTATTTCTCTTACGTTTGATCCAGTTTCTTGCGCTCTTTCTCTGCCTTCACTTGTGTCTGTTTTTGTTCCATCCGGGGTGTGTGTGTATATATATATATGCTTGTTCAAGAGTGGGAAGACGGGGGGGGGCCCGCTGACATAAAACACACATTCCCTCAGCGACACAAAACAAAAATTTATGTTTATTTGTTTGTCTGAAAGCTGTGCAGGAGAGAGATTAAGAGAGGAATGGACCGACAGAAGGAAAATAAAAGAAGTTTGAAGGCAGACCGAGAGCTTGCGAGCAGAGGCGAGTTGTGCCAGGACAGTGATTCAGCACAATATGAATAATGACGAACGAATAATTTATATCAGCTGTACTATCAGCAGTAATATATATTAGTGGTAATGTAGAGATGTAATATATATTAGCCACATATGTCTGAGGCGTCACATTACTCTTGAAAAGATGTGTTCTGCGTTGAATTGCTCTTTACGAAGCAGAGAACATTCTCTGTGCAGTCTGACAGTCTGAGGACAGAACGGGAGGAGATGAAAGAGGAGAAGAAGGCAGAAGCATTATTACAACTCTTGTTTGTGTAAGCTTGCCATAAGTTCCATCAGTAATAATGACTGGTATTTGTGAGCAGCGTATTGACATAACCTTTGGCTTCAGTGCTCTCTTGTCAAGTCCTGTAGAGCAGAATTCCTGTCTGATGCTCATTTCCTATTGGTTATTCATTTCTTTCTCAGCAGATTAGCCCTGAAGCTATAGCTCAGAGCCAGACCAGTGTGTTTATAACAAGAGAACTCTGCACGTGTGGTGTGGATGTGTATGTTTCTTGTGGGCACATGGTCACGTGTCCACGCTTCGTGGTATGTCTTTGAATTATGATGCGGCAGCATTTTCATATCCAGCAGTCATCCCTAACGTATTTCATGACATGTTTGATTAATGAGAGAAAAGCTAATCAAGCCACCTTTATGTAAATGGATTCATCACCATCTGACATGAGTTTGCATCATCCTGAGGATTATATATAACATTTCCTCACTTAATTATTTCCAAATTTATCTCATCTGCATAAAACGGAATATAAATGTTTGTGTATAATATGTTTGTGAGCGCACCTGAGAAAAGGGTGAAAATATTCGGGAGAAAAGGAGAGAATTAAATATGTGTTCCTAATTGATGTTTAATTAAGAAGCTTGTCCAAATCATTAGTCTATCAATCACCCTCTGTGTAAAACCTGGCTGGCACACTGGTCCGTGAAGGCATCCATCAAGGCAGTTAGCCAGTCAGCATTCTTGCATCAGTCTCACCTCAACCGCCTTAATGCGTTGGTTTGTGTTTGTATTAGACACAGACAGCACTGGCTTCACTAGAAAAGGCATTGGAGTGCATGGTTCAGTGGTTCCACTGGCATCAATCTCATTATTGAGCCACCTGCCAAATGAACCGGGAGATGCGGGGCATGTCTTTAAGTTTTTTGGGGCTAAAGTGTTGGTTTAACCTAACATCACGATGGCGCATGAGTACTCTGCTTTTAACAGTAAAACACTGTGTTCAATCATTTCCCAAAGCATATGCTTTTAGATGGATAAATAAAGGGAAGTAATAGATGATTGACAGAAAGTTATTTCACTTACAATTAAAAAAAGCAACTTGCCTCGACTTGAGAAATCTTTGTTCTCGTGAACATTTTGTTAACTTTAAAGTTGTATCAAAGTTACATTGTTATTGTGTTGTAATACAGGTATGTGCAGGGACTTAGTTCATGCATTCAAGATTCAAAGTCTTGTGAGGAATTCCCACAACGAACACTTGAAAGACAGCTGCCTCACAGCAATTCTTCTTTCTTTTTTTTTGTACTTTTATATATTAGTCATGCAGCAAATCAGTCCAAACATGCACAACCATCTCAGGGTCAAATAAATACTGTAGACAACTGATGGAAATACATATGCACCCTTAAACAAATCATCCTTGGATGGATACATTACATGTGCAAACAAAGATGCATTGGTCCTTGAAGAAACTAGTTCAATGTCCGAAAGACCAATTCCACTCATTGACTTCATCTGGCAGTTAGTACATTAAAATAAGGAATTTTCACATCTACAGTACTCTTAAAGTTACATTTGGATTGGTGTTGTCTCCAGTAATCCTGATATTCTTACCAGAGTGAGTCACAGCACCTCCACCTCTGCATTGATGTTGAAGTGCCAGGCTCGATTATTCAAGTGGGATCTCACGTCGTTTAAGAGATATTTCAAGAGGTCTGTTTCAAAAATGCAGCATCAATTATGAATAATGATAAAAAATACCACCACGACTTCATCTTCAAAGATGTCTTCATAAAGTACCGGCTGTAAAACTCATATCTTTTGTCATCTAGAGACTTTAGAAGGTTAAAGTTTTACTGCAACCACACAATTTGTAACGGCAGGTGTCATGATGTTCAAATGGCAGATTGTCTCAATTTCAAATTGAACTTTCATCATGAAATCATTTTTTGAACAAAGCTTCCTGTGGCTTTTATTAGATAAAGCTAAGATGAGTAACGCCTTTTATATTGATCTAGAAGCAGATCACAGCACCCGGCCTGCACGTCGATGCAACAAGAACAAATACTCAACCGCAGAAAATGACTCTGAGGCAGATATGGAGATGATTGCGTCTTCGTTGAGCTTTTTTTGGTTTGCAGATCTTTTTATGAAACATGAAAGTTACTTTTCATCTCTACTTCTGCCTCTCGGAGTCTTTTTTTTTTTTTTTTTCTCCAGAATTTTCAATGCAAATCCTTCCTCACCAAGCCGCCAACCAAACCAAGCTGCCTGTGGTCTCTGATGTCATTAACGCAGAGCAGGAAGACTGAATTTAATTTAGAAGAGGCTGGCTGAAAAAGGGAATAGAGTGTAATGTCAAACAGGGTGCATATTAACACACAACCATGTTGTCCATCCATCTGTGTCTGTGTCTCAACTCCTGTATCCCTGCTTTATCTATTTCACTTTTGTCTCGTTTTCACACAGGGACACACACGCACCAAAGCAAGACTGCACCACTCCACATATATTACACTCGCATATTAAAGACTCTGTTATGGATGTCTCTTTATTTTGCACCTGCTCACACACATATTATGCGCAGAGATGAAATGAATAGATTTGCGGCCACTTCATTGATCTAACAAGCTGTTACTGGCTGCAGACAATGGGCGGACAAATCCAATAAAAGCTCCATAGCGTTGTACTGTTCACACACACACACACACACACACACACTCAGACACACACGCACCCCTATCTCCGGTTAAACCACCTGACGCAATCCCAGGAAACAGAGACGGTAGTGCTCTCCGAGTTAGCGCCGCTCAAAACAGCACCAGTCGTATAACTGTCTCAGGGCAAGATTGCATTTTCTTGCGATATGCTGATTAATGATGCATTGTGTCGTTTCACATCGCGTTTCACAGCGTAGAGGAATTCTCATTATCTCATGACACGTTGATCTATGGGCTCAAAGTGTAACACTTTGTCGTACTTTTTTTTTTCTCTGAATGGAAGCATGCACAAGCGTTGAACGCACACACATGCGCATACTGATGCTTCGGTAAAAAAGAGGCTGAGCAAGGCGAGCAATACACGTTGGCTCTAATGTAATGAGGTCACGAGTCTGGTTACGAATACTGAGTGCAATCAGTAATCTGATATTTATGGGTCAGCTTAAAAAGGCAAGACAAACTCTTCTATCAATATTCCTCGATTGATATAATTATCCGATGCCATGTGGAAAGCATAAACTCTCCAGTTCTCTCCTCACGTAAAGAGAAATGTTAGTTTCAGTCTAATCTAGAGTTGCCCTTAATTGGACATCCAAGTTCTAGTTCCTTGAATCTGTAGCAGCTTGTAACCTTCATTAACACGTTTTTACCAAAGTATGCTCCCCTCTCATTGGCAAGATTTTGAAAAGTGCAATCACTAATGGCTTTTTCACACTACATGACTTTAGCCCCCGATTTTCCACTTGATGACAGTTTTTGGATCTCCCCGACAAAAGACCCAGATCAGAAGCAAACCGGCGTCGGCTCTGTGCTCGCAAATCTGCTCTCCAGCGCCCGACACAGATATCTAGCATGCTAAATAACCCAGACCCGTCGTGGGGAGTCTGTCAGGGAGCTACACCCAATGAGAGGGCCAGACTCGGGTTGAGGGGAAACCTGAGCAGAGGTGTGTGTGTGTGTGTGTGTGTGCTGTGTGTTGCATTTGCAACATGGACCTAAATTGACGTTGCTGCGCCTAGGGTTTGGATGTTTGCATGAACAAACAGTGACACAGTGACTGATCTACATAGTGGAAATAGCAAACATCAGCAAGCATGACTTACGACTGTGACGTAGTTTGGAGATCTGGGATTATTCATGGTGACAGATCTTGTAGTGTGTGACTCCCTGTCATCAAAACATCACCAGAACTGTAGCAGTTACACCAGATATTACGAGGATTGCGGACCATTACTATGTAGATCATGCAGAGAGGTAGAGCTACATGTATTGGCATAGGTTTAATGATCGAAAGATTGATTTTGGGTACAGTATCACATTAGTGCCAACCATGTGATATCTAAAGGTACGTGGCTGTGTATTTACTAATTACTGTCTTGTTTAGCTTTATTTACTGACTAGTAATTAGCTCTGTAATTATACAATAATAATAATAATAATTAATTGTACATTAGACAGCCAACTCAAGGGCCTTTTGTTGATTGAGACGGTATAGAGATGTTTCAAAATGGACTGTCTTCAGACACTAATACTGTATATATTGCTTTCTAGTTTATGTGGCACAAATGACCAATTACCCAGTGCTTGAATCCACATTGTTAAATGCAGTATTATCATTCAAGTAGTCTTAGAGATTGCAGCCACGTAATAAGCCAATGTTGATGCGAGTGTGTGCATGCACAGTTGTTTGTGTTTATGACAATAAGCCATATGGCAATAAGCATATTAAAGTTAACTGCGTTCGTATTGGACGCTAAAGAGTCTCGGTAGAAAAGCAGACTTCTGGCATCTTTTCATCTCAATTTCAGTGCAAAACAATCAAAAGTCATATGCCTTATTATGAGATATGCTTAGAGAAACAAGTTGCTTTTGAGATCGGATGCCACAAGAAAGTCTCAGATAAAAGAGGCTTCATTCCCAAAAAATACATTCGGCATACATCTTGCTTGCAGTGAATAAAATAACTTCACCCTCGGAGGGATAAAAGACGGGCAAATATGTTTAAATGCTTTAATCTACACAGTGCACAATTAAATTGTTTGAGCCTATAGCTTAAACGGTTGATCTGTACTATTTAAATTGGTGCCGGGCTTAGATTAAAGTGCTGGAACATATCCGAGTGTCGACTTCCATGAACTCTTTGTTGAATGTTAAATCTACATTCATCGAATGTGGCGGCGGTGGCCCTGAGATTAGTGACAAGAGCAGTAAATTGACTCCCAATTGGATCCATCAAGGCAGTTCTCCAGTTAGTTAATTGCATTAGCTTCACCTTGCTGCACTTCTCTATTGGTTTTTGTTTCCACCAGATGCAGCGGTTGGTCCAGTAAAGCATTCCTCTCACCCCTGCTTCACAGAGGGTTTTGACTGGGCTTATAGCAGCATCAATCACATTACTGAGGCTGCTACTAGAGTAACCCCCAGGGCACAACAAGACGTTTCAACCTCTCGAAAACTTTTAGGCCTCAGTGGTATTGTTTGACATGTATCAGCCTCACACCATTCAAATGTTGTGGTTTGAAATGTGTTTTAGAGAGACGAAAAATGGCAATGTGCTACATTTTACAATCAGAATAAAAAACTGAGAGATTCATGTGAGGTAAAGGTCATTTTACACCATACAGTTTGTTGGTCACTGATAGGAAATAAAGACAATCAAATATATATTTGGCTGTGGTGTTAGAAAACTATAGGTGTGGCCAGAATTTCATAAGCTCTCCCGTCTCTTAGCGACTACTGAGGTGTGAATGTGTGTTGTTGTTGGCCAAGAGGTGCAAGTATTCCCTGGAGAAACAAAGGTTACTGCGATTTCTGCAGCTGGTTTTATAATGAAAACTTAATTAAAGGCAGTGATACACAAAACAACATGCTGGACAACTCTGATGAGCAGCAAGTTGTTTATTCATGCCTGGTGCTTGGACACGACTTAAGGGGTTGTTGACCCGCAGCCTCAGTCTGCTGCCTTAAGCAGGTAGTGTTTGCCGTGTGCATCGGGCTCAAAGCACGGCCCGTGGATTTCATGAGCGTGCGCTCATGAAATCAATACTGTATTGCCTCAGTATGACCAGCTACTGAAGTTCCAGCCAGTAATGTGTGGCCACAAAATCTGTGGACGGGCTTCGAAGGAGTTGCGCTTCGGTTTAGAACAATGTGGCTTCACTAGGCACCGGGAGTGCAAACAGGAATGGCAAGCATGGTGCTGCAGCAGAATAAGTGCTGTGTTAACCCCGTGCAGGATTGAACATCAGGGTGACAGAGACAGTAATGTGAGTGTGTGTGGCTGAATAAAAGCTCTTCATTGAGAGAGAGAGAGAGAGAGAGAGAAAGTTGTTCTTTCCTCTGCTAGTTCTATCGCTCTATCCCTCTTTCTTGTTTTTCTGCTCCACATACACACATTCATTTTCTGTCTGCCTTCCTTCCCTCCACATACACACACGTGGCCTTGTCATATTTACTGAACAATTCTGTTATCCAGGTATTGAGAGGCGATGATTAGTCAAACTCGGTGATCAGCTGACACACTTCCCACTGTGGCTCTCACACATACACCAGTCACCGCCAACAACAAACACGAATACAGACATGCATACAAAACGACCCGACAGCCATCTATAACTGTGGATTGGATTTCATTCTCAGGACCCCATTAAGTCCTTATGGATTCTCATATTGATTAAGGAGCCTCTGGTATTGTTAATTCAACTTAGCCCAGACGGGTTTTTATTCAGTTGGTGTTGCCTGAAGGTGACTGCTACTTGTAAGAAATGGGTGAATCCTCAGCAAAGGCAGTGAGGGGGGGTGGGGGGGAGAGAGACAGTAGAGAGAAGGGCAGAAAGAGGCAATATGAGAGAAAATGACACACAGAGGGACTGGAGAGGGGAACAAGTGAACAAGAGGGAGGAGGAGAATACGGCAGAAATAAGAAGTAGGGATAGAAACACAAGCAACAACAAAAATATATATTCAGAAATTGAAGGAGTTGAAGCAATATGAGGAGAAAAAGGGAAAATAATGAATTTACAATGTTTGGACTTCATATGCAGTTCCACTCCTTAAACTTTTTTCATGAAAAACAGAAATGAATGTCGCGATCAATTGCTTATTTCCACCCTAATGCATCATTCTTTTTTTCATTAGCTCGTCGTGCTAATGAGTTGTTGCATAAAACCCTCTCAATAAATTGCAACTAGGAGGTTATTCGCGTGTGTGTCTGTGTGCATATACTCTATGTGTACTATATGCATGTTCACTGTGCATGCCCACAAGCATGAAGGCCAATACATTTGTTGTATCGCCAATTGATGAGCTTAAACATGATTCTGCAGTAATTAATTAGGCTGCAGTAATGAGATAAACCACATAGCTTTAGAAAAAAAACAGCAACACAGGAGAAACACACGAGAGAGCATTTAAATGTTGCACGTAACAAAAAAAACATTACAATTCCGGTTAATTGTGTAGAATTGAATACAAATAGCCCTCAACATATTGTCACGCTACATGGGTCAGAAAGAGGATGAAGTATATTTTGTCTTCTCTGAGCACTTTCTTACCTCTCTCTTACAAGGAAATGCCATTATCAGCGGTTCATAAGATGTAAAGAACGTGGTGTTCTCTTTTCTGCAACTTTGCTACCAGGGTGAGAATGGACTGAGAGGCGTTATTTGTCATTGTCAGGCTGAGTGCCCTGCTACCTGTCCTGATGCTCAACCTGTATTACACAAGTACTTTTTCCTGTTTCATTTCCCTTTTCCTGCCGTTTAACCCTTTAAAGTTTGTTGTCGCTTCACCCCAATTTGACTTCCTTTCATCTCTTTTTTTTCATCTTTTTCACTTTCTCCTACTTTGGTCTCTATCTGTAATTGTTTGTCGTTGCTCGATTGTTCACATTGCAGACATTATTTATGCTGTACATGCTGCACAGTCCTGGAACACACACTGTAGCTGGACTGTTTGATGTCCTGGACAGAGTTCCCTGCCCTGATCGCAACTTAAATTCAAAAACGGCTCCCACAGCAATGACGCATGTCTTTTTATTTCACTTATTTTCCCTTCCAACCACTCTCTCTCTCTCCTTCCCGAACAGGCTTAGAAAAAGTTGGTCGTGATTCCAGTTATGAGCAAGAGGGGAAGGTTCAGTTCGTGATGGATGCGGTGTACGCCATAGCCCATGCTCTGCATCGCATGCACCGGGAGCTCTGCTACGGATACCCGGGCCTCTGCCCGCGCATGGCCGGCAGCATCGACGGCAAAGAGCTGCTCAGCTACATTCGTGCTGTCAACTTCAACGGTGAGTTCTACCCCTGGAGACATATGCAGACATGCATGCATACTCACGCAGACTCACACACAGCTAGCAGAACATTTTACAAAGCAAAAATTGACTCTTGCCACGTTAGCAATAATTAGGCTGTGTTACGCCTTCAGTTAAAAAAGAACAAATTACAGCCGTCAAATGCTGAGACATTGCTCAGTCGTCCTGTAATCTTTATCCACCTTGAGTTGACTGATTCAGCTCAAACTTTTAACAAGCTAAGCCCAATTCTGCCTCTAATTTGGCTTATCCTTATCATAAAAACATGCCGTATGGCATTCTTTTCTCTGTCAAAATTCATTAATCTCACTGCTTTCCCCCAGATGTATTATCGGCTTATATTTTTGCGTATGTGGTCTCGTATCACTTTGAACCTGTAGTGCTCAATATTTAATTTCCTTTCTCTCCATGACTTCCTCCAATGTCGACAAAATTAAGTGGGTGAAAGACATTTATAATTCCGTTCTAAATAATATCAGACGCCTCATTTGAATATTCTCTTATTAATCCATTTTTCTCCCCGATGCGCCGGTACCTGCTTTTCTGTCTCCTTTTCATTTCCTGTGTTATTCTGTCAAGGACTGTGCGGAATACATATGGGTTCGGGAGAATGAAAGCAAGGGAGTCTCATTGTGAGATTACAGGAATGCTTTAGTCTGATTTAGTTTTAGAGGCACAATTGAAATTGCATGAATTTGTCAGTGGCAGGAATGTCAGCAAAATATGTGTCGGTGCTTGTTGTTACCTGGTGCTATCTCTGTCTGTCATCGCCAGGAGTGTCGAAAACCAATTCACAGACAGGCATCGATTGCATGTATCATACTGCGACAGCAGGTTTGTGCTCAGGTGTGTTCTCTATATAGCTGGCCTAGAGGGTAGAGAAATCCCCCCATAACCACAAGGTCAACAACTTTACACCCCTATGAATCACTAAAACCTTCTCTCTTACTGAAAGTTGCCCTACCGCAACTGTCTCAGGCAGTATTTTGAGAGAACATAAAAAAACTAGATTAGATTGAGCGAAAACGATAGGTTTGATGCTGAAGTCATCGAACAGGCACCTTGCATTATATATATGTTTCATATGCCTGTGACACCTTAAGATAGCTCTGCAGAAAGTTCCAGATAGTCTGGGACAATAGGAAAGTTGTGAGTTGAATGCGGACACAGATGTGACGGACCTCATGTCATCAGGCAGCTTTTTCCAGAGGGCAGGACCACAGGATTTTGAGGGTAATTTTGAATTGTACACGGAGCCAGTGACGTGATTTCAGTACTGGAGTAATGTGTTGAATATTCCATGTACGTGTAAAAAGTCTTGCTACTAAATTTTGAATTTTTGGATAATCCTGCAAATAAAGCATAGCAGTAGTCTAACCTGCATGAGATAAATAAGAATGCTCTAAATATGAATGCTCTAAGTTTTGATTCATTTTTTTTAAGTGGTAAAATGCTGTTCGGGTGATATTGGTAATGCAATTTTTTAAATTGAGGTCACTATCCGAAATAAGGCCAAGATTTCTAACTTGGTCACTGTATTTTAGAGACAGATGCCAAATGTAAATTATTTTCTTCTGACTTTTAGGACCAACTACCGTCGTCCGTTTTTTCTGTATTCAGCTGTAAAGAAAGTGTGTGGACATCCAGCAATTAAAATCATTTATACAGTTGCAAACAGGACTGAGATCATCAGAGGAAAGGGAAATGTACAGCTGCATGTCATCAGCGTATGAGTAGTATGATACTGTATATTGTGTTTCTTTATAACGCAAAGCAGAAGCATGTGCAGATTGAAGAACTGACCCTTGTGAAACCCCATGGAGCATTTTTGTTTCTGCAGATTTAAAACTACGAAGGAAACAAAAAAAAGCTTGTGTCCTTTAAGTAGGACGGAAACCAGTTAAAAACAGAGGTCTTCTAAACCGCCTGTAACATGGAGCCGTTGAATTGAAATGTCACGATCGACCATGTCAAGGACAGCAGTAAGATCAAGCAATATTTAAATTGAAAATCTCTGAGTCCAATGTTTATCTTAAGGTCATTGATTACTTTAATAAGAGCTGTTTCTGTGCTGCGATTGGCTCAGAAACCAGTTTGGTATTCTATCTATTGTAAATTGAAAGATATTCATCCAGTTGTTTGTATACAATTTATTTTAAAGTATTTTGCTCAGAAAATGAAGATTGTTCTGAAATTGAATCTAGATTGTTTTTCATTAACGGGAGGAGAGAAGCAAGGGATGTGCTAGTCTACATGGAAACATTAATGATATCTTCAATGTATTTATAGTTTCATCCAGAACTTTTCTTTTTGTTTGTTTGATTGAGTTTGCATGCCTGTTTAAATCAAGCAAATCGAAATGTCTAAAACATAAAAGATGCAAGAATGCAAGAATGAAAAAGTTTAAAAGGCCTCTCTAATGGACAGATAAAGGGTTTGCTGGGTGGCTCTTTGTTGCAGTTACTCGCATCTGGTTTGTTTACATCGACAGCAGCCTGCAAGATTTAAAGCTTTTAAGCCCGCTGCTTTATTTGTGTTCATGCGTTAATGCCTGGGTGTATATGTGTGTTCCAATTAAAAGTAGTTTTGTTATCGACCTGTTTAGGGTCGACATGACATTGATAACACTAAAGAAGAAAAGGGGCAAAGATGGAGGTAGTTATATCTCTCTCTGTGTGTGTGTGTGTGTGTGTGTGTGTGTGTGTGTGTGTGTGTGTGTGTGTGTGTGTGTGTGTGTGTGTGTGTGTGTGTGTGTGTGTGTGTGTGTGTGTGTGTGTGTGTGTGTGTGTGTGTGTGTGTGTGTGTGTGTGTGTGTGTGTGTGGCACATAAAGAGAGAGGGAGAGAATAAGTTATAGTTTCTGGATCATGGATTCTCTTTATCTCTGCTCTTTTTTATGGATCCATAAAAGTACACCTTTCGAGAAGCTACATAAAGAGAACAGGACTGAGTGAGAGGGAGAGGATCATTTCAGGTCATTAGGGCAATGATTGTTTTCCTGTTGGGTTCAAGACAACTTAACATACAAAGTGAAACCTACCAGGGCGAGAGTGACAAGAAAGGGAAGGGAGGTGCAGGAAAGCAATATGGACATTTGGCAAGTGACTACCAAGTAATTAGGCAGTGATTATTAGGAGGTGCTTAACCCTTTGGAATTTCAAGATGGACATCCCCTCGAACAAGATTGGTATCCCTAAGACGTCCTCCTCTTCATGTAATATGGTTAACAGTCATAGTTATAGCTCACTAATTTTGATAAATCGTGAAAATTCAAAAAGTTGGCATATTGTGCAGAGGTATCATTCAGCATTCAATCATTTATGCGAACAGTGATGCATGCACATGAAGCTGCGTTTTCCCCATTTCCGTTAGAAAATTGTACAAGGCAAAATATGCAATGAAAAAACATATTTGAATATTAAATATCGAAAAAAATATATCTTCATACAGCGAGTTTTCAAAATAATATCTTACCTTAAAAAAAAAACGGAGGCTGGTGCATTACAGAGCAAGTACGACTAACAATGAGGAAATGAACCCTGGAGCAGCAATGGCACACGGTGCTGTCCAGCTTTTGTATGTCGAGTGAGTTTATTGCGTTATCCAACGCAACACACACACAAGCGGGCACATCAAAAGTATGCAGAAACTAATGCGCACACACCAAGGCCTTCATGAGCTATGGAATCCAAATGTAAGGCTACATTAGAGCAACGGAAACGAAGGAGTTTAGAAGCGCTACCGAAGAAAGGTAAGTTTGAGAACTCCGGGGTTACCTCATAGTGTGGACAGTGGAAACGTAGACCTTTTGAAAACGATGACGTAGACACCCCAGCTTCGCTAATTAATTTGGTCTCAGCAGTCACGACTTGTCCTTCTCTGATTGACAATTTCATCAATGTGTGTGTTTGTGTTGTTCGTAACAAGTGTATGATTTGATGGAATATACTTTTGTTGTTTGGAACGGTAGCTCAGTCTGGTTCAGATGCTTGTCTTGTCTAACCAACACACACACACACACACACACACACACACACACACACACACACGTTGCGGTCGCCCACGCGGTTTAACTTGGCCTATTCACATTCCCCTGGCTTTGTTGGTCGTTAGTACATCCCAAAGTAGCTTTTCAAGCACAGCCATTGCTAATGTTTATTGCCCCATCACTCTTTTACTCTCTTGTTGCTGTGCTATCCTTTTCGTGTTTCTTTCTTTCTTGTCTCTGTCCTTCACTCGCTGCCTCCTTTTGCTGCATCGTCCTCTCTATTGTCTGCCTTTCACCATCCCTCTCTTCCCTCGTCTTCTTAGCTTCCTGTCAGGCTCAGTCTGCTCTTGTGTTCTCTTCCTCTCTCCTACCACTCCTACTCCATCAATGCATTGACTCATCACTTCATTTAGTAAGCCTTTTTCAAATTATTTACCCCTTTCTTAAGGATTGTCACATTTTTGTGGTGTATGCATTTCTTATAGAGTTGAGTGTAATGTATCTATTTTTCTGAAACCACTTAGCTTTTGCATTTTAGATCCCTACGCATGTTTCAGTGTCGGACAGACACCTTGGACAAGTTTACAATTAGTTGTCATGATTTGGTCATTTGATCTGAAGTTAAAGTCCCCCTAAATACAAGTCCCATTTGTAAGTCCTAACAAATCAAAGACCACTTCTTACTTCCTTGCCTGCTCTTTAGTGTAGTGCGATGTCAGCTGATGGAATTGCACACAAGGGTACCGTTTGTGATCTTGATTTCCCTTTATAATTGTAATATCGTGTGTAACGTTTTGGATGGGTTGGTAAGCAAAGTCAGAACAGGAGAGCTTTGTCCTCCACACAAGTGTGTGTGTGTGTGTGTGTGTGTGTGTGTGTGTGTGTGTGTGTGTGTGTGTGTGTGTGTGTGTGTGTGTGTGTGTGTGTGTGTGTGTGTGTGTGTGTGTGTGTGTGTGTGTGTGTGTGTGTGTGTGTGTGTGTGTGTGTTCATGCAATTAAATACTCTGATTGTGAGGTTATCACTGCCAGGTTATATCTCCTGCTGGGAGACAAGATGGACTTCACCATGGGAACCGTCTTGCACTAATTAGAGGGGAGATGATGAACTCTGTACCTGCCTGCACAACCTCAGGGAAAAAGAGAAGTAGGGGATAATGAACTCATAATGACCTCAGAGAGACACACAGGGAGACGGCACTAGAGGAGTAACTTTGCTTGAAGATGACGAACTTGGACCAGGCATTAATGATGGAGAGAGGAAGAGGGAACGAAGGGGACAGAGGGGCTTATGGGAGTGGAGATGACCTAGGAGGGAGATGGAGGGAAGACCATGTGAAGAAGAGAGGAGGGTGTGGTGCAGGTGGAAGGGAAAGAGAATCAGAGGACATACATGGAGCAAAAAAAGATGGACATCTGGCTTTGTGTTGGCGAAGAGAGATAGAAGCAAGATCAGCTTTGCTACTAACAGCTAAGGATAGAAGGAACACAGATGTGAAAAGTCCTCTACCATGCCTTCATGTGGCAAGGAAACAAAGGATGGTCCTAGTAAGAGTGGAATAGAAGCATGCAACCATGCAAGTTGAGGACTATAGCTGAGTAAAATTAAAAGGGAAGAGATGGAGAGACACAGAGAAGATGTGCTGAATGAGATATATCTCACACTTTACCAGGGCATCATGACCCTGAGAAGAAAGAAACTGGGAGAAAACAATGAGAACGATAAATGTTATATTGTGTGGCATTAGAAAGAAAGGGATGGGACAGACAGACTCTTTAACTTTAAGTTCCATCTTGAGAGAAAGATAGCAGAGGAGACGGGCAAATAGAGACAGAAATTGTGAAACAGTGGGCGTAGGAACTCAAACTTTCCTGGGTCAGGGCAACCTTGGGAAGGAGAAGATGGAGCGAGAAAGTGTCTGACTTTCATCCAAAACAATATGTCAGAGGAGGGAGATGTCTGACTGATGATGAACACAGGTCATGTCCAAAATACATTTGAAAATACATATATATTTTTTTCTCATTTGTTTTGCAATTGTTATTTGATAAACAACAGGTATGGACACAACCCTCAATACAAAGCGACACACGTTTTTCTAGTGTTGGGCTATTGGGCTACAACAGAATAGAAACCAACATTTATTTTATTTACAGTGACACTGAAAGAGACAGCACCTGTATAGTGCGATTGGCTCTATTGATACAGAAGGTATGATAATAGTCCTGGCTGTAGAACCTGGGCTATCTGAGTCACTCGGCATGACAGAACGGCAAACCGAGTGAGCAGTTATCTGAGGGCTGCAGCTGTGCACTGAAGCATTCATGGAAATGTGTATCACTGAACTGTAATGGGGTCTTTACATAACTGGACATTTGGGGAAATAGGCTTTAGAGCTGCAACTTTGATAATCAATTACTCATTTTAGTCATTTTTAGAGGAAAAAACAGCCAAACGTGCAGGTTCCAAATATTCAAATATGGGGTCATACACATAAGTGGCATTAATATCTTTTGCGTTATTCACATTAAACAAGCTAACATCAAACATCTAAATGCACTATTCCAAGCAAGACATTTTTTGCAAAATTGTTCTGACATTTTATACACAATTATATCTCAATTGATAAAAAAAAATAGTCGTTAGTTGCAGCCCGTATATGCTTTCTTTTCAGATAGATGAGGTCATTGATACCGCACGTCTGTTACCTTGTTTCTGCCCAGTAAACATTGAGGTAGAGGCATGAGGCGATTAGCATAGTGTAGCATAAAGAATGGAAGTCGTGGAAAAGAATTAGCCTGCCTATGTCAAAAGTTTAAAAAGTCTGCATGTAAACATGTCTAAAAGTCACTGATTAACACCGTGTATCTTTCGGTTTAGAGGGGGTTGCGTAGTGTAAGTATATCTGGTACAGAGGTTTGTAGAAAGCCAGGCTCACTGCCTCCAGCCATCGTGCTAAGCTAAGCTAATCGCCTCCTGGCTCCCGCTTCATGCCCGACAGTGGTATCAACCCTCTCATCGAGCTCACTGCAAGAATGTCAAATTATTTCACATGTATAACAATAATGACAAATGATATCAAGTCTTGTACATTACAATGTTTATATTTTAATGTTACATTATTTCATGCCGGTCTTCTGTGTGTTCACGTCCGTCCCTCTGGCACACAGACACGGACAAGACTCCTTAGACTCGCACATAATCTCCTACTTACTACCTGCTGCTCCCTTACAAGCAGCAGGTAGTAAGTAGGAGATTATTGACATTACGTCCAACCTTGTGCAGGTGGTATCACCTTCGCTACATTGGTAGTGCTCTCTTTGCAGTGAACACCCCATGAGAAGCAATTCACACCCACTGTAAGCCTTAGGTGTATACTTGGCTGGTTTAGGGAATGACTGACAGCCCAAACAGAAAGTCAGAAGATATACTGTCAATTTACTGACATGCAGACTGACATCTCACTTTTTGAGTGTATATATAGCCTGTATTCCTCCAAATGGTGTTACTCTCTTCATTATCTTCTCGGTGTTCTATATTACCTCTTGCAAATGCGACGGACTAATTTCTACAAAGGGGGGGGGGGGTCATTCACTGAATACAATCTTTTGATAAGAAAACAGAATAAGAAGAGGCAGATATAAAAGCAATCAAACAGAACGCCAACATGAACACAGTAGCAGACATATATCCGCACAGACACAAAAACAACCGAGGATTGCAGTCGAATCGAGTTTGAGGAAACAATAATAGGATATTGCATATCCTAAGACGCCACTAAATCTCACATCTCTGCAGCTTTTTTTGACACCAACTATATACATCCTGTCATGAATGTGTTGTTGAGGGAGATTAGATTGAACCGGATAAAGCTGTGGAGAAATACAAGCACGCCTAATCTCCTGACAGACAGAATTGTGCAGGCACATGTGCTAGGCTTTAACATACATGACATCCTGTTCTGTTGGGATGGATGGAGGTAACAATGGATGAATAATGAACAGTGGAGGGTTATGGATGTATTGACTTACATAGCCGCTGTATCTGTGTGTGTGTGTTTATGGCTTTGTCCTTTTGAAAGGAAGAGTTGAAAAACGCTTGAAAATTCTTTCTATCTCGCGTATAAACTGAAATATATGCTACAGGACACTACTTATGCGTAATATAATACAGGGTATCTCACGGGTTACTACAAAAGTCTGAAACGAGTGTAATATCATCATCATTACTGTTCACCCTCTCCTCTCCCCGTGCCAAGTCTGGTAATGTAGCTCCTTGTTTCTCGTTTTGTTTATTTCTCCTCTCCCTTGCTTTCATTCCCTCTAAATTGTATTTCCATCCCCCGTCCAGGCTGTTTTGTCTCTTTTGATCACTTTTATAGTGGCCCTCTCCCTCTGTTTTTATGGCTTTTGTTTTCACTTTCACTCTCTTTCCTTTTTTCTCCCCATCAGACTGCAGCAAACGCAAATCATGACACAGATGGAGGCTTCTTAAATTAGTTTTCTGTAATTACGGGTGATTGCCAAACAAAACTGTTTTGTGTTTTACAGTCTGCTTTCTCGCATTAGTTGGTTGGTCTGAATAAAGTGTGCAGTGTGTCTTTTTTTTTTACTCCCTCTCGACAGTCTTTCCTTTGTTCTGGTCCTCCCTCTCCCTCTTAATCTCACTTTCACTATTTAGCCAATGTTTCATTGTTATTGCCAGTAAGATCGAGATCCTCTTCAAACATGTAATGTTTCTTTTGCCTGTTCTATCATCTGCTCTGTTTCTCTCTGACAAAACTATCTCCCTGTCTGCCTTTTTCCCTACTCAGCCGAGGCATAGTGATAACAGAAAAGGCTGATAAAAGCAGAGAGGTTTCAGGGGTAAGGATGGACAGACAGAGGGAGAAGGGGAGAGTCAGAGTACTTTGGAAATATGCACAGGAAAGGATGGGAGAAAATGGGTAGTTTTGAGATAGAGAGTGGTGAGATGAAACAAGGCTAGGAGGTAAATAGAGAGAGAGGAAGGAGAAACAGCTGCTGTGGAAGCAGGGAGGGTTGGCCATCAGGATAGCCATTCAGCAAGCGGTGAAAACTGGCTCGCAGGAAGCTGCAAACAGACTGCAAAAAAGAGTCAATTTATGTGATTGAAAATTCAGAAAGGAGAAGAAAGGAGTGCGGAAATAAGCCATGGAGGTCTGGATTCAACCAGCTGCTCAGTTTCAGGTACTTCCTCCACCGGAGACTATTATTATGAAACTGGCATTATTTTGTGGGATGAGTTCCGGCTTTATTATTACTTTTCTTCTGTCATTTCTTATTCTCTTTCACTGTCCGCGTCTCGTTCTCTCACACAGATGGGAGCCTGTTGGCAAAAGCTCAGAACAGACACACACGGACCCATGTTTTATTAATGCGGCGTGCTGCATTGTCGTCTTTGCATCCATCTCCCCGTCGTAAACATTTAGACTCTTGGTGTGAAGACGTGCTATTCACCCTTAGTGCAAGGCTGAGGGGCTTTATAACAGCCCTTCTGCTTCTTCCTCTCTAACTTTTTCTCTCCATCCATCTCTCTTTTTATACTTCTTTCGTCTCACTGTCGCTCTAGCTCCAGTAACAGGGGGCGGTTGTGTTCATACACTCTCGGCCCCTCTCCTTCCATCTGTTTCTATCTCTATCTCTTGTCAGCCAGGGAAGTTTTAAGGCCTATGCTAATAGGCATTCTCAAACAGTTCTGTAGTTCTGTAGCTCCCCATCCATTTTCTCCCCTTTGTCTGTCAAACTAAGAAAGTTTGGAGTCTTTTCAGTTTGCCGGATATGTGATATTCGCACATATTCTCCCGTGTTCACCCTCATTTTCCCTCTCTTCTTTTGCTTTTATCCGATCCTTGTGTGTGTGTGTGTGTGTCTATCTGTCAGATAGACAGTGTTTGATGCTTTCCCGCAGACCTGTTACTCTCCTTTTTTTACTTCTATCTTACTCTGTCACTCATTTTCCTCCATCTTTTTTCTTTTTCTTCTTCTCTCTCTTACTTTGCCTCTCTGCAGCTGTTAGAGTTGCTGGCTTAATATTGAGGCTTTCCTGATGTCGTGCTCACTTTTATCCCTGTATCTCTTATTAATTTCTTCTCTTCAGATTCAGATGGATGCGACTGACTGATTGAATGTACCGAAACGTAACCGCAAAGCAAATCAATTCTTCATCTACTTCCCTGTGCCAGTATTACTGTTCCACTCTCATTCTACTTCCGCGGGTTTGTCTCCGTCTGCCAGTCCATTTCAGCTAGATTTAAATTCACCGTGGCTTCATTGCATGCAATCTTCTCATGCGTTAGTAGATATCCTGTTACATTATTATAGCAAAAAGGAGCAACTTCCCTTGCAAATCAAGAGGAAAGTTGTGGGAGTTGTGGGTTTCTCTGTGAAACTCTGTTGTCGATCCCCAAAGGGAAAACCCTCTGACTCTGCAGGGAAGCTACAGAGCAGCAGTGCCTCTGGGCAGGCAGGGAAACATCATCTTGCTCAGGGACACTTCAGCAGAGCTTATGCCGGTGTCACCGTGGTGCTTTGCAGTTGCAGTGAGAGAACCTGCCGAGTTGAACTAAGTCTAGGAACACGTACGCTTGCACTTCCAAACTCACATGCTCACTCTCCTTCAACTGGAAGTGTCAGCCATTCTCACCACGCTCAAGCTGTCTAATCCGAGTACCCAACCTCCCCCGAATTAGAAGTGAAACTCATGGATTTCACTGTTATTTCCCTCAGAGGGGAGTGAGACAATTCATTGTGTTAACATGCATCTGCCCCCTAGCCTTTTTATAGCACTTCCTGTGTGATTTAGCAACTTGTCAGCTTGCTTTAGGTTATGTAAAATGAATAACAATGAGAAATTTGCTTCAGAATAATTAACTCTGTCCTCACAGAACAGGTATTTTAAGGTTGAATACTGACTATGTAATCAGTACTTACAGTAAAAACATGTGTGTTCTGTTAAAGGTAATTTACAAAAGGCCGTAATGAATAATATATAATTGTTCGTTTGAATTGGTTCTGGCAAAATGTTGGACAAGGAAAATGTTTCTTCAAAATCGAACCCTATGTGCATAAAAGTTATAAGAAAAGTTGAAAAAGAATTACCACAATGCACGCAGAGCAACATGATTTATTTAACGATGCCTGCCAAAAATGCTCATTTAGTGATATGCAAATAACGTCAGTGTCGACACGGAGAAACACGTGTCCTGTTACACATTGTGTGACTCTAGTGTGGTTGTTTGTGTGGGAACAAAAATGTGTTTCACTTTCAGGTTATGTCAGAGACATTTTTTTCCTTTAGTGCAGCATCTTGCTTTGAGCAACATGTGAGCTATGACTACAGAATGTGTTGCCAGGGTCATGGCAACTAAAGCGAGAGGTTGATAAAAGCTACGTGTTTGTATGTAACTGCTCCCACGCCGATAAAGCTGTGCAGCCAGAGTACATTAACACGTTCAACACAGGTTTTACAGTTGTATTTTTATGCCCCCAAGGCTGGTGGGAGCCGTGGCCGCAGACGTTACGTTTTCGGGTTCTCCGTCCGTCCATCCCGCTCTCGTGAACATGACATTGCACGGAAGCTTAGAGGGAATTTCTCCAACCTGGCACAAACATCCACTTGACCTCAGTGATGAACTAATTTAGAATTCGGTCGTCACTATGACTCAAGAATGATTATGACAATTTCACACAGATGTCTAAAAGGATAAAATTATGACATTTTCGACTGACATGTGAAACAATAAAAGAGTGCATGGGTATTTTATGGTCGTTAGTTTGAGCTGCATTGTAGCGACTCAGTAAAACGTGCCCCTGTTGCACAAATGCTCAACCAACAAAATCCTTTTTCTAGAATAGGTGTGAGTAAACACATCAACCCCCCCCCCCCCCCCCACACACACACTAAATGATTTTAGGCCAGTAAGCCTGTCCATGTATCTCTTAAACCAAAACATTAATCAGAACTGATGAGGGGTTGTCAGCTACCTGTTTTCCCAAAAATATTGGCTGATGCTGCCAGCTCCTGTCATGCTATATGTGTTTTGCAGTAATTGCTGTTGCTTTTAAAACCTGCGCCGTCTTTATCCACCCTACTCAGAAATTATGAACAAATGGTACCAAACACCATGAGATTGAATTATCATTTTCTACTCAAGGTAACCACTGCTTTCAGAGCAAATAGTCTGTTTTTAAAGAACCTGCCAGCATGTCTCTGCGCCAAACATTTAGTTGCTGCGTCCCTAACTCGCTCTAATGAGGCATGATTGGGGCAAAGGAAAAACTAGAAGATAGTCAGCCAATAGGAGACTGATGAGGAAAATATGACATGTTCATCACTGGGTGAGAAATAAACCTTGTTGTGGTTTTTTACGGACCAATCAAGTAAGCTCAAATAAAACAGGGCAGGCCCTTGTTGGTGAGCCCTGAATAATCTCTGATGACTTCTACAATAACTTAATTGCCTCTCCTTGTTTTTGTTACTGTTTATGTTCGTTTTCCCACTTATTGCTTCCTTTCATTTTATACTATACATTAGTGCAAGGAAGGCAGAATGGAGGGAAATTGAGGGAGAGAGGGGTGGCCTGGGGGGGCGGGGGGGAAGAGACCAAAACAGATTAAGATGGATTGAAAACAAGGGAAGAAGGGTGTCAATCAAGGAATTGATTAATTAGTAAACAGAGGGAATAGGAAGACAGGAAAGGACAAAAGTGTGGGAGCAGATAAAAAGCGAGAGTTGGTAGATGTAGGCATAGAAAGTAGGAACAAAGATAAGAGAGGAGTAAAGAGATGATCATAAAAAAAGGACACCGCAGTGAATGACAATAGAGGAGAATATGAGAAAGAGGATTGAAAGAAAATGTGGTGGCTGTAGTTTTCACTCTGTTGGCTATGTCCTGTGACTAACCCTCACCCTCTCACATGGATGAGGTAAACAGAAAAACCCATTTGTGTTTCATGCCTGCTCATTTCCCAGAAAAGGAGAGAAGATTAAAAAGACATGAAGATCTGGAGGACAAGAGGGAGAGAGAGGAAGATGAATTGAGACGGAGGGAAGGGATGGTGAGAGCGAGTGGGGAATGCATGCAAAGAAATGAAGTTGCTTGTCGGCTTGTAAAGGATCGAGAGCACAAGGGCGGTAATGTGTTGAAATGTTTTTTATTTGGCTACTGGGGCATTGTTGGATATTTTGTTGGTGTTGCGGCAGGTTGTAGCATGCCACTCTGTTGCTAGGTGGTCACAATGGTGTCGTTGTGTGATTGGTTTCTACAGTGTTTGGTGGTATGTTGTATTTTAGGCCTCCACAATATGAGGAAATTCCCCAATGTGCGACAACATTGTTCAATATTGCGCTGAAAATATGACTTTGTGATTATTATGGGTGCATATTAGCTTTTACATTTCCTGTGTCAGCGTGGTTGTCTCCTCGTGTCCTCTGTCCTACTCCCTCTGCTGATTTGATTCACTGTCAGCAGGTAGAGCAGCTAAGTTTAAAGTCATTTTAAGACACGTGGCCGACTAAGCTGAACAGTAAGACTACGTACAGACAGCTTTGTGTAGGGGAGAGTTACGCAGCGCCTATACTTAAAGAGGAAATAAAATAATAACACAGAGGCTCTGTAGTCTGCACCAATAACACAAACAACTTTATTACTCCAACCTTGTCAACAGCACACTTCACCGCTGCACTTTACTTCTGTTCCCCATTCGGTCTATAGCTCCAGGGCCCGTTTAACAACAGGTTGCAGAAACCAGCCCTGAATTGGTAGTCAGGTAGCCTTTTGCAATGTGTTAATTATTCATTTTCATATCGGGGTGATGACCAAATTTCAGTCGGCACTATTGCATTTGTAGCACTGGCTATAGGCTGTATTCAAGTCAATGCTATCCGGGTTATATAAAGAAGTCAAACTAATTGTGCCGTTCCTATACTGCGGTGCACAGAGAGTTGCCAGAAGACCTCATTGGAGGTTGAGGGAAAAGACGACATTGGACAGTATCCATTAGTTTCTGTGTGTGTGTGTGTGTGTGTGTGTGTGAGCGGGGATATTAAAGTGGAAGGGGTAATAGTTACAGTTGGACATGTCACACTTCTCGCAGAAAGGAACCTCATGCATAATTTGTGGTAACAATAAGAGATCGAGACCTCTACTTTTGTTTCTCTATTTTAATCTTCCTCCATTTTAATCTTCCTCCATTCATCTGTTTCACTCTCTCTCTCCATTAACCTCATTATTGCTCTTTCTGTCTTCTCATTATATGTATCCCTCATTACTTATGATGACAGTGAGAGAGTCTTTACTAATCTGACTGAGTTTCTCCCTGTTCTTTTCACCTTTGTTTCTCCTCTTCTTGTCTCTTTTTTATTTTTATTTTTATCTCAAACACTTTTCCTTTGTCTTCTTTCCCCTCGCTGTCTGTGCTTTACTCTCTGTGTCTCACATTCTCCTTTGTCAGTCTCTGTTTTCATTCTCTTAGTTGATTTGCAATATTCCTCTCCACACCGTTTCTCCCATGCTTTGCCTCAAACCGGGGGAACTGTATTTATATATCCTCAGCATCGTCGCACTGTATCGATGACTTACTGTATATTATGCAGGTGGAATTTCCATAATGCAGTGCTTTTTTCCACATCCTCACTGTAATTGGATTTCCTTTATGCTCTGCCAGATTCAGTGATCTGATTTGATTGTATTGCTCCATAAAAGACACAAAGTGAGTAAGCGAGAGAGGGAGACGGATAAAAGGTTTGTGTTCAGCCTTATTGATAGTGAGAAAACGAAACCTGAGAGGACACGTAAACGTATCCATGCGTGTGAGTTATTCAATCACACTCTCTACAACACACACACACACACTTGCAGGTAAAATACAACACATCCTAGATTAAAGACCGGTGACTCTTCTTCTTTCACCTCTGCTCATTAACACATCACCTGAGGAAATATTACTTCATTCAATGTATATGTTCCCCTTGTATGTAGTTTATGTATTTATGCCTTTTTGTTTGGAGCATAATGTGTTATTTCATATATAAATTGTTATATAGTAAGTAGAAGTGATATTTGCAAACATATATTGATAGTGTAATTCACTGGTTCTCAACATGGGGGTCCAAACCCCCACTAGTGGTCGCCAAAGCTTCTCAGGGGGTCGGAGGCCTACGCATCAGGCAGAAAAATACCCTAACTTTGTACTGTTTGGGTTAATTATACAGTTTATCAAAATGTAACTGTATCACATTCAACAACTAATGTCCCCTCTCTCTCCAACATCTTCTGTCTTTGATCCAGGAAGTGCCGGTACACCAGTGGTTTTTAATGAGAACGGAGATGCCCCAGGAAGATACGATATCTTCCAGTACCAGATCACCAACCGGTCTACTGCAGAGTACAGAGTCATTGGCTCCTGGACCAATAAACTACGCCTCAAAGTGAGATTTTTCACTGTGCAAAACAGCCCATTTATTATTGCTCATGTGTTCTTTTCTATCTGCAATTGTTCTAGGAGCTGACTTTTGTGTCATACAGGAAAAAAAATGCCTTTAGAGTAATCCAAAATGTATTTTGATTTGAGTGGTTTATTGAAGCCTTCGAGCCATTATAGACCGCATGCCTTGGCAGGATGAAAGTTCAACATCACTTCAAGCAGCTGCCATGATTCCAAAATCCAATGCCACTTTGCTGGATTTGTTTGAGTTGTTGCTTTCCTTCAGAAGCAAAACTTAGCAGGAATTTAGCATTTTTACAAGAAAGTGTGAATGCTGTCAGAGTGCTGCATGTTGTGGGTGTGTGTCAGGGACACTGACACACACCCACACAAGGTCACATACACAGACACACACACACACACACACACACACACACACACACACACATACACACAAATTACACAAATTAACAGATGCATTTGATTTGTTTCACAATCCAGTCGGGTTTGAAGGCACAGTGGCAGATGTGGCGATGGTAGCATGGTGAAAGTTTTCACGATCAACAAACTGTTTGAATGCTCATCAGTATGAAGGCAGGACAGCTCTGTGCAACCGGTGAAGCACAAGTCAAGCCTGTTAGCTCCATGGTAAATGTTCTTTTGGACATACGGTACTTGGACATTTACACACAGTTACTGTGAGGTGATGTTTACAGATAGAGCAGAATCCCGTCACAGCTATCATCGTGTAATTTAGGTAGCACATGGAAAGGGAGGTTCACAGCTGGGTCTCTGTTTTTTTGTTGTTGTTTGGTGCATGTTTTACACTTATTGTTGCAAAATTAGGTGTCTGTATGTAATAATTCAGCAAGAACTGTTAACGCCTTGAATGAAGAAAAGTTTGAAACAATTTACACTTCTACACACACACACACACACACACACACACTCAAAAATCTACATGAGAGTATTTCTCCGGACATTTTAAGCAGCACTGAACAGCCTGTAACCCAATATCGTTGCTTAAATGCTGCAAGTGTGTGTGTGTTTCTATATGTGTGTCAGTGATCAAATTGAGTCCATTTTCTCTGTCCCTGATGAGTTTTGTCCTCCTAACTAGTTTTGTTGGACTGGTACATTGTGTGCCTGTTTAAAACAGTAACGCTCCATTTTACTCAGCACCCTCGGCAACGGATGGAAGCTCAGGGACCGGGTATAATTACGAAAACTCACACATAATAACGACAAATTGAAACTCACACATAGCAGACATACGGAAAGCTCAGGGAATCGCAATAATGGCAGCGTGACACAAGCACAAATAAACAAAGTGCACACATGTTGGAATATGTGCGCACACCCACACACACACACACACATACACACACACACACACACACACACACACACACACACATACACACACACACACACACACACACACACACACACACACACAGTCACAAACAGAAGGAAATACAGATGGCCTATTTGTGCCAGATCTGATTATGGTCTGATTGCTGGCTTCCAGACTAGCTGGTGTTAGTTTTGTGCCCGGCAGCGCTCAGGAAAACGATCAGAGGATCTTCTTGTGCTAATTGCTCTCCGAGTTGCCCTCAATCCACACTTTCTGCAGGTACAGAGTGTTGCAGGACTGTGAACACAAAGTAATGTCAGCTGCAGCAGATGGCAGCTAATCTTTCTGTCGCATAATATCCCACAAGAAGGTGAAGGGAAGTTTTGTAATGCCACATGCACTTCAGACAAAAACACAACAAAATCTTCATCTGTCATATGGGACAGATCTCACACCTCTGTCTTATTGTCGCTCTGTCTCCTCACCTCTCCTTCTCCAGGTCGAGGCCATGCGTTGGAAGACGGGCGACCCATCTCTGCCGCCCTCTGTGTGCAGCATCCCGTGCCGCGCAGGCGAAAGGAAGAAAGTGGTCAAAGGCGTGCCGTGTTGCTGGCACTGTGAGCGCTGTGAGGGATATCACTTTCAGGTAGATGTGTGGAGACGTACAGGCCACCTGTTGCTGTTGTGCTTTGTTGGAATTATATCATTCACCTGTGATGTAGAACTTCAAGGCTTGTCTCTGTTTTGTTGTTTCCTGCTGTGTTCATCGTGAATTTGGCACAAACTTAAAAAGAAAGAATACAAAAAAGCTTCCGTTAACAGCAACATTCTGCGGTGTTGCAAGTAGCTCAGTTGTTCAAGAACATAATGCTAAAAGTACCATGGCACAGGATTTTGGCCACTTTGTTTGTGTGTAGTCTCGTAGCACAGTAAGGCTCGGCATAACATTGCAGGTGGTGTCTGAGTATAAGGATGAACCATTTGTGGGTCTATTTTTTTTTTTCATGAGACTTTCCATTAAAAACGGTATGCTGTCTGAATACTTGCATTACACGGTTCACAGGTTTGCAGGCAGAAAAATACACCGAAAACATAATTCACTTTTGTCACTCAATCACTGAGGATTTAGTAAATATTTACAAAAGCATGTACTGTTAGAAATTGTCTACTTCAAAATATAAAACCAAACAAGTCACAGTCCAGCGTGATCCATCCTGGTAATCAATTGCAAAGTGTTTTTGTAGAAATATCTGAAAAAAAAAAAAGTTATTGACTTCTTGCATCAATGTAAGCGCTTCACTTTCTATTCATCTTGTTACTTTAAAAATAACAACAAGAAAAGAGATTTCTCTGGCTGATAAATGGCCTCGATTGTTGTGTTTTAAAAGCCTCCAAAATGCTCTTAGCCTAACCGGTTCACTTCGGTACACTTGATCTGTCTGTTGAAATGGAGAATTTTACCAGATGCTCTAACCTTGGCAGAGCTTCTAAAGCCACAACTGGTTGCATTTGTTGGAATCAACTATTGAGATTTGTTTGCAATGACAGCACTTTGACATAATGCACATGTTAGTCTCCGCATGCATCTGCTCTCTTGACAGCTGCTGCCTGCTTACTCTTACTCTACGGTAGAGTTCTGTCCCAGGCAATCAAAAGAAAGCCACTTAGATGGCCCATTTTTGATTTATATAAGCAGGAAGAACCCCACAGATGCTATTATAGCAAATGGAAGTACATAAGTACGTACTCATCTTACAGATACATGCGTTCGCTGTAACATCAATAAACCGTCAACACATTTAGAGTAGATTTGGGATCTCAGTGGATTGGAAAATGTGAACAAGTGTGAACAAGTGTTCAAAAATGTATATCATGTGCGAGTCAGATGACACACAATAGCTCAGCCTCAACTGATAAGTAAAGTAATAAACTGTTAGTGATTCACAGTATATTTGCATACATTTGGGAGCAACTGCATTTACAGATTTACCATATTGTCTGTCGAGTTTGGAAGAAAACATTGGGAATTAAGTGCATATCTGTGGGAGCTGTAGACAGATTTACCAGACACAAACCAGTCTTTACTTTACACTATCAAAACTGTCCCTCCCCAGGCATCAGAGTTCACCTGTGAGCTGTGTCCATATGAGATGCGGCCTGATGCCAACCGCACTGGCTGTGTTCCCATCCCGATCATCAAGCTGGAGTGGCACTCCCCCTGGGCCGTCGTCCCCGTCTTCATCTCCATGCTGGGGATCATCGCCACCTCCTTCGTCATCGTCACGTTTGTCCGGCACAATGACACTCCCATCGTGCGGGCGTCGGGACGGGAGATGAGCTACGTGCTGCTCACGGGGATCTTCCTGTGCTACGCCATAACGTTCCTGATGATCGCGGCGCCCGACGTGGGAGTGTGTTCGTTCCGGAGGATTTTCTTGGGCTTGGGGATGTGCTTCAGCTACGCCGCGCTGCTCACCAAGACCAACAGGATACACCGCATCTTTGAACAAGGGAAGACGTCTGTGACAGCACCCAGGTGAAGAATACGCACGCCTGTCATGACACACACACACGCACACACTGTGTTTGCCCTGTGGGTGTCCAGCACAGGTAGATTTCCATGAGTGTAGTAGCACTGAAGGTCACTGTAAGTGTGTTCTTTCTTTGCACTCAGAGATGTGTGTGTGTGTGTGTGTGTGTGTGTTATCACATGAAGACCTAACCCCCACTTCTTCCTTACTGAGCTGCTTCTGCAATCATTATTCATCATTTACTCCTCATCCATTATTAATGAGAGTCATGAACTCACACTCACCTATTGTACTGTTTGCACTCCGTATGAGTGACTCTCGGAGAGAGCATCAACTAAGTGACTAAAATGTTAATGTGGTATTTAATAGTGCTCGGGTTCATGTCCGTGCTACCCAGATGGTCATCTGTCTTTCCTTCAGCACCATCCATTTGTAAGAGTTAGTGTTATTGTCCTCCTATGACTCGTGCATTTTTTTTTTATTCATAATTAGGATTTCAAAATTCCAGGAAAGACTAGAAAATAAGCAAATGAAACTAAATGCAATGAACAACAATGGAAACACAATTGAGGTAAGGACACTATGAGATGCAGGATGATGGAGGGTTTTTGAGGATCTTTTCAGGTTTCAGTGTGTGTTGTTGCTCCAGGTAGTCGGGCACTAAGCATCCTTTGAGCCTGGGAGCTTGGAGGAGCTGGTTGTTTCTTCACTACAGTGGAGAGTGACAGTATAGGTTTTGTTGTTGGGTATTATTTCCCCCCATTTCTTTCTCTCTGGCATTCTGTATGGTCATCACTTTCCTTCTATCCAGTGCTACATGTAAGGCCTCTCCTCACTAACCACGTTCTTCCCTGTTGCCTAAAATGTCATCATCACCTTTTCCCTGATCTCCCACCAACATTTATTCTAGTGTGGATGTTTGTGGATGCTTGTATGGCTTCATGTATAGGAATATAATATATATTGCTGCTGGCAGGTTTCGACCTTTTAGATAATATGAAAACAGCCTTTTTTTCAGAATGACGAACAAGGATTTTTTTAGTTTAAAAATGTATTTGTAAAACACTATATTGCCCAAAGAAAAATCGAATCTTATAGAAAATTACATTATGCACGAGAATCTAATCCTTTTAATGCGGCAGTAACACATTTTCAAGTGCAGGTATTTCCTTGAGTGCATGGGTTTGCCGCACCTCTAAATTAAACCTCAAACTCATATCAGCAATCGTCTCCTTCCCAGGTTCATCTCACCCGCCTCCCAGCTCGCCATCACCTTCTCACTCATCTCAGTTCAGCTGCTGGGGGTCTTCGTCTGGTTCGCGGTGGACCCTCCCCACACGGTCGTGGACTTCGGCGAGCAGCGGACCCAGGATCCCACGTCGGCGCGCGGCGTCCTCAAGTGTGACATCTCGGACCTGTCCCTCATCTGCTCCCTGGGTTACTCCATCCTGCTGATGGTGACGTGCACAGTTTACGCCATCAAGACGCGAGGCGTGCCCGAAACCTTCAACGAGGCCAAGCCCATCGGATTCACCATGTACACCACCTGCATCATCTGGCTGGCCTTCATACCCATCTTCTTTGGCACGTCACAGTCCGCAGAGAGAGTAAGTGTGTGAATGCTTTTTTGTCGTTTCTCTTTGTGTCAATGCTGCTAAATACACTACCTAACCTGCATTCCTTAACTGCTGTCTTTTTACATTTCCTTTATGAACTACAGTCTACAGAGAGTGTGAGTATATTGCAGATGTCTGTATGTCATCCCCATCATCTTTAGTCTGCAAAGAGGATGAAACCATGATGTTTGTGTGTGTGTGTGTGTGTTTGTCTACTAGTCTGCGCGTCTATCTGTTGGATTACCCTGTAAATGACCTGTTTGGGATTTGAAGCAATTTTCTCTGAGACACCACAATCTACAGGAAAGATGACTACAGAGGGGAATTCTGTGCATGTGTGGTTGTGCAGGATTTTACTTAATAGGGAAGGGGGCAATGGCTATAGAAGATTTCTGTGTGATACTAATGTACATTTGTGTGACATATCTTTCACAAGATGACAATTCACTGACAGGCGGGGTTGTGACGGTGTGGTTCATGGGCTTCCTGTGAGCATGACGGAACTCTCCTGAGCCCATTTTGCAGTATTATTACGTTTTGGAATCACTTTTGGAGTCATACATTTCCATCTATTGCTCTGGCAAAACGTCTGCTCTCTCTCTCTCCACCAGACAACTTTTTTTGGAGATCAAAACTCTGTGTCTTGGCACTGAAAGATACGTTTTTCCAATTGTAGCTATACTAATGGCTTAGAGTCCAAAATCTCCTGATAATCCCCAGCGAGTACAAGAGGATTTTCTGTCTGGCTGATTGACTAGATCCATGCCTTGGTCCAGGCTTTCAGAGGCTTGTACTGTACTGAGCTTATTCCTCCTACCTTTAGTCAATTATTGATGGCTGTGAGGCGAATGTGAGTGAGATGTAACTTTTATAAGGTGAAAGTGTGTGCGTGTGTGTGTGTGTGTGTGTGTGTGTGTGTGTGTGTGTGTGTGTGTGTGTGTGTGTGTGTGTGTGTGTGTGTGTGTGTGTGTGTGTGTGTGTGTGTGTGTGTGTGTGTGTGTGTGTGTGTGTGTGTGTGTGTGTGTGTGTGTGTGTGTGGGAGGGGGAGCAGCGTTTACAAGGTTCAGGTTCTGCCTTATGCATGATGGTTTCTTTATGGATGCACAGTACATTATCCGCATGTATATTGTGTTTTATTTGATGTTTAATGTTATTCCAAGTCCCCAGATGAATCTCAGGGGTCAAGGAAATAAAAGGTGTTTTAATAAAGTGTTAAGTCACCACAACGACGAGAGGTCCTTGAAGCCATAACCGGCCACCGAACACATTATGCAGTTTGCTGCAACACAATGTGAGATTAGCCATGGACAGACATATAGAGGTGTACACTCACTGAAGGACAAACGCACGGACACGCA
The DNA here is from genome assembly GCF_050575085.1 of Anarhichas minor. Lineage (NCBI taxonomy): Eukaryota > Metazoa > Chordata > Actinopteri > Perciformes > Anarhichadidae > Anarhichas > Anarhichas minor. The sequence goes on from NW_027466491.1 coordinate 3,321,791, forward strand.
CGGACACGCAAGCGATCGCATGATTTCACTGGCGGAGTTTAAAAAACGCTTATTGCTTTAACGGCTCATTGCTCATGTTCACATTAAGACCATAACCTGTGAAGAGGTGTCACTCACAAGCACTGTAGCTATCGCTAGGGACCAGTCATCAGATATGTAGGTAATTGAATGATTGTGTGACAGCCTATGAGAGGTGTCCTTTCATCTTATCAGCTTAAAATCAGAGGGTTTTACATACATGAACTCATAACGATACAGTACACACACAGTAAACCGTCGTCTTTACATGATTCTATTTTTTGATAGTGCGTCTATATTCTAGTTGTAACAATAAAACCTTTCATACACTCATTGAGATTCAGGATTGCAGATATCACAGGTTATACATCACTGTGCTAATCCTTTGTGCACACGTATACAGTAGTGAACAGGCATGGTGGTGAACAGACAGATAAGCACTGTATCATTCACAGTAAACACACACACACACACACACACACACACACACACACACACACACTGTAGAGATACAAATCACAAAGCCCAAGCTGTTTTGGAAAGAAATTAATCAAATCAAAACACAGCTCCAAAACTAATTGTGTCCTTGAGAGTGCCCGTGAGTCTATCTACACAATCTCACATGTCGGTCCAATTGTATCGTCCTCCTCCAGATAAACACTGACTACCTTTGTGGCCACTGAAGATTCAAGTCTTCCCTTCCTCACCGTCAATAAAAGACACGACTATTGTCTCTCGTCAGTTTTGGAGTGTTAGTCAGGACATTTTTTTATTGCTCCATTACCTTGTGTTTTAGCACATTTTCCAGTCAAGGCGCATGCATCAGAATGATCTAATCACACATCAGGGAAATCATCCTCTTGCTGTATGTATCATAGTGTTTTTCTTTTCCTAACTCATTTATCTCTCTTCAAGAAGCCACAGCGTTGTGTTTTTTTGTATCTCAGTGAGGTTTTGTTATTTATTTTTTTTAAGCAAAAATACCTTTTTCATCTCACCACATTCATGCAAATAGTATGTGGCAAGTGTAAATACAATTATAACCTAATACGGAAAATACTACTGATTTAGTTTCCACCGACGGAGGCTTCAAACAGGTGACCTATGACAGCTGGAAGCTTCTTTAACCTTTAAGTTGTATGTTGTGTGAGCCCATACCCTTGCATATGTGTGCATGTGTGTCCATTCGTGGGTGCTGACGTGTCATGGTTTCCTTGGGGTCTGTCCACGTGACTCCAAATGTCATTTGTGTGTGTTATATGGCTTTGTAAAAGGTACGTCTGTGTGTGCATGCGTGCGTGTGTGTATGCCATCTGACATGCCGTTGTGCCCGGTCTTTCTGGTTGGGCTGTTCAGCTAATTAGAATGTCCACCAGCGACTTCTTGTGTATTGGCGTTTGAGTGTGTTTTGTCTGGTGTGTTGTATTTAATTGGAATATCCACCAGTGCGCATTTGTGTGTCTGTGTGTGTGTTGTTTCTAATTGGAATATCCTCTGGAGTGTGTGGCAGCTGGCTGGCTAACAGAGAGAGCAGAAGAGAGGGAGGAGAGAGACAAGTGAAAGGAATAAACAGGTAATGATGTGACTCACTGATGGGCCTTTAATGAGGAGAGCTCTACCAAGGGCATAGGTTTGGATTCGGAATGGGCCGAGGGGGAAGAGGCAACAATGAAGTTAGTAAGAGGTTTGAGGACAACATGACTCCCATTACCATTGAATTTGTCATCAAATGACCATCATGCTCTGCCTAATAACTCTTATAATTATTATAACTTGGCTTGTATCGTGGCTATGCGAAGACATATTTCAAATGCCAGTTCTATGAGGGCTTGGATATTCAAGGCCTTCATCAGCCTTCCCTAGCTGTGCTTCTTTTCAGCTCACCCGTGGTAGAAGGCATCTCTGTGGGAGTGTTTTAAACTTTGCCGTGCCTTTGACAAAAGAAAGAAATGGGTTCCACTTACTATATAGCTTTTTTTTCCAGAAATGTCAACCCTATCTCACGGTCTCGCACCAATGTCTTCATAGCCCGCACGGTGAAAGCAGCAGGTTTAGCAGAGCACCAGCTTCGGCCCCCAATCAGTGTGACACACAGGATGTGGTACAGGCACAGCATTGTGTCGGTAATCAGCGCTTTGACAACGTTCGGAGCCCAAAGTGCAATGTCTTTTAAAACAGACTAAAATAGACTTGCCCATGTATATAGCGCGAGTGAAACTTGAGCTGTTACGCTGCCTGTGTAGACAGCTGGATTGATTGCATAGAGCATATATGTTCGATCAGATACATCCACTGGCTTCTGGTGACTGGCCTTTTACTCTTTCCAAGTCGGCTCTGATTCATTTGGCAGGCAGTAACACACGAGTCATAATTTTGTTTTAGTAAAAACTTGACTCCTGGCGTTAGCTTCTGGTGTTCTTCACGGCTGCTTTGAATGGAGTGGAAAAACAGGCAGACCAGCTTTAAATGTGACATATTTTGTTTCTAAATGAGTGTTGAGGACATGATCAGGCATCTACTTGCCTTTTCCCTTGGTCATGTTTTTCTAAGTTGTAAAAGGCCTGCATCGACTGAGAGAAAGGCTTGATCTTTCTGCGTGGTATGGTGAGATCAGCAAAGTAGTCCGAGTGCAACAACATAGAAAGGTGTAGCCTATAGAGGCTGCTAAGGTACAGTCTGCACTAATCTATCTATAATGTATAACCGTCCCAACATTCCTTCATATCTTCTGGGTTGAATACAAACCATAAAGTCAGTAACACAGAGACCCAGCTGTCTTGCTATACTCTCTTGGTATGTGCATATTTAGAATTCATTTTCTGACAAGTGCAGACTTGAGATTCTGCCACATACTCATCCTCTGTCCCTGCCCACTCACTGTCATTTGATTCTCGTTCCGTCTCATGTACATGAATGTGTTCAATGCCTTCCGCAAGCTCCTCTCATAATATGCTCCTTGTATTTCTGCTCTCTTCCCGCCTTAACACCCTTCCCCTTCATTCCTCTCCATTGCTCATGTACTGTCCCCCCACACTCCTCTCCTCTGAATACTCAACACGGCTCTGAGTCACAGCGGGCAGAGAACGAGAGGAGGAAGAAACGCAAAGAGAGAGAGAGAGAGATGAGAACATAAAGGGAAAGTTTCAGCGAGAAATGGGTACAACGCTGGGAGACAGTGAGACACGGAATAAGAATGTGAGAGATAAATCGAGAGAGAGGGAGAGAGAGGGATTCTTAACCATCACCAACGAGGGAAGTATTGTTTTGAAATAGGTCATGCTACCATGCAGAGGCTGCTGGCTCCGAACAGCTTCTGCCGCACCCTGCAGAAATGGGAAAGGTTGTGTGTGTGTGTCTGTGCGTGTGTGCTTCCCTCTGCCTCTCTCTGCTTGTTGTAAACCCTAGCCACGGGGTGCATCCTCTCTCCAGCTATCTCTCTCTGTGTCTGCCTCATCATTCCTTTGCCTGACACCATGGACAGACGGCCATCTTTTCCTTCATCTTCGTCCTCTTCCCTCTCTCTCTCTCTTTATCTTTACCCCTCTTTCTCTCTCCCTGTGAGCCACCTCTCCTGTTCTCCAGATGTCTCAAATATGGTCAGCTTGTTATCTCCTGCTTCCAACAGAGGAAGAATCAACCACCCCGCTGCTACCCACAAACCCACTCACTGTGTGTGTGTGTGTGTGTGTGTGTGAGAGAGAGTGTTTGTCTTTTTTTTTCACAGCACGTCTGTTTTTGGTATATTGCGTCATTATATGCGAACCAGCTGCTTGCATAGAGACATATTTTTTTTGCCATTTATGCTTGTAGAGTGGAGCTGCTGAGTGACAGAGATGAGGTGCACCATTTAAAGTCTCTGATTACCCAGAAGTTTCGCTCCTGCCCACCCAAAAGATATTCTCTGCTTTAAATTACACATTTTAATGGAAATTGTTTTTTCTTTCTTTTTCTTTTTTTTCTTTTTCAATCCTAGACTTGGTCTACATGATTAGGTACTGGGTGAAACGAGGTATGTGGTACAGCCTAAACCCAGCTTGGAAACAGACTTCTCTCTTTCTGCAATGTCGTAATAGAAAGATGGAGCCACGTCTTCTGAACAGTACGAATCCGCAGGTTCAGTCTCTCCACTATTCATACAGACCTGTACACTTTGTGTCTCTCAAGGCCTCCCAGTCACATTATCTCTGTGACACATTCCCCATCTCTCTCTCTCTCATACACACCCGCACACACCCGCACGCACACACACACGCACACACAGTGCTCACCGTCCTCAGACAGATTTATGGCTGTGACTGTGGTCCCGGTGGAGAACTAGTGACCGCCCAGATCCTTACCGGGAGTAACCGTCGGTAATCAATCTACACTAATCTGAGGAGGGGGAGAGAGACAGGGAGGCAGAATAAAAACGGCACGGTGAGAAAGAGGGGACTGAGAGGGTGGCAACAACAACAAAAAAGGAGAGATGGAGGATGAAAGAAAGAAATGGGTGTTAAGCAAAAGAGAAAAGAAAAGGAGGCAGCGAGAGAACATACGAGGCAAAACTGTAGCAAAGAGAATGAATCAGAGAGTGTGGGTGTGCAGAGTGAGAGCAACCTGAACAGCTACTAGCAGACGTAGAGAGAGTTAAAGGAGGGTGGGATTTACCCAACCGTCCAACGCTAAAGATGGAGGAAGAGAGGCAAGCTGATATTAGAGAGAGAGAGATATGTAGATCAAAATGGGTTGGAGTAACATTGAAACACAATACAAACACAAAGATAAAGAAAGCGGGGTGAAAGGGAGGAGGGGAAACAGAAATGTCTGAATCGTTTCAGAATCGGACAGATGGCCTAAACTCTGGGGTCGTGAGTATTTAAACATCACAGCTGACTCTGTCTGTCCCACGCCCATACACACACACAGCTGTCCCAAACATGATGCCTCGTGTCTTGGGAAGATGGAATTGCCGGGTTTATCGTAACGCTGAATGTATTGCCATTTGTCCTTTGACTGTCCAGTGGAGGATTCAGCTGCAGCTTATGTCAGTGTAGAGAAAAATCTATAAACATACAGACGTAAACACTACATCCATAATGTTTCATTACAGTAAGTGAGCCTGACACTGTGTGACAAACGGTTGTTTTCAACACTCTACATCTATAGATAGTATCTACTATTTCAGTGAGAGTAAAAATATATTCTATAATATGCAAAAAGTCATGGTTACATAAATGTTAACAGTCAATAGCAATTTATTCATCCTGAAGGTGCAAATTGCCCTGAATTAAAGCAGGTTGTGCGTTTTCTCTCAGGCAGACCGCTCCAAAATATATGACGAGCTGTAAACTGTACCATCATTCTTTCAATTCAACCCTTTGGACACTTTGTGGGCATTAGACAGCAGTGCAAGCTGTTGGAAATAATGTTGAGATTGGTTGAATTTATGTTCCAGTAATTATTGTGAGGTTGCTGGACAGATTATACAAAGCCTCTCATTACATTTACAAGAACACAGCTTCGGATGCAACATCCCCCAATTAGGGTACAGTTGAAACCAGTGTGAACATGTATGGGACGTTTTAGGGAAAAGTGGATACTGTATATAAGAGCAGTGGGTTGCATCCCACATCTGGAGTTCAGATTACAAATTATGCAAGTATTCCTGCACCATTAATTGTATTATGTGAACATTTTCACATGACAAGCCGATGAAAAGTGCAAATCCAGTTTGTGGAAATCATTAATTATACCTTTGGTTGAGGTTATGGTGAAAATTGGGTTAGAATTAAATAAAAACGGGTCACAATTGAAACTACTATTAAAATACAAACTCTTTTTATGAGAAAACTAAAATATATAGAGCTTTATTTTTGCAGGCAAGGTAAAATACCAGGACATCGCTCGTAGCACCTACATGCTCAGGGATTAACAGAACGTGTATTGTACAGAGAGCAGTCACTTCTGACCAATGCGTCCTTCTTTAGATGTCGGGACGAGTTCACTGATCCGCGGCGTCATTATATGCAACAGGCTGTGTGAGGGGAGGGGGGGGGGGAAGGGTTGATTTTGGAAGGAATCAGTTTTCCAAGCTTTTGCATGGTTCTGGTGGGATTTGGTTGTTTGGCTGAAAATGGGGGGGGGGGGGGGGGGGGACAGCAAGTGTCAGATCCTGACATCAAACAGTGAGATGTTGAAGGATGTGGGGACGCCCAAGGGGGACCTCACATAGAGACGCTGGCAGTCACACACACAGACTTACATGCCATCTATGCATACACACACACACACGCATGCTCTACATTCACAAACACACATTTAAGTACATTTACATGTACACTCAGAAACGCTCCTCAAGGGACCAACGGAGACAAGCAAAGAGCAGTATAAATCAAAGATCTAAACAATTTCCTTTTTCGAGGCCCAATGCAACAGTCGTCTTCATAAACCTTACATCTCTGCAACAACACTAAAATATCAAACATCAACTATAATGTTGTTTATTCTGTTTGTTATTTTCCACCTCCACTGCAGCTGTCATTTCTTCATTCCTGCACATGTGAGACTGTAGAGAGACAGACTGCATGACAAAGCAGTGCATGCACTGCAGCTGATCAAATAGTTGCGTTGACAGTCTTCTTTTGTGCCTGTTAACTTTTCAAGATGTTCAATTTTTAAATTCCAATTGTTTTAATGTTCTTTTAAAAGAACAAGCAGTAAAGTATGTGAAGCCAATGCACTATAATAAGGCAACCGTGCAAAATTAAAAAACTGAATTAAATTGATAAATGAAGCCATAGTAGATGCCCCGATTTAATTAGTGCCGTACTGCTCATCCTGCTGATCCCAAGAGAAATTCAAAAGTGTGTTGCCCTTCAAGCTGTTGCTGTGTAGATGCAATAACCTGGCACCCAGTTGCTGGCAATGGTTCGGAAAAAACTTGGCGAGATGATTTTGGAGCGCTGTCAGACTCAAAGCGTCATAGTGCATTCAGGTCTGATTCAGGAAAAAAAAAAAGAAGTCTTTTCAACATAGTTATTCCAGTCGGTGCTTCCAAATAACTGAACTTTCATATTGTTGGAGTATTTGAGTGTTGTGCTTCATTGAGTGCTGTGCACCTTTATTTTAGTTAGTTAGTAGTCTGTGTGAGAGTACATTGGTTTGTAATAGTAGTAGTAACCAAACCAATTCAATTTTGTGATAACTATCTTTCTCTTATGAGTTACGATTCTTTCAGTAGCAGCCGTGCAATCCATGTGTGTGTGTGTGTGTGTGTGTACTATGGTTTAAATTACTGTAAACAGATGGGCCTCAGTACCACTTGTAGACAAAGACTAATACATCTGGAAAGATCCCACACCGTTTAGTTGCCTGTTGCTATGTACTATTAATCACTATAACCAACCTAACCTGTCAGAAAGCAGCCCCTGACCCTGTCTAAACGCTGGAGCAAAACAACAAAACGTAGTGTTTGCTGTAGCTGTTGATGTTAACCACAGGCAACTCATGGAACCTTGAACAAACCAATAACACTGCATGTCTCAATCACCAACGCAACCTTTTTATCCCCCCCCCCCCCCCCCCCCGCACAATTAGCAATAATCAGCATGGCAATGTGGCTTCATGAATACAGTATCCCTTTGAAAACGAATATATGTATCATTGAGGAAACTTACTAGGCAACAATGAGTTGATGACTTTGTGAAGCAAGGAGACATGGTGACGTTTCCTTCACCACAAGGTGGAATTTCAAAACAGGGTTGAATCAGAGGAGTTGGGGGACTCTCACAAACATAATTAAGAAAAGTATCAGACCACTAAAGTGTTCCCTTTAAATACAGTCATCCAAATACCCTTACAAACGAGGGTTGGGAGTATGTAGTCCGACTCTATTACTGCGGGAAAGCGCTTTGTGTGATTTCCAGCCCAATTTCTGTCAAGATTGCGTAACGTAAGCTGCAGAAACAGGCACAATTCACACAGACGAGCAGAAATACAGTTACTCCCGTTTTATTTGTTCACCCCCCCCCCCCACCCCCCCCCCCACGATTAGGAAGCTGTCTGCTGACTGATGACGCTCCATGCTGTTCCTTGCTGGGTATTTTAATTGGCTGGAGCTGTGCACAGTGGGGTCAAAGTCACGTCGGTTAGTTAAGAGAGTGAAAGAGAGAGAGCCTAACAGTAGTGATTACCATGAAACCTTTATGCACAACACAAAAATTTGTTTGACTTGAGACTACTGGCCGGACCTCATACAGATCTGCAAGTCAATACGGGCCACGCTAACAAGCTGTGGTAGAGCAAACACAGATGTAACATTATTTTATGGAATAACTCGTGCACTCTTTTATAACACACATGCAGACCTTAGGCCAGTATGGATTAGATGGAGGAGAAATGTCTCAAAGTGCTGTTTTGCAGAAGATAATGAGGCACTTGTGTGGCACAGTGACCACGCTTGGGCCCAATTAAGCCGCAGGGACACAAAGTTAAAATATTATGGCAAAGAATCCTGTGTCAGAGCTTTTTTTTTTTATCACAGCACCGTGTTGGAAACATGCATGTGATGGGCATGTGGAGAAGTGAAACTTGGGGATTTAAGAATGAAAAACATACTGAGTGAAAAACATACTGAGAGAGACTAAGAAATAAAAAAGTTACTTTTTTTCTTGCACACGGATTGAAAAAAAGAAAGAAAGAAAAACACCTACTCCTCTCACCATTCATCAGTTTTTATGTTTTAGTCAAATTGAGTTTCTAAATTATACTCATAACTGCCACAGTTGGAGCTTTGAATTGAACACGTAAATCTTGTCTAGTTGTTACTTTCCACTGCGGACGTGATCTGAATTGCAGAGCGATATTTTGAACTGAAATATTGACAGAAAGCAGGCCTTGGTTCTTTCGATTATTATGTCTCCTTCTTTGATATTGTTTGTGGAAGATAAAGATGATACTTTAATTTTATTATACTTCCAACCATTAAAAAAGAAAATCCCTATTAATCACTTTAATAATATTTAATTGTGATTTCCCCCTGCAAGTAATGTTTTTTGAGTCATTTCATGCAATTCTACTTTTATTGTAGAACACTTTGAAGTTGTGAAAATCTGTAATAAATAAATAAATCCTAAATCCTTCAGAGTCAGAAGTGGTAAGAACCGGTACGGTCATGCTCCCATTTTTTTAATAAATAAATAAATCAAAATAAAATCTCCTCACCCTCCCATGGCTCAGGTGATTAACATGATGAGTGGTTCCATGCTATGCGTGAACAGAAACAGGAGGTGGGAGTTCGACACACACACACACACAGACAAGAGTTTTTTTTACAATAAATGGCAATAAGAAGTTAGTTTAGGACCCCAGGCTGCCTGTGAAGTCACTTTGCCTGTTTGAAGGTTGGCTTAGGTCAGGCACCTATCAAGTACACCTAAACTCATGATCATCGTGTGCAGACGGAAGCACGTTAAATGAACGGAGATGAGAAGGAGAGAAAAACACAAAACAATAGGGAGACAGAGAAATAAAGTTAGTAAGACAATGAGTTAAAATAAGAGTTTCAAAAGACTAAGAGCAGATATGGAGAAGGATGTTAAAAAGGAAGGGAGGGGAAAGGAAAACATTTCAGAGAGAGATGCAGGGTAGTTTGGGGTCCAGTGTAGAGTGCCAACCACTCTCAGAGATAGTAAGGGCAGAGAAGAGGGGGATGACAAGTCAAGGATGGAGCGACTGAAAGATGCAAGATGTCTTCGGGAATGAAATGTGCCGTGCACAATGCTTTCTCATCCCTCTATATTTTTCTTATCCCCTCTCTCTCTTTTTTTTTTTCTTCCTCTCTCTGACCCTTCACTGACTCGGGACATGAAAGAAAGCAGCCAGCAGTCATTTATTTCAAATGTGGGCTGGCAGACAAAAAGAGAGCGGAGTGACATCTGGCGAGGGATCTCATTTGACTCCAGAGAGTTTTAAACATAAGTTCAACTTAATCCAAATGCACAGCTATTCGGTGGAACAGTGCCCAAGTGAAGGGCATATGTTTTTTCCACTATGACACCTCCTTTTTACTTTAGATCCAATCAATCACTTTCCTCCAATCAATCATAAGTTGTGAAAATAAGATTTTACCAGCGTCTTTCTCTGGCGTATAAGACCTGTCCCTGTCTATTCACCTGGACATCAGTACAAAGTATGTGAAAGAAGGTTTCAAAGGTTGAGGCTGAGTCTAAAATACCGGCATTTGTTTTTAATCAACAATTAACTACTTCCGCAGGTGATTAATGCCAATAATACTTCAAAAATGCCACACTGTGCACAGTAATTGCCAAGTGACAACAGGCAACCACTCAGCCTCTTGGCAGCATACAACAGCCATCAGTGCAGTGTGTGGCACTGTTAATTTGAACATGTGTAAACTTCCTTTCAAGTGTCTTGTGGGAAAACTCTCCATTGTATCACGAAACAACATGCCCATGGCAATAAGTGCTTCAGAACTTTGCTCATCAGAACCGTCTCTGTCCATCTGTCCTGCTTTGTCATCACTTTGTCTTTTTTTTTTTCTCCTCTCTCTCTCTCGTCAACTTCCACTCCCTGGCAACTGCTGATTGTTAACAGGAAGTGGAACCTTTCCTTTATTCCATGTTTTCCTGCTTCCTTTCTTAATTCCGTTTGTTTATTCTCTGTCCCACTTAGCCATGTCTTTCATATTCACACCATCTCTCTCTCTCTCTCTCTCTCTCTCCCTGTCTTTCCTCATCGTTCTAATGGCCCCTTTCTCTGCTGCTGGCCGGAGCTCTTTGATTTCACCATCCCCCTTTTCTCGCTCTGTGGTAAACACATAAAAGGTTTTGGAATCAGTGTAATGACTTCAAATTGTCCATGCTGCGGTCCATCAAGACAGCGTGAGAGGCCGGGATATGTGTGTGTGTCGTGTTCTTACAGCCCATGCATAATCTGATTCATATTTGTGTAAGGGCACGCTCGTCTGTGCGTGCGCATGCAACTATTCATACGGCTTGAAGTGCATTTTTTGCTGCATCGTGTCTTAATCAATACATTCCCTCCAAGGCGGCTTCAAAAGCAAGTGATTAAATGACATCGTTACACCATTTCTTGGCATTGACTATAGATGCCCTAATGTTAGTGAAAGGTACTTTGTATTTGGGGGGCGATGAGGAGCCCGCATAATGTGCAGAGAAGAAAACTCCACATCTTAATGCCATTCTCCATTTACTCAACATCCGTTTAAGGTCTGAGCTTAATTAGTGCATTATGTCATACATCGCTCCTGCTTGTGTATATCAGTGAGCGGAAATTGCAGTGTCTGCAGAAGACAGGCCTAATTGAGTTAATTGGCTTCTGGTAGTGTAGTGTTCACGAGCTGTACTTTCTATTTCACGGTGCCATTTATACAGTACAGCCAAACCAACCCAGAATAGCCTTCAACGTTAGCTGTCATGCCACGGCTATCAGCTGTGAAGAGAAGACTGCGCTCTCTACTCTTTAACTATCAAGCCGCCCCGTCTCTTAGCATCAGCCATGTCTCCCAGGAATTACATTCTTCTACAGCTATTCAGTATTAGCCATTTGAATTAAGTGGCAATCGGTAGCTGCCAGAGCAGATATCAGCATACTTGTGATACAAGTATGCTGATAATGAGAATGGAACCTGAACATTATGTTTTGCAAATATGTTCGATATGAGAAAAGGTTTTCCCAGGGGAAAGAAAGGCAGCTATAGGTGAGGTTGTACACTAAACACATATAATTGTGATACGATCTGGGCTGAACAACAGTGGACCTATCCTTTCAGCACTAATTGAAAAATAACAAGGCGTCCCATTGACAAAAATCCGTAGCTGAGCCCTTTTTTTTCATCAACACAAAATGAAATGAGTGCCCTACAGAGGGCAATAAAACCCCAGCACTGCTAAGTCGACTTGGGCAATATTACTGACTGACACACAAGAATTTAGCAAAAAGCATCACTTCCCAGGTAGCCAAAATGACCTGGCCCAGATCCGGCATAAGCCCGGCACGCCGGAAGAAACGCCATCGGGCCGGGTCCGGTTGCCGACTCGGCTGAGTCTCGGCATGAATGACGCCCCAGAATCGGGCCGAATACACTGGCCCGATTCCGGATGCCGACACTGCCGTCACTGGGCCATAATCGAAAATGACCTGGCCCAGATCCGGCATAAGCCCGGCACGCCGGAAGAAACGCCATCGGGCCGGGTCCGGTTGCCGACTCGGCTGAGTCTCGGCATGAATGACGCCCCAGAATCGGGCCGAATACACCGGCCCGATTCTGGATGCCGACACTGCCGTCACTGGGCCATAATCGAAAATAACCAGGGCCAGCATCGGCCCGCCAGAAGAAACGCGTCGGGCCGGGTCTGGTTCGGTTGCCGACTCGGCTGAGATTCGGGATGAATGACGCCCCAAAATCGGGCCGAATAATGTTAAGTGAAAACCATTAGCCAAATAAAGAAAGGTACATCTCATATTCACATTTATTTTTTGCAAGTTATTAAAATGAACATTTTGGTCATTTTTGCAACCAGAGGGGACACAAGCAGTCCAACGAATGCTAAGTAAGCACTGTAAGAAACGTACCGTGAAATTCAGTTATTAACTGGCAGCTATTGACAAGTAACAGTAATTGTTACCATGTATTGTATTTTTTAATACACTAGCAGTGTTTTGATTGTGAAATCAAACAAAGTAATTAAAGCATTTACTGTAGTTTTGGTTGTTATAACCGTAATATAAATAACAGTAATCTCCAAGTAGTGTAATTGTTTTGACGGTTAGTGTTTAAACTGTAAAATAAAACAGTAATATCAAAGTACTGATTAATATTACTGTATTTTAAAATACACACATTTTTAGGCTTCAACAATAACTGCAGGGAGACAGCAAACAATACATTTTTAACAATTTATTATTAGTTGTTGAACAGTAGCAAGGATAACATTATTCCTGTGCTTGTGAGTGGCTTCAACAAACAATGGACTAGGAATTTTGTTTTCTTTTGATAACCCAATGACAATTATCTTCTGAAATGTGCTTAACTGACAAGCAGCTGTAATCTCTAAACATTTACAGTATTAGCAATCACAAAACGATGGATATTAATATCCAAAAACATGAATATTGCAATATTTGAAACCGTGGTGATAACAAATCAACACAAAAATATGAGGCCTTTTCTTCTGCCAATTTTAGATATATTCTGTTATTGAAAATGCACTGTTTGGTAAATATATTACACACATTATTCTTGCATAAAACACATTTAAAAACACTTTGAATACACACAGCCAAATGCAAAAATGGTGCCAAACTAATTAATTCCCCTGAAATCCACCAATCTTACTAAACATTAAGATTGTAGAGGAATTGCCATAGTAAGAAGGGGCCAATAAACTAAGTGCTGTGACACAGTTAACACTAGGGGTGGGAGAAAAAATCTATACAGCATAGTATCGCGATATTTTACGTGACGATATTGTATCGATACACGGACGCCAAGTATCGATCTTTTAATATATAAACTATAAACCTTTTGGTAGGCTACTAGAAAAATAAAATCAATTGCTTTTTCAGTCCACTAGATGGTGCTGAGTTGTTTTCTGGTGAGGTCAGCAGAGGTCCCGGGTCAGCGTGATTGGTCAAAACAAAGATGGGAGACATCGGAGAAAGAAATCAGAAATGCACCGTCTGCGTTTAAATCAGACGTCTGGACTTATTTTGGATTTTTTTTAGAAGGAAGGGAAGAAGGATATGGATATGACACATGGATATGACTCCGTCGTGGCGTTTTTTCACCGACACATCCGTGCCCAAGCCCTACAGAGAAGTGAAGCTTAAAGTTGTGGAATCTTTGAGTACAGCCGTAAGGGTTGCATTAACTTGCGATGCGTGGACGTCAAGCGCAGTGGATTCCTATGCGACTATAACAGCACAATATCTCACAGAGGACTGGCGACTGCTGTCTCACGTTTTCTCCAAACTAGAGCAGTACACGTAAGTCACACCGGGGCAAACATTACAGACTTCCTGCAAAATGCAGCACGAGAATGGGGGATTGCCGACAAAAACCTGGTGGTTGTAACCGACAACGTTTCTAACATTGGGCGTTGCCGTTCAGTTAGCGGGATTCCTGGATGTGAAGTGTTTCGCTCACACGCTCAATCTGGCCTCACAACGGGGGTTAAATCTGCCACCAGCAGCCAGGCTCATGGGGAGAGTGCAGCGCATAACTGGCTCTCTGCCCTTGACGTCCACGCATCGCAAGTTATACCGAGTTATATAACTCTTATATAAGTTATAGACACGTTTGCATTCAGTTAAGTTGTCTGCTTGACAATCCTATTTTGCTGCAATAAAAATTATTGAAGTGAGATGAACATACTGAAAACTTTATCTTATTAGATGAAACATGTTGACAAAGTTTTCCTTTGGGAACATAATTTGAAGTTGTAAAAAGTAATAAATCGTGATAATATCGTATCGCGGGACCTCTGGTGATTCCCACCCCTAGTTAACATGTACTCTACAGGAGGAATTTGAGGTAGACAGCTTAAAAAGTAACTAGCTGTCTCAACTTGTATTAAATCTCTTTTTGAGTCTTTTGTGCATTTACTTCTGGGTAGATATAATACACAAATATCACACAAAAAAGTATTACATCTCCATGAAAACCTTAATGCTAACTGCAAAAACAGTGTACTATACACATTAGTATACAGTACAGTTCATACTTAACAATTGGTATATTTTATGGAAATTGGACCAAGCATATGTATCCGTAACAGTTCCCTTTAAAACTTATAACAATGATAGTAACATCTTAATAATACTGTTTCCCCTTTACATACAAAGAGAGCTCACCCTGTTCCACGGACGAACTGAGATGACTTCACTGAGCAAAGTGGTCTGTGGCTCCTTGTTTCTTAGTGAGTCCATCACTATTCAGTCCATCAGCTCCACAGTGCAAAATGAATAGCAGATCCCTGAAAAAACAACAAAAGCAAATAAGAAATGAACTTCATTTGAGTGGATGAAGATCAGGGATTAAGGCATATTGTTTGACCTGTGGGAGATCAATGTCCCACATGAATCTTTAGTGGTGTGAAGGCAATCTGGCATTCATGGGGTGGAGTCACCAGTGTGGGTACAGGCTTATCATCTTTTATTTTCTTTCTTAACTCCATAAGCAGGATAGGAGACATAATTTATGAATAAAATGCAACACTGTGGTGTTGCAGATGAGCATGGAATAACTTTAACTGTTTCTGAGAATTTAGACAAATAGCCTATACAGTGGCAAACTCTTTTTAGATAATAATTGGGCAAACATAAAAAAAAAATCAAATGGATGCTGATTGTAAGAAGTCCTATTCTTCTATTGTCCGCAAATGCCACCTAAATGCAAGTACGGTGATTTTTACCTGGTCAATGCTACAAGCAGACTTTAATGGAGAAATGCAGGTAATGCAAATGCAAAGAAACGTGATGTACATAAGAATTTTTAACAATACCTTTTTATACGTTGTGGCTGCTTCCACCCGATACTCAAGGGACAGGGCAGTTGTGAAATCTGGCATGGGAGGTAAATATGTGATTACCACACGGCCTTCTATGGACAGCATCCACCTGTTCGCAGATATACATACATACAATAAACATGTGCTGTACATGATTTTAAAAGTCCAATCGTGGTAAGTGAGCACATTTGTTTAATCACTCTTATTATAGACTGCAAAACTTACAATCCGTGCCTCTCCACCAAGACAGAGACGCAAACTTTGACGAGTTTCAGCCTGTTTTTTCTGTAACAATGCCCTGAGTTTGGAGTTCCTTTCTTTTCGAGGAGAGGCCTCAATCCATCCTGTACATCCAGCTCCTTTGTAGGCTGAAAAGAGAACTAAGAGCAAAGCCGCAGAAAGCAGAAATTTAGACCAACTTCCATGAGATTCTTTGGAACTAAATTTGACAAGATGTACACATAACCCCAAAAAATATATATGAAAATGTACCCGAGTTAGACAGACTTTTCTTGCAACAGGTTGAAAATGGGCACTTGGAATGTGTCAAGGTTCCTTATCTGTACGCTACTATCAACATCAGTAAACTCTTGGTAATCTGTGTTAAATTTTAAAATCCTTTCAAGGACAAATCCCAATTTGCTCGTCTTTTCCAGAAGTTGGTTTTTGCTTTGGACACTGTACATTTTTCTTTTCAATTCTTTACCATCTATCATCCTTAAATGTGGTTGCGAGGACATTCACAGCCCTGAAGCTCTCCACATAGATTTTATATTCATGTGCTTAAAGGTCCTTCGCCCTATAGCCATATAACGGCAGGGAAAGCCCTGCTACAAAGTCAACTGTGATTAAAAAACCTGTTCTAGTCCCTGTTCAAGCCAATTATAAACAGCTAATTAATATTAGTTCCATGTAGGTAATGGCACACTTAGTTTCTTTAACAAATCAAACACAGTTAACCCAAGCTTTACATTTAATAACGTTACAGCTTAACCACTTAACGATACTTACTTTTCCTCTGCCCCATCGCTGGCACCTGTCTGCTCTTAGCGCATCTAAGTCTATCTACACCTCAACACTTAGCTACACACTGATGTTAACGTTACGCACTTTCGCGCCACTTCTGACGGAACAATGAATTAAATATAACAAAGAAAGCTAGCTAGACTTGACCAACCGAGTGTTTGCTAGCTCACAAATGCTAACATGAACTAACTTGACATGACATAACGCTCATCATGATGGCCAGAACATAAGAACCCAGGCAGTTAAAGAAGCAAGCTAACGTTAGCTATCCAACGTCAGCTAGCAGACTCATTCATTCAACATTAACCACTAACTCAGTTATTCAGCTAACTAGCTAGCTTAATATAGCTGATAGCTAATGTTAGCCAGATGGCTAGATACTGTTGGCAAACTATTTTAAGAGATATAATGTTAACGTTACTCACTTAAATTAATCTTTACCGATATCCAACCAGCTCTGTGTCATCACAGTGTGTGCAGTCGTTCGCTCCGTACCGCAGCGCCGGGAGCTCTCTCCCCCCCATCAGCTGCACAGGCGGCAAGCGGGCGGGGAGCTCCGAGCGTTGCGGGGCGAAGAGTTTCACCGGGCGCCGCTGGACTGCACACACCACGTTACACACACTTCCATTAAAATATTGAGCCACTGTTTTTGTAATATAATCAACGCCAACAACTCACCGGTAGTGTTGGAATGTCCTCCTCTGAGACGTCCATCTTCTTTGGCAGCCAGCAGCGATATTTTGCCAAGCTCAACAACACACTCATGTGTGAGCTGATCCATTGTCATACTACACATGTGTGTTGAAAGGATACAGAAATGACACAAAAGTGCCCTTGACACAGCAGATGTGTGATGTATATTAATTCAGATTAATGTTGTTCTGCTGGATGGCACCATCCCTGAACATGTTCCAGTCTGTATTCCAAACAGTCCCGTAGAGCAAATATACTGTATAGTTTCATCTAGCAGTTGGGAGTGAGGCTGACGGACAAAAGGGTGTGCTAGCTAGCTAATTTTGTGGTCTGATTAACAGCAAATGTATTAAATGTAGTCCCCCATGTTACTATTACTAATTACAATAATAATAATAATAATTTTTATTTGTACAGTATATGATCAAAACAGAAACAATAGAAGTTTGACAACATGGAGTGCCTGGGCATCATTCACCTCTCCAACAGCCCGTGTTCACCCCTGCACATTGCCCCAAAGGTGGCGGGTGGCGCCTGTGCGGTGATATCGTCGGCTCAACGATGCAACAATCCCGGACCGCTATCCAGTTTCGCACATTCAGGACTTTTCTGCCCTCTTGTCAGGTAGCGTGGTGAACTTTTACCATCGCTTTATCCCCCGGCCCCTTTTCGAAGCCCTGAAAGGCAAGGCTGTCAAACAGGCTGTTGACTGGACCGAGGAGAGGAACCAGGCATTTGTGGATGCCAGGACAGCTCTGGCAAATGCAACAATGCTGGCACATCCATCACCCAAGGCTCCGATAGCCATCACCACGGACGCTTCAGACTAGCGGTTGGCGCAGTTTACGAGCAGTGGGTGAAAGGTGCATGGCAGCCACTCGCTTTTTTCAGTCGACAGCCTAACGAGCGGAAGCACAGCACCTTTGATCGAGAACTCCTTGGCCTCTTTCTTGCCATTCATCATTTCCGGTTCCTGCTAGATGCTCGGAAATTCACAGCTTTTGTGGATCACAAGCCATTGACATTCGCTATGAGTAAGAGGGCCGAACCATGGTCCGCACGCCAGCAGCGCGTTTCACACATCTCCTGGTAGACTGAACCACTTGTTGGCCGGAGGTCGTCCCGCTGTCATCAACGACATCGGATGAGGTGGCTCGGGCGTTCATTGGACTTGGGTCGCCAGGTTTGGTGCCCCAGCTGATGTTTCCTCGGACCGAGGCCCACAGTTTACGTCAGAGCTCTGAAACGCAGTGGCAGAAAGCCTAGGGGTGAGGCTCCACCGGACTACTGTCTATCACCCCTAGGCTAATGGGTTGTGTGAGCGGTTCCATCGCTCAATGAAAGCTGCTCTCCGGGCCAGCCTCAAGGACGGCGGCTGGGTGGACAGGCTCCCGTGGGTTGTATTGGGGCTCAGGACAGCCCCCAAGGAGGACCTTCAAGCTTCATCCGCCGAGTTGGTTTATGGCCAGCCGCTGCGGGTCCCTGGGGAGTTCATCCCCAAGATCACAGACCCTTGGTCTGCGACACAGCAGCGGGCCACTCTCCTGGAAAAAGCCAGAGTGTTCACACCTGTGCCTACGTTGCAACACGGCCTCCCACAGTCGCATATCCTGTCCAGCCTCAAGGCAGCTGAATATGTGTTCATTCGCTAGGACGGCCACCATGGACCCTTTAAAAGCTCCCTACGAGGGCCCGTTTCGCGTACTAGAGACGAGTTGAAATAACCGACGACAGAGGTGAGCAGCCAAAAAGAGACACTTGTCGACATGGTTAATCCCTGCGCTCCTACAATATGTTTGGCTACATTACAATATTTCATCAATTAGCCAGTTCGGCCCATTTCTATAATGACAGATTGGGCCCAGATTTGGCAGCCATCAACGGGCCAGAACTTGTTTCAGTGCTGGCTGCCGATAAACCCGGCTGCCATGTCTCAGCCAGTTAAGGCCCGCTTCTATAATGCCAGATTGGGCCCAGATTTTGGCAGCCATCAACGGGCCAGAACCTGTTTCAGTGCTGGCTGCCGATAAACCCGGCTGCCATGTCTCAGCCAGAATAGGCCTGCGTTCATAATGCCAGATTGGGCCCAGATTTGGCAGCCATCAACGGGCCAGAACCTGTTTCAGTGCTGGCTGCCGATAAACCCGGCTGCCATGTCTCAGCCAGTTAAGGCCCGCTTCTATAATGCCAGATTGGGCCCAGATTTTGGCAGCCATCAACGGGCCAGAACCTGTTTCAGTGCTGGCTGCCGATAAACCCGGCTGCCATGTCTCAGCCAGAATAGGCCTGCGTTCATAATGCCAGATTGGGCCCAGATTTGGCAGCCATCAACGGGCCAGAACCTGTTTCAGTGCTGGCTGCCGATAAACCCGGCTGCCATGTCTCAGCCAGAATAGGCCCGCGTTCATAATGCCAGATTGGGCCCAGATTTGGCAGCCATCAATGGGCCAGAACCTGTTTCAGTACTGGCTGCCGATAAACCCGGCTGCCATGTCTCAGCCAGAATAGGCCCGAGTCTATAATGCCAGATTGGGCCAAGATTTGGCAGCCATCAACGGGCCAGAACCTGTTTCAGTGCTGGCTGCCGATTAACCCGGCTGCCATGTCTCAGCCAGAATAGGCCCGCGTCTATAATGTCAGATTCGGCCCAGATTTGGCAGCCATCAACGGGCCAGAACCTGTTTCAGTGCTGGCTGCCGATTAACCCGGCTGCCATGTCTCAGCCAGAATAGGCCCGCGTCTATAATGCCAGATTCGGCCCAGATTTGGCAGCCATCAACGGGCCAGAACCTGTTTCAGTGCTGGCTGCCGATAAACCCGGCTGCCATGTCTCAGCCAGAATAGGCCCGCGTTCATAATGCCAGATTGGGCCCAGATTTGGCAGCCATCAATGGGCCAGAACCTGTTTCAGTACTGGCTGCCGATAAACCCGGCTGCCATGTCTCAGCCAGAATAGGCCCGTGTTCGTAATGCCAGATTCGGCCCAGATTTGGCAGCCATCAACGGGCCAGAACCTGTTTCAGTACTGGCTGCCGATAAACCCGGCTGCCATGTCTCAGCCAGAATAGGCCCGTGTTCGTAATGCCAGATTCGGCCCAGATTTGGCAGCCATCAACGGGCCAGAACCTGTTTCAGTGATGGCTGCCGATAAACCCGGCTGCCATGTCTCAGCCAGAATAGGCCCGCGTCTATAATGTCAGATTCGGCCCAGATTTGGCAGCCATCAACGGGCCAGAACCTGTTTCAGTGCTGGCTGCTGATTAACCCGGCTGCCATGTCTCAGCCAGAATAGGCCCGCGTCTATAATGCCAGATTCGGCCCAGATTTGGCAGCCATCAACGGGCCAGAACCTGTTTCAGTGATGGCTGCCGATTAACCCGGCTGCCATGTCTCAGCCAGAATAGGCCCGTGTTCGTAATGCCAGATTCGGCCCAGATTTGGCAGCCATCAACGGGCCAGAAGCTGTTTCAGTACTGGCTGCCGATAAACCCGGCTGCCATGTCTCAGCCAGAATAGGCCCGTGTTCGTAATGCCAGATTCGGCCCAGATTTGGCCCAGATTTGGCAGCCATCAACGGGCCAGAAGCTGTTTCAGTGCTGGCTGCCGATAAACCCGGCTGCCATGTCTCAGCCAGAATAGGCCCGAGTCTATAATGCCAGATTCGGCCAAGATTTGGCAGCCATCAACGGGCCAGAACCTGTTTCAGTGCTGGCTGCCGATTAACCCGGCTGCCATGTCTCAGCCAGAATAGGCCCGTGTTCGTAATGCCAGATTTGGCCCAGATTTGGCAGCCATCAACGGGCCAGAACCTGTTTCAGTGCTGGCTGCCGATTAACCCGGCTGCCATGTCTCAGCCAGAATAGGCCCGTGTTCGAAATGCCAGATTTGGCCCAGATTTGGCAGCCATCAACGGGCCAGAACCTGTTTCAGTGATGGCTGCCGATGAACCCGGCTGCCATGTCTCAGCCAGAATAGGCCCATGTCTGTAACAGCCAAATCTGGGCCAGATATGGCAAAAATGAAATGGGCCAAAGCTGGCTCACATTTGGCCGCATCGAGCCGGAACACAGCCGAGTCAGCCGACACTCAGCCGCAATACGGCCGAGTCCGCTGGCTACCTGGGTTTCCTCAACCGTAGGACTAAACGTAAGCCCAACGCTATGCTACGTATTTGTCCACAGAATGTACATTCTTCTCTTTCTATATTTGGTCTCCTGATCCTCTTCATCCGAGTCTCTTTTCTCCCCAGGTATTAAAAGCACGTCAGCCATCACTCTACCCCTCTGTTCCTCTTTCTGAATCTCTTCCTATCACGGACCAGAGATTCTCCGCCTGTAAATGTTTTAAACCTAAAGGGAATAAATTGAATGCAGCCATCTGTAGCTAAGCATCTACTTTGTGTGGGACTTTTTTTGAAAGCGCTCTTCCGATGCAAGCATTTTTTAGCCGATATCAGCTGTAGACAGCAAGGTGGAGGAGGACGGTGTCGGTCTTCAGCGGGGGCTGTGTATGTGTGCCTTTGTGTAAATACTAGCTGGAAGCCACAACATTGGTCCCAAGGCTGGATGTAATGGAAGTGTTTTGATAAGAGCAAGTTCACAGCTTAAGGGAATCTCTGTTTCACTGTCATTTTCACTGTTATTCTTCCATTTTCTTTCTCTGGGTTATTCCATTTCCACTCTCTCTTTCATCGACTCTCTTTAAACCTTTTTTTCCTCTCTCTCTAGGTTTCATTCCCGTCTCTCTGTTACTGAAAGCATCCATCTGTTCCGTTCTGTTACAGCCACTCACTGATCCCTGTATCGGTACAAGTCAATTGAGTGCAATTTGTTGGCAGGAAACATAGAAAACAAACAACATGATCTTTCTTTGCTCTTGTTTAATTGGTGATCCGTCTCAAACAACTGCACAATTCAGTCCTGCGTGTTGGTGTGTTGTTTTGTGTGTCTCCTGTGGTTGAGGTAAAAGTCGGCAGTGGAGCGTAAACTTCCATCAGAGCCTGCAGGGGAGCTGCAGGCAGAGCTCCCCGGGCCAACCCACTATGTGATGCTACCATAGGAAAGTCATCAAGGGAGGAAGAAAGTGTGATTTTCTCTCTCTCTCTCTCTCTCTCTCTCTCTCTCTCTCTCTCTCTCTCTCTCTCTCTCTCTCTGTCAATCTACACCTTTGTTCCTCTTCCTCTTTATTTCTGAACACACATTTTAGATTGAGACTTTGAGAATGAGGATATTCTTGGAAAGTGATGAAATTTGGCTTCTTCAAAAGCCAGTTTGAAGGTAGAGAGTTGGGTAGGCTTCTAACGTGTAATGCCGATGGTTAGCTTTAGAGTTCGGGGAATGCTCTTAGTCCTAATAAGTACGGGAATATCAGTAATCATGACATTTGTTGAATGATTAAATCCCATTTGCCAATGAGCTCTTTTTGAGGTCCTGTTCAGGTTTGGCTGAGAAATTAGAGACCTTTGACTGAAGCATGTGTTACTGCCGGCATCATTTTCCAGTATTCCCTGCTTCATTTGGAGAACATAATAGTCTGGTCAAACACAATCATACCAGGGCAGCTCATGGCCGTTTCTTCTGATTGAGAATACTGAAGTCATATCCTCTTTATTTCTTTGTTATGTCCATTTCCAATTTTTCACAAATGGCATAATGTGTTCGCAAAATAAATCATATTCTAAGGGCATATTTACACCAGTTACAGGCTACAATCAATTTTGAATTAAATGCCCAAATTAAAAAATGAGAGCTAAGTGAACCCTGACTGATGTTTCGTCCCCACGGCGTCTTGGTCTCTATTATTTAGTGCGCCAGGAATGCTCGCACCTAACGTGTCTGTGGTTGCAGCTATCAAGTTTGTATTTGAATGCATGTATGTACGTATCCATGTGTGCATGTAGGTACCATGTGTGTCTTTCAGTGATGAATGATTCATGACGTGGTTACGCAGCGTTTTATTGAGCAGTATTATATAAAGGGAGTTCATCCTTATTGTTGAGGAACAGTGGTGGATCAAACATTACGCTGAGCAAGACACCAACGCCACCACTATACTGTGATTTAAAGAAACTGGCTGTCCAGGTTGTGCAGCCACTGCAGTGCATTTGTACTTTCTCTCCTGCTCTCTTACTCACTTGTTCTTGGTCTCCACGAGTCCCTCTCATCCGGTTCTTCTTTCTCTCTCCATGCCTCTCTGTTACCTCTCCTTCCTGCCTCCATTTATACTATTTTTCTCCCCCAGAAATCCATCCATCCATTCATCTCACCCCTCCCTTTTTCTGTCTGTCTCCCTCAATATTCGCAGACAGTGCTCGCCCGATGAGCTCCATGTCGTGAGAGCTTGTCAGCTGTGTCAGGTCTCTCCTCCTCCAAACTACTCTCCGAAACTCACTAAGGACCTGAGGACTAGTGCTCAGTCCTCCACAGTCTGCTTCGCTGTCTTCTTGTTTCATTATAACTGCCCTCCAACTTACTTGGCAGACTTGTATGTGGCCATAGTCCTAATTTAGTAAGGTTTATGTAACAATTTCTGCTTATAGTACATGTCAGCATATCTCTCCTTCAGTCCACTGCCTATACCCTTTCACTGGAGACATGTAGTCGACTATGCAGGACGATGTGTGCCTGTTTCAGCCTGCCAAAATAAATGCTAAGAATCATTTCACATTCTTACACAAAGAGCCGAGCTCTGCAGCGCACAGGCAATTAATCGGCTTCATTAGTGCCATCGTTTCACATATCATTTGCTCTGCCTGCCTGTGTGTCACTGTAGGTGTCACTACACAAATGCTCTGCTAATTTTGCCCGTGTTAGACCGTCTTCTACTACCTGTCTTCCCCCCTCTTATCTGTCCTCCTCTTTCCCTCACCAGGCGTACTATGCAGTTGGACAATTACACAGGCTATCTCTGACAACTTGAAATGTGATAAATGACTCTCACGCCGTCCCTCTGTGTCTCTCCTCCTAGATGTACATCCAAACTACCACCCTGACCATCTCTCTCAGCCTGTCTGCCTCTGTGTCTCTGGGGATGCTCTACATGCCCAAGGTCTACATCATCCTCTTCCACCCCGAGCAGAACGTACCCAAACGAAAACGCAGCTTCAAGGTGAGGCCCTGTGAAATACATGAGTCTTACATGCTACATTTTCGGAATATTTTCCATATATTTGATTTAGTATTTTGACTGATATTAAACATCATTCGTGCTGATGATATGAGGATAATACATTTAAAGATACACTAAGTAGAACTACATCGAACTACAGAGTAGGGCTGCAACAACTAATCGATTAAATTAAATAGAATTGATTATAAAAAATATTTGGCAACACATTTGGTCATTGAGTTGGGTCTATGCTGTGGTGCAAGACACACACTGTGGCAACGTCCCCATTGGGGCAGTATTCCAGCCAATGCCGCGGCTTTTAAATCTCACGTTGTGAATTAAAGGAAATGACGCCGTCTCCTTCATCTTCAGACGTCTCTAGAGTAAGCATCTGAAAAGTGGCGGAGGCAGATATTAACAATAAAGTGGAGATGAGTAAATCCACGATTACAGGTTCTAATTAAAAAAAAAAAAAAAAAGTACCTGACAAAAATGCTGTCCGTCTGTTTGTGTATGTAGCCAGTGGCCCGGGTGCCGATAAAGCTATCTAAGAACTAATGCTTGATAAAGGTATTGCTCCCTGTGGTTAAAGAGCATTGTACAAGTTTTTTCTTTTGATAAAAGGATGAAAAAACCCACTTTTTATCAGATTTAATAATCGATTAATCAAAGTAGTAATCGACGGATTATTAATCGACTATCAAAATAGTTGTTTGTTGCAGCCCTACTAAAGAGGGGAACCAGATCTTGTACCGCACAAACAGTCTTCATTGCCAATGAGTGGATTTCTGAATGTGAATGCATGATGATACAGGCAATTGTGACAGCTGCCACCATGTCGGGGAAACTGAACCAGAAGGGAGACCGGCCCAACGGAGAGGTGAAGACTGAGCTATGTGAGAGCATGGAGACCAACAGTGAGTAAGAGAACACCAGAATTTTATAACTATACATATAACAAACTGTTTAAAACTATATCGTCCCGTCCATTTTTATTCCAGAAATCCACATAATGCTTGAATACATGTTGAGAGATCAACGCTAAAGCATACACACACACACACACACACACACACACACACACACACACACACACAATGATACACATGCACCTAGAGAGGTTAAAACTGGATTCTAGTGAATAGGAAACATGATGGCGCAGTATAACAACTGTTCTGATGGAGTTATTTACTCTTTCAATGAAATAGTTGATCTCATACTACCAACAAGTGGGTAGTACATCATACACACTATTTTTCCTTTTGTACATGTATGCTTGGATGTGCAGATTGCGTGAGGATTTTTAGTTTGCTTTAAGTTTAATTTCGGTTTGAAAATGAATTTCACGCCTGACTTTTTTTTGCGTGGCAAAACAGCTGCAACAGTGACAGTTTTTAAATAGCACGGCGTGTCTTCTCCGAGCTCTGACGGTGAAGCACTGTTACATTCTCTTCAAAGCTCTGTTTTGTGTTCTGCTTCGTCAGCGATCCGTGGACGGAATGACAGGAGAGCATGTGAATGTGCACGTGTGTGTGCCTTAGTGCATGCGCATGCATGATTAGCTGCTAGTTTGCATGTGTGCACGCATGCTCTGGTATGAGTATCCATCAGTCTGGTGTGTCCTTTGGTGTGTTTGTGTGTTTGTGTGTTTGTGTATTTATCTCTATAGTTCTGTGTGTAAGTGGTGTTTGTACACCCATCTCCATCTGTAATCTCATTAACACATGCACGTCTCAGCCTTGCTGTGCATGTCTTTCTGTGCAGTCCATGAGTACGGCATGTCGGGTAATATGTTTCTGACCCGTGTCTTGATGAGCACCAGTGAAGGAAGCAGGTCTCAGTTCATTCATTTAGCCAGTAGAGAAACTGCTTAGTCATCTCCTCACATACTTCCCTTTACAAACAATACAAATTGCAATTGAATAAGTTCCATATGGTCCAAGGTGGTCACAATCTATGTATTCCAACGGTGATGAGCAGAAAGCAAGTTCAGGAGTCTTTACTTTTTTTGGCTCCTGACATTTTGCTTGAATGTGCTCTTTGGAAAATATCAACAAAAAACTTTGGGCATTTTTCAAGTCTGCATGAACTAACACGTATTTCTTTGATAAATGTATTTTTATTTTTTTCTATCAAGGACCTTTTTTTTCCCCATTATTCCAGCAGTGTGATGGCAAAGCACAAGTGAAAGAAAAAAAAAAAAAAAAGAATGAAAGCATAACAATGGCGCAGTTAGAGGCCTGACGTTGCTGCAAAAACATTGACATTTACCATGGAACGCCTGAGGGGACACAAGACATAATGGGTTTGACAAAAAGCTCCAACTACTCAAGGTGGACTGTGGATGTGACACTGTTACGTGACCATCGTGACAAAAATCTGCTCTCAACTGCTCTTTCTTATGTTCCTTTTCCCTTACCCCTTCCATACCTCCATTCGGTCCCTTCTCCTTCATTCTCCCCTTCTCTTCTCACTCTTTTCCTCATTGTTCTTGACCTCATCTTCGCCCAATTTTGTTATCATCTTCCTTCCTCCTTTTCCGTCGTCCGCCCTTTTTTTCGTATTCACGCAGCTTCATCAACTAAGACGACATATGTCAGCTACAGCAATCATGCCATTTGAAGGGACCACAGAGGATGAAGAAAGGGATCGGACAGGAGAGGGGGCGGTGTCTTGGGGCAGTGCCGAGCGAAAGAAGGAGCCGTCATTCTCAGCCGATTGGTAGAAGGACTTGCGGACAGACTGAGCGCCCGAAGGAATCCAAGCATGAGACATTTTGTATTGTTCAGCATCAAAGCACAGAGAGGTGGGACCACATAAACAGCCAGTCAGTGTGCCTGCTTTCCCGCCGCTCACACCTCATTGGTCCTACCATGAACTTACCCGTTAAAAAAAAAAAAAGAGACGACATGAAAAATAAAAAGACATACCATAGGACACTTTGGTGGACAGAGTAAAACTATTAAAATCTACACACAAAAAAAATAATCATAAAAATGCAAAGAAAAAGAAGAAAAAAAACACTCCATGTAGACATTATATCTAAAATGGCAAATGTGGGGCTGGGAAAGAGTTTTAACAGATTACATTTTAAAAGATATTTAAAAAGAGAAATGAGAAAAATCTATGAGACTCAAACATGTTTGTTGTTATTCTCTACTTGTGAGTATTTTTGTGGTTGTGACGATTTTTTCATTCTTGTCTCACCGTTGTCTGATGGATCGCCCTTGCATAATGAGATGAGTGTGTTTCCTCTTGCTGTCTTGGCTAACCGGGTTGTCGCCTTGGGTTGTGAACCTGTAAAATGCCATGGTTGAAGCATGCCAGTTTTTTTATACAAAAAGGAGATTTATTTATAATAAAGGAATGTTTTGCAAATGTGTAGATTGGTGGTCGTTTGTACGTTTTGTAGTTTTGAGGGGGGGGGGGGATCCCTTTTGCAGATTATCTTCTAGGTCCCATCTTAAATGTAGATACATGTATGGATGGCAGATCGTGGCAATGCACCATCCATTCAAATGTCATCATTACTTCACACACAAATGTATCATGCTTCTTACAAGTAGATGTATATGTGTAATTATGTACATTACCGACCATGCTTACAGCAGAATACTGTGCGGTTTTCTATATTTCCCCGCTCATATTTAGTGTAAATGTCCCCTACTTTGACCCGTACTAAAATGTCTCAGCAACTACTGAATGCACTGCCATGGAATCCTAATAACTTCGGTGATCCCCTGAGGTTTCGTCTAGGGCCACTATGAGGTTGACATTTGTGTTTTTCGAGTGAAATGACAAAGCAACTGTTAGATAGATTCCCATGAAATATGGTACAGATATCCATGTTCCTCTCAGGATGAATGGTAATCACTTTGGTGGTCCCCTGAATGTCAATCTAGCAGATACAATTTTTAATTTGTCTTATGCTTTGTTTTATGTTATGACATCATGACGGTCCCATGAGCCTTCGCTGTACTTTGTGTTTTACGATGTTGGCATGCCCTGACAGAACAGCATGCTTGTTCCTTTTTTCTGCTCCAACATTCATCTCACGAATCCCAAAATTTAGCAAATCACTTGGTTACATCTAGCAAGAAAATATCTCTTGCCACGTTTGACTTGCGCAGAGTTTGTTCTTATATTTTATTTATTTCAATTAAAAGTCCTTAAGTCACCAGTGTAGTGATCTCTCCACTGACAACATGTTACTGGGAGGAACCTGCCAGAGAGAAGGGAGAGTGGGACCACGAGAGAAAGACAAAGAGATCAGAACAAAGTGGACGGAACTCCCCTCTCTGTACACCCACAACAACCCACCAGATGTCCAACCTACAAAAATACACGAGAGCCAAGAAAGAAACAGTCAACTGCATCAGTGAATCCATTCTTGCAGGAGAGGAGCAATCAATAGTGCTGAAGGCAAAGTGAAAGGACAAATCACACCGTTTACTCCAGGATGGTTTGCCCTACACACCAGGTGTCAGATGAAAAGGTGTAAAATTCTGTGAGTATGTTCTTGAGAGTTTGTAGTTCTTATACCTTTTGATGTACATCTGCAGTCTTCTCTGGATGCCATGAAATGCTCCCTCGATGGCAGCGTTGACATGTAGACAGAACAGTAAATATGAACCGAAAAGGAAAAGTCTTGTTCCGTAACAGCTGGCATTGTGTGTGTGTGTGTGTGTGTTTTAACAGCTAAATCCCAAATGCCCTTGAGCTAAACACTGAACTCCTACCTGCTTATTTACTGGAAGCTGCTCAGGAAAGATTGGAAGCGTGTTACGTGACCCTAAGCCTCAGTCAACTTGTTTTTAAGCCAAAAGCTAACTTTTACAGACAGACATGTTGTCGGCAAACAATAGTTATTCTTGTGTGTGTGTATCATGGCAACTGAGTAATCATATCTATTTTACTGTCATGCGTATGTAATTTGTACAGCTGACAGACAGTTTTGCTACAAGGCCTCCTAATCTGACTTCAGTATGAATCACATAAGTCTATTTGGATGTTCTTGGTTCCTCTTACCCTTCATCCTTCCAAAATGTCATATGTGTCCAATAGATGAAAAGAGAGCAGTGGAAATGATGAAAACCGATTGTAATGCAGCCAAATGTTGCATTTTGATGAAGCAACGCTCATCTTTTCTTGAGTGTAGAACGTCTCCTGTGCTTGCTAGCACTATCACTGCGGCTCTCCATACTTTCTGTTTCAGTTTTCACATCAGAAGTCACTCTGGGACTTGTAGGCAATCCCCATCTGAAGCAGATGTCGGTAAATTCATTTCTGTCAAGAGACTTGATTTGTGTAAACAACGGTTGGATTAGCTGTCTGACAAATGGGACGAAATAGATAACCGGCGAGGGATCTAGGGCCGCGTCCTTCCACACTTGTTTGTCATCACACGTGCACATCTGTCCGAGATCATCCAGTGTCTCCCGGAAAGAAACCAGATGGTGGGTGTTTTGACCTCGTTGTCACTCAAGTCGGTGAGTGATACAGCTGGTTTGTGTACAGGATGGATTGGATGTGATTAATTAGCGGTGAATCAGCCTGACAAAAGTGACAAAGCACAGGTGTGGAAGAGTGATAATAAACCAACCATAACCTATTATTTATATATATATATATATATATTTATTACAAAGAAGCAATGTTTTAGGTTTGAAGACTGCCATGCATTAAAAGGTAATATAAGTGTGACAACTTTGACGATGGAGCCTGACAAAGTTGCTACCTTTGTGACATTTCAAGGGCTTCAATTCATGGAATTCCTTTTGATCGCATTTTATCTTAAGAAGCCACTGAAGCAGATACAGTACCCATTATCATGTCGTTATTTTAAAACACCCACTTTGACATGCAAATAATCTCATCTCTATGCATATTTTAGACTCGACATAATTGAAAAATCCTGCTTGGGTCAGGATGCGTCAGGTGTCTGCGCACATCCCCCCCGAGCCTAAACTCAGCTGTGCAGCACACAGAGCAGCCAGACTGAGCACACTGAGGAGGTTGATTGATATCATGGCATTACACACAAGACTGTCTATGAGTATAACAATACAATTTATGGCGGTAGCTACATTCATGATGATTTTTGTATTCAAATTCATGCATTTGAACTTAAAAACAGAATGAAACATGCCATTGTGAGCCAGGAGGAGACAATCAACCGGACAACTTTGTGTGCACTCAAATTCATGTTTGGTTTTATATTCCAAGGGTGCTAAAGATACAAGTAAACCTCCTAAAATGACCATGACGCAGCTTTTGTTCTAAGCATGCAATTAAAAATAGACATAGTTTTATGAATGAAAAAAACTAAATTATCTTACTATTGCAATTAATCAAGCACACTTTCATAACTGACCCAGGTCAATCCACATTTCAGGCTTTGTGCAACACAAAGGAAAAAACACAAAGGAAAAAAAAAAAGTGGCCCTTCCTTTCGTTGACCTTAGCTCTGAGTGGTGGGATTTTTAAAGTTGAACTGATTAGTCGTTGTTCCACTGGGTACGTGTTTGGTAAAAGAGCACCTAATGACCTTTTTTTTGTGAAGAGAACGCCTCACTGCACAAGCTGTAATGCCACTGATTTGGCTCACAAAATTCTCCTGTATTTCTTTCATTCATGAAACATCAGAATGTTTTGGTTTAGACGCTATTTGCTCATTTCGATTGCAAAACCGTATGGTAGGCAGTCTGCAGGATATGCTTTCCAGCAGAAGCAATAAGCCATGTTGTCTCCAGCCCACTAATTCAATTACCAATCTCAGACTGCTGCCAGTGTGGCCAATGAAAGAGAAAAACAGTGGGTGGCTGAATAAAGCTGCTCGCTTTGCGAAATCACACCTCTTCCCACTTGAAATAAGTGTTTAAGTGTGTGAGTGTGTGTGTGTGTGTGTGTGTGTGTTGCAAGAACAAAAGCAGATGGTTCACCACAGTGTGATGTCAGTCAGTCAGAGGGTCCTGATGTGGATAGTTCATTGTGCTAGTAGTCTCAACAAGCAGTAGCTTCCTTTAAGGTTGACTGACCATTTTATGATGCTCAGAATCGTAAAAATGAAATGAATGATGACATTTTGTAGTCTTTCCACAGCAGTTTTGGGATGTAATCAGTATAATTAATAGACAGATGGGCTGATCTAGTCACAGTGTGATGCCATAAAACTAAATTAAGTACTTATAAACTTTTAAACTTCACAGGGCAACGTAACGGTATTACGGTATATCAGGGCATTTAGAAATCAGACCCTCAGCTTTCTTTGATGCTGTATTGGTGGGATGTATTGTGCATAGCATGCCAGAGGTCAACCTCTACTGGTGGAACTGTCCGCTAAGGATGGTGACCTTCGAGTGGTGGGGCTAACATTACAGGAGGTGTTGGGGAGAAGTTTGGGGTTTAGTCTTCTTTCAACTACAAAAGCAGTTTATAGCCACATGATTTTATTCAGCTGTCAGTCTGCCACCACCATCCACATATCACCTCTGTTCAGCCCACTGATGTGTCAGTACCGTAGGTATATGGTGTATGCCTAACGTCACAATGCAATACAATAAGTCGTTAGTGTCCACCAGGGTGCAAATTGATCTTCCGCTCACCAAACACAAGAAAAAAAATTTAATCCTAAAAAGTTAGAGTGAGAGACAGTGAAAAGTGCAGTCGCTAAGTTATGATTGGAGCAATTGTTTTTCAGGGGAGGGGCTTAGCAAACATCAGTTGAAAATAATTAGAATTGTCTGTGAACTTATCGAAATCTGTTTCTGTTTTTTTATCCGCTTGACCTTCTATTCCTCTACGAACTTTAGAGGACTTATCACTTATCACCTTCCCAACAGATCCTGCTACAGTACAGCAACAACTCTCGAATCTACACCAGGACCTGTAGTTGGATGTTAGACATAGTTTAAATGCTTTTACTGGTCTCTCTTCAGACACCATAGTAGAATTGCATTGCTCCATGCAGATTGAGTATATAACAGTCCTCCACATCTTAAACCCGAGGCAGATAAACATGTAATATGGAGATTGGAGGAAGATTGTTTTTATATTGAATTTATTCATTTATTCAAATATCAGTTTTACTCAATTTTGCCCAATTGGAAGCATTTTACGATTGTATTTTATTTCTGTTTTGTTTTCTTCTTCATCCCTTTGCCAACAGGATTCACTTGCATGGGAGAAGCAAAACATGTTTTCAGGAGAATGACGTGTGTGTGTGTGTGTGTGTGTGTGTGTGTGTGTGTGTGTGTGTGTGTGTGTGTGTGTGTGTGTGTGTGTGTGTGTGTGTGTGTGTGTGTGTGTGTGTGTGTGTGTGTGTGTGTGTGTGTGTGTGTGTGTGTGTGTGTACACGCTGGTGCCTGTGTGTCGATGTGCACAATCATCTCAATCATTGTAAGTGGGGGAACAACAAGTTTAATTTCAAAGCCTCCAGGTTGTACTGCAACATATGCAAACTTTCTTTTCGCTATTCAACACACACACACACACACACACACACACACACAGGTAGACTATTTAGTAAAACTGTCACGTTTATAAAAACACAATATAAAGAATAATGGATATGCGTTTTGTTATTTGTAGCGATGATGGTGACGATCTTTACCAATGTCAACTCTCTCTCTATTATATTTTTAGCGCCCCGTCCTTTAAACAGTCCCTAATTTTGTCTTTTGGGACCCATAAATGCATGACTACACCTGTGACAGTGTGTGTGTGGTTAGGTACACTTCCAGTCATTCCTTTTTGTGGGAAGGTGTGCACAGTTGTTTCTGTCACTCCTCTGTGCATGTGCTTGTATAAACATACCCTGGTGAGGAGACGGGACACTTGGGGGCGACGCCAACAACAGAAATGTCTCACCTGTCAATCAAGTGCTTCCCACACTGAGGATGAGGAGGAGGAGGAGGAGGAAGTGGAAGAGAAATCTGAAACGCTTCCATCCCCTTAATGAGGAAGGCTTCCGTTTGGGAGTTAAGAGTGCTTAAGGAACGGAACAGTGATTTGAGAGGGAAAAGAAAGAAAGAAAAACAGGGGAAAAAAACAAAAAACAGCCTGTTTCTCTGTGTTTAAGGTTTCTCAGGCAGCATGCAAAACCTCCCAGCCGAACTAATTAGCTCCGTCAGATGGCCTGTGCCAGGGGAAGCTATTACCTTAAATAGACTCACCAGTGATACGGAACCCGGTTCTTACAGATGTTTGCCTGTTGAAGATACAGCTGGCTGGCGCCGATGCGGGCACTTTTCCAGTTATGTGAGTGTGATTACTGATGCAGAATTAAAATGGATAAATTGGGAGTTCTCAAGGAAACCATGTGTTGAATGTGAAGCTTACATTGTTACATACTAAACATGCTGGTTAAGAAATAAGAAAATATCTTACTAGTAGCATTCCAAAATTAAAGCCCTTCAAAATCGCATGCATGAGCTCACTTCAAATCACATTCATGAGACAATTTCTCTAAATTCAGATTAGATTTTAGAGGAAATGGTGCATAGTTACAAAATCATTTCACGACAGGTTAATAGCAGACCACCTCAAGGTGTCACTCAGTGAGAACCAGGACATTCTGATGTAGCATTTCAAAATTAAAGCCCTTCAAAATCGCATTCATGAGCTAACTTCAAATGACAT
Organism: Anarhichas minor; assembly: GCF_050575085.1. Classification (NCBI taxonomy): domain Eukaryota; kingdom Metazoa; phylum Chordata; class Actinopteri; order Perciformes; family Anarhichadidae; genus Anarhichas; species Anarhichas minor. The sequence goes on from NW_027466491.1 coordinate 3,355,804, forward strand.
TCATGAGACAATTTGTCTAATTTCAGATTAAATTTAAGAGGAAATGGTGCATAGTACCTGTGGCTATTAGCGATGACAAGCAATGCACTCCTCTCGATCTCTTATGGACTCGTGCTCCAGCAGGCATCGTGCTTTGGGGGAGTGTCTTTGGAGGGAGACCTGAATGGAGGGAGTTGGGTTTTTCAATTCTATCTTATTCTTCCCGGTTTCTCCAATGTTACCTACCCAAGCTCCAATCAGTTTTAATTGAGAGTATCTTATAGCTAATTAGAACAGCTGCACTTAATTAGCTTGTAACACTCGCGACCTCAATTCATTTAAGTAGTGAAAGCTGTTTTTGTTTTTTTGTGGATAACCACAAAAATAATTACAGGTGCAACAAGTTTTTAGTTCAGGTCCTCATTAAACTTAAATGTATTAAAAGAGTTAGATAATACAGTTTTAATTGCTGTGTACTTTGCTACTTTTCAACATGCTTTTGGAAACACCATCCGCTCACAGCACATGGGTTAGGGCACCTCTTGATATTTTCTTATATTTATGTGTTGATGTTGATGAATAAAGAATGCTAAGAGCCTCATTTATATGGAGATAATGAAGACCACATTTAAATGATGAATGGGCAAGTGTAGCTTGACACTTTCGACAAAGAAAGAAAAGCATTTACCTTTTGATTTCCAAAATTTGACTTGGATGTACCTACGTGTTATGTCACATGCATGTCAGCTCCCGGTCATGATGTGCTTTCTTCCAAAGAAAGCTACAACTTCCATGTGACGAATCGAGGAGCAGCAGATAACACTATAATCCCATGCCCTTCTCCTCTGGTATCATAACAGGACATCTGTCGCTGAGGGCCAGAGTATCTACACCCTTCTGAAGTCACATGTTGACCAAGATTATGAGGTGCAAGGGTGGCAAATCTGTGGCTAACACCTATATGGAAGCAGCTGCCAAGTTGACTTGCAGCTGTTTATAGCTACAGTACTGGGCTGTGTGGTGACAGCATCTGGTATATGATAGCTACTTAATTCTTCTGAAGAGAAGCAGATGAAAGGGAACTGAAATTTCAGGGCACGGTGAGGGGAGTAAGGTTGGAAGAGGGTGTGGATAAGAGGAGGATAACCGGGTAGAGAAAGGCAGGAGAAAAGATTCCACATTGAAAGGATTTCCGACTACAAAAATATATACAAACACCAAACATCCTTCGCTTTGACGTCCCTCTGTTTATAGCTCTCTGTGTGCTGCTTAATGCTTCCTGAAAGAGGATGAAAACGAGGCGATGGCAGAGGGAGAGAAAAGAGGAGAGTACTCCTCCGGGTTTATAGCTCGCTACATGCTACCGTAGCATGTCTAGCTTCTGCTTCGAGTTTGCTACATGCGGTTAACATCTGCTGAAGCGTGTGGCTGTATGAATATTTGCCGGCAGTCTAAGCTGTGAAGGGGGAACAGTGCAGGAGGAGCATTTGTTTTGTGTCAGGCATTAACATGTGGTTCCAGTTCACATCCAGCTTTTGTGCAAATCTGATTTAGCTGGATTATGTTTACACCTTTGAAATGTTCCTCCAGTTTACACGTTTGGAAATTGTTCTCTCGTCCTCACAAAACAGTAAGTGGGAAGTGACAACATTAGCATACAGCAGCAATCCTGAGTGCCACGTCTAAACATTCCCCTTTTAAATCTTAGTCTACCGGTCGTAACACTGTGTGTCTTAGACATATCTCTGTCTAGAATCGGCTCTAGGAGTGTAGTGAAGGCTTAACTTTATGTGCCTGTGCCGACAATAGTCGGCCTCTTTCGGCACTAATTCAGTTTTTATGAGTTAGTACATTCTCTCTGACACTTCTGTAATTATGGTTGTGTTGTTTTATGACAGATTATCTTTTCATGAGCACAGAGCAGCATAGATCTGCTCACAAGTCATTTTTAGGTAAGACGCTGCACGGCACTGAAGTCAACAACAGCAGTGACTGGTGCCAACTGCTGTATGTGCGACTGACAGATCAAACAGAAGGAATCAGACATGATGGACATCTGATGCTATTTTCAACTTTTTTCCCTCAAATAATTATTTTTGGATTGAAATATCACAAAAGTGATCGACTGCAAGGTATAAAAAAAAAACTAAAAACTAAAAGCGCTACTTACTTCTGGGATAACTCTTCTCTCTTAGTAAATGCTATAAATAGCTGCGTCTTAGTTACACCTCAGATCTGGTGGTTGATACATGACAAACACCCTCAAATCACTTTTCACTGTGACCCAGCAAGATGTGCTGGTTGCTTCTCTGTTGAAAAGCTGATGGCGGAAAAGTGATAATTTGAATGGATGACGGGGAGGATAAAGAAACGGGATAGAGGGATTTCTTTACAAGTGTGTCTGCGGACTGTTTCTCCACCATTTGCTTGACAATAGGAATTCATTTCAAATCACATGTACGCCTCCTTGATGAACGTAATTGCTTTTCAGGCTGCACTTTGCCAGAGAGAGCGCCTTGACAGTGGAAATGACGCTGACACATAATCTTGTCCTCCATTGTACGTGGCGGTGCGATACACACAATGTTTTGTCAGTGATTTGTGACGCCCCTTTGTCTCCCCCGAACAATGGGTGACTTTGCTGTTGTTGCTGGTGCTGACGCTGACCTGCACGTTCTCCTCACAGTTTTGAAGAATTGAACAGCGGAGGAGAGTAGTAAGGATGAGGGGAGCAAAGGAGTACACGAAAGAGACGGGAATAATTAGGCTGGGGTAGGCCTATCAGGTTTTGTGGAAAGGCTTTGAGCTTGTTTAGATTAGGTAGAGCATTTATTACATTTTCCGATAGCAAGATAGTCAAACATATCATCCAGCACTGGTGTGATTGAAGGTTCTTCCTCACTGTAACAACTTAAAAGTAGTCTGTGAAATCTGGAATAGCATCCTATTTCTTTTTTAACCATGTCAGTTTTAACCATGCTAAGAGCATGGCTCTATTGATGGCAATGGTCTGACATTTTGTCCAGACATGTATAGTCCCCAGCGGAAGAAGCCTCTTGACTTGGTGGTCCCCTGACCTTTTTCTCTTGTGCTGCCTGCAGGTCAGCATTGGTACTTATCAAGGGAGATCAACATCTACTCCATGGACTGGCATGAAACACGTTTCATGTTTCATTTTGAATTTGTCCTGTAGTTTGTGACCAAATACCTGAAAAAACGGATGCCATTTTCATCAGTCTCAGTTGCACTTTGTCTTTAGTTCTAATTAGCAAAGGTGAGCGTGCTAACATGCAAAAGTAAGTATGGTCAACATAGTAAACACAATATGCTACATATGTTAGGCTTGTTAGCATGTTAATATTGTGGCAATGTTGGCAAGCAGACATTAGCATTTAGCTCAAAGCGCCACTGTGCTTCAATACAGTCGTTATTACAGCTTTTGTGACTTATTTTTATAAAGTGATCATTATCTTGCCACTGACCGTAAACCTATTGAGGAAACCAGTGATTCTTTCTTTCATAGAAATGGTCCAGATGAAAGATACAGAATATGAACACAAAACTGCAGTTTTATTGAAAAACAAAATCAGTTTTGGACCCCACAACAACTGAGCCCTAGTTTAGATTGTCTGTGTACATACTGTATTGAAGAGAACAGAAAGAAGTGGGGAAAAAAAGATTTACAGTAATAATAAAAGAAAATGATAAAACTGCTTCCCATCTCAGCTAAAATTAACAAGCAAATGATAGAGAAGTCAAGTTGGCAAACCCAAGGGAGCTGGATGAGAAAGCGAGAACGACTTAAATGCATCTGCTGCATGTGGTGAAATGAGAATAGAATATTAAACCAATTTGTCTTGGTGATAGGAAGTCTATTGTAAGAAGAAAATTGATCAAATACGCCAGAAACAGAGAGAGTGAAGAGAGTGGAGTGGAGACAGAAAATTAATTCAAAGTAAAAACAAAATCATGTCAAACAAGTGCACACATTTAGCTTTTCAGTTGCTGCTTTGCTTCTTACTGCCAAAGCAAATGTATCTATGGCCATCAAAATAGCCTTTAGAACAGTGATTCTCAACTGGTGGGTCGTGACCCAAAAGATTAATTGATTGACTGAAATGTGACAAAGTGAGAAAAGCTCTTCTCCTGGAGGGACTTTCAATAAGGATGCAACATGTTAAGCAGATTTCCAGCAAGACATTTGTGTTACCCATGATGAGTGTGCTTTTTTTTAGCTGTATGATTCAAACGAGATTTATTTGGCGCCAGAATCAGTTCACATGGCCGAGATTACTGCAAAATAAATTTAAATAAAAATGCCCACGCAGGTCTGGAGCAGAGTGAAACCCTACTGTGTGTAAAATAGCGCATGCTGTTCTATTGAAGATCCGCTGCTATTGTGTCTGCCAATGACTGAGAAATGAGAATAAATCATGATGGGTATCATTCATAGAACATTATCAGAGAAGCAAATGGACCGTTTCATTAATAAGCTATTAATAGTCCTTCATTACAACCGATTCAAACACAATTATGTACTCATTCAAACACAGCATGGGCACAAAAGATGAGAGTAAAACAATTCCACAGACAAGAGAATCAAGGTATTGGATGTTACGGATGCCATGAAGTTTTAAATGGCTTCATTACCACCAATATCTACACTACAGTTTTGATCTTTTGCAATTTTTTGAGTTTTGCTTATTGGCATCATTTGGTGCACCAGGTCTGTGTAAAACGACGTCCTTGTAAACACCCTTTTAATACATTAGCGCTTGAATAATACGTTGGCAACATCATACTCTATGTTATCCTAGCAAGAGATAAGAATCTGCTAAGGTTTTATGTTTTTATTTTCTTCACAAAGAATAACTTGCAGTTATGCTTCCTACTTTTATACTGTAATGAAAGTGCAGGGTCACAATCACATCATTATTCCCTCTATCTTGGAGAACTGTATGTATTCACCACAAAAGATGAGCTATTGTCTTTCCAATTCAAATTGTCTTAATTACTGTGTACTACTGCAACAAAGGAGAGGTTTAATGTTTGGCTTTTTATGTAAATTAGCATGTCGACATGTTAGCATGTTGAGATGGTCATAACAGGCTGTGAGGCTAAGGCAGAGTTGCTTTAATAAAGCTGAAGTGAGGCCAATCAGTGTGGTAAAAATAATAATTTATATGTATGCGTGTGTACTACGGTAACCGTAGAAACATTAAATAGTGACGTTCTTGTGATATTCAGAGCTATTGATCTTAAAGCTGTACCACAGCTCTACGGAGTTTTAAGGGAACTCCAAGCTTTTTCAAGCTCCGGTCCAAAGGGAGAGAGGAATAGCCACTGATAAAAGTGTCTCTTTGTATTCCACAGCAATCAATCGGACTATGTGGTCCCCTCCTCTCTGTGATGCACCTTGGTCGCTCTGAGGCTAAGTTGTAAAAGAACATCAGAGCTCTGTCAACTTCGTCTCTCTGTAAAAATGCACAAACTTGCCCCATGATGCCATGCGTTCATTAAGCCTTAAGGATTGTGATGCACATTTAGTCCAACCTAGAAACTCATACCTTTGACTGTGTGTGTACTGATGTGTCTCTACAGATATACCTTTTAGTGAGATGAATATATGTTTTATAAGCACATGGACTCGAGCATTGTGAGGGTCTTTATCTTCACCTGCATCTTCTTTTTTTAAATTCTGCCATCCACAAATTTTTCAAAGAAGGTAACGCTGTACATTTCAGGAGAGGTAAAGTGTCCACACAAGAGCAATGAAATAATATATCCGGGTATCTTCACCTGCATCTTAAACCACTTTTATCCTCCTACACACACCCCTTAGGTTGGAGGATGGTTCAAAAAGAGAAAGAAAATACCAGGAACATTTTAACCATCAGATGGGTTTTACCTTTAAAAGCCCCAACCCATTATTGTGACGGCGTTTGATTCTGAAAAATGGATGCCCCTGAATAATTGGCCATTGTGGGGCCACAATTTTTACAATACAAGCCCCTTCCTCTGCTCCTGCCACGTCAAGGCATCTCATCTAATGGCTGAAATGGTCCTCCTCCACTCTCCTTTTCAGAGGCACCATTCAGAAAAGTGCCAAAAGGCATCTCACTGCAGTGCTGGTGATTGGTCATGTCATGCCATGCCCGTTGGGTTTGTCATTGAGTTGCTTATCGAGTGCGCACGCACGGGAACGCAATAGGGTTGTGCCTGCTGTGTGTGTTTCTGTCGGCATGCCCAAGAGGAGATGTGTGCGCTGAAGCGCAAATATCTGCAGGAACAGTTTGAAGCATCGATGTCTGTGTTTCTGAGGCAACCTTAAAGAAAAGGACATTGCTTTCTTTGATTACTGGTGAATATAGATATGAATAGTTCAATGCCGCATTGGCAAAAACATGATTTGTTTTGAAGAAAACCTTGAGCATGCCCGGACTTAGCCTGGTTTGAGTATATGAGCGCAACAAGAAAAGACAAATATATATATATATAATATGTACTTTTTCAGTCAGACCACTCACAGGAACTGGCTTCATAATGTATGTATATTATGTTTTTGATGCGTGATACACTTTTGAGTTCAAAACCAAATTCATTTAAAAAGCACAAAGTGTCGATGGCAGATGAACAACATGCTGACTGAAAACAATTTCTGCATCCTACAGTCGGATGCCAGTAAGTTAAAACAGTTGTAAAAGAGTCTAAATTATACCTTGCAGATTTGCCTTGACACCAATAATTTCTTCAGAGCAGATCTTCACCGCCAATGCATAGCGCCTCAGGGTATCGCAGAGCATTTTGACGTTGTTTTACAGGCGTCGCTGAACTCGAGCTTGGCTGAGAGAAGGGAATATGTCATCTCGTATTACTTCACAAGCATCATCGGAGACTTTGTAAGAGCAACTCGTGATTTCCGTGGGAACTTTCTGAGATTGTTTTTTAATTATCTTTATGCAAATATTGTTCACCCCACATATTGCACATGGTACTGGGTGAAAAATCTGCTCTATGTATCATGATTCTCAGTTTCATCTCATTTTTCTTAATTTGCTTCATCCAAAATCATTTTTACTGAGCACTTTTAAAAGCGTTTATCACCAAAAACCTTCTTATTTGCATTTTTACAGTGCTTCCCTGTACAGCCATAATCTTGTATGCCTGATCACTGAAATGATAATCATAAACTATATTTATCTGCTTTTCAACAAAGCCGGTGCTGCTAAGAATTATGCATCCTGAGGCAAGAAGTGACGCACACCGTGCTGATGTGTCAAACGTAAAGGTAACATCAATACATCATGACCCAATTGTTTTTGAGACATCAGTCTGTTTACTAACTGAATTACAATAGAGTCGTCTAGCAACTAGACCATTGCTGAAAGTCTGTCTGTTAAATATGAAGCTACAGCCAGCAGCCAATTAGCTTAGCCTAGCATTAATGCTGGAAGCAGCCAACTTGGCTCTGACCCTTTTAATGTCACAAAATTAACATGTGATATCTCAGTTGTTTACTCCGTACGAAAATTGAACTGTAAAAGCCACAAGCTGTGGTTTTGTGTAGTTTGCAGGCAACCAGCCGAGACTCCAGAAAGTCATTGTTAAAGTGCCAAGTAATAGTCCAGCACATAACTTCCTGTAAAACCGCTTTGCACAGAGCCAGGCTGGTTTCCCCCTGTGTCCAGTCTGTATGCAAAGTTAAGCTATTAGTCTCCTGGCTCTGGCTTTATATTTAGCGTACAAACAAGAGTGGTTTCGATTGTCTCCTCAAGACAGGAAGGTGAATAGGTGTATTTCCCAAACTGTAAAACCATTCCTTTAATTATCGTAAGGACATGTAGCATCGTCTGCATTGAGAGAGAAATCCATGCCTTTATTGGACATGTCCTCTTCATTTTGTATATTTTCGTATAGTTCTTGTGTTAACATTATTCTGTCTGACTAAGAGCATCTCTGAGTCTGTCAGCTTTGTTGTCCTATCTTCAAATGTCTGCATCTGTACCCCTCAATGTTTCTGCTCGGCCTCATCTCTTATAATTCCATCCCTTTCTCTGGTCCTCTCCTCTCATGTTGGTCCCCTTCATTACTTTCACTACCGCCTGCCCAACTTTTTGTTGTCCATCTCTCTCTCTCACTCACTCACTCACTCACTCACTCACTCACTCACTCACTCACTCACTCTCTCTCTCTCTCACTCACTCACTCACTCACTCACTCACTCACTCACTCACTCACTCACTCACTCACTCACTCACTCACTCACTCACTCACTCACTCACACTCACTCACTCACTCACTCACACTCACACTCACACACACACACATAGAGACACACATCTACCCTCTCTAATCAACAATGAATAGAGCCACATAGTGACAGGGCTCCTCTCCTCCTTCTGACCAACCCTGCTGCTGCAACGTGATGAGAAGGTCTGAGTGTGTGTGCCCATTTGTAAAAGGGCAGGATTTGATAACATCATGTTAGGCCGGCTCTACATTTCTATTCATAACCCCCCCGCAGGGACACCACTCATGCACAATGTGCTGCTACACACCAGCGCTGCTTTACAAAATCGGTGTAAATGCCGCAATGATTATGAACGAGTGAAATCATTATGCTTACTACGCAGCAGGTGGTGAGGCAGGAGTAAAACCAGAGCTAATCCTCAGTGCTATCTCGGCTCAGAAAGCGGAACGGAATGCAATTAGTCACTCCAACTTTTAATTACAGGTAGTTCACTTGGTTCCACATTCAGTCTAAGGCTAATGGTCATACATATATTCAAACGCAGGGATACATAGTGTCAAGCTCTTCATTCAAATACACAAGACAACAGAAAATGCTGAAATTATACAATGAGACACCTGTATATAGTTCTGCAGCGGTGAAAGGATTGAAGTTCTTGCCGGAACTACTACCCCAACCTTCATCATTTGACGGGGAAGAAAATGCATCCATATCATCACTGGGGAATTAAACTTCAGCAAATATCATCACCTCAAGTTTATTATAGCCCTTGGGCATTAGTTAACTTATGTTATGACTGTAAACAATAGCAACATGACCCATTTAGTTGAAACAAGCTGTAATACTTCAAAGCAAAAATAATTGATGTAATGCAAACATACTACATGTGTGTTTTTGCAGATCTTGCTATGTTGTAGTTGTATGCCAGTGCATTTAAATCTGTGAATGATTACAAGCCCAAGAGGACAAGGTTTTGCAATAAAGTATCTTTAAAATCAGTTTTGGCTAAATGTCTGTCATGGATATTATTTATTTTACATCTTTGCATGCGCAGATCCACCTACCTTTACTTGAACTTCCCCTGAAGAATACTTAAATCGTATATTTGTATGCAAATGTGTCTTTTTGTCTGAATGCCTGTTGGCGCTCATCTGTCCGTTTGTGTCTTTTTCTGTGTGTGAGTCCATGTGTGTTAGGGCAGCTAAGCCGCCGTTGGCAGGTGGACAAGGTGTTTTCCTCGGGGAGCCAGTGTAGTTGGCTTTGTCCATTCGCGCTGTGGGGTCCATGACAGCGCTCTCTACCTTAGGCCATGATTAGCTGATACCCGGGAGGCAAAGACTGTGGCATGGAGGGATGCAGTGTAGGTTTAGGACTGCCAAAACAGAGCAGGAGAAAGAGAAAAAGGAAACACAGCAGGATGGGAGTATGGAATGTAAAGCGGTATCGGTAAGGATAATGAGAGGGAGGGGAAAACAGGAGGGAAGATAAGATGGAAAGGTTAGAGGTCTAGAAGAAGAAAGGTCATAGAAGCAAAGAAAATAAAGGAAGGAGCTAAAAGATATTAGGTAACATAGCGTAGTTTAGGTGGGAGAAAGAGGGGCAGGAAGAGAGAGGAAAGACAGATTTGTGAGAGTTGAAGGGAAGAAGAGAACAAGGGAGCAAAACAATGAGAAAGAGGCATCGCAGGCAATGAAGAAGGAAAGTGGAGTAACGAGGACAGTGAATGAAGAGATATGAGCAGACAAGCCATTAGAAAGTAAAGACGCGAGTAGAAGAGTGACAGAGAAAAGAGAGATGGGGATAAATCAAGGCAACTGACAGCGAGTAACAAAATAATCAAATATAGAATATAGTTAGCATTATGTAAAAACAAATCCAGATTCCCAGTCTCATCTTTTATCAGCTGTAACTGAGGCAGTCAGAAGACGCAGCCAGGCCGAGAAGGGAGCTCTTTGATGCGACCCTTCTCACATTTTTTCTGTATTATCTGCAATCATTCATCACAACCTTTCCCCAATGGCTGAACAGTTCCAGCATGGCGTGTGTGTGTGCGCATGTGTGTAAGTTTAGTGTGGGCTGAAGTGTGTGTGTGTGTGTGTGTGCATGTGCATCCCCTGTGCGAGAGCGAGCGACGGCGTGGAAATGTGCGTGTGTGCATGCGTGACGTTAGGCAGAAAGGCTAAATTAATATTTCACATAGGAGGTTAGGCTGTATGGTCTTCTCTCATGGCACCAGACATTGGCATGCAGCTCATCCAGTGTGTGTGTGTGTGTGTGTGTGTGTACGTACATTTGAGAGGGAGAGATAGAGGACCCCGTTGAGATCTACAGCTCTCTTGCATGCATTGCATGCCCACATTGTTGAATCATACAGTTGGATTGCAGACGAGGAGAATGAGAAAAAAACGAGAATCATCACTTTTTTAGTGAATGGTGGTTGAATGCAAAATGCAGGAAAGGGGGAAGAGAGTAGAGTGTAGCGATATTTTAAATAGATACAAATGTGGTCTAGGTTATGCCATGTTAAATCATATTACAACCATCCATCAAAACTGCATAAAGTCACGATAAATGTGAGCCCCAGGCCAAGCTTCTGCAAGAGTGAGAGGTGTGTATATGGCATCTAGTCTGTTCTGTAGCATCACTTTGATGGCAGCTTAAAACTCACTCAAGTATATGGAAGAGAAAAGGCAACAGAGTCAAGTTCAAGGTATTCTGACCAGTTTTCACTCCAGAGGAATGGCTAAGAATGAGATGCTAATTAGGTATTTAATTCTGTATTCATTCTTTTCCTGTTCATGGGTCCTTTGTAAGATGTGAAGTAGCAGTCAAACTCCCGCTGACGGTGTGAGAAGGTGATTCAACAGGAGTGTTCACTGGTGCTGGCACTCTCTTTCTCCCGCGAAGTACACGAACAGGATGCAGGAAACACAAAGCTTAACTCATTTCGACCAAGATTGCAGTGTTGCTTTGCAGCTTTTGAGTAGTTTCAGCACAAACAAAGTTCTACTTATACAGAAAATCTATTATAATAATAACACAACGACAAAACAAGTTCCTAGCTGTGGTCGCACATGTTTGCAAGATTTAGCGATTTGACAGCAGTGAAATTGATCGTGGACAACCTCATGAAGATCAACGAGATGTGAAAATACTGTTTATATTGCTGGTGCACTATTTTCCAACCAATAAAGTGACCAGTACGAACCCATTCTTACTTCTATAGGTTAACAAGTTGTCTTATCCTCAAATATTTGACATGTGGTCTACTGTACAATACACAATCTATCTTACTTGCCAGCATCTCACCACACACAGCGAGTGGGCTCACCATTTCACGCAAGAGGTGAGGCCGGATTGCAGCGGTTTCACACCGGTTTCACACCGGTTCACACACCCACACACACACATCACCCAGCTCAGTTAACTGGACGTCTACGGCATTCATCAAAGGCCTTGAATATTTCCTGCCATGTTATTTGAGTTGACAGCAAATGAAGCAGAGAGTAAATCCTCCTGGAAGTCATCTTGATGGATGTATCACAGGCAGACAAGTAAAATTACCTGATTTTCTGCATCTGTGGACTCATCCACTTGAATGGCATGCTATGGGGACTCGCTAAGCCTTTCAAACAATTGCCTCTCAACATCCTCTGCAATTTTTTCTATTCTCTTCAATTGTGTTAGTGGTGAGGGCAACATGCCCAGCCTTGTTAGCAGCCATTTCCCCAGACCGTTTCAAGCTTTTATCCTCTGCTGGTGGAAGAATTAACTTCTCCCCGATGTTAAAAGGCGCCTTTCATGTTGGCAAGTCAACTGGCCTCCAAGTAGGGGGCCTAATGCAGCGACATTTAGTGGGAGTGCATATCAACGTTTGCCTCTTTGAATCTTTTTTTTTCCACCTTCTATTTCTCACAATGTGTCAGTGGGAGGTCTTTAAGCAGAATGTTTTCTCCTGAAGTAAAGTGGAGGGCATCATAGCTTTTGGACTAAGAGTTGCAGTAAGTTCGAGAAACCGGAATAGAGGAACATGGGTAGGAAGAGAAGTATGCCTTTATGTGTGGGTGGGATTGTGTCATCATGGCAAAGAGACATAGAAGAGCAATGTAAGAAGATATATTAGATAGAGTCATCTTTAAGTAGACGACACATGGAGAGAAAGAAGGAATATGAGATGGATTGCAAAAGTCACTATGCTTGTGAATGGACATTTAAACCAGGAATAGTGTGAATTGTCAGACCCGCAGGTGAGGCGAAGTTTTAAATGTCTTATTGTATATATGCATGACCTGGAATCTTGAACAGCTTATGTTTGCTGTCACAAGTCTATATCTGGAATTGTGAAATATCAGCATTAAATGCAAAAAAAAAAGACGAAAATGAGCCAACCATGCATGCCTGCTGAGCTCAGCAACACGTGTTTGTGTGTCTGCATGCATAAACACATTTTTTTGATCGATTTATTTCATATGTGCGGCTCCATGTGTCTCATTAGTGCATGTGTGCGCATGTGAATCCGTCTGGCTGCCTCAAGGGGTAATACCTAATTGCCTATTTCACAGCAACTAGATATTGTAAACACAACCATGATTGGTTAATTGGTGTCAATTGAAAATGACAACTGTGGCGAAAAGCTTCGAACATAATGCCTATGCAGTAACAGGGAAAAGCTAATTGACAATCCAATGCCAGAGATATAACATGCACACTTCATAGTGAGGGCATTTTGTATTGCATTATAAAGAAAAAAAGAGTAAAACTTTGATTGACAAGTTAAGTAATTGGTTATTGTGTCATTGGACATCACGCAGGCATCTCTGGCTGTTATAGAAAGCCCTTCATTATCAGATCATGTAATAATTTATACTATACTGCAGTAAATAGCTGTTCAGCTTCCTGGACTTGGCAGCGAATCATTATAAATCATAGAGTTAATGTTGCTGAGACAGACATCGCTGAAATATCTTTCAAATGTTTTTACTGATTATATTCTTATCCAGATAAACATTTTATTGATTGTCATCTCCTCTAAGACTATAGTACTTAAGTGATGATCCTCAACATCCCTTTGCTTACTTCAAAGGTCCACCCAATCACAAAACACTTAATATCATGGATACATGGCAATGAAGGCTATCCCGTACATCGATAAATAACAAAAGCAAAATCAAAACACATATTTACTGTCAGCAATATGTGAGACAAAACAAAACAGCAACCAATATTTTGTCTCATAGCACTCAACAACTTGAACTTGAATAATGCAACTTGAGCAACTTTTTAGATTATGTGCTGCGTTACTGGTGCTGTTGAATATATTCAGCTTTTACCTTATCATTACAAACATACTGCGTTGGCCTGAACCCATGTGAAACCTGCCCGCTGTATCTCTCCGGTGAACAACATGACAGGTGTGGGCTCGTTGCTGTACAGTGGTCGTTGTGTGAGAACAAAGGAAGGAGGCGCTCATACACACGTACAGCAATATAACCACCATCCTGCAAGAGAATTGTCGTCGCCATTTTGTACCACTCAGTTGTTGATCAGTGTCACAATGTTATCCAGAGATAAAAATAAAAAACTAAAATAATAAGAAATCATTTGAAATAAGCATATACATGAGGATAAATGAATGAATAAGATGCAAAAGAGACTTTATGTGATGTCTGGCATTGATATTTCAATGTGCCTCCAACACTCTTGAGTTATTTTACTTGTTAATCTAATGAGATAATTGAAACAAAAAAGAAAACATTCAAAAAAATGTTGGAATTTGCCTGATACATCTACAATCTAAGTATAGAATAAGTGTAATAATGACGCCAGAGCTTTCTTGCTAAATATAAACATATATATATTGTCAGTAAATCTGCATATCCTATTGTTCCAGGAGCATCGCAGTCACAGTAGTCCATGCCGAAAAAAATGTTGTAACATAAGTAAACAAGCTCCTGCACGCCGCTCCTATGCCACTGTGTCTGGCTGTGCTGTGCATTTTCAAAATGTTTTTAACATTCAGGAGCATAGGTGCAATAGCAGCCCTCCAATTAAAGCGGTTTGTTTTGGAGCAATCTGCTGGTAAGGTTTTCGCAAAAACAAAAAGATGCTACACAGAATGTAAATGGAGATGAATGTGAAACATTTGAAGGAAATCAACGAGGGGTAATGGCTTTTACCCCTTGCCAGCTGGAATATGTCTAGTGTCTCGTATGCAGCTTGCTGCTTGTTAAATATCTGAAGTACACATTTGCAAATGGGCTTTTGTATTTGAGTTGTCAGAAGGAGTGGAGGGGAAGACTTGAGGTTTTGGTGTGATGTAATAAGGAGACGCCAAAGTAGTGGAGGAGGTCAAGGATTGAGGTATAATAGCGAGGCAAGCAAGCGTGCCGAGTGTGAACCGTTAACTGCAGTGGTCCACAGTGCAAACCCAAAATGAAGCATAATTACGCATGAATGAACACAGCAGTGAGCGTGACTATTGGTGGGCTGGGACTAGTTTGAACTTGGTCAAAGGTTTAGTGAGAGAATAGGTTTGTTAACAACAGCTCCACACACACACACACAGATACATTTACCTCTTCATCAACTCCACTACTACGACCCATAGGGAGCTAAATCAGCCTTCTCTATGCCGAACATATCTGATATGCCATTACTCATACAGATATTGTGAAATTAGCCATTAGCGGCAGAAACCTCATGAAAGGTTGTTAGGGTCTGGACCGGAATACTAATTATGAAAGCATTTTTACTGCTGTAGCAACGGGCAGGGACTTAGGAACCCAGTCTGTATCTTCAAGGCCATCTCCACAGAAAAGTAAATATTCTGGGCCATTCGTTTGGTTTGATACACTATGAAAGCACCAGAAAATAGAAAATGTACGCGACAGGCAGAGAGAAGACCAGAGCTAACAGCTGTGCCGTTTGGCTTGCCAGTCTGAGTGTTTGGAATGTGGGACACACCGTGACGCTGTGTTGCGTGACTCTGCTCTGGTGACTCAAAATGAATAGTTGATTGGACACCTATCATTGTCGCGTACGAACGGAAGTAATTGCAGCGGTTTTTTAACACTTTGTTGTCAAGCAGATTAGGTGTCCCTTGCCGGAATATTCAATTATTTGGTACATTTTAGAGCTCATTATTGGTAGCAGCAGACTCCAGCAGCAGTGCAAGGTCAGACCTGGGATTATGGGATGTGATATGGCTAGTTTGTACGGACTTGTCTGGCGTGTGTGTGTGTGTGTACACATTTGAAGCACTATACAGAATATGGCCCCTCATCTCTGGTGTTACCAGGAGCCCCGGGCTCACACCATGATGTTAATAGTTTGACAGGCCCCACTGCTCTTCTGGCTTTCCCTCCCTCCATCTGATCCTCTCTTCCTCCCTTCCTCCGGCTTTACCCTGCTTACTGACTATGACTTTGTGTCGCTCACTCGCTCACTTGTTTCTCTTTCTGCCTTCAGACAAATGCTGGACAACAGCCACGATGCAACCTGCATGGAAAAAGTTTTAAAAAGACAAAAGCATGTTTGTTTTTTTAACTATTCAAAGGTTTGAGAAGGTGGGAAAATGTTGGCAAACTGTTCTGTTTTGTGTCTGTACTGTGTACTTACCTGGTGTCAACTTCTCATCAAAGGTATTGTTCTTTTCCCAGATGTTTTCCACAACTGTCCATTCATGGCCTTACTATACATGCAGACTAATACCTTTGATTGTTAACAGTGAATGTGCAATCAGGTACAATCCCTCCTCCCTCTACTCTGAAAGAAAGAATGCTTTTTAGAGCAGTGGTTCCCCACCCGGATGTCGGGAACCCACAAAGGGACGTGAAAGAATTACTTGGGAGAAAATGTGTAAACATGCTTTACTTTCTGCTGAGAAGATGGACGCCACTCTCACTCCCGTTATTTAAGGACGATTAGAGCAAATAGACATTGCTTTGCCTTAAGATTAACCAAAAAAAAGGCTTGGAACAACTGTTCTACACCCTAGCCTAACCTAGTCCGACATTAGTACTGATAGTACTCCTATTTCTACTATTATATCAGTAGTTTGAAGAATAATTGTGTAATTGTTGGTTGTCTGGGGTTGTCTATGTTCAGACTCTCTGTGTTCTGTTCAAGTTCTTTTTTTCCACATGTAGCAGATAAATCGGATGTATTGCTAAGGCATGACATGGCTGAATGCATTCGGGCCAGAACTATGTTATGAATAGTTTACATCACAGTTTGTGGAATTTTCTCTGCCAATAAATTGTAAATTTTGGCCTTCTGAAAATAAGAGTGTTTCATTGTTGAAGGTTTTAGAAGTGAATGATGACTCCTCTAATGCAGAGGTCTGTAACCAAAGGCCCTGGCAAATTAAGGCAGTAGTTAGATCTCAGTGATTTTGGTTGTCAGGGATGATGCTTTCAATACATTTAAGATTGACACAATCTTAAATGCATGATCTGAAAAATGTTGATGGCGATGGCAAGTCCTAGCACCCTGTCCTCTTATGAAGCTACCTTTTTCAGCTTGATTTTGCTGCCAGTAGTGCACACACAATGTAGCCAGCTGGATGCTTATCATGCATCAGATCACCTGGCCACTTACTGCCAAGTTTCCAGTCAGAATTAAACCCCAGTCCCCAGATAACCCTCCAGCAGTCCTGCACTGTCCTAAAGAAAAACCCTATGACTACAAAGTACTTTCCTGCTGTGTCACAAAGAACTAGTCCAAACCCGCCGGCGGGATGGAAAAGCATGTTTTCTTTTAAACAATCGCCAAAACATTAAATTCTGCGCTCCTCAGCGCTACTACTTCACTGGGCTGACAATTCCGTGAAACATTGATGGAAGCGCAGGCTGCTGAGCACAGTGCATTGAGAAGAGCACAGGAGAGAGGCTGCAAGTAGAGGTTGTAAAAATGTGAATAGCGCAATATATATAGGACGTAGAGCCTCCCCTTTTTTTAGTCCAATTCTGTGCTAAAACTCGTCTCATCACCATAACTCAGGCATACAAATATTCTGCTCATTTAGCTCACTCCTGGTGGAGGTATGACCTTCTTACGATTCAGCTCGGGCCGAATGGACGCCTGGCTTGGGCCGTCATTCAACCCCAAATGGGGCCGTATCTCAGCCTCTTATTTGGTCGGCATCTCTGCCGTTTGGAAATTTCCTGCTTTTGCACCAGGAAATGTGCTCGGCTGCACGTCAGAGTCCTCAGTGGTCGGTGATTTATGCCGCTGAGAATTGTGTTTCCCCGAGCAGCCCTGACTCCTCCGGATGAGCTACGATCACACACACTTGTACACGGGCTTCACGTAATGGTCAGAGAAGTGAGCTGAGCGACAAGTCAAGAGGAAGTCTGTTCCTGTGGAATGAGCAATGATCAAGAGGCCTATAAACACACTCGCGTACACACACATTCACACTGTGATCCGTATGATGAGTTATAATGATGAGTGAGCGTGTGACGGATTGAGCCTTCATTCCAAGTTTGTCCATGGTGTGAATAATGTCCCTGGAAGTTGTCCAAGCTTCCTGTTTTTTTTTTTTTGTTCTTTTTTTCTCTCTTGTCCCCTTCGCTGCCCTTTTTATTAGCTCTGTTTTAAATTCATCCCTCCATGTTTTGGGGCTTTATCTGCATATTTCTGTGTCTTTTCCCTCTCCTCTCTTAAAATCACTCTCCAAGCTGAGGCTTATCTGTCAGTTTTTCCTGCCTCCTTTAGTTTTTACCTGATATCTGTCTTTTTTCTCATCTCTTCTGTTTTTTTTTCCCGTCACAATCTCCCCTCTTCTCCCTTTCTGTTTTTTTCACTGACCTTTCATATTTTCTTTCCTGGACCAAACTTAGCCTTTTTTGGAGCAATTGAATTGAAGTTTCTCAACCGTCTTGAGCACAATTGACCCTCTTTATCAATATATTTTTCACTTTATTGTTTCTCGTTTCATTTTAATGTAACATTGATTATTGTTGCTGACATTTAGTGGAAGGAAAATAACCCCTGAGATGTGTGTCCTTACCAGCATTGGCCACACACTCTGTTATTGCCAAATGTCTCCTTTTCTTCTTTATCAAGCCAGCCACATAGCTAAGTTAATTTACTCAATCACTGTACATGATATTAGAGGTACTTTTACTTTACTTTCCAATTTATTCAACTATAAACGTTTATACGTTTACTCCACTACATCTCAGAGGCAAATAATGTTCTCAAAGGACAACAGCGCTACAAGCATATGATGATCTTATGGAATATGATGCAGCACTGTAGACTAAACTACACAACAGTAAATACATTTGCATTAGCATCATTAGCACAACCTTAGAGTTACTACGAGGAACTTTTATTTCTGTCGATTTTGGCGGTCCCTGTGGACAAAACCGGTAAATTTAGATAAAACTTGTTGTTATAAATGAAAAGATTTTCCAGCAGTGTGTTGTAAATGTGTTCTGCATTTGAGACAGGTAGGTAGCATTAATTAACAAACGTTTCTTAGTTCATGATTCCCAATGGTTGGATTTTACATTTATTGTATTTATTTGCACACAAGCAAGCATTCTACAAGTGAATTTACACACACAATTTGATTTTAACACTAAACAAAGCTCACATGAAAGTGTTGCAGTCTGAAAGAAATGCTAAGACACACAGCAAACATACTCTAAAAATCTTCCGTAGATATTCTATGTATTCGCTGTACTGCACTGTCTTGATAAATACAAAACAAAAATCAAACAAACTTTCAGATTAGTTTGTACCAACTGAATTCAGGAAAGACATGAATAATCAGAGTAGTAAAGGGAAATGTTGGGGGTTACCGGCCCCCCCATGATTTATTCATGAAGACAACCTCCTCCTCACAAATAAAAGGTAGCTGAAGCAAACAGTTTACATCATTCCAGTTGCCGTCCTTCTCGATGGCACCACAATGGTGGGACATGGGTATCTCAGGTGTTATGTCATTCTTCCAGTTGCTGTAGTTCACCATACTGTCACTCCAAATCCAGAATCCAAAGACGCGACTCTGCCTCAGACCAATCCAGAACGGGCCACCAACATTAGTACCGTTTGTTAGCCAATCCCCGACAGCCTTCTGATCTTCCTGATCGTTAATCCACAGCGGGCCTGTGTGGTAGGCCTTGCAGTAGTCAAAGGCTTGTTCCCACGTTAAATGGTGATCAATGACTCTGATTCTCATCGTACCTGACATGAATCCAGGGAAAAGTATGAAGAAAGATGTGCCGTTAGAAACACAAGTTCAGCCACATGCCCATCAACTATCCCTCTATCACGTTGGACATTTTTAGTTTTTCTCCGTTTTGTGATACAGTTTACTTTTTGTCTTTTTGTCACTTTGTACTTTGCAATACTGTGTAACAAGAACAAAAAAAGTGCATGTCTATAGTCACATATGATTGGTTGAAGATGTATAAGTCATTGAGTGTAACATACGTAATGTGACATCATGTGAATTTTATTTGATTGTTTTTTCCATTAAGTTTATAATTAAAGCTAGGTTTGGTAATCTTGAGAAACTAGCAAGAGTATGCAAGATTTTTTTTATTTGTATTTATTTTTATTTTTGAATAATCCAACTAAACAAGTCCTTCCCAATGAAAGCAGCACTATATCCAAACGTTGCTAAATCTAGAGAATTCTACTCACTGATTGCAGTCGGAATGTAATTACAGTTTCAACAAGCAGATTATCAACTCTACCTCTAAATTTTGCTTCTTTTATAGTTTCTATCACTTACCTTTGGAGCAAAAGGACTTTGCATGATTGTTCCATTGAGATTTCCCCATTGGAATCGCTCCGAAGTTTTCATAAAACTGTGTGAATATGTCAGTTCGATCCTCCTGATCAGGACCCCACTCTCTGAATGAAGAGCAGCTTCCGTCCATCCACTCCCATTCATCGTACATTAGTCCAATCCAAAAGCTTGTGCCGTTTCCCGCTTCAATTACATTCTGATTTTGTGTTTCGTTACTGATGCTGACCAAGTCATTGAAGTGACTTCTGCAGTGCTGCAGAGCCTGACACCAACTCTTGTTGCTTTCAATCAGGATGTAGTTACGACCTGCAATAAATAGATGAATATACAATACATTGCAATTTTCCGTCCTATTACAAAGAAAGTAAGAAAGTTAGTGTCCTGGACTTGTTGTAGTTTGGTTTGTGCAGGACAACAGCTTTGCTCCCACATTTCAAAAGTAACTGAAATAATGACTGCAAAAAACAAGCACAGCTCTAATATTTTATCTAATTTGAAGGGTTGTTGTTTCACTGTTCTTTTGGTGTTGCCACCTCAGCAGCTCAGATGGGCCTCGTTAAGCATGAATAGGGATGGCAATGTGAGTCTGTCTGTTGTCGGCCCAGCAGCGAGATCCATACTAAAATATATCAACAACTACAGGATGGATTGCCATGGCATTTTGTACAGATATTCATGGTTCCCAGACGATGTATCTCTGTGACTTTTGGTGATACACAACCTTCCTGATTCTTCAACCCATGCTAGCATGCTCAAGTTAGCATTTATTTCAAACCATAGCCTCACATAGCCACCAGCATGGCTGCAGACTCTTAGCTTTGTTTTTCCTTTAATAATCAGTTTATTTTTCAAACATCAAAAGGAAATCAAATATGATGAAGCTTACCACTGGAGCACATGAAAGGTTTCCTCTCGGAACAATCAAATCCTGTCCAGGTCATGTTGTTAATGGCGACACATATCTGATTCCCCTTTGTTACGTCCACAGATATATTTTCGAATGTGACAGAGACACTATTTGACCAAGTGATATTTCGACTCTTTTTCAAACCAAGCCAAGCGTTATTGCCATCCAAGAACAGGTAGGTGAAATTTGTGTCCACTTCATCATACAGAGTCACAAGTGATTCACCTCTCTCATTACAGTAAATCAAAGATTCATTCCATGTTTTATCTCCTGTTTGAAGATGGAAAGATCGCAGATGGGATGCAAATGTAAAGTGAGAAAATCCTGTAAAAAGGAACAAAAAATTAAATTGTATTTGTCTCTTAACATGTATGGCTTATAAGAAAAACAAATAACATTATGAACTTTTGGACTGTTAAAATTGAGTTTGCTAGGTTAAAATACAATGTATGTCACACACTACAAGATTACCAACTTCTTTGATATATACCGTATTAATTTGTGCACAGTTGTTGCACGTTATCAAAGAAGGAATAGTGAAGGTATTTAGAAGTATTTACTACTGATGACAAAAGTACTGGCTTTGAGAAATATTTGAAGGTCCTAATCCTGTTTAACCTCTGAGACCCACATGACTGACATCGATCCCAACCAACGTTACTGTCTTCAGGAGGCTGTAGCAGGGTCATTCTGAAGCTACTGAAAACATTGGTATCACGTGAAACAAGACAATCTAAGGAACCCTTTGGTACCAACCATGTCATGCTAACTTGTCGGGAAGAAGGCTAAATAATGTTACAAATATTGGCAAACTGGCATGCCCAAATGAACGTAGTCCTTTGACCTCTCACCTCAAGATATCTGAATAAAAATTGGTTCCTTAGGTACGGGACTCCTCATTACAGACATGCCAACTTTATGCTAATCCTTTACAATTAGGGGCAAAAAATGTACTCTTCAAACAGTCTTGGAATTACATAAATATGGTTAGAACGTCATACATATACATGGTGCACAGAACACCTATATAACATAACGAGAACAAGAGCCAGCAAGGAACACTTACCTGAACACAGCAGGAACAACACAAGGGTGATCTCCACAGACATGGTGAGGTTCTTATGATGAAAAGACTGAATACAAAGCACAGAGAGTAACAGATCCACATCAGGGAGAAAAGATCTAGATGTTGTTGTTTTAAAAAGTGGACAACTGTGAATATGAAAAGTTAAATCCCTCACTGTGTCTCTTGTATCCTTACTGGGTTGACCTGATACATCTACCAACATCATTGAATGTATGCCAACTACTGTAATGAATAACATGAATCATTTTGTTCAAGCTTTTAAAGTCTCTTACCTGCAGAATGCTGTCAAAGTGTCGTTTGGGATTCAGTGTTAAGAAGTCACAGGTCCTATTTATAGTGTGTCAGGGATGTAAACTCGCTGAAGGCACCAGTTTTTTTTTGATTTTTCATAACTTGTTTACATAGTGAAAACAGGAGATGAATGATTAACTGAAGGTAGTTAAGTTTGACTGGATGACAGTCATCTCTTGTGTAGCATATCTTACCAACTGAGGAAAATAATTTCAATTCATTCTTTGAGAATGTAATGCGATACATAACCTACACCAACAGCAAAAATACAACTACAAACACTTCTACAATGTAACAATAGAAAATAGGAGAGTGGCACTGGTCTCGAATGTATTTCAATTGTTTGGATGATTGCCGGTGATGGGCACCCCCTTTTTATTCAAAGGAAGAGATGTAGATATGTAAACCCACAGACCCAAAAGTAAAGATAAATATTCAATTAATCTGCAGCTTTGACACACAAAAGGTGCAACTGTTTACTTGGTCCATATTTCTTATTTCCAGTAACCCGCACTGTATTTCCTGGAGAGGAAAATTGCATGGTACTAATGTTCTTAGCAAATACCTAAAGACAATACTGCTAGATTGTTGATGAGCAGAAAAACATTAGCAAGAGCAGACGAGACAAGGCCGGATCGACTGCAGGGTAACTGTCAAAAATATGAAAAACCAGTAACTTGTATCTTCAAATATAAATTGAACTTAGAAAGGGGCATCATGTCCTCAAAATAGTTTTGAGTGCTATAGTTAAAGGACTGAATAGCAGTATCTACATTTGTACTGGTTCCAGAAGAAGAAATATTTCCATTTAGTAAAATTTGTCTCATGCAGACTGGTCTCCAGGGCCTTATCTCTGCACCTGCGCATGCAGACATGTCCTCTAATTATTTCACACACCTGACTGATGCCGTCTGAGAGACTCTCACAACTCCCAAACAAGAGCTGTGACCTCGTCATCATTCCTGACTGTCATGCCCCAATGGTAACCTCTAAGCTTTGATAACACTCTGTATAGATACATGTCCAGGTCAGAGTGTGCACCATGAGTGTTTATGTTGATCCTGTTTCTTGCCTGTTGTCACATTTGTTCACATTTGTCTGGACCCTCTCCACCTTGAGTGCTTAATAGACTACTGACAAGTTAGTTACACATGACTCAATGCGTGGTGGAGTGAGATATTGGGGTGTACCTAACAAAGTTGCCACTGAGCGTGTCTTAATCGGGGTATTTAATGACATTTGCTGTGTCACCTCTGCAGTGAGAGAAGGTGGGGTGGACCCCAACATATTTTGAACCATGTTTATTAGACGTTAAGCTCTACACTAGCACTATTAAATACATCTATGTATCCAAAGGGTAACCACATTTTGATTTGAGCTTAAAAATATATCTAACCTTCAAAGAGGCGCCGTTAGCTTTGAATGAGCAAACTTGCACAGAACAACGCTGCATGGAGCAATTTACTGGAGTTGCAACCTGGTTGGAAGCAAATCATTTCGGTTTGTTCTCTGAAAGTTACAGCAGCTGGTGGGTAAAATATGCAATGGCCTCATTTCTTTGGCTATCTTCAATGGATTGCCAAAGAGAGCAGTTTCTGTCGTGTTATATTCGGCATTTTTGAAAATGTGAAAATACAGAATGTACAGTTCATCCAGATCGTCCAGTGGTGTGGCACAGTTACATTGTTATCAGGAATACTGTTGTTAGAAGAGATGCATTTGTTTGGTATTCAAATCATAGCACCTGGAGTGACGCACACCAGGCATATGTGTGTCAATGAATAACCCTGTATCTGGAGATGATATTCAAATGAATCCAAACATTTGTTTTGGGGGAATATTTAACTTTGGACTTTCTATGGTATCCGCTTGTTGGGTGATTTTAAAGGTCACTATTTCATGTCTTTAATCATTCCCAAGATTGTCTTCCTCTGTTCAGTCTACTGGTGTACCAGCTGTCAGTGTTGTTGAATCATTCCAGTTATTATGTGTTTTATGTTTTCAAAAAGCTTACGATGTGCTGTGTGTAATGTGTCTGAGATGTACGCCTATAATCAAACACTACTGCCAATTTTAGAATTTCATTTTGAAAATAAGATGGTCAGAAGTTCCCTCCTGTCATGCTGAGCATGCGTTGGTGAAGTTAACAGAAGTATAATAGTGTTTGAACTGTGGTTAGAGGTTTGGCTACATAGATCATTTAAAAACTTCAAATACTGTCACAAAACTCTTAAAAAGACTTGTGAATGTGATTTTTTGAATTGCTGCCTTCCAGTAAATTAACCTCCAAATATGCTGCTTATCATCTATGACCATATTCCTGTCCTGTTTGTCTGTGTATTGAATTGCTCGTCTGTGCTGTGTGTTCCCCTGATAACAGCACATATACAGTCTGCAACACCTGGACATGATGACATCTGTCTTTAATCCCCTCTGTGTCAGCTTGTTGACTTTAAGGCATCAGCACTATACATCAGGCCACAGAGATATTCCCACAACACATTGCAGCTGAATTACTCTGTGTGTCTGACACAGCACCCGGTCTCTTGATGGAAAGGGGGCACATGATGCCTGAAGTCACATCAGTGCACTGCCAGCTCTGTAATCTACAGTAAACTGTCTGATTCAAGCCCTATCCATTCATGTTTAATTTCTTGGCCCTGCACAGCCTGGTTTTGCTGTGTCAGTTGAAAATATTGAGCAGACGTCTGTGTAGGCGAGGGACACAAAACCATACGACTCTGCATTAAAAGAATTCAGTGAAGGTTTAACTTAATTTTTAACTATGATTGTGATATTTCAAAAAATGTCAGTCAACCCCACGATCACAAAGATGAGGTATTCAGTTTCTACCACCAACCTAGCGCAGTGTCCCAGCTAGCCTTCGGATAACCCCACAGCAAAAGACCGTTTTCATTAGAAAAACTTTTAAACCAAAGAAATAGTCCCAACGTTCCAGAGGTGAATATCTAAAATCCCCCCAAACATAAAAGTAAGAACTATCTGCATAATACACCCATAGGGATCTCAATGATACGTGTTACAAGTTCAACTTCAATGAATCAGCAATTTGCATTCAAGCTTTGGCAATTATTCGAATGCAAGTATGTATGCTTGGAGAAAACGGATACGAGGGCAGTTTCAGGCTGCAGAGCTTACGACGGACATATTCCCCAGTCAGATACTGCATCTTTGCTGGAAGCATAGCATGTAAGCAGTGCAGCAGGGTGCACTTTCGTCAAGGCGGGAATCAGGCTCTTTGTGAGTATCGATGTGGGTATGCACACACACCACAGATTGATTGTTTGTGCGCGCTTGAAGTGAGGTCGAACGTGTTCAGAGCATGTGCGGCAATGCGTTCATGCTCACTTCAAGTGGGCAGTGTGTGTGTGAGTAAAGCACCAATGAGCATTCACAAAGACGAGCCGCCGCAGACCGCTTTGTGTCGATGTGAGGTCACAGTGACTCTGGGGCACTGATGCAGTAGAGGGGAAAGTTGAGAAAAGGAGATGTCAAATGGATTCAACAGCAGGTGAAGCCATTTTAGCCACATAAGTGCTGTGAGTCATTTCACCATTGATGTGAGCTTTTAAGCTGTGTGTGTGTGTGTGTGTGTGTATACAGTGTATGTGTGTGCGTGTTTTGCTTGTAGAGGAGGCAGCATCTTGATTGCCAGCCAGTCCGTCATGGCACTAGAACATGAGGCATTGTAAGTTATTTCTGCCCACTTTGATTTGGAGGAGGAAGTCATGCACTTGACTATTAATCCCCTGTGAGACTTCAAGTTCAAGTATGTACATGAGACATACTGGTTTTGAACTGACGTGGGAAGAATGAACATGTAAGAGTCTGGTTTTGCTCTCCACGTTTCTCTTTTTTTAGAGCACGCCAAGTGAAATAACTTCTCTGACTTACGTACTTTTCCGACGATTCAGTCTCTAGCGGTGTCCCTCCCCTGTGTGTGTATATCGCACACAAGACGCGATGCTTATCGGAATACACACATTTGATTGGCTGAGTAGCATCACGTGAGATGATAATCTAGTGCCATCATCAGGACAAAACTTTTATTTTTTCCTATACTTTGGTTTATGACAAAATACCTGCTAAATACCTGAACTGTACTTTGTATTCATTGCCATTTTGCAAATGCTAGCATGCTAACATGCTGGACTAAAATGTCAAACAATATACGTGTAAAACATCAGTATGTTCACATTGTCATTGTGAGTATGTAAACATTTAGCTGTGCGTAGCTGCAGTCTCATAGAGCCACTAACATGCTGTAGATTGTTGTTCTTATCAGTCTATTTAACCCAATCAATGCACCACCAATGACCCAAAGCTATTCATTTTCAAATGACCATGTCTCCTGCCACCTTGCGCATAACAAAACAACATTTGCTGAGCACAATCATGCTCCCATGAAGAGGAAAACTAGTATTTGAAGAGACATGTGAGCTTTTCACTAGTGCCATCATCAGGCCAAAATATGCCTTAATAGTGAATTTTAGGTGATAGTAAACACTCTTTTATTCCCACCAATTTAAATAGTTCTGTCATCATCTCAGTGTTTCCAGTTATTGTGTCACCTGCCAAACAATTCATATTTCCAAAACTTACTTAAGTGCAAGATGTGGGTTTTTAATTTCATGTGTGGAGCCGTGGACAAGGCGTGGGACCCCTTCAGACTAAAATCGCTGTTTAAAGCCTCTGGAGCATGTAAAAAACGCTGTATGTCTGACTGCCCTGTTATTGCTTTGCTTCTCGCGCTGCCTTGACCACAAGTTGACAGGCAGTAGCTGTCTCTATGGAAACAGTGTGCTTTTAACCACGCAGCAAAATGTAGAGGAGGAGTAGAACAAAGCAGTGAGGAGGAGGGGCAAATGGCTTGCAGCTAATTCATGCTTCATGATAAAATTACATAATTACAAGAAAAATGGCGGGTTGGCCATGAATTTTGTATTTAGCTTTTTCACACACTCGGCACTTCATGATGTGGTCCTTACATTCTCCTGCGTCCTCGAATACACCATCAAAAGGAGCTGTTTACAGCAATGAAAATCGTAAATTAACGAAAAAGAATATATAGAACAGGATTCTTAACATTCTTTGTACATGTGTGTGCAATTTGTTGGGATTCAAAAATATACCAAAGCCCAAAATGATAATATTTCCTTAATCCTCTGAATACGTTTTGGTTACTTAAAATAATCTTTCACTGGATGTGCTCCATGGTACATCGTGCACATGTGTTGACTTACTCACATTATAGAGGCTTGTTCTCGCCAACGTTTCCCTGTCTTTTAAGAGTGATGCCACTTTCCCAGAGACAGAAGTTAACCTGGTGCCATGAGGTAGAAAGAGGGAGGGCGAAAGTAAGAGAATGACAGAGACCAAGAATTGGGTTGTAAGGAAGTCGGATGGTTGATTTAAACAAACAAGGGAAGCAGTGATGATAAAGAGGGAGGAGGAAGTGAGATGTGGAGGATTAAATGCAAAACTAAATGGAAAAAACTGGATGTAAGAAAGGAAGGATTTGGCAGAGGAGCGGGAGATGAGTAGAAACTGGCTTTGCTTTTCCCCTTTTGAGAAGTGGCGGTTGACTATGGAGACAAAAAAACAGGCATCAATTAACAAAATTGTTATTGGAAGTTTTTATCTCGATTTCTTTTTCTCTGCAGCAAAACACATTTACTGCCTTAATGGAGGAAAATGGTTTTGTTGTTTTTTTGGTTTTACACTACTTTTGAAACCGTTGCATCATTATCTGCACAATTCTTTAAGCCTGTTTGAGATGCATTTTGCTAAAAGCGAAAAACCTACCTTCAAAAGAATTACTGTTGATTAAGTGCAACACATCATGAGTCACTCAGAAAGTTATGACTCATTTTAACATATTTATTGCAGCATAGTTGTATGGAGCCTGAATCATTTTAAAACATTAAAGCGTTACAACGCTAAATGATGAAGCAAACTTTGAAGTCTCCCTATTCTTTATAAGCCACCGGTTGAGAAATGAGCTTCTGACAAGCTGTGATTTCGAAGCACATTTTTCATACTGAAACTTCCCGTCCTACTACCACCAAATCAAACAAGTCTGCATATCATTCAGTAATTGGCTCCTGCTGTCAAACCAGCAAACTGCACGTATGACTAATGCAGAGCAACCCTTAACTCACTCCTCTCGTGTAATATTTCTTCTTAAAAGACAGTTGTGTCAGTGAAAAAAAGGGGACTCAGAATTCAAGTGAAATACTTCAAGTTAATGAATGAGTGACAGCTGAAGGAACATGCAAATAAAAACGATAAAGGTGTGTGCTATCAGTGGCTTGTACTCTCTGGCTCCTAGCAGCACTGCAGCTAATTATTGTAGGTAGCCCAACCAATTCTAAAATGCAGATTTGTGTTTGTGCTGTTTATTTTGTGGCCTTTTGAGAAATCAAAAATCCCAAATCTTTGTTAAATTTCTACATTTTAATACATTTTTGAGTCTTGTTTTCGAATAATGTTCTGTGTTTTAGCCATAATTGTGGCATTTTTACAAACAAAACATGTCAAAATTGCAAACCAGCCTCCAGCAAAACAAGTAAACATTTGTTTTGTTTGCAATCTTTACCCCAATTTTTACCCCAAATGTTCCTTCTTTCTTCTATGGAAAAGCATTTGGACAAAACCTTTCTTTTTGTAATAATGCATGTAGAACCGTAACACTTTTATTTACTTTTTTTTTTTTACACTGTTTGGGGAGGGCGTTATCAGCGGAAAACGCTGTATGAGGACTGTGCAGTGTGGTGCCAAAAGGCTAGCCAGTGGGACATACACACAGCCGCCATTCACATGATGGACATCAAGTTTAGTAATCCAGTGGTTTGGACATTACATTGAGGGTACTGGTATTGGTACTGCACTGTCTTACAATACTATCCAAGCGAGCAAAGGAAAATCACATTATTTATAACACTCACAATATTCCACTCATTATTTTAGTTACTGCCAAAACAGCACAGATGTAGATGACGCTGGGATGGGATGAATGTCCTGTTATTGGTTTGTGTGTGGCCTCTGAGACTTTAGAGTCTTGCTTGTGTTCAGTAGCTAAGGAGTATGCGGCGGTGCACTTCCACTGAAGTTGATACGCAGACGTCACAGAAAAGGCATTTCAATTTACTCTTGATGGATGTTGCTGTATGTGAGCAGATTCTGCTCTGCTGATGGGTCACAGGGCATCATCGGGTCTTCAAACCGAAGCTCCTGACGCTGATGTCTCATGAGGTCACGATAGACCTGTATAAAAAGTGTGTGTCTGAGTTTCTCTGGGTTGAAGTTATTACAGTTAGCGGCCCCTTGGGTATCATCCATCAGCTCCATTACTTGAACACCGACTGACAAATTAAAATGGCTCATATCCAACCGCAGGCGGCTGTTTAACACCTTCTCTTTTCTCCATCTTTCTCCTACCCTCAGCCTCTCTTAGAGCTCTGGTTTTTCCATCCTCTCTCAATGTTGTGCTTCTTTGCTTGATCTATTACTCTCTGTCGGTTCATTTCTGCTTTTGTTTACTAGTCTCTCACCCGAGTGCTTTTCTTTTCTCGTCTCCTTGTGTTTGACCCGTCTTCTCTGGCTTCATTTTTCGTCCTTCTCAGTCTTACTCTGTCTCTCTGACATTTTGTCAATCTGCCATACATATTTTCTTAAGTTTTCTGTTTTCTGAGTGTCACATATGACCTTGTCTTACACCTCCTCCTCCTCCTCCTCTTCTTTTTTCTTCTTCTAGTAAATTTGAAAATTTACAAACGTTTCCTTAATCAGTACATTTGAAAATGTACTGATTTACAGAGGCAGCTGCTCATTATGCAATCAGCTCCTAACTGCCTTCCAGGCAAATTCTGCGAGCTCAGTGAGCAGAGTTCAGTGAGGGGATTTTTCTGAAAATATCAAATTGGGAAAAAAAGAAATGGTAATAGCAATTTGGACTCCAGAACTTTTACTGAGGCTTCAGTTCCACGTCAGACTGTGTGGACCTAATTATTGACTAATAATTAAAACTAAGATAAATCATTAAACAACATGGGGATTTAAGAAGGGATTTAAACATAATCCGCAATACACCAAACATTTACAGCACATTAAACATCAAGTTCAAATTATAAGCAAACAACTTCTTGCTCTCTGTGCTCTTCATCTACTCTTTATTTGTTTTTTGGTTAACAAATGCAGAGTCTGAGAAGTTTTCATGCCTCCCGAAAATTCAGTGAGCTTTAATGTAATTCTGCTTCTGATTTTAATACATCATGCAACGCCATTAAATGCATAAACAAAGGAGAGAGGCACACCTTTTTGAACTGAAAAAATGTGGAAATCCCACACTAACTGCAATTTCAGCCTTTGGGCTGTTTGACACAGAGATCACATCGTTTTTTTGGGAGTAGAATGTATCACATCTGCACTGGAGAATCTGCATAATGATACCTTGCCTTGCATAAATTATTATTATAAAAAAACTGATTCTGGTTAATGATGCTCATTCTTTTTCTTTTATTATTCACAGCATCTATTCTCCTCACAAACTACAGACATTACTGGGGACACATATATGACATCAATCAAGAGAAGCCACTTGAATATTACTCAGACTCTGTTTGTTTTCATTCCCTCTTCTCTTCTTCCTATTTCTTTATTTTTTGCATCTCCCCCTTGTTTCCAACTCCCTTCATTCCTTTGTTGATTCCTCCCTTCCTTACTTTCAAACCTTTACTTTCTTTGACACAACTTCCTGCTGAGGGAGTTGGTCTGGCAAAAATGAAATGAGATTTCATTTTTTTTGTCCCAACTTTAATTGATTCACCCTAGCTGAGATGGTCACAGTGAATGGTCACGCTGGAGAACGTACCCATCGAACACAAATTCTCTCTGGCTATGAAATCGATGGCAGAGGACTTATTGGAGTACGTGTTTGCATCAGCACTTAATGGATGGTGTTTTTCTGTTCTTTGTGTTTTTCTGTTACGCTTCTTTTCTGGTGCATTTTCTATCTGCCAGCATACCCGGCTTTGTTTCCTTGTGCCTGACTGTCTCTGTAGCCTAGTTTTATTTAACCACTCTTGCTCTTTTGTCTGTCTTTCTGTCCATATCTCTGCTTTTAAAGCCACGGTTAGAAAAGAGCAACACTATTGCTTGTACTATGTGCCTTTACTATATCTATGTTTGGGGTCTGATTACACTTTTCCAGTCGAAGCAATGTTTTCTACCTGCCTCGCTGTAAGGTCTGGATCCACATTGAACGATTAGGTAATCCACCCTCAAAACTCTATATGTGACTCTTGATGAGTGCAACTTTCTGACCTTATTACTCTTTGTATCACTGTCTATCTTTATCTTTCTTTTCACTTGCCTCTTTGTCTTCCCTCACTCAGGTTCTACTTCAATGCCTTGCTATTCATAAAGCGCCAGTGATCCAGGGAAAATTCTTCAGAGGCATTGTTGTTCTGGATGTTGAACATTAGCATGCCGTCTGTTCTGCCAGGCTGGGCTGTGTTTCCTTCTGCACAGCTGACTGGGCCAGATCTGAAACGGGCCTAAGCTAATTTTGTATAATGTAAACCTCTGAGGTTTTGTTGAAATTTAGTGAACAGAAATTCTTCAACTTACATCTGACTTTGAAACACCTGATAGGTCTTTGAGTAACTGCCTTCCTCTTGTTGACCTCTCCCCTCCTGTCTCAAGGGTCACCACTGTGGCATCTCTGTTTTAGGAGCCAGAGGATTCATTCATTTCTTTCTGTCCTGGCCCCCTTGTTCTCTTTCTTCTTCTCTCTTTTTCTTTCTCTTCGCTCGTTGACTCAAGGGAAGTGAAGAAGAGTCCCGTTGTAACCTTTAGTATATCCAGCAAACAGCAGCAAAAGTAATCTGCAGTCAATGAGCCATGGCCTGTAAAGGCTGTTGCGGACGACGTGCCTGGCTCAGTCCGCAGAGCCCTGAAGCCCCGCCCCCTCTGTTGCACAGAGCGCTGGTCACTTGTGTATTCAAACTTTATTAACGTGTCGCATGTCCAAATGCGCCAACTTTGACACTGCTTGTCATTTGGTCCACAGCAAAACACCCGCCAAATGTTGAGTAGATCAAATAGAAGTTTCCCAAGATATGAAAAGGGCACACACACACACACGCACACACACACACACACACACACACACACACACACACACACACACACACACACACACACACACACACACACAGATAGATAGATGTTCTTTGATTTGTAGTTAGGGATGCTGCTACAGCGCCACATGTTCTCCAGATGACACCACCAAATGTGTCATGGTTGCAATAGCAAAAACTGTTCAGGAGATATCCATCCATCCATCCATCCATCCATCCATTTTCCTCCGCTTATCTTGGGTCGGGTCGCGGTGTTCAGGAGATATGACACTTTTATATAAGAAGACCGTCTCACAGCATTTGTGCAAACTTTGAGGGCCAGCTTTAGCAAAATTTTATGGACCATTGAAAATACCCAAAAACTTTTCCAAGGATGGTCCATAGATGTTCTGTACCAAATTTGGTGATGATGACTCAAAATGTGTTGGCGGAGTGCCGGCAAAAAAGCAGATTTGGACACAATTCCAAAGTTCCCCTTCAGCTCTATAAAGCATTTAAGCATCTTCAGGATCCTTCCACACCTGTAGTTGGGTTCAATAGTTCTGGTGACCGACAGACGTTTATACAGAACTTAAATGCTCCTGGTGTGTATCTTTATATTCTTTGGTGTCACAAAGAGCTCAGGAAGAAATAACATATTATAAGCCTTGTTAGTATTATCACACGGCTACTGTAATCGAACGCATGCTACGAAGAGACAAGACTGTACAAAAGGCCCTTTGTGTGCTCCCAGACGACTGGTGCGTTGCTTCATGCTCACGGACACGCGCATGAGGCGTCTTGTGTAGTAATGATTTGAGGCAAATTACTTTGGGATAGCTGTCATACACTCTTTAATGGACTTTTTTGTTTTGACAAAGTACACAGAAATATATGAGGAGAGGAGAGGCGGAAGACCAAAACAAATCTAAAAGGAGAGTGAATATTCGACTTTTGCCTGATGGTTGTAACACGACTCCAAATGAATCCTAATGTTGCGTCATGTCTGCTGCAAAATTGGTAACTTTTTAACCATATCAACTTTATTATAGAGTCAGAGTGAACCATAACAGTAATGGCCATACAACCAACACACTGAAATATTACTCACACACTTTGTGGTTATGGAGCACATACACTACGGCAATGCCCATGGCTCAATTCCAGCCTGGGACCTTTGTTGCATGTTGTTCCCCTCTTGTTCGTCTCCTTTACTGTCAGACTCTCTACTGTCATGTATCCAATAAAGGCAAAAACGAAATGTCAAAACAAAATGATGATTTTCCAGTGAGCTTGTCGATACATGCAACAAAATTAAAAACATTAAATGTATTTTGAACCATTGTTTTGATACAAATATTGATCGGGGCAGCCTTATTTTGACATCGCCCTACTTTAACGTGCTATAAATACCAGAACATATTTATCAGGGTCTACACTGACAATGATTAGAGTTTACCCTGCAGGTGTACACAGGTTTATTGGTAGGAGGGACATCCCAAATCCCAAACGGTGCTCATAAAGCAACAGTAGAGAATAATTCAACAGTAATGAACACATTGGTATGGGGAAACTAATATCCACACCTTGCATTCATCACGCTCCCTGTGAGCTTTACATGTTCATATTTCATGCAATGTGGGCGCTTATCTGGCAACCACACATAACAAGTTTAAGATGTTAATATGCCTGCCACTTCTGCTCCTCACACAATGAGATAACTTCAAAGGATCCCAGATAGTGGTAAAATAATCAGTTTGGTCTTTCCTGATGGAACATCCTGATTTCATGTTTGAGATGAGATTTTAAAACAGCTTTCTCATCACGGTTTGTTATGAAACTTTTCTAATTACTACTGTTTCCGTTATCAAGTAATCCGACTCAGATCGTGTTGTGTGGCCTCAACTCTTGTTTCATTGCCATGGCCTGCTGTGACAGACTCCTTTTTCAGCTGTACATCCTCAACCAGATTAGAATTACGTTTAAAGTAAGATTTAAGATATCAGTACAGCATGCCTTCTTTATGACTGTGAAGCTTTTGCCCTGACAATATGTCTAAAATATATGCTATGTGTTGATGTCCAACACCCCCCCTACTCATACCCATTTTTTTAAATACTGGGGCTCTGCTCAACTCATGAGGAGACAGACAAATAGATGACCACTTGTGATTGAAACTGTTTTGTTCAAATTGTTTTCATCCTCCCCTGCGGTCTGGTGGAGTTGGTGAACGGTTGGTGCTCAGTTGGCTCTGCAGACTCACAGAGAGTCAGACTTTGATGTGTTTTCTTTCTTGTTGAACAGCAGAACTATTGTGGAATTGTCGCAAATAAGACAAGATCCAGAATTTGATTTAAGTTGTTGCTCTTTTGTTAACTTTCCTCAGTATTTAGTTTACCCTTTCTAACTCATATTGATTCAAATGGAGGGAAATACTGTGAATTGAAGTTTGAAACGAAAGCTTCATTCTGCATCGCAGCTCTCTTCCCTTCCCTCCCACAATGCTCTCTGTTCTGCTGAGTCATTTGCTGTTGCTCAGTTATTGCAGCTCAGAAAACCAACGACAAAGAATGGCAGAGCCGAATTCCTTGCTGGGGTGCACAAGCTCCAAACAATTTCCTCTTCCTTTGGAAAATTAAAACCCAAATCTAATCTTGTCCCTCGCTATCAAATTAGCAATTAAAAATGCAAACAATACTGAGGCTGGTTTCGCTCTTCTCTGCACCACCCTGGGGCAAACTGGCCTTGCCTTTCCAAAGAATTTGAAATGTCACAGTAAAAAAAGTTGAAAAAAACCCATTAACAGTGACATTTTATTGTGTGTGTGTTATTAGAGCGTACAAACACACATACATTCAGAGTAAATTCCCGAATGCAAATACTAGACCTGAGGTTGTTTGAGATTAGTGGCTGTTCATCACTTGTTTTGTACTCCACTTGTGCGGTGTTCCCTTTCGACCCCAGTCTCTTACCCCCTGAGGTAGGCATTCTGTTTTACGAGAAAGGTAGCAGATATGCCCTATAGTTTGTCCTTTTTCAAAAAATAGATGTAAAATCACTATTCCAGCCGCTTCTGCTAAAATGCATATGTGTGGATGTGTATAGCGGGCTACTAATGAAGAACAAGGTGGCATATGTTCCAGATATCGCTGTCTTTTTAAGGCACACTGTTATGTTAATGAATAAAAATGTTCTAGAACAGCTAGAGTTTTTAAGTCAACAAAGCTACACAGCCCGGGATAAACAGAAACAAAATGGATGGATGCATGACTGGATGGATGGATGGATGGATGGATTGATGGACACACGAACGGATGCATGGATGGATGGATGGATGGATGGATGGATGCACGAACAGATGCACGAACGGATCCACGAACGGACGGATGGCCATGATGTCCTATTCTGACCCTTCTCCCAAAGTCATAAACCTGAAGTTTGATTTTAGGAAGTGATACTATCCCACAGGCACTGATAGGAATTATAGGAGCCCTTAACAAGATGTGACTCTGGACACATTAAAAAACTCTATCAATCTCAGACTTTATGTGTCCCCTCCTCTGGAGCCCAGGGCTGCCCGACTCATTACCTCTATCCACTCCACTTCTTTTATGCGTTGCCTTCAACCAACCGGAGCCCATTAGGCAATGTACTGTATGGTATGATCTGGTGTCATTAAGGTACAGTGTAAAAGTGTTAGTCTATTAAATTCAAACATAAATTAAGTTTTGTTAATGCTGAACTAGATTGAACAACAATGTTCACAAAGTCCTATCTAACTGGTGATACCTGTAGCAGTGGGGCTAGTGCAGGCTCTTGAGACCTTGCTTCCACATTTCTTAACTGTGGATAAAGTAGATCCTCGGGGGTTCTTGAGGCTTTTCCAGGCAAGATCAGATATGTAATCCCTCCAGCGTGTTCTGGTTCTGCCTCGTGGTCTCCTTCCAGCTGAACATGCCCAGAATACATCTTTAGGGAGGTAGCATGCCGATCGGATGCCTGCCCCACCTCATTTGGCCTTTTTTTCAAAAGTCCCTGAGGATGAACCAAGACACCTTGAAGAAAATGAAATCCGAAACATTCAAAATGTCATTCTTCGGGTCGCGACCCAAAACTCTTGACTCACGGTGAGGGATGAAACTGAGATTGATAGTTAATGAGAGCTTCACCTTGAGGCTGAGCTCACAGCTCACCACAACAGTGTGCTAAAAAGCCTGATTCTATTTCCCAGTCAATCTCACTTTTCTTCTTACTCCGAGTCACAAAGGAGATCCATTTGAAATTGATGCATACGTCTTTTTCTACCAACGTTTTTCCTTCCATGACCCAGAGGATAATATTCTGCTGATATACTTTCCATGAATTCAGCTTAAATTAAAGTTTGACATTCTGGAAAGCACGGTTGCACCCGTTCTTGCTACAAGTTTGAGGAGGTTTGACAAAAACTATGGAGCCAGAGCCAGGAGGCAATTGGCTTAGCTTAAATACTAGGGTCTTGTTGTTACTGTGAGACCAGCAGAGACTCCAGGAAGTCACTCTGCCCAGCTGCCGTTTGCCAAGAACTTGCAAAGTTGCAGCACTTAGCTCATCAGGAGCATCAAGAGGCAACTCAACAAAATAGCTTAATATATAGTTAGCTTTTTAGCTTTTAGTTTATGGTCAACCGCTAGTTTCAAGTCTTCTTCAACACAGCATGATGTTCATTTAGTAAATAAAGTTATTGTCCAATTTAGAGTAAAATAGACTATAAAGTAAAGTATTCTTCAAGGCTCGGCTACCAATATTGGACATCATGGTGACTACATCCACTTCCTATATACAGTCTATGGTCTGAACAGAGCATGAAAGCAACTCAGCATATTTCCCAAAAGGGCAAAATCCTCCTTTAAATTACAGTTTAACATCCATGCATTTTTGAAAAAATAAATAAGAAATGTCTTTTACCTATACAGCATTTTATTCACATCCCAACAGCAAGTTTATATCGAGGCTAAAGCGAGCGCTGTCATGATCCACTGTCAATCATAGTGAGGATTTACGGTATATCCAGTAATAAGCCCACTGACCCACAGAAAGATCTGTCAAACCCGAGTAATAAACCTGTAAACCACCAATCATAAGGGGGGAAAAACAACAGCAATACTGGGCTGCATCAGCTGTGAATCAACTTATGGATTTCAAAGCAGGAGGCCAAGTGCAGGGTATAAATTCTGCAAATGAAAATGGATAACATATGGGTGGATATGAACGGTTGGGCCGGTGTTTGTGTTAGTCTGTGTCTTCGTGTGCGTATGTGTGTGTGTGTTTAAAGCTTTGAATGAGGAGGAGGAGGATACTTGGATGACACCAGGGCTGCTACGAGTCATCAGTTCCCAATACTGCTACTCATGAATCACCTTAACAAATTGCTGTGTGTGTGTGCGTCTGTGTACATGAATGTGAGTGTTATATGTGTGACGCTTGTGTGTCGCTTCAGGAAATACAGAAGCTTACACTGTGTAGCCTCAATATTATAAGCATAGCTACACGTCAAGTCAACTTTCTCTGTCCGCTCATCTGGTTGTCTGTCAAACATGAAACGAATGGGGACGAGGTGAAACTCTCTGATTCTGGATGGTCTTGGACTATGGCAAGAAGGATGTGTTTTGATTTTGATTTTCTAAGGATCTCAGACATAACTATTATTAATTTGCCGTCTGTCTTGTCTCTGATTAGTTCACCTTGAAAAAAGGAAATTGCTGTAGAAGAAAGCACCTTCCCAGCAGATACAAGTTGAATAAAATAAGAAGAAGAGGAGGATCCTTTCTGTCTTGGAGATTACCAATTAAGACTAGATTTAATTTGTGCAGTCCATGTTAATGTCTTTTTTTTTTGTTGGAATAAATGGGTGGCTCATTGTAAGTCTGACCTCCAAGCATGTCTGAACTCTGTAAAGGTCGCTACCAAGTCTTTTGATTACAGGTCCAAACACAATCTTTAATTGCTGAATCACAGGGGGAAAGACTGACAGTTGAGCTGACACGATGCCTGTAATTGCTACATGTTTTAAGCGTGTGTTATTGAAAACATAGACACATGTCAAATACTTTATGAATGGGAATGACTGTACTTCATCACACCTAGAAGGGGAACGATATCTTAGACTTAGAACCTAGAGTTTGAATTTCCAGTGGTTTTGGAAAAACTGTGTCGGCAAAGTAAATGAGCTCCCCCTTTTATTCAGTAGCTATAAAACTCAAACCTTGAGCAAGGGGATAAGCCAAGAGAGGAAGAACTGCACTTTGCTTTGCTAAAAAGGCCGGATGGATAATCTGTCCCTGGGTAACCCAGTGATGCTGTAGAAAAGCCACTGTTTTAAAGTCAGTGTTGTGAGACGGTGAGCGGCTCAGCAGGCAAGTGCTTGCACTCGGAGGAGAGCGGCTCTCCATGGCGCTGCTGCTGCTGCTGCACACACTACTGCTCCTTGTAAAATCACTCAATGCTCGACATTCACTTGAGAGTTGCCGCTTCACAGCCGTCTTGTGGTTTAACCTGGAAGCTGTCCTGGTGTTGATAGCCTCGGTCCTCCCTACTCAAATTTAACTCGCACGCTGGTGCACTAGTGGCTTAGAGGGAAACTTATCATTTGACTTAATAGTTCTATATAACCTGGTTTTGAACTCATCTGAGGCTACGGCAGCTAGATCAAAAGTTTTTTTTATGAGATTTGGGAGTTTGAAAAGGCAGCAAGTTTGCTCCCTTTTGCCCAAAAGCATCAATCTGTTGCCTGTCAAATGCAGACTTGTGTTTCTTTTATTGATCCCCAGTCAAGATGTAAAGAATTGATTTGGCCACAACAGTGGATTAAGAGACATCTCCATGTGTTTGCAGCTGACAGTGTCTCCCTCCAGTATAGTCCTGTCCTCACAGTGAAGCTGCCAAGTTCACATCCCCTGCAAACCAGAATTAAACCCATAGTGATTGCTCAATATTGGTTAACGTTAGCAAACCAGCTATGAATGCTCAACATGTAATTAAGACAACTTCGAAGTTGCCAGACGTTTTGCTATGCATAGCTTTGCTATGTAATTTGTTGCGTCCAAAACGCTTATGGTATATCAGCCGTCTTATGACATTATGTGCAACTTTGGGGGCCCGTTGTGGGCAATTTGGTGGAGCAACTTGGCTTACAAACATTCGTCAATGATATAAAGTTAAGAAAAGCAAAGCACTTAAAAAAGAACAATAAATACAAAAAAGTACACCATTGGGAGAAACCAGGGTGCAGCACCGTTACATATAAAAGTGAAATTCCATTTTTGTTTAAAAAAAACAACGGCTGATGGAATTATATACCTGTTAGTGCCAACAAACCAGCATTTTGAAACAAATTATACTCACTGTGTTCAGCTTTTTGCAGGGTTCTAACTTGACGAAAGATAATTTATTTTAATTTACACTAATGCATTAAACTTTCACAGTTTTTCTCAGTAGGTGTTTGTTGTTTTGAGATCATTAAACCCTCAGATCATAGAAAATAATAAAACTGACTGACTAAAGGACGTAAAGAACACTTTCAACAGATATTTCTAGCTGTTTCTTTGCATTTTGAATAGCATAAGGCAACATAGCCCACCGTGTGTCTGGCTAATACACCATGTTATCAAC
Source organism: Anarhichas minor (assembly GCF_050575085.1). Lineage (NCBI taxonomy): Eukaryota > Metazoa > Chordata > Actinopteri > Perciformes > Anarhichadidae > Anarhichas > Anarhichas minor. The sequence goes on from NW_027466491.1 coordinate 3,395,875, forward strand.
AAAAGATGTGCCAGTCTCACAGAGATGAGACCTCTGTCAGTACAGCGTAAACGCCACTTCATTGATTGGCAAGGACTGGTCTTCTCTTTTTTGTTTCTGTTTTCAAGAATGATCGTATTCAAAATAAATTTTCTCCTATTTTCGCCTCTCTGAACACAGAGGAGGCTTGACAGTGTTTGAGATCTGAAGGGCCTGCTGAATAATGAGTGGAGTTCTCCTTAATTCTTCCTGCAACTCTCCCTTTCATTTTCACTTCCTCCCTCTTCAGCTTCTCTTCAGATTTCTCATGCTTTTGCTCAAACTGAATAGAGTTAGAGAAGTGTTTTCTATCTGGTTTTGATCTCTCTCTTTCACACTATATCTCACACACACACACACACACACACACACATACTTATCATCAGGCAAATACAGGCAGTAGTCTGTTATTTCAGACAATAAATAGAGGATGAACCTAATTTTGTTGGGTTTTCTCCAAGGTTGTGTACAGACACCAATCTATTTCTCTCAAGTGCTCCAGTTTGCGCTTGTGGCATCATTTGTGTATGTTGGTTCCAGAGCATACGGAAGAAAGGTAAAGTAAAAAATAAGGGGGGCAGTTAGTTAATAATTTGGTTGTTTGTTTATTAAATGTCTGAAAATATGAAAAATGCCCACAGATTCCACAGTGAAGTATTTCTGAGTTTATTAAGTCATTAATATATTGACCAATTTAGCTATGAAAGGGGAAAGTCTCCGTCCAGGTGTGTCTGCAACAACCACTGCTGCATTGTGTGATTAAATGAATACGGCCAGTGCTGTAAAGTGTTGTTGGACGCCCACACTCACACACATGACCAAACACATAACCTCTCTGGAGATAATGATATCCTTTAGGGCTATGCACAAGGTTCAGTAACGGCAGCTTACCTTCAGGACAGTTCCATGTTTTGATCCCACTGAGTTTTTGGTTGTCAGTGGATACAGAGCAGGAGGCTTTGTTTGTCAAGATTACCGTGACAAACGTTTAATCAGTCTTTCAATTTGGTTTGACATTTGAATTTTACTGAAATAAGTTGTCTGCCATTTGAAGAAAATGTAACAGCTACTCACACATGTGATGTGATGCAGAGAGATAAAGTTCGACAAAGAAAATCTGAAACCTTGTTAGTGTGGCTTTGATGAAAGAATTGGGACTATTTGATTAGAATTTCATCTGTTGAAGTAAAACTTTTAAAAGTTGCTTTTCACAACTGTGAAAATGCCAGAAAGACTCAAGTCATATGCTCAAGAGTCAAAGCGTAACTACTCAAGCACACACACACACACACCTTCACACAAACAAACTAGGTCTGTCTGCTGAGGCAGCGATAACCTCCTTCAGTGCCTTTACTGGCAATAACAAAACTACAAGTAATTAGTATTCTTTCGAAACTATTTCTCACCTGGAATACAAATGACTACTTTATGATTATTATATATATTATTTTTAAGAAAAAGGGGAATGGAGTCATGGAGATGAATATCAATTTTCTAAAACTAGTTGTCGGACTAGACCGCACAGGTTTTCTAGGTATGGCACCTTGGCATTTAGGTAACAGTTTTAGGAATAATTTTAGTGACATTTTAAAAAACTAAAACAGGAGGTTGTTGTCCGTAGAGCACAAAGACGAGATGAGAGAATGTTTTCGACATTTTGAATCACATTTCTTCTTGAGACTGTGTTCATGTGATGCTCTAAAAGTATCAACATCAAAGCAAGGAAACCAAATGACAGCACAATTATCTTTGAAGATTAGTGAATATTGTGACAGAGAATAGCAGGTACTCACCATCGTATGTGACAGTAGCCAACTAATGTTTTCCCGAACAAACCCCCTGAAGGCTTTGTGCATTATAAAATACACATATAAATGGAGGTTTTTAATGAATAACTTGATTTAATAGCTGTTAGTTCCGTAAGTGAACTTACAACAATGTGTAGAGCTGTGGCAAGTCGTCTTTCTTCTTAATGTATTCTGGCTCTGGAACAGAATAATTGACCAGATTCTTAGAATTCTAAGAAAATTCTTGAACCTCTTACAATAAAGACTATCCTGGTAAAAATGAAAGTTATTCACAAAGCATCTTATCCTTTAAGAGAGCTCCTAGGGTGAAAAACTGTTCGGAGTATGGAGGAGGACTTTTAAGAGGCTAAAGCATTTCCGAAGACAAAGAGGTATAGGAGAAATATTCTCCAAACGCTGAATGACTGAATGAAATGCTACAGATTGGATCATACAGGGATGATGTTTGTGGTCAATCTCATTAGAGATCAGCTCAAATCTCCCATCCAACGCAATCACACGAAGACATCTGGCAAGTGGAAAAAGGAAACCGTGTCTGCTGGTTCATAGATTTACCTGCCGACCAACGCTGCTACTCATATGGCCTGGCCAGCAAACATTCATGAGGATACACCGCCACCCATCTGAGTATCTCTCCACACGGCTTGAGAACTACCTTTTCAAAGGTGTGCCATCTTCGCCAACCAATCAGAGCGGACTGAGGTATTTGTTCAGGAGGAGGGCTTAAGGAGAAAGACTAAAATGAGCGTTTGACAGTATGAGAAAAAGATAATGTGTTTTTTGAACATGTAAGGATCTCTATAAGACCTTGAGAGTATTAATATAGCAGCAAACAACTGTTAGCTATGGAGCGATATAGTGAAGTAATGGCTACATGAACAGAGAATGAATGAATTTTGAATAGCTGAACAGGCCTCGCCAGCCTTTTAGTGCATGTGCACGCTCTTTACAGCTGTTATAGCTAGTTATAGTTAACACTGTTCGCTCCATCAATACTGTTGCCGTAGATTTAGGTTAAAATAAACCCTTTCTGGCAGAAAGCCCTGAAGGCAAACTTCTCCCATGCGCGCTGTTAGCTCAGCCGTCGCCATGTTGAGAGCTGTGTTGAGGAAGTAGATATGCACTAAATATCGAATTCAGAATTTTTAAAGTGCACTTTTTTTAGGTTCAACCAGAAACCCAAAATACAAGTATGAACCTGAAAATGAGCGTCGTATGCCCCCTTTAAAGGCTACATTTGTGCAGCAAAACTTCTCCGTTGTCAAAGTCCTGTGCTTTGGATGCCTAATCATCCACCCCAACCTGCACACCAAGGGTGTCGCACTTACTGGATTGGGCACATTACAATCTATTTGGCAAAGCAAAATTATGGAAACGGAGATTTGTGTTTGTGTCTGGATGCACCTATAGATTGAGCACAGGCATAAAAAAGGCAACCTACACACTCTAACAAGCAAATTCCCACACGTGCGCACACCTACACACTTTAACCGCAGCATCTAAAGCTGTCTTCTCCGTCTCCCAACACACCAGGAAATGTTTTTCTTCTCTGAGGCGGCCTAAGTGGAGTGGTCCACTGAAGCCAACCGTCAGTAATTAACTGTCACAACGCTTCAACACTAACAAATGGACTTTGTGTCAAGGAGGGCCCATTAATTTACTGGCCTCCACTCGTTGATCCAGAGCCTATTATCTCCATTACGGCAGGCTTTCATGTCTGGGCATCCTCTCCTGCTAAACCTTCATTTCTCATGTCTCACTTTTGCACAGATTCCCTGGAACTTGCAGAAAGGCCTTGCCGAGAATGTGGAGAACCACGTGCAGACACACGCTCTTCTTCAGCCACTTAAAGGTACATGCGCTATATGAGCACACACATGCTGTAAGCGTCTGGACGCACTCGCGACAACTCTCGTAATTGCATTAGAAAATCACAAAGGCGTGACTTGTACTATAATGTAATAAGCAGTGATTCTGGGCGCAGAAATATGCACGGACCGATACCCTTCACACGAACACACACAAATGATCAAATTCTCACACATATATTCCTCTGCACACGCCACAGACTTCTGTTTCCCTTCCAGCCAAACGTATTTAAAAACTCATACTGCACTTTCACATTGGCATGACAACCTGAGGGGAAGAAATCTTCCATATGTGACACTAATAAGTGCTGCTCGCAAGGAATGGAGAGCCATTTTTCCACGAGGCATAAATAACTAAATAACACGCAGACGACGGGATCCATGTGATTTGTGATACAGCCCACATTTATTGCTCTTCAAAGGTAACGCATTACCAGGGTTCTGCAGACAGAAAGAGACTGTGAGACTGTACTTTAGTGGCATTGAGATCTGGTTGGTCTTCCTTACTGAGACCAATGCATTTTTGATGCTCTTCAGTGCATTTTCAGTGGCTCGCTGTGTGCTCTCGGGCTCCGGAAACATTTTCATCATCTGAAGTAATTTCAGCTTCCAATTGGGGGTTTTAAAAAGGTAATATTGGATCCAGAATCCATTTTAAAGGGTTGGCACACCCATATATGACAGAAAATCATACAGTATTTTCTCACTTTCCCACTGGTGGAAGAAGTATTCAAATAGTTTAAGTAAAAAGAGCAATATCACCTTATGAAAATGCTCTCTTATAACTAAAAGTCATGCATTATAAGAACTCAAAGAAAAATACACAAGTATTACCAACAGCTGGACATATCAAAAGTAAATATAGTTATTATGCAGCATTGCACCTGTCTATATTATATGATTGGATATTAATTATTGATGTATTAACATGTGTGGGACTTCAATTTTGTAATTTGTTGATATGGCGCACATTTTGAACTCCCTATACAATAGGATAGTAACAATACATCATAATTTATTAACTGATCATTTGTTTGTAAACTAGAAGCTCCACCTGTAAAAAGTACCATAAAATGTAAATACTCAAGTGAAGTATGAGTACCAAGCAATTCTACTGTAGTAAATCTACTTTCCAGCACTAAAGTTACCTCAATATTTAGCCATTTATGGTTTTATTTGCACAGGTTATGAGAAATCCCTGCCTCCACCACCTCAATACAATATTAATTAATACAATTATGTTTGTGGTGCTCAAAGCATTTTAAAGTTACCTCCCAAAAATGAAAAGTAACCAAAGCTGACAAGGTGCTTATATCTTATTTAGAAGAATCCGAACAGAAAGTGTCATCCTTCTGTGAGTCCTTAATTTGAACGACTCCCTGTCCATCCACTGTTTATGGTGATGATAAAATCTCACACCCGCCAAAACTAAGAAAACCTCCTGGTACCAAGGGGGAAAAATATATATTTTCAGACTCTCCAAAAGCAACCTGGAAATTATGCCAATCCCAAAATGATCCGAGGCTGAAGGCCCTGGGCATTACGATACAACAACACTTAATCACCTGTGCGACATGCATCCCATTAAGAAAACATCTGGCGCATTGACGCTTGCTTGCTCTTCCAGCCATAATTCTTTCTCACAATTCAGAATGGCTCTTCCATAAATCAAAGCACGCTGCGTTGTGTTTCTGACATCGCTCTTGTCATATCTATCCATGCAGATAATTGTGCTTTTATTTGCTCCGGTTTTGAGATACCTGTCCACGTGTCTGACATTGCTAATCTGACCTAATGGGTAACTTTAATAAAACGAGGTGTGAAGCGCATTACTTTTGCAATGTACTTGTGCTACATACTGTTCCTGTAACTTTCAACCTATGCGTGTATATTTCAACACAACAATGCTTTACCTTCATAACAGATTTAATGTGAAGTGTCTCATTAAACGCTTTTTCTAGGGAGTGGTGAGAGGCACATCTGTGTTAATGTGTGTGTAAATGTGTTAAAGAATGTTCTTTCCAGCCCTAATAACAGTTATACGTGGGTAGGTGGATGAGGGTATTTCAGGCATTTCAGGCATTATACTGACGAGGCATAAGCACTTTTGCATAATATTGTACATTATACATCTGTCTGTGAGTGTGTGTTGTTTGGTCAAAGTGTGTCTGGGTCTGAAATGTGATGCAGATCAATCTGACGGCCCTTTTAGAGTACTGCCTCAGGAAGCTACAGTGAAGTTTACTGTGTGTACTTTTAGTCTTTGCCGGCATGCCTACACACACATATCAAGGTCACAGGCACCTCTTCTCACCAATATCACAGATGCTTGGTATATGGGCTCACCCTCAGCTCCATTGACGTAGTCAGTGGTGTATGTCTACGGCTCTTTTTATTTTCTAAAATCAACAATCAACTCTTTGGCTTTACTGATGTCGAGCAGGTTGTTCTCCGAGCTCCACTCGGCAAGATTGTTGAGTTCCTCTCTATATAAAGGCTCAGGTAAATGGCACTTCATATCCAAAAGTTTGCCGACCCCTGGTCTACATATAAGACTGTTTTCTTGATAAGATAAAAAGGAGTAATTATAATTTTAAATGATATTTGCTCAATTCACTTTTATTGGAAGATTTGTTCCAAAAAAGTACAACTAACCACTGGTTTTAGTTTGTTTTACAGCAAAACATCTCACAGTAATTGTATTGGGTACAAAGAATAACACAGCTGTGCGCCAGTAGACGACTAGTAACAGATACTGTTTGTGTTGGTCATATAATTGTGGTTTTATCAGTGTTCTGACTCTTAACAGAACCACTAGAGACGTAAAAATACCTTCCAGTTAAAAATAATATTTAAGAATAGAGTGATGCTTTTGAACACTTTGCACTTGTCAGTTTCAGTGTGATTTCAGGTTGGCCTCAGACTGTTCTCAGCCAGTCAGTGTAAAATACAGATATTACACCTTCCAGTGCTGTCCGCACATTGTTCTCTATGTGTGACGTTCTCCATCCGTCTGTCTCTCAATGCAGGAAGTTAAAGTGGAGTTTGGGAAGGCCAAATAAAATCCCTACACTCTCTTCCTCTTCTATTTTACAGAGGGATTATAACTGTCCATATTTCCTTCTTCATAGCTGTCAGGTATGGATCTGTGTTGGATGATTTGGTACTGGAGATGTGACAAGGATATCAGGTAATCCTCTGAATATGAATTATTCTACCTACTGTTTCTGTCTTGAGATTCTTTAATTTGGGTCTTGCACTCTGAGGAGTGATGAGATCTCTGCTTTCCTTCCCTCTCTTCTCAAACTCTGTTCTGCCTCACTTCCTTCCCCTTCTTTCTACTTTCTCCCTCTCGGACTTATTTAACTCTCTGTGTACGGGGTCATCAGAGGATAGAGGTAAGAGGGGGGTAAGGCGCTAGAGAGGGAGAGAGCGGAGAGAAGGGTGTGAAGACAGAGACAGATGGAGGAGAGGAAGAATTGTCTGAGCGTAAGGAAGCGTAAGAAAAGAGATCATGCTAACTATCTGTCACCTTTAGCCCCCTACGGCAGTTCTTAGCATCTATTCCTTTCACTTGGTTGAGGATGTGTGCTCATCACGTCTGCGCTTAAAATGTGTTAATGTGCCTGAATGCACACATACATAATTTAGGCATAACTGTGTCTCTAAATGTGTGTGTGTGTGTGCGTGCATGCGTGCGTGCGTGCATGCGTGCGTGCATGCGTGCATTTGTGTGCGTGTGCATGTGCCTACAGAGCTCTTTCTACCCAGCTGATGTGAATGACATCACAGGTCAGGGAGGTAGGTCCCCTCATATCGGGATTATACTGCAGCTGCTCTCCCTGACTGTAATGACTGGGGCAATGGCAATAGGAGACTTCATGTGGGTTTGTGCTTGCTTTCACTCAGGTGTTATTCTAAGAATTAAAACCACATTTGAAGAACATCTTGTTGTATTTCATATAAAAGAAGTGCAAAAGCTCCACTTACTTTCCCCAGAAGTAAAGGACACCGTGTCTCACTATATGAGAACACACACACACATCCCTATTTCATCCCACACGTCCAGTATTCTTTATCTGCTTTCATTAGCCTGTTTATATTGGCACAGTGTGTGGATGTTTATGCTTCATTCTTAACAAATCTAGTTTGAGGAGGAAACAGATGCGGCCACATGGCGAGAGACTGGGGGTCTCTCTCTCTCTCTCTCTCTCTCTCTCTCTGTTCTTTCCATTGCTGTCCTCACCTTTCTCTCTGCCTTTTGTTTTCAATTGACGATGTGTTTCTCTGCCTTGTTAATTCCCTACCTCTCTGTCCACTCGTCTCACAACCCCTTGGACCTAAAACAGCTCATCTCTGGTTTCTCTTCTCCTCTCTTCTCTTTTACTCCTCTCCCATCTCCTCCTCCTCCTCCCATCTCCTCCTCCTCCTCGTCCTTCTCCTTCTGTGTCACACAATCAGAGACTCTCTTCCAGAATACCTGAGAGACCAGAGCCCTCCATCCAGAGCCTGTCTTCCTGTCTGCAGCACACGCTTACACGCACACACACACACACACTGTACACTCAAACACACCTTTAGTTTCACATGAATTCATGCAAGAAGACAGAAAGACACTAACATACACACGTACAGTATATGTCCACAGGGTTGCACGGGCAGACACAATCCTATAGTAACTGCTGCAGGGGGACACGCATTCACAACCTCTCTCCACATTCATGCGATTACTCACACACACCGATGCAGAGACATATTACATACAGTACACATACTCGTGTGCTATAGAACACTTACACACTTACACAGATAAACACAGATAAATACAGAATACACACGTCCATGCACAAAAAGACTCACAGCCGCTATAGCTGTTCTGAACAATTTGCACTTAAGAAAGAGTTCCACCTTTACAGATGGTGTTTCCATCCCCCCCCCCCCCCCCCTTCTCTCTCTCTGTCTCTTTCCACACTTCTCATTTTCCTCCAACAGTAATTCCTTTCTTCCTGTGAGAGTCTTTCTCCTCTTTCTTTCGCTGGAACCACTCCTCTCTTTCTCTATCGCTCCTTTTGTCTTTGTCTAAATGCGACAATGATTGTTTGCCTTCCTTTCTCACTGGTAAAGCTACATTTCTACTTTAGCATTAAGGGGTTATTCATACGCTAGCATCACAGTATATGCATGTAGCTGATATGCACACCCTCAAAAATGTGACATGGAGGCTACAGCAGCTTTGGATCAATGTGGGGAACACAGGACTGGTGAATGGTCAACTTAATGTGTTTTCTCCTTTAAGTTTCTGATGTCAGTGGAGATTGTCGATAATAAAGACATAAATTGTGGGAAGCTCTGTAATCTTCTCTTTTTCAGGTGCGCATGAAAGAGAGATTCATATTCAGGCTTAATACTCTTTCCCACACAACTCCCCCAAATATTGTAAACATCAATATGTATGTGTTTGCATATGCATCGAGAGATAAAAACATGACGAAAACCACCCCGAGCGCTCTACGCCACTCACCGTAAAAAAAAGTATTTTACCAGCATGAACCTCAGAGCTTCGTCATCAAAACACTCAACAGCCACCTCTGGCAGCGTGCTCGCTAACTCCACTTTCCGCTTGCTGTGAAGAAGTGATGTACAATGTGCGGTGTATGGAAGTATCTTGTTATTTTTATGATACTGCTTTTGATTGTGGTTAAACCGGACAGCTGGCGATTGTTTAGGTTTCGGGAAAATGATCTGTCAACCTAGAAGGTCAATTCAAGAAAAACCGAGACTCCCTACTGATTACCATAATCTCACCTGTATTCCTTCTAATTTAGTTTCCAAAATTGCCTCTATCGTTCCGCTTAGCTCTTCATTATTTCTTTCTCCATCACTTTTCCTTCAGGACCATTGTAGGGCCAAAGGGATATGGAAACGGCACGGCGGTCGTGAACTTTGCTTACTTTCACTTTTGATGAGTTTTCTTTTCTCAACAGCTCCTTTCCACATATTCTCCCCATGTTTTTTTTCGTCCCCACTTCATTTAGTATCATTATCTGTTTCCTCACTTCTTTCAATCTCTTTCCACCCTTCATTATTTTTGTTATGATTATGCCGTGTGTCATAGAGTGCTTTCACACCGTCAGTTCAGTTCATTTGTTCTGTACTTAGGGGGGAAAAGAGATACATAGTTGCATGTTAGTTCTGGTGAGTTTTGTGTTCACACTGTATTACTATCAACAAACTAGAAGACTTACACAATGTCACTGTGATTTGCATTAATTAGACAGTTTCTGGGACTGTCATAATCAGCCCTCTGGTGGCCAAAAAGGGCGTACAATGAAATAACTGATTACGAGGTTGATCATTTTTATTATTAGCCGTGACTGCAACTGGAGACATGACTAGTGTTACCTGCAACGTATTGGATGTCCCCCCATTTTGCCTCCCCGTTGTAGTTTCATTTCATCCCTCCTCCCTTCTCTCCCTCGGTCTCTTCCGACCTTTAACTTTTCTCCGCTTTTCTGCCCAAAATATCCATCTTAGACTCAGAAATAAGCTTCTGACTTTCATATCTGTTATTTCCTTGCCTCAAAGGTTAAGTTCAGCGGCTTATCGCGGATCTTCTCTCTACTTGCTCTGTTTTAACTGAAAAATAACGAAAAAGAAATCCAATCCAACCCCACCACTGTCTCTCTTTCCTCTCTCCTGTCAGTGGCTGCAGGGCTCTGTTAGCATTCTGTTGAGGTGCTTCCATTAAATGTCACCTAGCTGGAGATGGAGAGAAGGGGAGAAATAAATGAATGGGTTCATTTTCTTATGCCACTGACTGTCTGTTAATGTCTGAGGAATCCAATACTCCTATCTGATCTATGACAGACTTTGACTCAGATAAACAAAAAACATGCATGCAAGGCAAAGGTGCTTAAAACCACCCACCCTTTACCCGCCTAATTCCAAATGTTACGCTCCGGATTGATTTCTTGCTTCATTGCTATTCTGCGCCTGCCTGTTTGTCGTCACGCTCATGTTTAAATGGATTGTTTATAAAGTTTAAGGTAACATAAGAGTTTATGTGTCCAGACAGATGGTGCGCGGCTAATGGAGAGAAACTGACCTTTCAGCTAATGGAATTACAAACTGCCCCCATGATCTGTCTGTTACTGATGTGTGTGATAGGGAGACGGTGTTTTACAGCGAGTTGAGTTTACAGTGTGTATCGGCTTGTGTCCGAGCATATGTTTTTTGGGGCGGGGGGGGGGGGGGGGGGGCCCACATGGGAGTCAAGGCCTTGCATTGTTCACTACTCGCTTTCACTAAGCAAGCGGACTTCATGGAAGAATTTGAGTCATACCAGTGTCTTAACGAGTAAAACAAACTAAAACAATCCTAGGAGGAAAGGGCAGAGGCATTTCTGCCATTTGCACTCACTCCTGCTTAAAAATGTTCAGTTGTGTTTACACCAGAAGAAAAAGCATTCCGCAAATACATTTAGTGGCGAGAAAACCCCGAGTCAGAAATACACATCTGTCTCCAGGAAGTCATTCATTCAAAAATCAATCAGCACGAGCCACTGTTATCTTAAATTGAACTGGGAATGCATATAAGCAGTTATAATGGAATTTGTTTCTACGGTGATTTGTTAGGTTGTGTTTGGACTCTTCATTGTCCTCACAATGCATGATGATAAGCCCAAGGCTTCCTCACATTGAACACTGTGAGGACATAGCAGTAGACATTATAGAGCTTTCCTATCATGTATTTGTCTTTTCCACAGAATGTGAGAGTTTTTCTGTTGCTCTCGACCCCTCCACTTTTCAACACCTCTATGTAATTCGCCATTCTGCTCTTCCTTCCTCCCATCACCCCATCTTTATTTCCCTGCATTGCAGCAACCTCCGGTAACATTTAGGGATCTATTTTACCACTGCAGCCATAAAGACCAGTGATAGTGTGTATCCAAAAAAACACCTCCAATCCCCTTTTGTTGATATAGGTGACAATGTGATGTGTGCAAAGTTAAATTAAGTAAAGTATAAATTGGTTGATGTGGTGATTAAACATGTCTTCTCATATTGCTGGTCTCTTATATTCATGGGAGGAAAGTAACTAAGTACATATACTCAAGTACTGTACTAAAGTACAATGTTTTGATGTGCTTGTACTGTACTTTACTCGATCGTTTCTACTACTACTCCACTACTTGTTAGAGAGAAATATTGTACTTTAGTTATTCTTTGTTTTATTATCTTCCCTAAAAATGTGATATTCTTATGAAATACAATACATACTTATGTCTTACAATAATCTTTCAATCACAGTTGTTCACTAAATAGAGGCATGCCTAGACAGCCTTCTCCAAAGTAAATTTGTGGTTCATGATTTTCAGAGTTAAAGTTTTGGATATATATGAAAAGTCAAGTTGTGTCATGTTTTCCATGCAGACTTATAAAGACAATAAAACCAAAATGTGAAGTTAGCGATACTGGTGTAGGCTAAGAACATTTATGAGGTAACTATGTTTACCTGCAAAGATGTCAAAATATTTATATAAAGAAGTAAACTGAGTTATTCCATTATTTCTATCTGCGACCTGAATAGTTTGCTCGACCTGCATTGGCGTTTGTCTCCTCGTCTTAAGTACAAAACAGTGATGGAGGGTTGATTCCTGTCCATTTTGTGGTGTGAAGGCCTCAGGGAGAACCAGCAGTCCATCAGCATGTGGTAGACAGAAAGGTGACAGAAAATATATATTTCTCTGCTGTACTAGTCTCTCACAAAAGAAATGCTCATTGTTTCACAGCAAAGGCAGCGAAAACCTTTCAGCTGTTGTTGAAATTGCCCTGATGAAATCTTTAATTGGCTTTCACAGTGTTCATTTATCATATTAATTATTTTCCCTCTAAATTACAAACAGTACATCAGTTCACCACGGCTGCCATCCGTAGCGCCAACAAGAAGATCATTTACATACAAAATGCTTCGACATCAGAATCTTTCCAGCCACAAGCTCCTGTTATTTCCAGATTACTGGGACTTTTCATCTTAACAGTGGCATTTTATTTTTACATTACTTGACATCCTTGTATCCTCCATGACATGTTTGATGCATGAGCGATATGCTTGAAGCCCGGTAACTAAAGAAATCTCTTAATTTTGCTGTCAGATGCTTGACGGATGAAAATAAATGGGAATGGGTATTCCAGATCACATGTTGATCCCAAGTTAGGCCTAAAGCTTACCTTGCTTTATTGTCTATTTTAGTCTAAATGGGACCACTATTTGTTAAATTAACACCATGCTGTTTTTAGGAAGACTTCCAATTGAGACCATACGCTCATGAAGGTACATTTTTACTGAGGTGATAAATCGAATTAGAAGTAGGGTCATCTTTCTCATGGACTTCTATACAATCAGACTTTTTATAACCCGTGGAGTCGCCTCCTGATGGCCATAAGAATGAATACAAGTTTAAGGCACTTGTGAATTGACTTGGGTTAAGAACAGCAAGTGCTTTTATTGCTTTCATAAAGAAAAAAAGGATATACTTTACGTTCTTTTACGTTTTATCCACATTTGCAGTGGTGGGTTAAATGTATAGTTTGGCAGCAAAATGGCGTGCTTGCCTTTTCCGAAAAGGAGAATGAAGCCGCTAGAACCGTTTCCCCCGAAATCAACCAGACTCTTAAGCATGTAAACGGGCTGCACTAACAGCTGGCTGACAAACACCAGCTAAATCCGCTTTTTTCACCCACAGCCACAAAAAAATCTGCAACTAATCACAATCTTACCTACTTATCAAAAGAAATGAATCCATAAATTTAGCCAAAACAAGGAAAGGAAAACCTTTAACATATGTTGGCTCAGCAGATACAGTTTAAAGGAAAACAGAGTGCATGAAAACAATGTCAATTTGACAGCATTGGTTACATATCCCCCTCAAAAATAGACGTATAGAAATACATTTCCAAATTCTATGAAACAATGTGAAATGAGGGTGAGAGAGTCCGTAATCTACTGGGTGAAATACAGAAACAAGACGTATGTATATATGCCTTGAGGTCTAGTCCTGTAAACCTGATGTGCAGTGTGTCTAATCATAGTATGTATGAATATAATCTATATGCAAATGTTGTGTACATGCATTTATGTATCCTTTCCATCCCACTTAATTCTGTCATTAATTATTCATCATTGGACTCATCAATGTGGGGTTTTTGTTGTTGTTTTTCATCGTCCCTTTTCTTTAGACGTTGTGTCATGTACTTGCTTTTGCAACAAAGGCATCCATTCATCCCAAAAGTGTGTTTGAATTAGACAGAAGAGAGGAGCGTGCAAAAGAGAATCGGAGAGAGTGAAGAAGGGAGGGGGGGGGGGGGGGGGGGGCGAGGGAGACACTTTACAAGCTATCGTCTTTCTCATGCTGGATTGCAAGCATGTTCGTCCTGCGTTACCATAGCAACAGCACCCCATTAGGTGGCAGGAGAGTGAACGAATGAACGGGCAGGCGTGCGGACAGGAACGAGAGAAGGGGAGAGGAGAGAAGGTGGGGATGGAGAGATGAGAGATGAAATCGCATGAAGAGTGGGGAAAACACACAAGTAAGCACAGTGCTGCCCTTTGAAGGAAAAGGAGATAAGGGAGCAAGGAGGCTGTGAGAAGTAGGTAGTGGTGCTGAGAATGAGAGAGAGGAGAGAAGAGGTAGAGGGAGATGTGAATGACAAAGTGCTACGGTAAAGTCGATAGCTGTCCCATGTTTACCTTTTTCTTGATGCATTTCTTGAATGAAACTTTTATCAGGAAGTGTTTTTCAGACTGTAGCTTAACATCAATCATGAGGACAAATCAGGATAATTGACCTGGAATTACTTAGTATGAAAACATTAGAGTATAAAACGACTTATTTTATTTTATTAGTCCTGTGGAAATGCTGAATTGTTGCAGTAGGATACAGGTAATTCCTCTCCCCTCAATGCTTTTTTTTCTTCACAAATCTACCCCCGCACTCCTTTTCCTGTCCGTGTGTACACATGGCACAGTGTTATTAATACACACTGGGAGGCAATGGAATAATCTGACAACTGGCACAAAGAGGAGAGGGCAGGGCAGGAGAGTAAGAGAGTAGAAGGAGGGAGCAACATGATGGACGAACAAGCAAAGGAGATACGAAAAAGTGAATGTTGGAGCAGAAGGTGGAGAAAAAGCGGGAAAAGAATGAGAAAGTATTTGGGAGAGAGGAGATCGTGAAAGTGGGGTGAGAGATAGAAAGAGTGAAATTAGATCGTTGGAGTGAGGAGAGGACAGGATGAGCGAGGATGATGCAAAGCAAAAAAGAGTGAAAGTGTGCTGGAACGGGGGGGATATGACAGCTGAGTCTCTCATGGCGGCTGTAGAGCAGAAATGGGTTTTCAGATCACTCTCATGCACTCTGTGCCAATTTACATGCCTCTATGCCACCTACAGGTGGCACAGGGGGGAGGTGAAGAGGATAGGAGAGAGCAGCAGGGAAGGAGAGGAGAGCTGCTGCAATGTATGGAGGGTAGACAATGCTAGGAGAGGAGGGAAGTGGGAGAAGGGATGAGATGAGAGGAAGCGAGGGAGGTTTGAAAGAGAGGGAAGGGGAATGAACAAAAAAGGAGGCGAAGAACAGAAGCGGGAATAGAAGAAAGAAGTAATATTCTACACACAATGTTGTGACATCCTTTTACTGCAGCACAGGCGTCAGGGTGGATGAGTAGGCAGAAAAAAGCCCAGGACCTTGACTAGCAGGGTTTGTGTCCTGCATCCTCCTTATGTTCGGCTCAGGCAGCTAAAAAGTACGGTTATGGGTTGGGGAAAGATGGTGATTTTTGGTTCAGTTAGGCTGACGCAAGAACTGGTTGGTGAATCTAGCTGTCAGTCTCTGCGGGTAAAAACATTGGCAGAGAACAGTTTGCAGATTGTTCATAAACGTTTCCTTTCTACGTTGAATTAAAAAGAGAGAAATAACTTGAACGTCATTTTTATGTGACAGGGTGAGGAGGAAGGGGATGAAAAAAAGAGAAGGTTCCAAGAGATTTGGTGACGGACAGAAATTACAAGCAAAACGACAGCAACTTCTATTATTAAGCTGTAAATATGTAGTTAATGTGAACCCCAGGCTAAAAAAGCTGTCTCTCTGTCCGCAAGTCTAATAAGAACAAGGCTGAGGACCACACATCGTGCTGATTTCCTGTGATGAAGCCATGTCGCTGCTTCACTATATAGTCAATATAGTCATCGCAAATGAGATGCCGGCAAGGCAAAAAAAAAAAAAAAAGCAGCAGCATATCTCTTATTTTAGGGTCTTTTCTTATGTAATTGTCAACATCTGTGCGTAACAATGTGATTTTACACTCTGTCCCTTGAAGTGTGGCAGAGAAGCGATGCTAAGGGTTTGGTAATTAGATGAAGTGCTCTCTCGTTCTCTCTATCTCTCCCTGACTCTGCTTTGCATTTGTTCCCCCTCTCTCTGTCTCAATCACATAACATGACTATCTCCGTGTGCTCGTTTGCCTGTTGTCTCCTCTGCCGGTACCCTCTGGCTCCCTCTCATTCTGACAAACTAGGACATGAAAATAAGCCTTCACCGTTGCCAGGAGAATGCTAAATACAGGGCCTCTTTTCTTGAGCAGTGCCTCTTTAATCAACTTCCTCTTATCTCTGCCTTGCATCCCTTGTTTCTCTCTTTTCAGAATGTAACGGAGGAGGAATCTGCACACCGCCAACGTCTTCTCCTCTCAACGCTCTTCCTCCTCCGTCCTCGCGTGCTTGTTCATTCGTCTGCCGTCGTGTTTCTCACTCTCTCTCCCTCGATCTCTGTCGGTCCTCTCACCACCGTGCTGTATCTTTTTTCTGTCTCATTTCCTCATGCTTTTCCTTGCTTTGCCCATCGCCTATCTCCCTCTTGCCTCGCTGTCTTTCTTCTTCGCTGTATCTCATCCCTCTTTGCTCACCAATTTCCTGCATCCCCTCTCCCTTTTTACACGTCTTCCTCTTCCGTCTACCTCCTCTCTCAACCCTCTGCGATTGGCTTGCTGCTCTCAGTAATAGTAACTCCATAATTTATACCAGCAAGATATCGAACTGAAAACAATTCCTGTCAACGAATCGCCACCATCAGGGGACTTGCCCCTGGAGTTGGAGTAAATATGGGATCATTTACCAGGGAAGTGGTGTTATAAGCATGACCCAGCTTTACACTGTGAAAACGCCTAAGTAGAGATAACATCAATCTATATATTTTTTGGTGTACAAATGCACAGTATCTATAGGTCACCTCATTTTATAAAGAGGTTTATATTTGTGTACATGCTTGAAAGAGAGTGAAACTCCACCTGACTTGTCATAAATAACCACATTCTCCTCATTTCTGTCTATACCCCTTCCTTTTACCGAATCTAACTTTGTTGTTTCTCTATCTTTTGTTCCTGCCCGTTCTTAGTTTCCTGCTTCCACAGCAATATCCATTATGGTGCATGTGTGTGGTATTTATGTCTTGGCTAATAAATCCCAGTTCAATGGATTCAGGCCAGACTCCTATCGACTCCATGCTTGCTTAGCATCAATTAAGTTTGCCGTGAACCACGAGGCCGTTTTCTGTGCTATCATCTCTGTATTCTCACCCTCCGTGTCTCAGTGGTTTCTGTTTCTTACCTTTATTTTACGCTCTGCTTTCCAGCTTCCTCTCCTTCCTTCTACTCTGTCTTTCCTTCTTTGTAAACATCAATGTTGACCCTTCTGTCTCTCCGACTCTCTCGACTCTCTCTTACTGATTTGACCTCTGTGTGTTTTGTACTTTTAAAAACAGGGACTAAACTCTTCGGTTGTGTTCGAGAACTCAAACCGAGTGGGTTATGTGATAAGAGTGTTGTGCTTGTCGTCATGTCTTGGAGCAAGGCCGAGTCCTTACATCGGCAGGTCAGACGTCTGATCCTTTGCTGCATGTCATCCTCTCTCCCTCCACCTCATCTCATCTCATCTCATTTCCATGTTCTCCAGCAGCCTGATGGTCTGAACGGGCCATTACAATGAAAGCGGTAAAAAGAGGACAAAGTTAAGGTTCACAGCATAATAATCTAGAGATACACTGTCTCTCATGCTCAGCTATCTCTCTCGCTGTCTGTTAGAGGCTTTATATTTTTGGATTGTCTGTCCGTCCGGTCCTTCTCAGCCCGGTCCGCCCACGCCTTCATCCTTCTTCAAATTTGGCAGTAACGTCTACTTGCACTCGAGGTTGAATTGATGAGAATTGGGTGGTCGAAAATCACTGTGACCTCGCAACAGTAAGGCCATAACTCAATAATGCATATGCTAATAATGACAATTGCTTTATTAGATAGAATGTTGAAGTGTTGACATTTTGGACAGACTTGGATGTAAACTGCAACGTGACTGGTTGCCGGAGGCAGACAACACGAGGCAGTAATTCTAGTTTGCTGTATTGTTGTTTTCCCTGTTCCCATCACATTCTCGTCCACCTCCATGTCTCTGTGTAAGTAAAGGCCACAGACAATTACTCTGTGAAAGGGGTCAAACTCATGTCAAGCACTAGTCCTCCCACTCTCACTCAACCCCCACCACCCCCAACCCTTTATTGCCCTCTTTCTTTCTCCCACTGTGGTCAAACATTACACCGCCGCTATCAAAGAGGATCGGACCAGCAGCCACTAACATGTCGGGTCGAGCCCTCGCTTTCGCGCCTCCACTTTCTTCTTCTCCCTTTCCTTTTCGTGACTCTGTGTTCCTCTTCTTTGTGTTATCCTTATCATAATAGAAGGATTAAATGATGTGTTAAGCTGAGCTATATTGCGGATGTCCAGGGGATGTTACGGAGTGGCTTAAACATTGCCCCTATGAATGAATGTGTTAAAAGGGTAAAGGATTTCTCAAATCCCAGAGACACCCTGCCAGTTTGGGAGCACTGATAAGACCAAAGGGCAGGAGACAATTAAACCTGAGGATTTGATCCATGTAGCCGAGGCAGATGGGGAAACGAGAAACTGAGAAAGACTATGTGATAGACGTAGTCGCCAGACTGAGAGACAGGCTAACATATCGGGAAGGCAGAAGAGGAGACAGATTGACAGACTCAACAGGTTCCCTCTACACCTGGCAACAAAGTAAAATGCATCTCATATCCAGAGGTGATTTAGCTGGATTATATTTGCCCATGGGATTAAATTAGTTTCTGCTATAAACACAGCCGTCTCCGTTCTCCCACCAAAACACAGGTGTCACTTCCTGTTGTATAATTTGCTTCTTTTCAAATTGACAGGACACAACTTGTATTGGATAAGTATGCTGACCATCAATGTTTTACAAGCAGAGATTTACATATCCCCACATCACCCGCTTGTTTTTCCTGTGCTACTTGGTTATTCTCACACAGAGTTGTTTACAATTCATTTCTATACATTGGTCAATGTGAAGTTCTTCTTTCAATTTTACTAGATGCACAGGGCCCGAAATGAATAAGCTTTCTGACTAAACAAGACGACAGCCGTGCTAGCAGCTTTGTGAGGCTATGCTTATAGGCACAGTGGTGCTTCAAGCTAACATGCTAACATCAGCATGCTGACATAGCTGCAGTGACAATGCTGAGATGCTGAGGTTAAGCAGGTATAATGTTTACCATGTTCACCACCTTAGTTTAGCGTGTTAGCATGCTAAGAAATGCTAATTTGCTGTAACCACAAAGTACAGCTGATGCTGATGGGAATGGCATTAGTTTTGCAGGCATTTAATCATAAATCAAACTGATAATAGAAGTAGATGAAAAGATAGAGATTTACCAAAGTTATTACTATTAAATCGAGGGGGAAAGTCAGAGGATCACCAAGTCGGTAGGATTCATCCTCTGGGGATCATAAATATCTGTAGTCATGCTCTGTTTAATGCTTTAAAAGTTATATTTAAGAGTTTGATTGCAGTCATGTAGAAGTTAATGCAGCTGTGGATCAATACTGTAAGCATTTGTTTCCCCCCTGAGTGTAGTAGGATGCTGGCAGTACAGTTTTAATAATAGGGTGTAAAAGATCATGTCCTCTTTTTGTCCTCATGTCTCCTGATGATGATTGAGGAAACAAAAGGCCGGCGGACGAAGAGAATAATCCCTGTGGAGCCGGAGATATACAATGAAAGAAAAGACAGCACGTATTTCATAACTACCATCACAGATTGTTTTTGTGTTACAGAACAGCTCGTTTTGTATTGTGTCCTGCTTAATTAGTGATTTTATCAGATTCAAGAGACCTGACCTGTGCCTCAACAAATTGATGCCTCAGTGTTTGGAAATCACACAAAAGAGATATAAAGGTTTGATCCCATTGTAACACATTAATTATGAAGCTGTGAAATTAGATGTTTGAAGATGGGGTTTTACCCATCATGCCTGACAAAGACAGTAGAGGATTACATAAAACACATCATTCAAAAAAAGAGTAATTGAATTATTTTATTCATTATTATGACTTGAATCTTAATATGTGTGTCTGTGTGTACTGCAATGTGAATGATCTCAAGGTTCAAACCATGTCATGTGAAATCATCTCCCTGCTGGTTTCCGTTGAAACACGGTGTACCTCTCCTGCACTGACATAAACACATTCCTTTAATTCGAGTTTCAAATGTTGCATTAAATTGCCCTTTTTAGTTCTGGAGTGGTACGAATGTCCCGTGGGGAATCTGTACTAATATTTGATATGTTAATATTTGTTTTGCTTGAATGAATAATGCAGAGAAACTAACGAGAGGATTGGCACAGACTGGTGTTTGTACTCATAATGATTGTTCTCTGAAGGCTTTTATTTCTCCCTTTGTGGCCTTTGTTTTTTTTTTGAGGCTCCGTATTACCATTAATACCGCTGTTAGCAGCATCACTAATTCATACACACATATACAAAAGCAAATATGCATCGATACTTGCACACATATTAGTTTTATGGAAAACAGTATTACAAACACCATTTCACTGCATCATTCTCTCTTTCTGCACATTTACGCAGGTAGATGCAAACACGCAACGACTGTGACGCTTGAAGGACACAGAAGCATCTCACCAAAACTCAACAATATTTTGCATAGCACAACAGAAACGCACAAACGGTTGGTAACGTTTGATGTACATACAAATTCTACAGCTACCGGGCAGAACAAAGCACGCAGCAAAACAATCAGAGCTTGATTGTAATTCTCTGTTAATTCCCATAATCACCGTTATAATAACATGCTGCTAATTCTGTAGACTTTGGCCTTTGTGCTGCAATTAAGAACAACAATGGTGATTACCATAATCACGTTTGAAAATACACTGGCCTCAACATTTTACTTGTATGCACTCAGTGCACTATTCACTATAAAATGCATTCTAAGCTGTCGGTTATTTGAATAATAGTTTATATCTGATATATCTGAGGCCTCAATGACATGTCAGTCAGGTCTTAACAAGTAGGTCTAACTGTGCTCTTCTGACCTGAGTATTCCTATCTCGTTTCATGTGATCTTTTGTACTTATAATTTAACAGATCCAAAGACATTAGACAGAGACAAATACAGTGGAGGCAGAAATACTAGATTTGAATTCATATGTGTTTACTCCAGCCCAATAGCTCTCTGAATTAAATTCACATTGGAAAATTCTGCATCCCAGCATTTACCAAAGGAAGCAGTGTGCCCTTACCAGTTGAGCCAGTACGATCATTCATATCCATACTTTAAATAAGTGTAATTAATTGTAGTTATGTGTATTGTAAAGATACAGTACAGGAGGTGTTACAGTACATTCAAAGTGTATTTATCACAAACACAAGTAATATGTGAGATAATATGCAATAAGATGTGTTTATAAACTAGAGAAAATGTATAAAAGGAAAGAAAAATCATGTTACAGTCAAATAAAAGTAAAATGCACATACACCATAAGTGCATATATGCAAAGGATTCATTGAAACCTGTGGTGGACACATGCTCACATGCACTACCAACATATTTAAATGAAAGAAATGCTATTAAGCCTCATGAAAACAGCCCGGAAGATGAATTTGACAGAGGTCAACAAACTAGCCAAACGTCACCACAAAGTGTTGAAGGTAGATCAAAAGACACAAATCCAGTTAAAAAGCAATAGAATGAATTATTGCGTTTCATATGTAAATATATGCATTAGGTTGTTTGCCCACTAAGGACTAAGCAAGGCAAATAAACTGCCATTCAACTTTATTGCAGCTTTCTACCCGGAACATGAAGCAGCTTCACCCTGATTGTTGTGTGTTGTGACTGACCCGTGTAGCCACATCATAGTTTGATAGATCTTTGTCTAATGAGGATGGAATATCTTTGACCTGTGAGCTTGCTCTAGAGTCAGCTGAGTACCGTAAATAAACACTTATTAGCACACTTGTTTTTAATTAACTGGCTCAAAACAATAATTAGCATATGATTTTTATTAATATGGACGTGGACCACCAGCATCACTCATTAAGTAAAGGGATTGCTGACTTGTTTTGCTGCTCTCCGTCTGATTTGATATGACATGATAAACCGTGAAGAAAAACAGGGGGGGGGGGGGGGGAGGTTAATGATGCATAATGACGAACTGCTACCTCTGCCGAATGGATAAAAACAAGTATTCTCCCGAAGCAAAAGATAGGCATTCTGATGTGTTGATGTTTACAATCTTCGGAACTTCAAACTTTGAAGTTTGACTATATGCTCTGACAGAAGTGGAACTCCTGAAGATAAACCTTTATCTTAAGAAATCAAGGTTGTCAGCTACATAGTATTTAAAGCTGCGTCATCAATCGTAGAAAGTGTGCTTTTGCTGCACTGCAAGGTACCTCGGTTCTTTTTCAGAATTTACCTACATTAGGTTTTGACAAAAAAAAAAGCGAATAGATTCAAGAATACCCCATATCTTTCTTATAGCTGAGGCAATTATAGGGGACACTGCTTAATCAGCTGAATTCGAGAGGCCTAAAAGGATATTATCAGGTTGACTTATGCCCCCAATCCTATAGCTGTATACCACGAAAGTAGAAATGATATTGTCGCAGACCAATGATAAAGAGCAGCCTCTAAAGGAAGGAGTTAGATAAAATAGTCTGAAGATTAGATGGGAATTTGCCAATGGGATTAAAAAACTAGGGGTGTAAGGAGTTATTAAAGAAGTCTTCATTGGTGATAAAAATGAACAATAATTAATTGTACATATGAGGCGTGTTCATTAAGCTAGCTTTAATGGACCGGACACAACAGTATTCATTCATTCCAATGGAATCGCAGCAAACAGTGGATTCGCTTGAGGAGGCCAATTATATCTGTGCAAATGTGCCGCTAAGAGCTTAAATTTGGACAACTTTTATATTCAGTGTGCTAACTGACTGTTGGCAAGCTCAGAGATTTACTTTCCCTTTCAATAACTTTTATTGAAGGAAAAGGTGGAAGTAAATGGAACAATAGAGATAAAATAGAGAGAAACTACGGAAGCTAGACACATCTTTACATTTCATGTTATGTTTTCCCCGATGGCATTTTAAAATCGACATATGCAGATGACGGATAATGTGTTAAAGCAGATGCTGTGGGTGTGCTTCAGCAGAGAGGGAGAAGGATCCTTTTTTTTTGAGAATATGTAGAAAGGAAAGAAAGCCTCTGTGCCCCATAGTGAGCTTCTGTAGCGGTTTGTCTTTTTGAATCAATAGAGAAATAAAGTGGAAGAAAATTATTAATATTCATATCAACACCATCTCAACCTCCACCTGATCTGCTTTGAACCTCCTTTTGTTTCCCGTTACATGACCATGTAGACAAGAATACTAATCCAAATCGGTGTGTGCACGTGTGTGAGCTTTAGTGTTGCTAAAAGGGTTTTTATTTTTTATATGCGTGTGTGTGTGTGAGAGAGAGTAAATGTTTTTGATTGACAGCTCTGCGCCAGTGGGGTTAGTCCACTGCTGAGAGTAGACCACTGGAGAGGACCAGGAATCAGCATGAAAGCAAGAGAGTCTACACACACACACACACGTGCACATTTGAAACATACTCAAATAAAGCTCATTAAAGTCACCACTAAAAGTCTGAGGTATCTCTGATGATTCAGTAACTCAAGACTCATCGTCTTATTGTTCATTTTACAAACACATGCTGTCTCATACTCAGTCAGAGGTCAAGTGTGCAATAGTGATGTATGAATAACTCACATTAAACTAGCTTCTATTCAACATTTAGAGGCACTTGACCAGCACATTTCAATTAGCCGACATACACACTCATCAGGTGAAAGCGCTCATCGGGCACTGACAAATACATGCATTTAAACTCTTCACAAGCTGAATGCATGCGCTTTATGTGACCCTTGTATTCTTTAATGATAGAGGATGATGTATATTCAACTGATGCTGAAGCTACCACATACCAGCACCTCGTCAACAAGTTATATCGTGTTTATTTAACCCTTACAAACATTGATGTGTAAAAATGAATCTAAAATCATTGTATATACTGTATATTTATGGTTGCAGACTCTCTCTCCACCTCCCTACGCTCATATTTTGAGTGTAATTAATTCATCAACAAAGACACACAAAAACGCACAATAAACAAACTTTTGTTTCATCCAGATATAGTGATTATATTGTTAATGTGAATTATTTTTGCCGTGATAATTGTGCAGGGATGCTGTGAGAGCCATACTTGTGACAGAGGCAGGAGCTCTGTTGTCGGTCTTCATGCTAAGCTACTGTTAGCTAAGCTAAATGGTTGTCGCATGGCTCAAGCTTCATATTTACTTTACAAACATGAGGGTGGTATCAATCTTCGCATCAAGCTCTTGGTATGATAGCAAATAAGCTGTTTAATGAATGTGAGCAATGTGGAGGCCATGGATAATGCAATACGAGCAAATTGTGTGTGTGTGTGTGTGTGTGTGTGTGTGTGTGTGTGTGTGTGTGAGAGAGAGAGAGTCTGTACTCCCTAGATAAGAATATGCTGTTATTGCTGAATAAAAGCCCTTTAGAATTGGCCCTGTGGGAAAAGTGGACACAGTTATCAAGGAGCCCGAGATCCTGACAAGACGTCAAGAATGTAGAAATGATATAACATGAGGATGAATAAAAGAAAACATCTATAACATTATCTTTCATTAATTCTCTCTCTTGCTCTCTTTCTCATCGTCACACTCCCACATGCTTATGATATTGGATTGCATACAATAGAGAGACACTCTGAAGCTCTTTCTCTGTAGTATTTACATGAAACCAGAACTAGGAAAAATGATTAAAGCTGGATTATTTTCTAACAACAAACCGCAGACTTTTAGTTTGACTCATTTCTGCCGTGACTAACACGACATGTCTTCTGTAAAAAAAAACAGCAGGAGTCAACATTAATCAGCACGACGCATGTACGGAGTTTTTGACTGTGTTCTTCCAATAGCTAATATTTCAAAGCTGCTATTGGAATTTTGAAATAATACATTATGCAGTAATCCGACGTCAACCTGAGAGGTGTTTTCCTCCATTAAATATAACAGATGTTTTGCCAAGATTCGACGATCATTCGACTGTACATCAAGACAGTTCAGAATGTATTATATAAATGGTAGTCCAATGAGTTGCATGAGATGTTAGACATGCCAGGGATCAAAGGCTACAAATATATTTCCCTTGATTTGACTTCCATGCTGTGATTTGATGTTGTTTAGAAGAAGACTGTTGGAGAAGGAGGTGTGGGCAGCAGGATATTTATCAGAAGGAGCATCATCACAACCTTCTTTTGCCCCCATTGATATGTCTATTCCAGCTGTAGACATATTTAGCTAAATGCTGCTTCTTTTTGATCCAAATCCCATGATTCTTCTTCTTCTTCTTCTTCTTCTTCTAAAATTCATCAGCCCCTTCATGCATGGATATATAAAGATAACTGGATACAGCATCAGATGTGGCACACCATTCATTCTGATGAAAGTTGCTCTTTGGAAGCAAGACGAGTTTGACATTCAAGTATAAAATTCAGATTAAATCACCTGGATTTTTACGACTGTTCTCCGCACCATTGGCCAGTAGAGCAAGCTCTGTAGCGTTTCCTTTCACCCCGTTTCTCAGCCTTTGGTCCAGCCTGCTTCTCAGGAAAATAACTCTGGATTCGGCTTTCAGTTCATTTCACAACTTTTAGGACCTGTCGATTTATAAAAGGTCTATTAATGTAGTCGTCCTAGTAAGATGATTTACCAAAAAAAAAGAAACTGACACAGAAATGCATTTTCTGACACAGTTCGAAGACTCGAAGACAATTTGCTTTTCTAAATAGGATGATAATACATTTATTAGTTCAAATTTAGTTTGCTTTCGGGGAATGGTAAGCACTGGTTGTCTACAAGATGCTTGTATTGTGTTGAAAGTATTTTTTTTTAATAGAAAACTTTGTACCTACTGGCTGCTTGACAGTTCTTCTTTCTCCATAACAAGACAAAGTCTCAGCCAGTATAGCAGTTCTATCTATGTATACTAGTCTAAACCATGATGGGAAAAGAAATTTAACACTCATGATGCAGTGCTTCGATTCCTGACAAAGACTTGTCTCCCGAAGGTGAGATCTGTGCAGGCCAGGCAGGTCAGCAGCAGAGTGCAAAATCAACAGCGGAAACCATAGGTTGAAGTAGTTTCTGGTGGCACAGCAGCTCAGCAAGTACAGCACATCAACAGCTGGAGGCAACGTGTCTAACTGAGCAGTCTGATTCACTTAGTGGAAGCTGCAAGTTGTCAGTCTAACAGCGTCTTGGTTGCACTCGACGAGTGGTCAGTGAAGGATCAGATGTAGCTTGTGAGAGACACTGGTTCTTTTGGGTGTCTTTGCTCGCCACAAATGCAATTTCCCAATATTTTAGAGAAAGCAAACGATAAAATTCATTAAATCTGCACTTTGAATGCATAAACTTCCTTCAAGGGTATCTTTAGTATAGTCTTAAATTAATTAGTCTTCTATAGTAATGTGGGAGAATGGCTGGTTTATGATAATGCTATTGTTGGCGTATAATATGCTAATTAGTGCTAACGCTTGAATATTACATTGGTGATAGCTATTGACTACTAGCCAGCTAGTTGATAAATATGACTACTTGCATAAGTATCCAGTTTTCGACTCCACAGCTGCAGTAATATTGACTCTGGTTAAAGAGAGAAGCTAAACATCTGCATCTCACACATAACAGCAACAGTGAAAAGAAACAAAGTATATTTACTCAACTAGTACTGTACTTTTGAGGTACTTGTAATTTACTTGAGTTTTTTTCTATACTTTATTCTTTTCAGAGGGAAACGTGTATATACAGTATATACTGTTATATAAAACTGCTTGGATAAGGGTTAATGAAAGAGGATGTTCATGGTCATTTTCTGTGCTATACTGTATAAATGTCACACAGCATTGGCACAGAACGTTTGCTATGAATTAATAAAGCAGGATGCTTGCATATAGATGTCTTCAGAAGAAGAAAAATGTAATAAGTTAAAGGCGTGTAGGTGGTTTCCCCAGAGGGCTGTTTAATGATCACAAATTAGCTCGGCCGTCTGCTGTGCCTGTTATTTTTTGCGTTTATATTCTTTGCCAAATTTTCGATCTATACCACCTCGCCTCTATACTCGCTCCCTGGGCTGGCATATCAAACTGTCAAAATAGTCTTTTTCATGATTAATTCAGTTAATTCTATCAGTACACAGACACATACACGCACGCTCACATTTGTGGCATAATTCATTATGAGACAAAAGGCCTCTCCCTGGTGGTACTGCTGGTACAATGGGCTTTCAACGAGCCATTTAAAGGGCTTCATCTCCTATCATGAGGCCGTAAATTAATATTCCAAAGGTTTTATATCCAAACGGGCATGCATGTGTGGGACTGTGTGTGTGTGTTTATCGTTTTTATCAGTCTCTACAGTATTCTCTTGTGTGTGCAGATGGGTGTATTGGCGTGTGTGCACAGGCATTGTGTGTAATAATGATGCACTGCTTTTTGGCAGCATTGTGCCTCATAAAACAATGGCCATCTTGTGTCATCTATTGTCCCTCTCCGCGATAGCCACATTTCTGCTAATTCGGTTCCAGTTTTGATATGAAATATTACTATAATGTTTATTACTCTAATAGCTGTCTGTTTTCAAATCATCACTACTTCTCATCCATTTTGTCTCAAAAACGGACTAAATGAAAGTCATTATTATAGTGATTTTGTATATATGCACCACACATGCCTTACCACACCTATATACACACACACACACACACACACACACACACACACACACACACACTCATTGACATATTCATTTCTTGTATCCAGGCCATTATTAAACGAATGCATTGAATACTATACCATCTGCTTGCTCTGCTGCTGAATGCAGACTGTGTTCTGGCGTGCTTATGATTTGTTTCCTCTCTGTTTATCTTGATCCGTGCCTCTGTTTTCTCACCTCCTGTCTTGCTGATACCTCAAGGCTGTTGCTCGCTCTCCTTCTTTGGAATCCAGTAGAAATGGTTGGCGGAATAGCCGATTGGTTGGCACTATTGAACGGGTGAGGGAATGCCATGGCCCGCCAAATATTTTGGGTGACTTTTTAGACTTTTTGGCTGGATGGTTGACTGGAAAGCCTGGCTGACCACCAAATGACGTGGGCTGCTTTGTGGTTGACAGACTGGCTGGCACTCTTCGGGCCTGCTGTATGTCTGGGTGATTGAGCTAATGCCTGTGTGACTGACTAGCTGGCTTGTTGTCTAGTTTACTGAATTAATGAATATTGGGCTTGCTAGCTGGACAGCTATCATAGTGTTTAGTTTGCTTACTTGAATGCTTGTCTGTCTGGTAGAGTGATGAATGGCTATTTGTCCATGTAACTTGATCACTGAGTGAATGCTAAGTGCGGCTAGCAGGCATTCTGTTCTAGTTTAAATAAATAGCTGGACATTTTAGGGAATACACTTATTTCTTGCCCAGAGTTATATGAGGAAATTGATACCACTGACATATGTCTGTTAAAATACAAGGCTTGAGTTAGCTTAGCTTTGCGTACAAAACTAGTAACGGCTAGCCTGGCTCTGCCCATAAGGTAACAATGAAATAAACAAGATATAAAATTGCTGTAGCCTTATATTAACAAATAGGTTGATACTATCAATCAAGCTTTAGATCTTTAATTCATAATAATCTTTGAATGTATTTGACTTGAATGCACAAAACTATAATAATTCAAGTTATGCTAGGTCATAAAATATATTGTTTCAACATCAAAAGGTGTAATTTAGTAGTTCACTAAATACTGTGGCAGAGTCATCAGAGGCTTTCTGCTCACATTAGTGGAATTTCCCACATGGTTTAGCTCATACTTTAGGGGTTTCAGCTATTCTGACCATCAGAAGGGAAGCAGAGCCTGGCACGCCAATCCCTGTCCCTGTAGTACGTTGAAATATTTTTTGGTTTGGGGGTTGCTGTTGATGTGCGTATGCGGTTACTCATTGTGTTGCCTTTTTTGATATTAATTCCATGTGTAACACCTGTGTTTATTGGAGTAGTTTGAATGAGTGTTGATGTTCTTGGCATGCTTTGCAGTTATGTGGCATTTCATTTTCATTCATTCTCATTTTTGAGAAGTGTTTGCACTTTTTGTAGAACCCACAGACATCCAACAATACAAGTATATTCATTTCCAGCATTTTGGCTCTCAAACCACGGACTGATGTGACTGAATTTTGCAGGCATTTGGCATCATTTTACAAGCTATCAACTGAAACCATGCAGCGATCTATCAATTGATCACCCTACACACTAATGTGAATGCATTCATAATTATCCAAGAATAGCTATAAGACCCATTCAGGATTCTACACAGTGGGACCAGCATTTGCAAGAAAATATATGTGGTTCAATCTGATTTTTTTTACAAGTCAGCCAGTGCATTTTTTTAAGACAGACAGCCTAACTGGAAAATCATTGTTTGTTCTGCAAATTGGCTTTCTCTATCCGCTGTATGCATTTGATTCAGCAGGAGTCAAATCAATAACAGGCTTTTGTTGTGAGCATTCGTCTCTGCACCTCTCTGTTGGTGAAGAAATGCTGAGTCAAGAGGCAAATAACGCTATTTAGGAATGTTTCCCAAGTCAGCAGTTGATTGGGACCACTTACGTGTGTGTGTGTGTGTGTGTGTGTGTGCGTGTGTGACTGATTCCAGGTGGAATGCTCTTACAATTGGATAAGTTGTTTCTGTGGTGGGATGACTGGATCGTTCAGGTTAAATAATTGGGCTTTCTTTCTTCTTTGTTACACTCTTTGTCTCTTGGCCCTTTCAGTGTACATTTTTCAATATTAATAGAATATATTACAAGCTGTCATTAATGCTTGAACACGGACCGTTCAAACGAGGTTCATGTTTACTTCCAGTCAACATCTGTCATTGACCAATGTGAGTTCAGTGATTTGTTGCACTGCAACAGGAAATAATCTTCTGTCATCTTTTTGTGCACATAGTGACAAGAAACTCTTGATAAATTAAATTGTTGTAACTGATTTACTTTTGTTTCAGAAAATTGCCACTGTAGCTCCTTTTTTCACACCCAAAATGCTGTCAACTTTACAAGAAATACTGCAAATCATACTCTGGTGCTGAGATTGCTTACGTCTTAACAGCCACACCCTCAAACTCTGAGTTTCATCTAATTTGGTCATGACGATCTGGATTACCTTAATAACGTTAATTCAGTGAGACGATGTCTAGAGAGATCCTATATGTGTCCTTGTTGAGAGGATGTTTTGCAGTGAGAGTATTTATCAGTGTCCTGCAGCCTTGACACCATTTTTATTTCTTACTGTTTTCCTGATGCCAAAATGTGTTTATGCCCCGAGGCCTTCTCAGCATCAGGTCCTCTGGCCTCTTAGTCTTTTAAGTATCTCTTTTCCTGAAAGTCTCAGGTGTTCATGAGTTGGCTGTTTGTTTTTTGCTTTATTCAAGTATAATATATATATACGTATATATATATACAGTATATATATATATTATACAAGTTCAATTGTTAAACAGTGGTAGGTATTCAGTTGTTGCTCAGTGGAGTGTAAGCAGGTAGTGGGATGTAACTAAGTACATTTATTCAGGTACTTAAGTAGGGATTTGACTTACTTTTACATTACTTTAGATTTTATGTCATCCTATTTCATGCTTCTACTCTGCTACAATTCAGAAGGAAATATTGTACGTTTCCCCACTACATTTATTTGACAGCATTACTAGTTATTTACTGATTAAAAATGTAATTTATTAAGGTACACAGCTAGCCATAAGGGACTCTGTCTTTTGCAATTTACAAAATCTGTCTGCTTCGTTAATTTTTTTTATTCTCCATATTTATTTCATCTTTCATTCATTTTTGTTTCTTTTTCCTTCACTTTTGAATAATAATTTCTCTCACCTAGTTTTGCTCTCCTGTCTTTCCTCATTCCTTCTTTCCCTTCCACATTCCCATTCCTTTCCCCTCGTCTCTGCACAGTTTTTGTTAATTTCCCATTTGAAAATCACAGTTACAGACACCCCAACAGTGGTCAGATCGGTAGCATGAGCCAGTGAGATATCAGGCAAAATACTGTGCTCATTACAGCGTAAAGAAGACAGGTGAGAGTAAGTGTATTATCGAGCTTGCAGCAACAGGCAGACAAGAATTTTCCCTCCATTGTCTCTTATTGTACGCCTACATTTCTTAGGGCTTGCGCCCTCTTTCCATCCTCATTTCTTTCCTTCTTTGTGATAAAACTGCCTTAAATGTCCATGAATCTATATCACATCCCTTGCCTTCCAGGTTTCTCTGGGCAATTTAGTTGACAGTGCAATGACAGATTTCTTGGCAATGCATCAATTAGACTTGTCAGACAGCTGAGCTTGGCTCTTTACTCCAAAAATTGTCAACCGTTCAGTGATCTTTCTGTGATCATTCACCCAGAATCAAATACACATAACATGCCGGCAGACTAAGTATCGTCCCCTTGGCTTTTTCCAGTCAACACTATTTGACTGATGTGTAATGCACCCGGGCACATTGGCAAGTACTCGCAAAAATCAAGCTGACCAGGATGCCCCAACAGGACAATTGACACATGCACCTGCACACACCATCATGCACCAAAATACAAACACCAGCAGCTACACACCAGCAGACACAAAAACAAATATGTATAAGCACCCCAAAGTATGCAATTTTAAATCAAGATATTATTTAGTTCTGCAGAGGCTGCAGATTATTGTGCTGTAACGCTCCACAGGAGCATATAACTCGTATCCTTGAATGCATCCAGCATAAAAGCTATAAACCAGAGCCAATGGAGAAACTACTCACTTGTTAACAAACAAAATATCTCCCGCATTTACTTCATTTGTTAATAAGCCTTGTGGACTAAAGCTAGAAAGGCCTTGAGATGACTGAAACCCACAAAGAGAAGAATAACGCTTTCCACCAACATTTCTGTCTTGGAAGTAAAAAAGGCTGCTTAATTAAAAATGCACAGGTCAACACACCAGACAAACTACTACTCTACTGTTCATTTTAGACTTTGCTGTTACAGTCTAAGCAACGCTTCAATTCCTGCAAATGTGTGTGTTTCTGTACCAAAACAGAAATAGACATCCATTAAGAGTCGTTAACTTTGCTAATGTATGATGCAATTTCTGAGTAAAAAAAAAAGAAAAAAAAAAAAGATACATTTGGAGAAGAAGGTAGATGAAGAGAGACAAGGGCAACTAAGAGCATGAAGAACTAGATACAATTATTCTCACTGCATACGACTGGTGTTTTACCCTTTTTTATGATTATTTCTATTTTTAAATCACTTCTGGACAAATCTTTTGTTCATCAATTGTTGTTTTCATTTTCCTATGTCTAGTTCTATGTTCATCTTCACCATCACGGTGAACCTTACCCTCACAAACATACACACACACAGAGAAACGCAAATGTATCATGAGGGATTTGTAATGCTTAAGGCTGCTCTTTACCCTCAGCCTCAGAGCTCATTAGAGGCACACTCTACACCCACACACACACACACTGCAGACGTACTATACACATGCATACAGACCCATACACGTACAATAGTCAGAGGTATGCTGAGACAGTCTGTATCCCCCCCACACACACACACTCTCTCCCTTCTGACAGCCCAGCTTGTGCTAAGCAGTCTACAGAGAGCTGGTGTGAAAACAGCCGGGCCAAGAGTTAAATGACTGTGGGATTTCTCCTAACGTCAGTTAGAAACCCCCTCTGGTCAGCAAAACCTGCTCGCACATGTCAAACTGTCTTGTTAGCTAGCCACCTGTGCATGCGTGTACGTGAGTTAGATGTCTAGTCATCCGGTCCGTAACATGTATGTGTGTGCAAGACTGCATGATGGTGTTGTGAATTGGGTTGGTTGGATGATTTGTGGTACAGGCAAAGAGAGGAGCACTCGGGCATGTTTTATAGAGACAAATTCAGGTGAAAAGATAAATAGAAAACAAAAAACAAAGACTACAGCCAACAGGGCAAAACCTCAAACTGAATTACTGTGGTAAAGATACAAGGATTTTCAAGTGCTTAACTAAAGTGGAATAGCAATCATTTATATAATACCCATCGTCTAACTCTTGTGAACCTGAATCATTGACGCAGTAATTGCAGATCATGCCTGGCACAGCTCACCTTGTGCTTGGGAGAGTAGATCACTTGATAGCACTGGTTATTTATAAGGGGAAGGACTAAGGGAACATTTTTGACTTAACAGGTGAATTTAAGACAATAGTTTGAAAAAATACCACTGTTTTTTTAGTGAGCCACAGGTCAAAATCATTTCAAAACATTGATTCAGTTATGACTTTTGCAGTATTCAAAGGCCAGTGTCACAAGTAATCCCAAGTACATGTGAGAGTCATAAGTCACTGATAGTTATGAAATGATTATACAATTTAAAAAAAGCTCAAGCTGCATTCCTGTTTAGTAAGTTAAGTCTCTTTTAATTAATTAAACATAAGAGTTACATGGGAAAAACTTGATGCAACTGATAGCATCTTTTTTGTTCGACCCTTCCAACAACATGGTAAACAAGTTTAAAGAAATGTTTTTGGTACTGAGCATTTCAGAGACATGTTCACTTACAAGATATTTTATTTGTTTTTCTTACGATACAATATCAATTTACAGCATTATAAGCTTTTTTGAGGTTATGTGGAGGCACTGACAGCTATTGGTTAGGGTAAGGAGATGATGTCATCCCCGCCTTCTACCTTCTATGGACCACCTCTCTGGGACTCCGGTGTTACATAAAAATTGCATTTCATTAACTCAAAATAACTTTAACTCTACACAATCCAGACAGGGATTACTTTTGTCGCCACAATGTGGGACAACAATTTTGTACCATATAAATGCAATTTCTAGAAGATCAGTGTTATTTTCTCCGACTTGAAGCTCCTCCAGAGCAACAGATGATATTATGAAATTGTGTATCCCTGTGACGAGTAAACTGATCCACGTTAAGGGCTGAGGGCTACAACAAAGCTGTGTTCTCAAAGACTGGGCATTTAGGTAGTGTGGATGTGTGTATATTTCTGGTTGCTGGAATAGAGCTTGTGTTTTTTTACAAACCTTCCCCTGCTTCCCATATAAGTGGGGAGCATAGAATAATAAAATATAAGATGCTGTGGTGTGTGTGTATATATATATATATACACTGAATATAATCCATATGAAGGAGAGGATGTGGGCTGTTGTTTGGATTAAAGTTAATTCAACAGATGAAATCTATACAGTAAATATTTAAATGTTCATATGTATTATGTTATGGGTGCTGGCTGATTATTATTTCTCACCCTTCGTGCAAACCATGAACACGCTTCTAGAGATGCTTGATTAAACAGATGGACTCAACCACATCACTAAGCAGATGGCATGAAATTGTTTATAGTTGCAGCCACTAAAATAGCCCACAGATACAACAAAAAGGCCATCTGGGTACATGTGGTGTTTCCAACATCAACTCGTCCTTTCATTTGTCATTTTCTATCACAGAATCCAATGTAGCTATCCCCAAAGGTGTTGTCAGTGACTATGCAGAAAGTAGCTTGATGACTGCTAGGAAAGAGGGTTAATGTGGTTAAACGATAACTCAGGTTTATTACAATGTGGGTGTTTTTTTTTTGTAGTATTGTGATGTAATTGCTGAGATCTGGGAACACGGCAACATCGCTCCAATGAAGTCTAGTTGGGTGGGAATGATGACGGAGTCTGTAAATCGTGACGTATGTTTACTATTGAAACTGAGGAAACATCTGCAGATAAAGTCCCGTATCATAAGGTCAAACGCTCCCGAACAAACCAGGAAGTACATCTTGAATTATGTTTTAATTGAAGTGGGAAAGTGTTATAAAGTGTTATGTCTGATTAAGCCCTACACACAACCAAAAAGATCAACGTCAATGTCTGTTATCACATCTCCACACCTGCTCGAAACACATGCATTCTCATCAATACGATTATGTATCTACACCTTGCAACTTTATGTGCATTGACCACAAAATTCAGCATTGGTTGCACAGGTCGGTCCTTTTAGCCTTGTCAGCAGTTCAGAGATGGAAGCGTATCAGCAATCATATTCTTAAGTAATAGCTAACCTTGCCGTTCAGAGTCCAAGCTGTGCTGGTAGACATGACATATAGCACAAGAAACCTGATTCTGCTGACTTGGCAGCTCTCTCAGCAGCTCACAATCTAAACTGCTCCAACAAATATGAACCTCATTAAATTGAGTAAACATGCGAGACATAGATTTGAATTGCAAATGCTTTTCAAACACAGGCCCTGGTAACCTGTTTTGTTTTGGTCAGCTGTGTGTTTGCAGAGAGAGAATATTCAGTCTGATGAAGCCTCAGAAGTCCCTTTGATGTGCCCCATGATGACCGACTATTTAGAGAAGCCTGACTCATCGTCGGACAGTTCGCTCTTTGTTGGAGGAGAGAGAGAGAGAGACAGAGCAGTATAGCGCCAGATCCACCATATGGGTATCTGATCTTTCAGCTTGGACCAATCTGCCGAACCTGTGGGAGCTTGGCTGTGTTCACTGTACGCTCCATTTCAAACACCTGAGATATCAGTCAGTAGGCTGAGGCAAACCGTGTATCCATGGTGTTCTTTTCACAGACGCCATCCCTATCTTGCATCCGCTCTATTGCGTAAACTTATGGAGAAATATCAACACTTATAAAAAAATGTTTGGCATTTTGGTCAGCACACTTTCTAGTGCTAGGTTAGAAGATCATCGGGACTCTCTTTTCTCTCTATTAAATGTATGACGCCATCCAAGAGATGGTTAGCTTAGCTTAGCATAAAGACTGAAAGCAGAGGGCAACAGCTAGCCAAGCACACTATTTAAATCTGGTTGAATCCAATCAAATACTGAATTTATTAACAACAAGATGGGGTTTTCAGGGGGGACTATTTTTTTGCAAGGTGAACTGGCGTCCTGGAGTCTTCGCTGCTTGTCTGGCAACATCACAGTGATGACTTTTTCAGTTCGGGTTGTGACATGGGTTAAATAAATTATATAATAATTTGATTCATGAGCTTTAGTTTAATAGTTATTTTGGGTGTATTTTTTTAACCTTTGGATATAGAGCCAGGCTAACTGTTACCCCCTACTTCCAGTCTCCATGCTAAGCTAAGCTTAAAGACAGACAGATTTGAGACTGGTATCAATCTTCTCATCCGACTCTAAACAAAGCATATGAGGATGTTGTACAAAATTTCAAGCTGTTTTCTTATTTCTGTGCAGATGATGGCAGCCACAATCTGGACACAGTCAAACTTGATCTTGCATTTCAGCCCTGCTCGAGCCAACATTGGCATGCCAACCAGTGATGATGCTTAATTGAATCCTTTTAGCAAATATTCCCCAATCACCTGCTGGTTATAACGTGCCCAGGTGTTGATTACTGGCACATTTCAACGATAACCATGTTTCATGACGGAAAAGAGAGCAAAATGAGATTGGTGAGACACGAGTGGTGTTCTGCCATGACTTGAGTTGCAATTAATTTGAGTTCTCTAGTCAAACTTTGCGTGTTGTTGTTAGGTCAATGCGGTTAAAAGCTTAGCAGAATTGATGATCATGTGGAGAAGAAAGAGGACACAAGCAGCCATGTTGATTAAAGGCAGATGAATGTTTCTGAGGTGGGGTCCACTCCCACACATTTACACCCTTTGCTCTGTGTCAGAATTTCATTGTTAATTTATTGAATCGCTTCGTAGGGGAAAGCAGCTCGACTGTCACTGGGATTCCTCATTACCTGTTATCAGGAACATGAGCTGTAAGACAAAACACATGCTCGTTGTGATCTCAGGTTCTGAGGCAGAGTGAAAGACAAAAAAAAGGATGGAGATGGGGTTGAATACATCCCCCAGAGATCCCATCATATCTGCAGAATGACTCTCACACAAGCCTGAATTTTTAAGCTGAACACTCAGCAATGTGTTCACACACACTCATACACTACGCACACACCACATGATAATAGCTTGTGATGAAGCAAATACAGAGAGTATCTCCGCAGAGACTGAGCACCGCAGCCTACCAATGTAAAGAGCCAACTGTCTCCTCTGGGATGCAAGTTAGTGAACACAAAATCTTTATTATTTTTATCAAGAACATCAACATATCAAAACTAAGAACTTAACACTAATGCTTGGAATGTAAATTTGAATTAATCACTCTCCGAACCAGCAGATACATCAATATTCTTTACATCCCTGCAGCCATATGAATACAGCAGGTCACAGCCTGCAGCCTCTGATCGGAGACGTGCCGTTTTAAGAGCCAAGTTTTCGTAATGCACAACCGACTGTGTTTACCTTGATGATATCATGTGTAAGTGACACCGGGCTGCTACAGATTAACCACACACACACCTCTAAGCACAGCAGACTGGTCAGCTTATAATTTAGTATTCTGTTGGTAATGCGGATGAGAGAATTTCTTCCAATTTGAAAGAAATAGGATAACATTATGAATAGGATAGCATTTTGGATAGACATGGATGTGAACTGCAACTTGACTGGTTGGCTGAGGCATACCACCGGGAATTGTATTTTATCTATACACATTGTCAGATTATTTATTGTTATTAAAAAAATGATTACAGAAGAGAACAATCTGGACAGAAGTCGTATAACAAGCATTTATATCTGTTTTACTGACGTACCGTTCAAGAGACAGCAGCCTTGTAGTACTCATGTATAATATATGGGATGAATGCAGAATGGCTACTACTGTACATTTAAGAGTCCTTGGCCCATTGATTCCATGGGGACAAGGAGACACGACAGGGTAAATGCATCATGTTTAACCAGGCATGGGGGAAATGAACAGTGAGGAAAATCCCCCTCAGGGCAACTGCCATCCACTTCTTTAGCCACTGCATTAAGGGGGGTAGGCAAAAGGTAAAGATGTGTGTGTGTGTGTGTGTGTGCGTGCGTGTGTGTGTGTGTGTGTCGTTTATTTTAAGATCTTTTAAAGCAAAGACATTGATACAAAATGTTGTAATTTTGGATAGCTTTAAGAATGTTGGGTTTCATTGACCATATTGACCATTACAGTTTTTATTATTTATATAGAGAAGCACAAAGCCACTGCTTCAATTTTTTGGTTGGATATTAACAAACAATTCCACAAATGTTGGTTTCAAAAGAAGATTTTTAGATAATGTATTGTAAACTGTAAAATGAAGGAGTTGACTGTGTGAGTTGATGTGTGGCCTACCTAAATACTTCCCTTCACAAAATCATCCGTCAGTGAAATTTTAGTTGGTTTACTGGGACTTCTCCCTCCTTCATTCTCTTTTGTTGCTGCTCTGCAAGCCTTTGCTCCTAATTTACTCAGATATGTTTGCACAAATAACCAGTGTAGCAGACAGCCTTCGTGCATAATATTACAGTTGGTGACCTTTTCATTAACAGGCAAATGATGCTGCGTTTCCGCTATACCACCGTGGGGGCCAAGGGCAGGGGGGACTGTGGTCAGATGACGGCTAATCTCTTCCAATACGTACACCAATGCTGTTGTGTCTGTGGGTTAGCATTACATGGAAAAAAGGAGCTGTATTTTGCAAAATATAGACAGATTGTATACCACTATTAATAGTTTTCTGTCTGACCATCCCTAATGTTGCATGGTGAGAGAATAGCATTCCCTTGTCCAAAGAAGGGAAATACCATGTTGAGTATTTTTGCATTAGTCTTGCATTAGCAGGCCTATCTGATTCTTACTCAATTTTTTCATATTTACCAATTACTCACTTTCTCATACAATGACTATCTGGTGTTAACACACAAAAGTATGTCTTATGTTTGATCTTCACGATATACGTACAGATCCTTTCGACTTTGAAATTTGAGAGTCAAAGTGACAAATGACCGTTTGTATGAGTTTTGACATTCCGGATTAACGCAGTCTGTTCTGTTTCACACTCTTGCCAAAAGAAAAAGAAAAACGCCTTCACGTCTTCACTGAGTGCCATCCCGACCCTAATCCAATCTTCATCACAGAAACAGGTGGGCCTTAGTTCCCATTGGGAAGACTTGAAGCAGAGTTGAATACTAATGAATTGATGTCTGTAATTAATGTTGCCATTTCAAAAAAGATGTCAACACACCACATATAAATGGCTTCATAATTGATGACCACACATCATGCTGAAGCTAAGATGAGTGGTTTATTCTCTTCTTTTCCTTTAACGCACATATTCCAATTTACATTCAGATTTCCATGCAAAAGAAATGCTCACGTCACCTAATATTGCATTTTCCTTTCACCCTTTCTACATCAACCAACAAAGTTCTTTATAGAATATATTAACGAACGATACATTATA
This sequence comes from Anarhichas minor, assembly GCF_050575085.1. Lineage (NCBI taxonomy): Eukaryota > Metazoa > Chordata > Actinopteri > Perciformes > Anarhichadidae > Anarhichas > Anarhichas minor. The sequence goes on from NW_027466491.1 coordinate 3,435,497, forward strand.
CATTCATCATTGCCTGAAGGTTAGTTGCAGAAAGACGAAAAGATCTGACTTTTCTGTTGTGCCTCATTTTCTCTTCCCTTTTGTTCCTAAGAGAGAAAAAAAAGTTGTTTCTCCTTGAACCAAGGTCAAGCAAATTCCTATTGAATTGATTACGTATATGTGCTGTACAGAGAGAATATATGCTGGAGAAAAGGGAAGCAATTTAAGTCTGATCTAAAGTGGGTGCTCTTTAGAGAAGAGAGGTGATCAGATCCAGGTGGGGCACGTTTAAACTGCTTTTCTCTAAAACAAAAACATGAAAGAAAAGATGCCAAAAACTGCTGTCAGAAAGTTCGAGATCTTCAGCATTTTTTTTTAAATATGCTTTTTTGCTTTTTTGCAGAGAGTTAGGGGAGAAGATCGCTTCTTCTTATTGTATGTATGGATCAAGCTTTGATCTTGTGAACAATAGTGTGCTTATTATTTTACAAATATGATGTTAGTAAATGCCATTGATGGAGTAACAGTTAACACAATGACTGACGGTGTAAAAAAGAAAATTTAATGAACCGCTACTGCACCAATTTATATCACAGCAGCTCCCCTTCACAAGGATTTCTTAAGATGGCAGAAACCAATTAATCACCCTTCTGATCATGAAATGTCTTTTTATCTCTTCAAAGGAATAATCTGTAACACGGGGATTTGATATTCTGAACGTCAACAACGAAACGCTTCAATGAAAGGCTTTAATCTATGTCTTTCTCAGTTTGTAATTGCACAGAAAATATTAATCAATTACATGTTTTGCCAAACCGTGAAATATTCCCTAAGGATACATGGGTCCATGCATGTTTCTTTTATTTTTGATGTGAAATGATTTGAGAAGGCTTGACATGTGCAAAGGATCTACAAGTTGGAACAACTCCACTGTTCGTGTCCCTCACCCTCTTTCTCTCATTTTGCCCTCTTGTTTCAACAATTCCGATAACATTGGACTTGTTGTCAGTCTAAAAGAAGTCAATATAAAATGTATGCTTAACTGTAATAGCTTGCTGTTTCACACCGTTTTGCTGAAACTAATTATCTCTTAACAGCATTCAGTAATTATCTTTAATATTTGAATATCAGTAAATTACATGATAAAAAGGCTCATCAAGATGATATCAAACAAAAATAATAAGTGCTTTGTGACCTTTGTTTTTACCGAGGCAAATACCTCAGATAAGCTGTGTAGTACTGCGATAACACTCACAAGATAATTGTATTTTAGCGATGTGTTCACACATTTTGACACTTTTCAAGTAACTGTGGAAAGTATTAATAATCAGAAAGTTTATGTTCTGTTGAGCCCTTTCCCACATCAATGATTCTGAATAAATAATGCTTGCCTACGCACAAAACACTTTTTTTTTGGCAATCCTCTTTTTGTAACTAAAAGATGCAAACTGATCGACCCTCCTTATATAAAATGGACCGACCTTGTTGGGTGAGTTAATTCAAGGTGAGGGCTACCTGGCCCTGTTTTTCCACCACCTAATGATCCGTAGAGCAATCAGAGTTCCAGGACCTGATGAAGTGGAGCCTATTGTGAAGAACAAAGGCTTACTCCATCTTGGTTCTATCTGGCTGACATCTTCGGTCCCTCGGGGAGTTTTGGCTCCCTGCCAGTTGTTCATTCTTCGAGTCACGCTGTGCAACTGTTATAGACCGGGGAAACAAGAAGAGAAAGAGAAAGAAAGGATTTACTGGAGGCAACGGGTACTGACTGGAATCAAGTGATAGAATTTCATCTGACTTACTAGATTAATCACATTCACACACTTGCACTATGACACCACAGTCCCATTTGCCATAACTGGTGCTTGAATTGGGATACAAAGGTGCCATTACTCTACAGCAGCCTGTACACCATGCAATTAAAGCTTGTATGAGAAAAGCTTCTCTCTGGCCTCAGTGGGTAAATTACCAAGGAGGGGCTTATGAACGCTTTATACTAACTGAATTTTCACAAAAATTTGAATGAAAAACATTTCTTTCATCATTTTTTTCTTACACCCAGCATGAAAGCTAGACCTTCATACAAGGATCTGACACACCTATATTTCAAAGTAAACTACCGTATTCACTGATTTAAATTCTCACTCTATGATTTAATAGAGTTCCCACCCTGACAAGACCAGCGTGCTACACAGGAAGTGTAATACTTTCTACCTATTACTCCTTTAAAAAGTAATAATATTATGCAACTTATTACTTGGTATAAAAATGTATTAGTTACAATACCCGTTACCCACCCAGGCTGTCCACAGCTGCTTTATACTGTGTGAAAAGCTTCTCCTTCAGTGTATGAAGTCCCTGCAGCAGCTGAACGCAGCAGGACACATCTGCTGATAAATCCGCAGCCTCTGAGAAGTGCCGTGCTGGAGTGCAGAGCCGTTACGCATGGCGGTTCACAGTGTTTACCTTCATTAAATCACCTGAAAACAACACCAGGATGCTACAGTACAAGCATACAGACATTTACACACATCCGACTGGTCAGTCACATGAAGGAAGAGCGCATCATAGCCTCTTTTCCAACTATGAGACCAGTGCTGTGACTGGCTGAGAGATTGTTATAATAAACACCACACCTGCTGATTGATATTCACCTTAGCCCAGCCGTTTTGCAAGTTGCACTGCTGAACCTGCAAAATATTAAACTGAGGCGAAGATGCATACTTTTGCACCCTCGTAGGTCCGGGCCTGTCTCTTCCTCTTCCTCAGGGTGAGGCCATATTTGTCTGAAAGTTCACCAAAGTTCCACTCGACAGGTTGTGAAGATGCATACTGACCGCTGCGTGTTCACGTCATCGTAACATGACGCAAAAAAACAACTTTCAACTGCAACTGCGCACAACTGCATTCTGGTAAGGCAGTAACAGTAACACTGGACGAGACACCAACAAGAGTTGTTTCATATGATGTATTTATTTTATTGTTATATTTTCCAGGGATGTTATGCATTTACAGGTAGCAGTATATCCTGAGGTAAAACTGTGGATTACTGAATTCTATTTATTCTTGCCTAGTCAAGAAAATCAGTCTTCAAACCCCAACAACCATAGCGCAGCATGCTTATATGTCACCGAGATTTATATGACGGCTTCAAAAGATGAGTAAATTGAGTTTAGATGGGTTTACCAACCAATTCATCCCTCAGTGAGGGGACCTTGTCAATGAGAACTGCCTTAAAGCCAGTTTACAGGCACACATGACTGGTCCCATCTGCTGTCTCTACATCAGTACGGAACTACTACAGAATTTGCAGCCCACAGCAAAGGTCTTAGCCCTTATCCAGCTGTTGCCAGCTAAAATGCACTAATACCAGATAGCCGAATTGCAGTTTCACAAACTTTTTGGGGGATGAGGAGGAGCAATCTAGGCGGAAACTTAAAAAGAAATCGGCATGTGTACCTATATTCATTATCAAGGTGCCTCAAACAAGTGAAAGCGTCTATATAATGATGATATACTGAATGCAAAAAAAAAATCATGCTAATTCCAGACGAGTATTTACGAGTTCAGTGGTGAGTAAAGATAACAGATGGTGGCTTTGGAGTGACAAGGCATCAGCAGTGAAATAGAGCTAGGAATCTCCTCTGGGAATGACTCTTGCATCATCGCGTAACTCTACCTGTCACATATTCACTCCTGCGCCACTTCGCTCAGTGATTCTCTTTTTCTCTGTCAAATTGTCTGCATTTCAATTTCTCTCGGGTATTTGCAATATATAGAGGAAAGACTGGGGACATCGGACTGTGAGGTGAATCAAGGTAAAAGCGTGTGTCTCTTATCGAGGTATTAATCTATACTAGCTACAAGGTAGAAGTTGTAGGTAAGGATAGACAGATACATTTTTCTTGTTCTTTCTTTGACTGTTGTTTACCTTGTTTTTTTTAGCATTGATTTTCATTCTCCCTTTCCCACCACCTCTGGCAGATTTCCACTGTCTGCTTCTCTCTTGGGATTCAGTGCGTTGCCTCCCTTGGGGATAAACACACAAAGCAATCCACGTCCCTTCGGGCACACAATCAAACTGACCAGTCACATATCATGTTCACTGTAGATTTAACAAAAGATTTACCAGCTCTGCTAGAGTAACTCGTGCTGTGCTGTGTTGACTTATGTGATCAGCGGTATTCTCCCCATATAGTTTGCTGTTGGAAGTGATACAATGTTGCATATTGGAACGAGTGTAATCACCCAGTTTCGTTTCTAGAACATTTCGGAACCAAGCTAATGACTGTTTCCTTCTACTACTATATACTTTTTGACAAATTCTAGTTTGACATTGCTGGCTACACAAACTGCCCAACGCCCTTTAAGAAGAGACACTTTAACCATAAAGGAGCTTAAAGAGGAACTGCACACTCAAACGTGTTTTTAGAAACTAAATGATATAACTTTACTCTGATGAAACACATCACTGTTAATATTGACATACTTCATTTATAGAAATTGTTAGTTCTTGGCTGAAAATGGCTCATCTACTGTTTTAAAACGGCCATAATCTTGCAGACTTTGTTTTGAATTTGTTGACACTGCGTCAAGGCTTTCGTCATACTTGGGCGTGTTTTCATCTCGCAGCCCTGAGCCCAATTTGTGCATTTTTCAAAATGATTCATTGGCTGGACTTAAGCTCAGACCTGGGAGTGAAGTTACACTTAAATAGGCAGGAAACCTCTTTAGCAGCTGCTATTTAAAGGAGAGCACAGCTCAGGTATATCAGCTGCAATTCACCTACATAGGGTCCTGTCAGTGGTAACAAATGGCAGGGGGACGATGGGCTAATGTGTGAGGTATACCTCCCGGACCACTTAACCCTACAAAGTGGCCGACTGGAACCCATTCTAAAAAAAATATAGTCTGTTTCTATTAGCAGCTCCATATGGGCCCAGTACTAAAACTCCTGAGTCAGGAAGAAAAGGGGAGATGAGTGGAAGCAGCTAAAACAAGAGAGGGAAAAAAGAAAGAGCTGGATGTAGTATTTTATCTTTGTACCATTACTGGCTTTGCCATAGCTTTGGCAACAAAAAGTTTTTCCAGAAGAAAAAAAGCCCAATTTCAAAGATAAACGTTGAAAAAAAATGAAGTCACACAGTGATCTTCCACAGCGGGCACGTAGATAAAGTTTCCTTTGCTGACCATTTTTCACAAACTAAATTAAAGTATGGTAAGATAAGACGAGATAAACTTTAGGGCAATTCTTTGCATTTCTCATGAGTGACAGAACTCCATCATATTTCAAAGCTGTAATACATCTTCCTGTCAGAATCAATGTCATTCATAGAAAGGACTTGTCAATTCAAATGTGCTGTACTGTACACATTTGGGATACAAATTTTTTTTTTTTCTGACCGTTAGCCAACCCTCGTTAACGGTTAAATTGTTAATTATTAACTTCCCCAGAACACATTGTTGTAAACTATAACGAAAGGCTGATAATGCTAATTCTGGTGATGCTTTATTTATCAACATGTCACTTCACGACAAAATTCATTTTATTAATAAGTCATGACTTACCAGTAATGAGAGTTCAATGTGTCTGTTCGTGTGCTCACAGCTGTTATGGACTATTACTGTTTGATGTAACAGTTTCAGCACATTTGTAATTCATTTACATTCACAGGACCTCAGAGCACCGTCACGTGGATGTTTTGCACTCATGTGTGCACTTCCGTTGTTCACCATCAGTGATACTTTAACGATGATTGGAATGAATAATATTTTAAGATTTGCTCACTATCTCCGAGGACGCTGTTTACTGCAAATTATAGAAAGGGAGAAACACACACATGCACATAAGCATATGCTTAAATATGTGTATCCAAAACCCACACAAACAACACAGACTCCCACAAACACTGGTGCATATGAACAAATGCACATGTAGATATGTACACATTCACATACAAATGGGCAGAAACACCTGCTTGCACTCACTCGCATGAACAAAGAGGCACCAGCGCACGCACACACACACACACACACACACACACACACACACACACACACACAGAGAGAACAGGATGTTCTCATTATACTGTGCTAATGAACATTAATTTAATATTGCCTTTTAATGACTAAACAGACAAAATACAGTAATGAGGTTTCAGTGTCCACTTATGAGGGACTTTGCTTTTTTGGCACTTTAATTAAAAATAATAACATAATGCAGTTATTATTGACAAATAACCTTCACAAATAACATTTAAAGTATGTCATAAATAGATACAATCGAATAAAACAAAAGAGCAAATATGGGATCCGACCCTTCACATTTTACTTTGTTGCCGAATACTTCTTTAAAGTCCTTGAAAGCACTCAAGTGTATTGCCTTTTAATCCTGGATCACATCTAAAACCTGAGAGTACTTTCTCACAAAATAACCATTCACAGCATCTCTGCAGCATATTATATAGCAAAGGCCTTACCAGAAATAAAGACCGCCCCCTGCTGTCACGGCCGAATACAATATTGCACTAAGAATTGCAGAACCTTCAGAGAAATAACCCCGTATAAGATGGAAGGGAAAGAACATTTAGGTGGCGGGATCGTCTAATGCAGAGATGGGTAGTAACGAGTTTACTCTGTTACATGAACTCTAGTAACTGTTTTCAGTAAATTGTATTTCTCAGAGTAGTTTTACTTGTACCTCTTTTTTTATCTTGTGCATTCCCTCACTTTATGGAAGTGTAATTCCAAATCGCTGGAGTACCTCTTTAATCGATTATCTGAAGACAAGATGTATCAGTATTTGTCTCATTCAACTCCACAGGTAGTGCATCATCCATTCGTTTTAGTAATTGATCAAAGCAGCATATTACAATGCCTGGATGAAAAGAAAATAGGTTTGGACAAGTCGTGACAAATGGCCAAATTATTCACAATCAGGTCACAGAAACACATGCAGTGTATGTCAACAATGAGGCTATTCCACCAATTTCAAATGTGTGTCTTGTACCATGAAATTAAACTAGCAACATATTACATTTCAAAACAATACACAAGAGTTTAATTTTAGTTTGAGGAGATGGTTAACATTCTTTGTAATATGAACACAGCTTTGGTGAAGTGAAGCTGCATCAATATTCATGTCAGGGATTCAAGCTTGATGAAAGCAGAGTGAGAACCGAACCTTGAAGATTGGATCCTGGAAATCAGGGAGACAAAACAAATCTACATGCTTGCTCAAGGAGTGAGCACACATCCAGAAATGCATGTACTGTATGCTTGAACACACATACCCACACTTGGATACTCTTTGCATACAGAATAGAATCAGACTGGTTGGCAGAGCAACACGGTGTAATTTTGTGGGAGTGCAAAATGGGTTTTGATTACAGGCCTGTGGAAGAATGGTTGACCCTCTTATCCAGCATGGAGAAAGATGCAGTTCATCCACTCAGTTCCTCTGGCCATTTACAGAGTAATGAGAGCCTGACTGAACCAGTGGACCTTCACTCCCTGCACTGTTAGCTTCTCACAACATGAAGCAGAGCTGGCACAAAGGTTTTAAAATGAGGTCTGGAAGTCCCAAAGGTCATTCCAGGATTCTGCCAAGCGGCAGAGGAGTACTTAATACTTGACTATTATTTTGATCATTACAACTGAGTGAAGACTGATTATTATGGACAAAGTTCACCCTTTGCAGAATAGACAGCGCTGCAATTATCCCTTAAATCACATTAGACATTATACTTTGCACATGGGAAAGTGGCAATTGTAAGACTGTATGGCAAGGGATTGATTTAAAATCCGGGTAAAGTCAAATCTTAGATTTGTTTCTCGCCATATTATACATGTTGGCAAATCATAGCTGAACTATATATTGCTGAAATGTGGAGTTAGACCGTTTGGAACTGTTTTTCACCATTTTTGTGTTCAAGAGTTTTTCTTGCAGGCCCAAAATCAAGGCCGTACTGGCCATTTGGTATACCGGGACAAGTCCTGGTGGGCCGCTGCCTCGGACTGTGCTTGTGTAAACATGGCGACAGTGGTTGAGAGACTGCAGACAAAGCAGGTTGAAATGTGTATCGCTTATGTGTACATGTTTATGCTTATTGTACAGGTTTACCGATGTCTTTGTACTCGCGAATGTTTTATTGTGCTTAAAATAAGGAGCGCAGGTGTCAGAGTAATTAATCACTTCACCTTGGTCCCTTTCACTGCTTCCTCTCTGGTCTGTTCGCTGACTTTGCTTGGTGTGTTTGTGTGCAACGTTAATTGGGAAATAGCATTGGCTCTGTAACAGCTCAATGCTTCACTATGTTCACTATCTAATCACTAACGTTGCTGTTTGGTGCTGGAGACTAGTGCACAGCGGGCTCATCAGAGCCGGTTTAGCTGGAGCAGGAAAGGATGCTGATGAGATCGTTGAGAGACCGAATCAAAACGATGCACTTGAAGGTCATGAAAGCAAAAGAATGAGCTGAAAAACACCCAAAATCTCCATGTGTGACTCCTTTCAGCTTATACATAGTAATTCCATGTTAACATAAAAGCAATAGAAGAAACAACCTTGATCCTCTTTTGGAGCCAATCACCTTTCACCACTTGCTCACTAAAGCATAAATAAACAAAGACTGGCTAAATAAATGGATAATTCCTAATGACAAGAGAGACACTTAACCACAAAATGCAAATGTCTTTCCTTCAAAGTGATTTCCCCTGGTATACCCTCCCTTTTTTCTTTTGGTTTTCCTGTGACTTTCTCTCACTATGTGTCTCTCCCTCTCTCAAGCACAGATACTCGGGCGGTCAGCATGACAGATGAGAGGGATGCCCGAATTGTCAGAAGCTATTCTCCACACACCTCTGTCAGCTAACTGGCCTTCAAAGGCAAAGAGAAAGATAGAACTGGGGAGAACGGGTAAAATGACAAAGATAGAAAGAGTACGAAAATGAAGGAGAGGGAGGGGGGAGCGAAAAGACAATAATGGAAGAGGTAGAATACGGAGGTGAGAAAAAATGAGATGGGAAAGAGAAGCCCATAAACAATAACAAGGGATGGTATGGGAACAATTGTGCTTTGCGATGATTAAAACAGCTGGAAAAAAAGATAAAAAACAGTTTTTGTTGCTCAATTCAGTACAAACATGAAAATCAAATCTAAGTAAAAAAAAAAAAAACAGGAACCAGTACCATTAGAGAGAAGAACAAACAGAGACATACTGTCAGCTCGGTGGATATCAGAAAGCGTGGGGAGAAGTGATATCCCTTCAAAGTGCAGCGCTCGGCGTTTCACTTGTGGTTTGTCAGTTTGGTAACTAAGCAGTGCTCTGTTGGATCACCTGTCACGTAAACTCAGTGAAGTTCATGTTCCCGCTGCTGCTTGGGGTGTTTTAGCTACGAAACCCAGATTTAAGCCATTTGTCATGTCTCACTGGGCACCGGACACTGATGACTTGTACGAAACAAGAAACATACCTGCAGATAGACAGCTTGACACATTAGAAAATGCTTAAATACTTTCAGTGCACAAGAGATAGTGATATTGATCCCCTTTGGTTTTTCATTGTATATATTCATGGTGTGGCTGCTTGCCTTCATATAAAAGCTGTCCAGTATACCAATTGGGTTGTTTGCCTAAGCAGCATAAAAATTAATTGAAAGATAAAAAAATACACATTGGCAATGCTGGGGAAAAATAAGGCACATATTCCTTTGCAAGTATGGAGGCGTCTTCCACCAGCAGTTTAGCAGAGCTTTCTTTTATCACCTGTCACATTACTTTAGTCTCTGTTCCTGCTGCTCCTTGAGAGATGCTTAAGCCAAGAAATGCAGATTAAAATCATTTTTCATCAAGACTGGGAATTGGGTGTGTAATGAAAGAGCTGCAGTGTTTCTGTGCTAATATTGGCAGGTTACCATAGAGCATATTAAACATGTAGCTATACTGTACCTTGCAGTCATCGGTTTTCTGCTCTTTTTGAAAAGTGAAGGTGATTTAAACTGACACAATATGACAAGCAAGGTCTTTGGAAATGTTTAGCAATCACACTACTTTAACTACTAACTACTTACTTTGCCTAAAGTGAGCCACTCTCGTGTGTGTACAATAGTCTACATATGTCCACCAGCAGCCGGTTAGCTTAGCGTTTTATTATCTTTGGAGAGCTTCAGGCTAGCTGTTTCCTCAAGGCTTTGTGCTAAGCTAAAATAACCAGCCGCTGGCGCTAGCTTTTATTTAGCGCGAAGATACAAAAGTGGCATCGATCTTCTCATCCAACTCTTGGCAACAGACTGACTTAAGTGTCCATCCATCGATTTTCCACTACTTATCTGGGGCCGGGTTGCGGGGGGGCAGGCAGCAGGCCAGATGTTCCTTTCCCCAGCAACGTTTTTCAGCTCATCCTGGGGGACCCTGTGGCGGTCCCAGGCCAGACAAGATGTATAATCCCTCCAGCGTGTTCTGGGCCTTTTACCAGTTTGACGTGCCTAAAAAATCTCTAAAGGCAGCCAGTTAGGAGGATGCCTGTTCAGAGGCCACCTCAGCTAGTCACTTTTTAAGCGAAGGAGCAGCGTATCTACTCCAAGCTACCTCCGGATGTCTAAGCTCATCACCCTATCTAGAGCTCATTTTGGTTGCTTTTATCATGACCATAGGTGAGGGTCGGATCATAGATGGACTGATAAATTGAGTGCTTTGTTGGTCTGTTACAACGCCCGTATCACTGCTGACACCACAGCGAACCACCACACCACCTCTCCATCTCAATTTTTCCCTCACTCTTGAACAAGACCCTGAAATACTTGAACTTCCTCACTTGGGTCTGTGACTCACTCACTGTGGCCACTATAGGGTGACATATCAACAAGGACCTAAACCATTTAACCAAATAAAATCTAGGTTTTGCTGTTCTTAATGGGGTTCAGAGACTACCAAAACTTGAGGTACAAAATCGGGGGGGGAAGACATTTTAATTTGATTTTACCAGACAGTAGGGGAGCCTAAACATGCTAACTTGTGTCATGGAGCTTGACCCACACTAGGATCTGTAAAGTAAAATCTGTGCCTCTACACTACATGTTTTGACCTTCTTCTTAACCATTTACATTTGAGTTTGCCAACTTTCTAAAAGTGCAAATGGCTGGAATACTTTTTCAAAAACCTTACTTCTAGTACGGCTAATGTAGAGTGGATTCTTCAGGATAGTGCGAGAGGAAAGGCAAAATGGGTCATTAAAATCAAAAGGGATTTTCATCTCTTAGGCATGAATATGCTCAGCGAATGTAATGGTAATGTACGAATTACAGTACTTTGCTCTGAACCGAAGTGTTGGATGAAGTGACCAGCTGATTGATTGACTGACCAGCAGACAATCACAGGCTCCAGAAAGCAAAAGTAGATGGCAACTGGGCATGATTTGTACATTATGCAATTGTAAAATACAAACCTTAGTGGCTTATGTCAGTCCTTCAAGTAAAACATAAAAAAAAAAAACTAGAGTTTCCACCTGTCAACATTGTGAATTTGGCATACAGTATGAGGCTTGGGAGTTAATATCTTTATTGTATATCTGCTCTCACACAGTTTCAACAAGTTAGCAGGCTGTATTAAAGTGTGGTGAAGAGAACAGCTCATGTATTGCAGTGGCAGCATGGTTTACTAAGCTTCCCCCCCCCTCTTTTAAATTGCTATAACACATGCCTCCGTGGCCTTGTGCTGCCAGGCGTGCTCCATCGAGACCACAGCAGAATACTGTAATGAATTTAAAAAGCCGCCAAAAACTTCTCTCTCTCCCTCTCCTGGCCTTAGGACTCAATTTCCCTCGGCAGCGTATTGAGTTGGAGTCGGATAACTGCCAGAAAGTGTAGAAAATCGAATGCATATCAAGTGAAGAGACATGCTGACACTCCCCAGTGACAGAAACACTGTGCTCTCTACGTGAAAATACAAACCCAGCACAAAGCTGAAAGGAGTGGAGTGGAAAGGGGGGAGGTGAGAAGAAGAAGCTGGGCCAAAGGTGGGAAGGAGATGAGGGAATGTTTTTTAGGGGACATTAACCAAAATGGTCTTCCGTGTCCATGCATGAAAGGTAAAGTGATTTATTTTTAGGGGTCAGTCTGCATTGGATAGAAGTTTTACGTGTGGCAGTGTGATACAAGGAGTGGAAATGTTTGAGTGAAATCACTGCTCACTGGTGTCATCAGGTGGTTCTGGACATAAAGTCAGCTTCAGACCCATCTGGGTCCATCCTGGAAACATACTTCCAGTTTATATAATTGGGAGCATGTAATCGGTCCCTCACCAACTGCCAGAGCACACAGCAGGTTTCTGCTGTCCAGCCACAACGTGGTTAGAACATATATATATATATATATATATATATACATGAAAACAAGTGCATGTGATAAGAGTGCACAGAACAGTATCCGCAAGCAGAAAAGAGCAATGCTGCTCCACTATCGCCGCGCTCGCAACTGCCTAACACTCGCTCACACGTCAAGTTGAGATAATACACTTGCATGAACGTGGCCGCGTGAAATTTTAACTCGCACGCTCACGGAAAAATGATTGCAGTCTCGAGCCCTATGTTTTCTGGGCGATTGATGGTAAACTCTTCAAGGTATTTACTTTATTTATCCCAGTGCATGCTGAATAAGCTGCCATAAGAAGGACTGATAAATGAATGGATGACATCATTTTGACTTTTCTTTGCTCCTCTCTGTTGTTAATACATTCACTGTGTGACATCTATGACTTTTACAGCACTCTGCGTATATCCTCATTACCATGGGAATTAATCAAACCCCAGCAACCTTCACCTTGCTGAATTTAAACCCGCTAAGTGGATTTCAGGTGGCTGCATGAGATTTATTGGCGTTGCTGTTGGAGTCCAAACAAAAAAGACGATCGGTATATAGAGAAAGATTTTGCGAAAAGCGAGCAGGTGTGTATTTTGAGTTTGAGAACGTTAAGGCTTACTACTCCTCCTGGGTGTCTGAAAGACACAAGTATAGAAGGAAAGATAGATAAACAAAAGAAAATACACAAGAAGAGCAGAGACAGCCCTGTATCTTTGTTTTGACAGGAGTGTGTTGATGTGGAAATGCTACATTTTACCCTTCCCATCTTTCCTGTGCAGCATCTGCATTTTAAGAGCATCAAGCCTATTCTGCTGATGTGCAATTCCATTGTGTTGATGCATAAACCATGTCTTTTAGACTGTTTTTGGAGAGTGCACTGGAACGGAAGACTACCTGTGAATGCGATGAAACTTCTTTTGAGTCGAGACAACAAGTAAAACTCATTTTGGTGGACGTCCTTTTGGCATGCCCCACATGTAAGCTCCGTGTTGCACTATAATACCATGCAATGTAATATCACTCTCAGCTCGTGCAGTGCAGTGTTCAGAGCAGAGGGAATGAGGCGTCTAAGTCAGTGGTTTAGCGCGATGTCGTGTGAAATGCAGTCGGCTTCATGCTGCCTCTATCTCCCCTCAGCGTCGCAGAGTTATAACTGCGGTGTCCCACACGGATTGTTTGCCTGTGATTCTTAATTATGTGGAAAGAGTTGTCAGTCAGATTGAGAGATAAAAATGGGGAACCGCTCTGCCCTCTAAATAGATCCAGTTCCAGTCATGCGCAAGGTGTAAAATACACACACGCTCAAGCGGGCATCTATTCTGCCACACACACAAAAGCACGCACAATTTCTTTCAATCCCTGTTGCCATATCTTTCCTGGTGCGCTGCTCTGACACTTCTTTTTTTTTTTTCCCTATTTCTGTCCCTCTTCTTCTCTCTCAAGCTAGCTGTCGAGCAGGGAGTGGAGGTATATAAGTGACAGAGTGGCAAGTGATAATGACCTACAACAAGATAAAATGGCCGTTACCACCCAGCCTTGCCAGACAGGATGGGAGGAGGAGAGGCACTTCTACATCCATGCTCCTCTCATTACCTGCTGGCAGTATTTGGGCGCTGGCACTGCTCCAACACTCTCTCTGTGTAACAACCTGGGGGAGAGAGGATTTCTTCCACCTCCCTTCTTGTTCTTGTACTCAAGATTAACTTCCTCTCTTCTTTCTCAACAATTTCTCCTTCCGCTCCATTCTGTCCTCGCCTTTCTCTCAAATTATTTTTTCTTTTAAATAATCCTGCAATTAAATAAAAATTACGATAAGAAATAGATTTTACAGCACTATTAAAAAAAAAAAACGTATTATCCAATTCAATGATAACCTTAAAAATTCCAAGAATTAAGTAATTGTTTTCACCCTCATATTCATATTTTTAATGAACCTTTTTTGTTTTACTTTGCACTTTTAAAATTATTAAGCCCCCCCCCTTTTTTTTTTTTACCCCATTCTGTTATTTAAATGAGAATATTATTTATTCCGAGCAGGTTCTGTGCGTCTGTTGGCATTACTGCTGAATTGGCAATAATGGGATTTCCCCTCAGTTTGCAGTATCTCTAGCTTTTTGCCGATATCAAATGTAATTATGGTGTTGGCTTTCTGCCTATGATAAGCGACCTGTGAGGAGCGTTTAAAGTCTAGTCAAATGTGATCAGATGGTGCGCTTCAGCCGCCCTGGTGCTGTCAAACGTATTTGGTATTTAAATTGCGGATTTTGCTGGAGCAAGCTCAAAACAAATGTTAATTTAAAGGTGTGTCTCATAGCTTTACCTTCCACATTTCAGAGTGTGTAATTCATCAACTGCTCTCATTAGATCATAAGCATATGGCTCAAGGAATCAGGGGAACTAAAATGATGGGTATTTAAATATAAAATACATGCTCAAGTGCTGTGGTGGAGTAAAAACACCGGATCGCTTTGGATTTCTGAGAGTTGACCTACAAATAATCTAAAAAGATGATACCAGTTAGCAGTAATCTGCAGGTTGGAGGAGTCCACCTGTAAGCAGAGGTTAAATAGGTTTAAGTCCAGGAGCTGAAGTAAAGAGAAATAATTGAATTACGAACATCAAAAAATTACAAACATGACTAGAAGTATGTGTGTTTTCATGTTGTAAGGTACATGCATTGTTACAGTACAGTATACAATATGTTGGTATGTTCAAGTATAGAAATTACACAGTAGTGTGCTTAGCTTTATGGCAGCTTTTGGGGATGGCCTTGTCCTCTTTCAATGTGACAATGTTCCTGTGCACAAAGCGAGGCCCATAAAGAAATGCTTTGGTGTGACAGAACCTGGCTTGCCCGCACAAAGCCCTGACCTCAAAACCATCCAACACCTTTGGGATGACTTAGAGCACTAACTGAGAAAGCAAAGCCTCGCGGGCACCCGATCTCACTTAATGCTCTTGTAGATGAATTGGAGCAATTCTTGCAAAAACCTAAAAGAAAAGCAGAGACTGTTTCAATGTTTGTACAGGCACCGGACTATTGTTTTAAGACATGATTTTAAAGTGGTTGTGGATCTTGTGTTGTGTAGTAGATTTCTCCCCACATTTTGCTCTATTTTTTAGAAGTATCATTGTTTCTACACTTTTGCGATGATCTTAAAATGTTTTGGGAAGTTGAAAATCATGATAAGTAAAGTATTTCCAATGTCATGACAAAAATAAAAGCTGGGCTCTATTTAATACTTTCTACTGTCTTAAAACACATGCAGTCGTATGTGTCCGCAGCTGTATCAGATAAATGTTAGGACATCACGCATGCACTCGCTGTTGTAGAAAGGGGTGTTAAAACTTGCTCCAATATACGGTGTAACTTTTCAAAATTAATAAATCATCTGGTTGCATAACTAAAAAGCAATCTCACAAACATATTCAGATCTGGACTTTAGTGCCTAGTCTCTCCACAGCATTTCATTTCGACTTCCAGCTTGTTTGGATTCCCCAAAATGTTCTCAAAGTCACATTAACACCTGCAGCTCTATAACTTTGGCTCCATAGAAACACAGGCAGGCGTGTTAAAGATAATTACTAATTATCCCCGTGCTGACAGACACAGTCATTCTCACACAGTGTGCGCTCACAAGCACAGACACTCATCCACACATACATAACTGTATTGTTTGTTTGTGTGCGTTAGTCAGCCCACCATACCAAATCTATATAATCAAACTAGCTTCCCCCAAAGCACATTCTGCTGCGCTCTTAATCAACTACTCATTTAGTATTAATTAAAACCTGCTTTGTTGTTCCAAGTTGAATTTGGTGATGGCGTATTCTCCCGAGGTTGGTTATACTGCCTCTCTTTCCTTTCCACCATCATGAGGTTTCTCACTGTGTCATCAGCAGCTAATCTAAAAGCAACCGTATCAAGCGAGGGGAAGACGTTCAAAGCCCTCACAGTGGGGAGTAGCATCTGATGGAAAAAAAGGCCTAATTGTAATAAGTAGTTACAGACAAATATCAAAAGTGACACAACCCTCCCAACATGTACATTTCAACGTAGTTTAATAAAGCAAATGAGGCCTGGCAAAATGTTTCCTCCTGTTAAATCTTTTAATCATTTTCAGGAGATTTCATACAAGAACACATTCACACAAAAAAAAACGCAAACCACCATGCACACACAGCTCAATAATAGCATACTTATGTTAAGGCCTGAATACAAGAACAGAGATTTGAATATTGTAAACATGTGCTGAATAGCTTCCCAGGATATGAAGGAAAAATAGAGACTCTACACTATACTGTGCTCCACATTCTATAAATATGTTGACGCCAGAGTTAAACACTGAAATACTATGTGCATATATATATATATATATATATACCACTATTATCATACACATAGATTGGAAAATGTAGACTATTATACCCCTCTGTACAGTAAAGTCATACATTATGCATATGGAAGTGTTTTACATCAGAGTAAACCTGCAGTTTGCATCATAACGGCAGCAGAATACCAGAGTTTGTTGTTACTCTGTCTGTCTGTATGTTGCTAACTGAACTGTATCTTTGCATCAGTGAGTGTGTTCGACAGAGAACAGTGTGAGTGTGTGTGGTATTTACAACAATGCACGCAAATATGTCAAAATGTTAAGAAATATGTGCAAATATATGTGCATGCATGTTCTCCATTATGTGCTCCTGTCCTGCAAATGCATACGCAGGTTTGTGTCTGCAAGTGTATCCTTATCTTGTGTTCCTGTGAGTTGCATCTGCATACTGTGTGTGTGTGTGTGATTCATTATAGTATGTAGAGTATAGAGTGTGGATCATCTTGTAATGTGTAAAAGAGCCAATGCAAGAATAGAAATATGCTCTGTGACAAGTAGTGCATGCATTCAAAATCCTACTTCTGTAAAATTACAATACGATGCATTGCATTTAATGAGCTTCTCATATGTTTTTACAGTAACTGGTAACCACAGCTGTCAAATAAATATAGTGAAGTAGAAAAGTACGATATTTCCCTCTGAATATATAGTGGAGTAGAAGTAAAAAGTATCATAAAATGAAAATACTTTTTAACCTTAAAACTACTCAAGTACAGTACTTGAGTAAATGTGCTTAGTCAATTAGGTAGTTATGTAGTCAATGTGTAATCAAGTGACGTATTATATCGAGCAACTGTTACTGAAAGTTGCGTGATATAATAATGAGTATAACAAGCTGAGGGAGGGATGCTGAAACACAGGACTTTGACCCAAAAGACCGCTGTTCGTGTCCTTTGTAAAACCAAGAGTAATTGTTGAATTCATGCTTGTTCCAGAACTTTGTTACATGTAATGTAACGCAAGAAAGTCTGCCATCGGCTGTTGTTGTTTATTTACCCTAGTTGCATTGTTTACAGAGACCGTGATTGTTTTTTTAACCTTTAACCAAGTTGTGTTGGTTAAACCTACCAAATGGTTTCATGTCATTAACCATGTGGCATCGTGTGTTTCTGAAAGCGCCATATGAGGCCGTTATGAAAGTTATTCATGAAACGTATTTTTGGTTCACTAACACCGACCTCCAACGTGTCCCGTAGTTTGCATGAATGGAAATGCCCAAAATGTTTTCTGCCGACTGGATTGTATGCGCACACACCATCCAACTGTCAGACGAGATGTGTGTGGACGCCTGCGAGATGTAGGAGTCACAATCAGATGCCTTTCATGCAAGCTAACTTCCAAATAAACGTATCTGACTAAATAACAGCCATCAGTCTCCACAGTGTAAACACCAAACTCTCATCACATGTGTGAATGCTGTGGGAGTGACATAGTGTGAGGCTTTGTGTACTGTCTGTAAGGTATGAGTTCATGTTGGAGAGGGTGTTTGTTTATGTTTGTGATACTAACCATATTTTTAGGCTCTCTCTTTTACAAATCATGTCTTCTTTCTGGGTCACTTTGCATTTTAACCTCCTGTCTTCCTCTGTTGCTTTCAGTATTCTGTATTCTTCTCACCCCCTTTTCTGTCACTCTTTACAGTCCATTACTGCCAAATTCCCTTACTAGCATGTGTCCCCCTTGGCCCAGAGAACTAGTGCCTTCCTAGCCTTGGCAGGCCTGAAAGGCCAATATGACCAATATGACTGGCAGTAGACAGGGTGGGCCGCTCCAAGTCCATCACTGGGAACAAACTCACTTGGGTGTGAAGCAAATGTCATCCCGGCTCTTTTCATTTCCCCCTCAATCTGTAATTCCTCCAAATGATGTGCGCGCTGTGGTTTTGTGCTTTTTGCAGTCGACCTATTTCTGTTTTTCTGAGCTGTGCGAGTCGGAGGAGTTGGATAAAGCTCTACAAAGGCCGGAATCGTAATGTAGAACCCCTGCTGGAAGACCTGCCTTTGTTTGATGTGGAGAAATTAGCAGTGAGATGATTATCATTATTATTAAGTGATTCTGATAGACAATGATTGAGAATCAGACATAGGGGCCACGACAGCTGTAGCCACTGGTGAAATGTTTGCCCTGACTGTCTCCACTCTCAGCCACCTGATATAACTTCCATAGTCCTTCATTGTTGTCTAAAAACTGTTCAAAAACTAAACTACTTATCTTTCGAGTCACATACACACAACCTGCCACCGTCACCGGAGCAAGAAATGTGTATCAATCCACCACTGGAAATAGTTTCCAACAAATGCACTATTTCATCCTGTTTGAGTGATGTTCACTCTAAAACTACATTACCCAGCTGTCTTAGGAAAACAATTGTTCAAGATTTACATCTTCGGGAGGAACAAATACGCTTTGAGTTGGGTGCTACTGACAGGGAAGAGATTTGTTAGAAGAGATTTGTTTGTGATAAGTCAAATACAGAATCACACCAGTCGTGTCCTTTAAATCCAGAATGAATGAAACATTTCAACGTGTCCTTCTGTACGAGTGCTTTAGTTTTCTGTAGATCTTCACCTATATGTCCTGTGTTAATGTTTCTAAAAAGCCCCTGGCTTAAGACGGGAAAAGTTAGTTCAACATTTTGTTACACATACAGGCTCATTTTCTACTCTAGAGCAAAAGTACAGGAGCAGTGTAAAAGCCTTAATACATAATTCACCACCATCTCTCCACAAATCCTGTTGTCTTATCAACGTTCTCTATTTTCTCTTTGTTCTTTCTTTTTCTTTTTGCATTCTTTCACACTCTTGTTTCTATTGTTCTCATGTATCCTGTGTGTGTCAGACTGCGTCAAAACACTCTCAAACACTTTTCATTGTATTAATGTCTTGTATCGTTTCTCCTCTTTCGTTTCCATACCATGCTCTCTGTGTCTGTTTTGGTCTTGCACTCTTCTTCTCCCACGCAAAAGAAGTCTCTCTCTTTCTTTCAGCACTCTATTTCCATTCTGTGTCTGCTCCTCTCTTCCTCACATCTGCTCATCCTTGGATGCTCACTCTCTTCAATACAGTGCTGTCAATGACTTTCCATTCCACAACACATGCCAGTAGCAGTCCCCCTCTACCTGCGGTTCAATTTGCATTTTTAAAGAATCCTCGGAGCTATTGTCCAGGATAGTGGATTTTATTTCATTTTTTCACGGGTCGGTCCCCTTCAGAAGCGCTGTGCCAAGCAGTGATGACATGTGTTTCCACTACAGCCTCACAGCAGGGGATAGCCATGCTACGGCGCACTGCTGTGATCCTGCCAGGTAGCAGGGCTGACCACATGGTCTCCTCCCTGTCCGACTATTCCTCCCGCAATGGAAAAACCCTACCGTATATGTGTCTCTGTGTGTGTAGGTGTGTTTTTGTGTGGTCGCAATCTCATCAGGTCTATTGTGGAGGCTGACCGTGCAGTGAATCAGTTTATTTTGTCGTCCTTATAGAGTCAGAGGCTGCAGTGTGTGGGTGGATAAGTGTCTGTCTATCTCTATGTGTGTATGTGTAGGGTGTCCTTTTAGTGCAGAGCAGCAGCAGCCCACTGTTTAGTCTTCACTACGTTTAGTGCAGAGGCTCTTCATAGTAGCCCAGCCGACTGTGGGGGAAAATCGAGGACAGAGAGGAGCAGATGCGAAAGAGGAAAAAGGGGGATAAAGTGAAAAGTAGAGAGGTGAAGCACAGAACTGAAGAAGATAGTTGAAGAGGTATTGGGAGAACTATAAAGGAGAAAATATTCTTTGACTTCAACATATAACATATAAAGTCAGTACGGAGGGGAACAGCATCCCCCCTATTGTTATCAGAGGTGGCAAAGGGTTGATTTTTAACCCGAGAGCTTTTTAGTTGTTTCTTTAGCTCACCTACAGTGGTGAGGAGAAAAAGATGGATCAGGCTATGTTAAGCTTTCTATTATTTTTGGACGGCGGTGTGTTATGGCCACTGTCAGGAGAAAAAAAAATCATATGGTTTGAGAATAAAGTCGTAATATTTCACAATTTTAATAAATAAACAAGTTAGAGCAGTCTATTTTATTGTGTTAAAAGAGGGATAGTTATGACCTGAAGTTACAAGAGTCAATATCGTTTTCAACAATTTATTATCAGATATTTTAGGGTATAAACCAGAGGTGATAGAGACAAATGGTAAATGCTTGTATTTGTATAGGAATACTATTTTCTTAAAACTATTTTTTTTCTATTTTCGCAACTTTTTTGTCATAGTGTTATGACTTCTGTTCTTTTTCTCATTGTGTCAGTGGCTCTATTACTGTGACGTAGGTTTGCAGTTCTGACTGGATTTAAAGAAATGTGGGTCTCTGCCCTTTGACAATAACCCTAATTCAAGGATACGCCCACTGAGCCACAGTGAGCAAACCTAAATTTGTGTGCAGGCTTTTACAAGACTTATTTCTTGCTCCCATGTGTTTAGAAGAGTAAATGTAATTAAAGCTGTAAGCTGCATTGATCGCGCCCTCGCACCTTTGCGCACTTGGAGGGTACTGGCAGGGCTCTGGTTTACACGGCCAATTCCTGCGTGCACCAGCCGGTGTAGCCAGGTCTTAATTAAACCTCGAATGTTTTGAGTATAGCTCCAAATACAATCATAAATGTAAGCCTGTAAAGATCGACAAAAAAAATGTGATGTGTGTGAATGTGCTTTAGTGTTTGTAACATATCAGACTGTCAAAGTAAATGCAGTCTCAAAACGTTTGTTTGTGCAGGTAACTTTTTACATGAATGAATGGCTGAGAGGTTTTTATTTAAGAGTACATTGTTTGCATCTTGCAATACATATTGATATGTTCTTTGTGTTTGTGTCTATTTGCCTTTTCTGTTGAAAAACGATGGGGTTTGAGGCACTGATGGCCTTTCAATGTCATTTATAAATGCTTTGTAAGGCATAAATAGTCCTCACTTTAGATGAGGTCACACAACATACTTTACTAATGATTAGTAACTACCTAATTAATCATGAAATGCACTATTAATACATGTTTATAAAGTATATATTAACATAGTCCCTAACCATTAGTGTATACCTAAATCGTTATATATATATATATATATATATAAATGCATGAATCATGTACATCTAAATAAGTTCTTAATCCTTAACTTACGCTTTATAAATTATGTTATTAATCATCTACAACTCCTCAATAATTGGTTTGTAATATATATAATACTTCATTTACAAATGGGGAATCCATAATTTATAAAGTATGAAAACACAATCATGAAACGCATAATAGACGGGCTTATTAATCAAGAATAAAACATTAATAACTGTTATGAATTGAATACTAATGAGTGTTAATGTAGGAACAATGCTTTATAAATGATGAATTAAGTGTTTACTCATACTTAACTAATGCTTCATAGTGTAATTATTATAAAGTGTTACCGAAAACACATTACACATTGTTCATCGGTGCTCGGGCCCTGATAAATGTCCAAAGATTGCATACTATTGTGCGGTAACCAAACACAGCAGCGGTAGTGAAGTACTGTAAGTGCAAAACAATTTCAGGCAATTAGTATTATTGTTTATTGAATGGGTTTTGTACCCTGAGGCTGTTGCTCTTGTGAGAAACATTTTTCCAAGTGCTCTGAGTCATGCGGTAATTTTCTTGGAGTGCCGCATTTCTATAATTTAAGAGAGTTAGCCTTTTTGCAGGCGAGCAGATTTTTTTTCATACACAAATAACTACTTGATATTTTACATTTGCACATAATATTTTAACTTTAACTGTTCACTTTCCCTCTTTTATCCCTCTACTGTGGGACTTTTTTCCCCCCACATCCCAGGCAAATACATTTACTTTTCGATCTCTCCAGTCTTAACCTGGCTCGCTCCAAACCCAGTAATTTAGAGCTAGAGAGGCCAGGGAAAAGTCTGTCAAGAAGGATTCATCTCTCCAATTCCCAAGCCTCACATTTTATCACCAGCTCTTTAAAAGCATGTTTAATGTGCTGCTCCAAATGGAGAATTGCCCTTGTAGATCAGCACCACACAATTCTCTGTCTTCCTCAGGCCAATAGTGGTTTGTCTGTTTTAGCTAAGTTAGTGTTTGAATCTCCTTCTCCTGTGTTTAGGTACGTGTGTTTGTGTGTGTGTGTGTGTGTGTAAGAGGGAGAGACAGAGACAGATGTCTGAGTTGTTCTTTATCAGAGGAACCTAAAGGGGTTCTAGGAAAAGCACAGACATCTAGGAAAAGCAAAGACCGCATACATAATTAAACTTGAAAGAATATTGCAGCATGCCATTTTCCTTACTACTATTTTTACTAACCTTTTTTGTTTGTCCTTTCTTATTTGTTTTTCTTCCAGCAGTGAAACCACACAACTAAACCCCCCTTTTTTACGTAAATTGAGTTAAAATGATGTGTGGTTACACAATGTCAGATATATTTAAAATGGCAGTTGCAAATGTAATTTTCCGTCCTCTCAAAGACATTAATTCCCTTGAATGATTGGAAATTGGTTTAGTTTTGGAAGTAGCAAAATTTGCAAAAATAACTATTCCTCTCCAAGGCTAACATCGGTACAACACACATTTTGAATATTCAAGGTTTGATTGAATAGACCTCTGCAGGGTGTCTCCTAGATCACGATGTCCCAGCACATTTAAGTTCAGCTGTAACTACTTTTAGCACATCTTTTGAAGATATAAATACACAACATTAAAGCACATTATGTGTTCCCTAAACTGATAATACCATTGCAGAAAGCAGTTACATATTTCTCTAACTTTTCCACTCTTCTAGATCCATTCTGACCATACACTATGGTTTATTAAGAATGCTGAGGGCAAATTATTTGAAAACGGCAGCTAAGTATACAGAACATGCAGGAAAAGAGATGTTGGAGAAGTGACACTACAAATTGAATGAGTTTTCAACGTGACAACATTCTGTTGGTTCCAGTAAATGCAACATAATTAAGTTTTAGTCTTTAGTTCAGAGCAAGTGAGGAATTCGGAAGGAGGAAAATGTCCAAGCAAGCATATTGACTGTCGGTAACTGACTGGGTCATTGCATCGTTCAAGGAAACATATAGCTGCTGATCATTTTGTGCAGTAATTCACTATCAAGTCACCCTGCCCAGGAAGTTGAGCTGTGTGGTAGTTTCCATGGATATCCAACAAAAAGTAATTTATTTTGAGCAAAGACTGCATCACAAACATGCCGCTTGGTAACTTATTGTCATGAATCCCTCATCACCTGGCACCATTTTCTGAACCATAGCAGTGTTCCACTTTCATTTATTTTCCCTAATTCTTTTCGTCTCTGCTCTCTTTCAACCCCTATTTTTGAGCAATCCACCTATACCTTGTTCACGGTCCAAAGCTCCACAGCTGGTATGAGGGGGTTTGAGGGAGGGCTAAAAAAACAACAAAAAAAACAACATAAAAAGCATACTCCCTGTCTAGGGATAAAGAGCAAGCTGCATCATATTAGAGTGGCCGGGAAGCTGGGATAACTGGAGCCTTGGGCATGCTTGCATTGGTGCTGCAGTATTCAACTCAAAGATAGAGAAAATCGCAGCACACTTAATAAACACAACCATGTAACCAAATGCACAAATAAAGTGGAACACCTGCAGTAGATTTTATGTGAGAGTGGTATATTTATATTACAATATAACTGCATACTACAATGTAATTAACGTGCTGTAGAAATAATTGAGACACACCTGATATAATGTATTTCAAATTAAAGGAATATTCCACTCAAAAATGCATAATGCCTATATACCATCCCGCATTATTACGGGTGGGCAAGTCTATCTGTCATGCGCCCCTACCATCTGGTTTGCAAGAAAAAGCGCACACCGAGTGTCACAAAACATCCAGCAAAGACTGCTGAGTGATTGTGAATGCCTGACTGACTTCACATGTCGATGGTAAAAAATCCTACCGAGTGCGGCTTGGAAGACCAGGCGTTTTTTCTGTATCCAAGTCTGAGCTGTCTTCTCAATTCATGCCTCAATTTCCATTTAGCACAGCCGTCTCTATTTAACGATGGGGAGGCCACCGGTATGCAGAATGAATATCACACCTTTCCTTTTAGACTGAGCCTCCGTTTTCAAATTAATGCCACGCTGTCAGCCCCAGCTTCAGCCTGGACGTGCTACTTGCTTGTGTGGAGAGATACTGTTCCCTGAGTGACCCGCGTATTTGCATAGACACACACATACAGATCTACGCTTAGTCACACACATTTTTCATAAGCAACTGGTGAAATATCTCTCTCTCTCTCTCTCTCTCTCTCTCTCTCTCTCTCTCTCTCTCTCTCTCTCTCTCTCTCTCTCTCTCTCTCTCTCTCTCTCTCTCTCTCTCTCTCTCTCTCTAATAGGGAAGTTTGGGAGGTAGTCTTGGTGGGCAGCAAAAATCATTTAGCCTGAAACACAGGTAGGAGCTAACCAGCCACTGAAGGCAGAGGTGTTTATACTGTGCTTATCTGACATTAATCAAAATCTGGCAATACTAAGTGAAAAAAATAAACAAATTGACAACATCCAATCATTTAAAAGAAGAAGGTAATGGGTGGTAATGGCTATTTTCCAGTGGCACCAATTTCTCAGTGTTCAAGGCAAAAAAAAATGTGCCGACGTATTCTATTTCTATTCTATTCAGGTAATGCAGGTCCAACAGAGAGGATTAGGGGAACCAAAGGCTAAATATATACAGTGAATCAGTGATAACATAATCCAACAATGGCCCATATACCAACACCAGATCTAAAGGTGAAGCTACGTGTAAGCATTGTTCTTATTCCTGACGCTTTCTCCCCTGTCATTCTAACACTGCTTTTTACTCCTGACCAATTCTGTGAACTGAGGGCAACATTTATAAAATTATAGGTCAGCACCCTCAAAAAGGTTGTATGTTTCTTTTGAAGTGTGTTTAAGTCCCAGGTCTAAAAAACAAAGTCTCTGAAGAATGAACAGGTCCAACCAGATTTCATAAGGATGTTTCATAAGCATGAATACATTTTGTGTTAACTCATCCTGCACAATAGAAAATGTTAGAAAAAGTATAGAGTGATTAAACCTCCTGAAACAGTTCTCCTAGTCCCGAAACTATTCTTTGATGTTAATTGTACTGTCATTTCTCCATAATTATTGCTGTTATTTTATTAGCCAGCCGTATATACCGCTTCAAAGTGTGACAGAGAACAATCGCACATTGCCTCAGTAATCCCAGCCATTATAAATGACATTTTAAAGCAGAGCAAAAGGACCACTTATTCATATGGGCTAATTGAAACGGCTTTGCTGAACTGCAGTACACTCGTGGTTTATTTTTCATCTCATTTCATCTTCTCTCTTTATTGTTCTTGCCATTTGCCATTTTGTTCTTTCTTTCTTCCCTTTTCCATCTCACCCTCTATTTGTGCCTCTTGTACTGCATCTGCTTTTACTGCAAGGAAAATACCTTTTTTAGGGTCCACAACAAACGCACGTTTGTATAGTGGGGCAGGTATCCCTTAAAAGCAGTGTTAAAAAGCACTTCAGCAGACAAAACACTTTCGAGTTGGTCACGACATCAAACAAACGCCATGTTGTAGTACTTCTAACTTTTATACGCAAATGCTACATCATGTTATGAGACTCCAAACCTCCACCAGATGTACAGTATGTGGGTAGGATCATACTCAGTGTAGGTCAAAGTGACAGATTTTTGTGTTGTGTTCTGTTGCTGCAAAGTGCCTCTTATCTTCTGAATATATACCTCTATCTGTGTTTGTTGGCTGAGTGTGTTTCTCAGACTGGATCAGCGGTAGTCAAGCAATCTGTCCGCCAGACCTGGCCGTTATCTAATATTGTCATATTCAAAGTGGTAAACCTCCAACTGAAAAGACTGTTTTGGGATTTGTTTTGAAATATTGATCGCTCGAGACAGAAACGTGAATAATCAGATATCCTAAAATGTCGAACTATCCCTTTAACATCATATTAGAGACGGGCCAGCTGCTTAAAACTGCAGGTGGTAACTTTTATGATAGCTTTTTATCATATTTGCTCAGACTGTCACTGTAGCCTGACAGCAGTACATGAGACGGATAGTTCTTCTGCCTCCTCCTTGCTCTTCCTAATAGCATTTGCAAGATTCCAAGCCAGGAGGAAAACAACTCATGAGAGCAGAGAAGTCTCTAACGTAGTGTAAAATGAGAACGTTTGTGACACTACCGCCATGTTGAAAACTGTTGAGCCAAAACCCCGCACTGCCCACCGACTGGAGCAAACATAGCTAAACAGTACTAAAAGTTCCCGGCTCCTCTTAGAGAGGTTATTGGCTGATAAAAAAGGACTCAATAGAGGGACGAATGCTGAATGCACATAAGATGATGACTCATAGCTGAATGACGTGTGTGGAAATGACGACGATAGGGTGTGAGGAATATTGAGGGGAAAAAAATGAAAATTAGAGAACAACAGAGCTGCAGACAATAAGAGAGGCAAAAGCAGGTTTCCAAGTCCGATAAAAGTCTTCCTCTTTTTTTTTAGAAGATATTGCTCCATGTGAGGCTGTGTGTGTGAAGAAGAGTCAGATAAAGAGAGAACACCGCACAGAGATAAAACACTGGAGAATAATGAAAGATAATACAGTATAATGAGAGAAGAGGCTGTGTCCATTGGCTCAGTATATGACAGGATGGAGGGAAAGAAGAGGGAAAGCAGCACCTCCCTCCACTCACAAGACTTTCTGGACACAAAGGCGACTTATGGAACGCAATAAGCAGCTCATGAACAAGACCTGCACGAAGCTCATATGAAGCCCTCTCCTTGAATTATCCCCGTTCTGTGTGTGTCTTGTTCGTAACGTCTTGCTCCGCTTTTCCTCCTCCTCCTCCTCCTCCTCCTCCTCATCCTCATCCTCTCTACTCTGTTTTAATGTTATGAAAAATTGAGTGAGGCCAAATGCAGAACTGTCATACTGCTGTATATTTGTTCAAATAGATCCAGCCTCTGACAGGGTTTATGAATAAGTCATTAACGCATCATAAACCCACACAAAAAATCTAAAGTATTTATTTTATTTATTATTATTATTTGTATGCTTGTTTAATCTGACTTTCCTGTCAAGAATGATACAAAAAAAAACACTCTTGGAGGAGATCTTTTTTATTTTTATTTCTTTAAAGATTATGATAAAACTGTGTATTCAATTATAAACATCAAACTATCAAGATGTGAGAGTGGTGTGATGAATGGAGATAAAGATCACTCCTACTGTGTGTGCAGTGAAAGAAGCTTGATATTTCGACATGTTATACTATGACCGTTTTTGATGAGAATGAAATGATTCCTTATTCAAATAAAATGTTATGCTCAGGGAAGTTTTGTGGCCTCCCTCATATACTGTACATATGTTGGCTGAGTAACATCATACTGTATATTGAATAAAAACTTCTGTCGCCAGTTGTATCAAAAAATGGCAGACATAGGCTGACAATAAGAAAATTAAAGGATTTGAAACTCAGCAGGAGAATGAGTGCTGGTGAAAATATTGCATAGGAGGATGAAAGACTAAAAAACACAAGAAAAGGAAATATTAATGCAAGCAAACTCAAAGAAAGACAGTGGGATTCAAAAATGGAATGACACCAAAAATATTGAAGAAAGATAAAACGATAAGAGAATAATGAGAACAATGAGGGGAAACAATATTGAGGCGGAACTAAAGACAGCCAGAGAGTTCGAGTGGGAGGTGACTGCATGGGAACAGATAAAACAAGGGAACAGTACACATGGAATGCCTTGAAAACAATGGACATTCCTTTGGACTAATCAGTAAAATATGTGAATTTGGTTATTGCCACTGCAGGTCATGAAGGATGGATGAAGGAAGCAACAAAAAAAGAGCACAAGGAGTCATGCAAGTGGGCATAAGGGCAATAGTGTGGTTATCACGTGGAGCATGCCTGCCTGTCAAGGTTGGCTGGTGAATGGTATTGATGCTTGCACACTCTCACTTTTGCAGCTTGCAGAGGGGGACACAATCTTGTCACGTGCCGACATATCGCATGTTGGTGCCGAAGCATATTAACTGCTAATGTCATCCTTTGCTCCAGGAAATAATATTAATCAAGAAGAGGGGAGCTAGGGAAAATAAGAAAAAAGGTTGAGATAAGGGAAGGGTTGAATTACTTAATGAAAAAGAGAGCAGAAAGAGGAGATGAGGAAAGGTGCGAGGGGTGAGAGGCATGGTTGTTAGAAAAAGAAAGCGTGAAGAAGATGGGGGTAGAAAGAGATACAGGTGAGAGAAGGGGAGATAAGAGATGATGGGAAAGGGATGAGTAGAGCTGTGACAGTACGTTGAATTATGAATGTGTTGGAAGCGAAGCATGTTATCCACGTTCGCTCAGTCTGTAGTGTGGGTGGTTCAATAATAAACTTCTACCGAGCTGAGAAATGGTTCCACACTGGAGACAGAATGAATGATGATCATCTAATGAAATGTCCCCAAATACTGAAGTCACTACTGTTAAGGTGATTCAATTCAGGGGTTAATGTTCAGGAGATCAAAATGGAAACGTCTTTTTGTTAAATGATGTATGAACCCCATCTAAACTTTAAGACTCTCTGTATATAATGAGCATTTCTGACACCGTTTATCAGAGTGAACAACAGTATTAGCTAGTCCTTTATATACTCATTCTCACTATTATCAAGGATTTTTATAGGTTAGGCAGTAGGCTTATACTAACAAGACAAGATGCAACTATAGGGGCGTCCATGACAACACAGTAATTGAATTACATGCAAGAAGCCTGAAAGGAGAAAAAACACAACTGCCTGCATCTACGATTTACAAAAAGCATTGTACGTACCTTTTTATTTGGTTACCTTCCTAAAAAAGTATTTTAGACTAACTTCAGAAAGCCATTAAAAGGTGTGCCAACTTATCAACAACTGCTCAAACCCTCTAAATACGCCAAATGTTGTGAATTAAAAGGCACTGTGACACACATTAAGATGCATGTTGGCTATGTTTGCACATGCAAATTGCCCCTTACTTCACTTAAGATGGCATTCGTGGGCTTAATGTCACCTCGAAGAGTGGCAAAACATTTCAACTATTTGAATTCCTGCATCAGACGAATATGAGTCAGCCTGTAATGGAATGTAGGATGGCATGATGACAATTATATACAAAACATTGGCTTTGACATTTTAGCCTAAGCTATTCATCCTTCAGAAGGTTTGCGATGGTGTAATGGATTATTTCTCACATTAATTAAAGAACTGAAGAGAAGGTTAAAGAAGGAGAGAAGAGAACAAATGCAGCAAGATGAAGGTAAAGATGAAAAGAGACCAATGTGGACATAGAGACAGAGAAAGAGATAGAGAGGAAGGACAGAGAGATAAACAAGTGTCAGTAAAGATGGACATGATAGAAGAAGATGGGCAAAAGGGGGAGGGGACGGCGATAAAGGGACGATGAAAGTAAAGTGAATAAAGTAACAAAAACAGAAAGACAGAGGAAGATTAGAGGAATTTAAATCGATTTATGAAGAATGAGAGGAAGTTTAACATGAACAGAGCTAGAGATTAAGAGGCGAACAAAAGTGTTGTGATAAAGAGGTCAAAAGAAGGAAGAAGTTAAGATGTCAGTGTTTGGGTATCATATTTTTGAATCCGACCCAATCATCAATCACAGTGGGACCAGCTTGTCCCAAATAATGGGGAGAAAAGTTAGACAGTAAAAAAAGGAGCCATAGTCACACTTGTGTGTTTGCTGACCAACTAAAATAACAAGCTTATTATGATTGATGCCGAGTTTGTCATTCACAAAGCACACAAACTGACAAAATGTTAAGCTACAGACATAAAAAGCTAGCTGCACACCCAAACCTACGAATAACTATTAACATTAATGCAACACTCTGAAATGTTTTCTCATAAAGACACACATATGCATATGCAGGCTACACAGCAGGGTAGCTTCCTTGCAGTGTCTCTAGAGGGAACAGAACAGCGACTACAGTGTAATTTAGCTCTTACTTGGTCAGGAGTTTTACTGGAAGCCGAGGACTTGTCGGGAGCAAAACCGGTGACTTTTCACAGAATACCATTAGACGGAGGAGGAGCATCATGACTAATACTGTCCATAAAATAGGCAAGTTTGTGAGGGGTTCTCACATCAGAGCTGGCCCCGATATAAGCAAACTAAGCACCTTCTTAGGTGCTTGAAATGTCCCACAAGAGAGCTTAAACTCAAATTATGCAAGGGCCCCGCCTCCCCTTTGAGTCGAAATACAACTATTTATTACATTTGATGAACACAACGGGCAAAGGTGTGGAAAAGCCGCGTTGCATGTGAACATGCGTTCATACGCAAGTGCACAAAATTGAACTGGTGATTTCCAGCAGCAACCTCTGTGGCCATGATGGCACTCTTCACACACAATTTAAAACAAGACAATGGTTATCAAGTCTCTCAGTCAAGGTTTAGAAAATACAGCTGAAGCTGATGAGAATGGAATTTGTTCTGCAGGAGTTTGGTCAGAGAAAGAATTATTGGTCAACCTGAAATTGTTTAACCTGATGGTGGCACTAAAACAAAAGTTCCAGTCCATCCAATAGTTGCCGAGATTTCACGCAAAACCCCCACATGTCGACCTCATCATGGCACTTCAGCTAAAATCATGGGATAACCAGAATTCATCCTCTGGGGACCTTGCATATCCTTCAAAGATTTCTTGGTTTACCATCTGATAGTTGTCGAGATATTTCAGTCTGGACTAAAGTGTTGAACCAACAGACCGAAAGCATTCTCAGAGCCATGACGCCAGCCATAAAGAATAATGACTGTAGCTACACTACAGAGAGCATCTAATTTACCATCTGTCAGAAGATTTGAAAAAGAAAAAAACATGGCACTTCAAAAGAAAAAAGCCATAACCTTAAAAGTAGGAGGCATCAAATGGCAATTTCAGGTCAGGCAGGCGAGCACATACCTTTGAGGCTAAAGGACTTTCTTGGCCTGAGTGAAACATCAAGCACTTTCTTGATAAGATGTTGGCAGATCTGAGAGAAAAAGAGGAGATAGGCTTGACTCAGGCAAAAAAGTCAAACAATATCATAAACGACTGGAGAGTGTGTTGACCTCTACTGCCGTTTCACATCGGGCGGTGACTTATGAATGATTCATTTTCTGGTGGTGATGTCGTTTAAATCTTGATGAAGCGCGTCTGTTGTTTTGTTTGAAGAAAAAGGAGAAAAATGTCCTGTAAGATGAAACAGAATTACCTACGGTCTAATAATCTGTACAACAATGTGGACAGAACTTGTAATGATTAAAAGTACAATTCAATTTTAGCAGACATCTGTTGTGCAAACGCCAGTCTAAAATGTCTAAAATATTTAATATAAATATAAGCATGGGACGTTAGGTCTTGCTGAGGACAAATAAATCAGTAAAGAGGAAACATTATTAAGAAAATTTTACGCTCTAAAGTTCTCAATTAAAAAGATATCCTTTTTACGAAATGCAGGATTTGCAGTGGGCAGCATAAAATGCATTAATCAAGAGGCAGACGGGCTAGAAAGATGAACTTTTTTAGAGAGGTTGCTACAGAAGCTGTGTCAATTAAAAGTGTGGTATCTGAGGGGTAATGGAAGTCATGAAATTACAAAATAATATTTCATCTGATCACAGTCATTGCTTGTGTGTGTGGGGGCGGGGAATTGGATAATCTTGTTGATACTACAAAATCAACACAGTCGTTCTTTGATTAATGTCGACAACAACTTGAGGGAATCCATGCGGAGTTCAGATTACAGATTCTTGAGAAACACAAAGTCTTGGTTCCATGTGGTTATAAATCTTTGTTAGAATAATGAACATTCCTATAAATAAGATGACAAACAGACACAAAAGGTAACCCCCCCCCCCCCACCCCCCCACGAACATGTGGTGAACGGTAAAGCTCAGCAGATGATGGGTGCAATACTAACATCTGTAATGAAATGATCCACTGAGTTTCACTGGTTGTGGATGCTGGCACTCTCTTATTAAACATGAATCAGGTGTCAAAGCTATAACCACAACAACTTACTGTATCTATCTGCCTGCAGCAATAATGTAAGTCCAAGAGCAGCCTTGTTTTTTTTTGATGTGGATGCTGGCTCGCTGAAGGAAAAAAAAAATAGATATTCCGGATTGATGATTGGATTCACAATCTCCAAGAGTCTGCATCATAGCTCATCCCTCTGAGCTCCTGACAGCTTATAGGTTATGAACACTCCAAAATGCCTGAGGGGGTTCTTTAACCCACAACTTCTGACCGTCCGACTAGTTGGTAATCCTGTTATGCTGAGAGAGATACACTTCCATCAAGGCCTCAGAGTGCTTCACAACTACATATTGTACCAGGGATGCTGTATATCAAGGAGACAATTAGAGTGTTCTAATATGGCAGTTTTATAGCAATTTTTCCTACTTACCAAGACACATTATATATTGTATTTTTTTGTCCTTCGTGCAGTTTATATCGATCAGTGAGGTTATTTTTCTTAGATTCATGGGTCCAAGTAGCAGCTCTGTTCAAAGTGAATGAAATGGATTGTTCAATGTCTCTAGACGTGGATTGCCAGTCTAACTGGACTACAATTTAGTAGCCGTGTCTGACAATTTCTGTAATTTTCTGAAAACCGTCATTCACACCCACTTCACGGAGTGATTGACCAGCTGTGGCTAAGGTGAGAAAAGAGCCAGGGTCCGAAGCTCTCTTTTTTTCACTACCCAACTATTTCGGTCACTTTTCACGAGAACAACCGAGCGCAACATACTATGAAAGTCTTCCAGGAGAGACCGATTGAAAATGTGTGGCATTAAATGACCATATTTAAACGATTTCTCGTCTTCCCCCCTCTCTGTGACAGCTGAATGAAAAACTGATCAATAGAAGTCTTTAAAAAAAAGTGTTCATCACGGTTAAAACAGTCAGCTTTAAAATATACCTTCCAGAAGCCACAGTGGACAAAGTGCATCAAGTGTGAGATCCTGCAGTGCTACCTACACATATCAGCTCTCAATTAAGCAATTGTCTCCAGGTGTGTGTGTGTGTGTGTGTGTGTGTGTGTGTGCGTGCGTGTGTGTGTGTGTGTGTGTGTGTGTGTGTCTGCCAGTGAGAGAGGCAGAGGCTGGAGTTTACATGGAGAGGGAACGCTGAGATAGTGACATTACCTATCACATACGTTTTGTCTAGTTAAGAAAGGTGATCTGTAAACTAAACCAAAATTTGGTTTTTCTGTTTTGAGTTTGAGTATAGAAATAGTAAAATTCCTTAGAAACCCAATTATCTCTTTAGAAATAAAAGATGAGCTGCCTTGTCTGTGATGCTGACTCCTTGCCATTATGCACCAGAGGTTGTTGAAGTTATCCTATTTCATGCATACACATACTGTACTGTACACACACTTTCTTCCATCCATTCTCCCTCCTACATCTCTCTCTCAAACACACACAGACACACACACACACACACACATGAAGAGACCGTGTGTGTGCATGTATGTGTCTCTGTGTGTGTGTGTGTGTGTCTGTCTCTGTGGATGGTTCTAGCCAGTAATGGGATTGAGCAGATTATGTTCCAGCCATTGTTGTAATGTCCATGTTTTACAAATCTCTTCCTCCTCAGAAACTCTAATGCTCGCTGCTTTACAGAGGATATTAAATGATGCAGCTGTAACAGTGAATTCTCCATCCCTCTCTTCTTCACTACTCTCTTCTATTTGCCATTCTTTACATTTTGCAGACTTCAACGTCGGGAACAATCTAATCGAGTTAAAATCTGCTTCACAGATCACCGCACAAGCCGGTAAAAGGCTGTTAGCTTTCTAGCTTACAAATAGGAAGAGGACAGGCACTCGTGTATTTTTTTCAGTGGCCATTCTTTTGCAATTGATATACCACAGGACCTTGGTCACACTCTTGTATTTGCACTGTCAAGTGAAAATCAGTTGGAGTTTGAGTCTGATATAAAGCCCGGTTGGAGGTTAATTAGGGTCTATTCACACTGCATCACTAATGCTGCTGCCAAGTTAATAATTGCTGGGATATTTCATTTTGTAGCATGTGGTGGTGGTGCTCATATCTCTGTATTGTTCGGTAGCAGTCAAGTTCATACTGAACTGCTGTCAGCTCAGGAACTAGCACAGCTTTCTACATCAACAGCAGCAAAAAACACTTGACTGATGACAATGGTGACACCAACTAAAATGTCCAGTGTTGGATCACATGTCCAATGTTGTCCTACTGTTCAGTATAATTGTTTATTATGCTATGTGTTTCATGGAGAGAAACACATAGCTCTCTTCTTGTTCTTCACTGACATTTCATTCATACTATTAATAACTTCATGAATGAATCAACTTTCTTTTAGTTCATCAATGTTTCAAAACAACACAAAATGTTACGAAAAACACAAAAGATACAGTATCAGATTCAGCTTTAATGGCTTCTCAACACAATCAAAGAATTTGATACAAGACAAACATGAAGTCCACTCTCATCTCCACAGTTGCAGTGCAGACTCATCCCCACCCCCCCCCCCCCAGGATGAGGCCCACGACTGTTGCGTCTGTAAATTTCACACAGGTTTAACGGATATGATCAATACCACAGTCGTAGATAATATGAAGCTTTCTTCAGCTTTGCACAAACTTCAAACTATTGTTTGTGCCCATCAGCGTAATGAGTGAGTATGAACATGCATACACAGTACGGTACATAAATATTTAACTTTTCCTTAACTTTTCTTCCCATTGTCTGAGCTTGGAACAGTTATAGTCGGTTCCAAGTATAATAAACAATGCATAGCCTGGAATAAAATTCTGTCTCTGTCCCACTCTGTCTCCCACATTCTGCATGTAATGTCACAGAGCATAGCATATTTGTTTCCCCTTCTTTTTCTCTGTCTCTCTTGCTATTCTTTTCCGCTTGTATTTCCACATAATTCCCCCTTTTCTCAGACTCAGGCATGGCATCCGTTTGGAGACATATCTTGAAAATCACAGATGCTCCACGACACACACACACACACACACACACACACACACAAACACCTTATCTCCAGTCTTCCAGATAGTAACCTCTGATGGATGAACGGCGGAGGATAACGCATCTGTGCTGTATCACAGTCTCAGCTGGATGTGGAGCGCTTGTGCACAAAGACATTAACACAGCTTGTCCTTTGCCGGGATAAATTACTACCTGTGTGCGTACACAAAACATATTTCCTCTCCCTCATGCATACGCATTGCACGGATTCAGAATAAAACTTGAAGGAAAAAAGACAATATCTCATTGGGAGATCCCAGCTGACCCTACTCATTAACTGTGTGTTCATGCAATTTTTAAGTTGTACATTCACAGTATGTTGCACCCCTGGCAGCACAGCCCATGTCTCAGGTTTCTCAAGCATGAAAAAAATATGCATTTATGTTTGCTAATCTAAAATTCTATCAGAAAACTGAACAAAAATGTTTTTAGTACAAACACACAAAAACAGACTTCTATTTCATGAACAGTTCTTGTGTCAGTATTTTGTAGCTTATGTTGTACAACACTTGTTGTGCAACTGTAAGAACATGGAGTTGTAGCACAAATCCTGCTCCGTCCCGACAAAATCCTGCTGGATCTCACCCTGCTTTGCCCTTCGCACGGTCTGTTTCCTCAAAATCCTCAAGATTTCTCAGTGATTAACTACAGTCCAGTATAGTCACATTTGTGTGTGTGCGTGTGCGTGTGTGTGTGTGTGTGTGTGTGTTTGTAGTTGATATGCGAGGAATACTGGGGCCCAAAGAGCCATACGGAAAAGACAGAATCATCATGTTAGTTACACACAGCAATGGATTCAGTTACATGTCTCTGTTTTCTGGCTGCATGTTTGTCAGTTTCACAGCATACGGAGCATTTCATGGTGTAATGTAGTGTAACACGTGAAACTACATGTGTCACTTTAATTCCATTCACGTTTCATCTGATCAAAGCAGTCTAAACACACACACACACACACACACACACACACACACACACACACACACACATGCAGTATGTGAATGCTGTTGATGAATGAATATCCAAATGTTGTTTGTGCTTCCCCCCCCCCCCCTGTTCATCATCCTGTTTGTTAGCGCACGTTACCTCATTATCTCTGTTCTCAGTTTGTCAGTCAGCATCTCTCTCTCTCACTCACTCTTGTGGACAACCAGACTTCAAGTCAGCGCCATTACATCCTGAATCCATCACTATCTTCCTTCCTCACATTCTCCTCCTATCAGTCATAATTCTGTTATTCTAATAGGCAATATGTGGGTGTGTAATTGTGTGTCTGCGTGTCCTTAACAATTTGCGTTGTCCCTTTCGTGTGCGTCCGTGGTAATGCTTTCTGAAGGCACGACCAGAGTTCAACTGCAAACTTAACACAGCTGATGAAGCATAAACAGGCCTCATCAAGATGAGCATACAGTACGTCGGGGTGGACATAGGGACCCACGAAACACACACAAAGACACTCTGACACACATCCAATCGCATAAATCAGCTTAACATCTTGCAACAAAGAGCTACTCAAATTAACAATGGCGCAATTAAGACAAAGTTATCGTCATGCTGATATCCAGGGGATGCAGAGATTTACACACTGCTTTCACAACCATAGACACACACAATCAATTTTTAACAAAGGCTTTTTCTGATGATAACACGTCCCTCATGTTTCCATGGAAATATATGCTGATATGCTTTCACCACTTTTCCCTAGGGTACAGTCTGTCATTTTGAGTCAACATGCAGCTGAATTCTTCTTCCATTACTGTACATTACAACATATTTCCAATTATAATCTTATCATAGATTTGGTATTTAAACTTCAACAATGACTCAGTTTTCCTTTTTTTTTTGCCAGATGCTCTATCTGCAGCCTCGTGCTGTGTGATTTCAAGCAGTTCACTGTAAAGAGACCACCTCAAACCACTTGATACATTTCTTTTCACCTTCACTTCACTGTCTTCTGGCCCCATTGTGAGCTGCGTGAGGCAGCACCACGGTTCAGTCCCCTGAGATGGATAACAAAGCCTATATATTTATCCATAGAGTTCAGTAAACTCAGCCTTTTATTCCTGCTCGGCCGCATCAGGCCGTGATGCTCGAGGTTTTTTTTTGGACTGTGATTTAAAAGCTCAGTGTTAACAGCCAGGTGTCTGTTTGTAGGGGATGACAGATAGTTGAATGAACCATATATTGGCACGATAATGTGTTTGCATGTCTTGCATGTCATGTATTTGCATCGTTCTTGCCGTCTCCATGTGTGTGTGGTCTCTCCAGGAGGATGTCCTTGTCAGCACTGATAGGCAGAACCGTGTCAGGTATATAAGCAGCAGTAGCAACATCCACAGTGTGTGTGTCATCACGCCATGTCACTGCAATGTCACGGCACAGGGATCGTCAGGGTAGCAGCCTGTGCCATCAAAATGTATGAGGGCACGCCCCCCCCCCCCCCCCGTCTTACTCTCCCTTTGCCCTCTTGCTTTTCTCAGCCAAGACACAATCTCTCTCTCTCTCTCTCTCTCTCCCTCTCCCTCTCTCTCTCTCTCTCCCTCTCCCTCTCCCTGTCTCTCCTTCTTCTGCCTCAACTGAAATGAGACTGAAATGTGTCACTGTAAGGTGTTGATATTCAGCGTTACTGACCTTTTATAAGCCCGTGTTAATGACAAGAGAGCAACTGGAGTGAAAAGCTTTCTCTTCTTCTTTCCCTCTTTCTCTTTCTGCTACGTCCCGACTTTCTGACAAGAGAGAAATGCAACAATAAGCACGCTCAGGAGGTATCAAGGGACGATGTCGCAGAAGACAGAAAGACAGAATCAGCTTGGCACAGGCGGACAGAAAGATAAAGAGAATAGATGGCAACAGATGAGTAACTGTCAGCGTCCACCTATAGACACACGCACACATACACAAGTGAGAAAGAATGATACATTTCACTGAAGTGACAATGGCTGACAAGTAATTGTACAGTGTTTGTTTGTATCGTCTATCTTGTTTTCTAAACCTTTCTCTCTTTCTCTCCTGCAGTGAAAATACGTTTTGGACTGCTGTATATTGCATAGGAATTATTTATAAGTGGCAGAGACATTGTGTTGGACCTATTGAGGAAAATGTGTTGCTGTAATGCCCACTTGTTGTTGCTGCTGCTGCTGCGTGTCCGTTTAGTGTGTTGTTCATTGTTAGCCGATTGACACTCAGTACTGCTGTGAGCAGAAGGAGTGCCAGCAAGCCGATTGCCAAGACATTGTTGTTACACTAGCACAGATATAAACTCAGCCTGGACCAAGGTGGTTTTACTGTGAATGTATGCAAACTACAGAAAACATTCATCAGATTGCATGTGTCCGTGGTTCCTGCTGTAATGTTTGATTGAATGAATGCAAACCACAATTTTCTCAACCCCCATCTTGACTATCAGACGCGTTTTTCACTCGCACTTCATGCAGTTATCTCCTCTTTGCAACATAGGAGGAGCAGAGTGTGTTGCTCTCTGGCTTTGTCCAGGGACAGGTTTGTAATCCTACAGACTCTCCCTTCATTGAGGAGCTGCAGTGTTTATTTACAGGAAAACTGTGACCAACACTGTGCGTTTACTGCCAAGACAACTTCACTGCTAACACCTGTCTGCCGTGAGCGCAGGAACCGGTTCGCTCTGTCTTAAACAAACACATACACACACACACAAACACACTAAGCACTAAGCACTGTCCCATGGAGCCACGTTCATATGCATCAGTGTTGATGGAAAAAAGATCAGCAATATTAGGTTTACCTACCAGTGCAAATCTGGACAGGAACAATTTCTAATCCCTAGCCGACACAAGAGTCCAAACTGAAGCAGCTGTTGATCACTTGTGGCCCCAACTGGCGAGTGAGGAGTCAGCAGCCAATGACGGCATAGAACAGGTCAATAAAATGTGTTTTTCAAAAAGTGTGAATCACCGCAACCACGAGAAGTCCTTGAGGGAAAAACAGTATTAAAAGAGCACAAAAGAAAAGGTAGTATGTGGCATCAGCCGTGCAATCAGATGTTTAAAAATAGCAACAAAAGGTGAAAAATAAGTTCCCAGAGCACCAGGTGCCATCTTCAAAGTGTGTGTATTGTTTAGCCACACATCTCGCAAAACCAAAAGTAGGGCTACAATCATATTCTCAGTTAATTGATTCATCATGTTTTTCAATAAAATGTCAAAATAGAATTCAAAATATGTCCATTATGAATTCCAAGAGCCCAGGGTGACATTTCAAATGTCCTGACTGTGACGAACAACTTATTTCTTATATTAAAAGAGCTGGAAACACAAAATGTTTGGCAATTTTGCTTGAACAAAGTTGAGCAGCGTGAATGTTTAATTAAGTGGGATCGTTTGATCAAAATGAATGATGAATCCATTACTAAGGAACTATTGGACACGGCACACAACATTACTTTTACGTTCCCCAGGTAAATAATTTAGTGTTCATAAAATAATTTATATCTACACAGTAAAATTGTCCTCCTTGGGGTAGAACCGGCCCTTAGCAATTTGGGGCCCAAGGCAAAAGATTTTAGCTGGAGCCCCTCGCATCGCAGCCCATTTCAACACCAATTATTTTGTTCGTGCACCCACATAGAAAGTGCTTAGCTTTATGCCTTCGAGATAAAGCTATACAGATCACACTTAAAAAGAAAAACTGCATTCCTCACAATCCTGTTGTCGGTTATTCTCCAAACACGCCTACACTGCTGTATGTGTAAAAATCCTCTTTCAAGTCTCCCAAGGTCAGCACACTTGGCACGATAACTGCTGAGGTCCCTGACAGCAACAGAGAG
Source organism: Anarhichas minor (assembly GCF_050575085.1). Lineage (NCBI taxonomy): Eukaryota > Metazoa > Chordata > Actinopteri > Perciformes > Anarhichadidae > Anarhichas > Anarhichas minor. Next base: position 3,476,137 of record NW_027466491.1, read on the forward strand.
CGAGCACACACAGCTATCATCATTTTGGCCTTGTGTAGGCTTTGGCCTCACAAATCATCATGAGCAGTATTCGACTAAAAATCTGGAATGGGACGCGCCCATCTGGATTACAACACCTCTATTAACAGTGCTCGACTCCTTTCATTTTTAACATCCACTGATGATTTCGCTCCAAGCGCTCCTGCTACATGGTATTCAAACAATTAGCGGCCGCACACTGTGCTTTACAGTGATTTAAGAACAGCTAAGAGGCAAGCAGGCGAAGCCGGCGAAGCTGCTTATTGTTATTCTAATCGTTTAATGGTTATGCTCTGACATGCTAGACAGCACACTAGAACGTTGGTTGGCATTATAATAGTTGGGGACTTTTAAACAGAGGGTATGTCCCCTACTTTAAAGTCCAGAAAATACAACATGGCTCAGCACAGCCTGTTTAAATACTTGCAAATCAGACACCGGGTCAAAGAAAACTCATCTAATATATTTCCTGGCATACCAGAGGAGACTCCTCCGGAGAAACAGTTACTCTACACCTTCCGTACATCGACCGGCGGTCTAACGTCGGCTATTTGTAATATCCTCAACAATAATTGCCCCGCATATGAGAAACCTTTCACCAAACACAAATGGGAGTTGGATCTAAATTGTTAATGTGATTATGCTGACTGGCACGTTCCTTTGGAGCAAGCTCAAACGTGTTTAATCTCCACTAAGCATATGATCATTCAATTCAATATCTTACACAGAACTTACTACACAACTGTTAAGCTGCACACATTTAACAATACTATCTCACCTGTGTGCCAGAAATGTAAATTTACTAAAGCATATGATCTGGCATTGCCCAATGATTGCAGATTTTTTTATTTTTCATTGCTAAATCTGCCTTAGAAATCTGCGGCAATTATTACTCAAATTAAAGGGTTTTCCATACAGACGAAAGTTCCTGTTGCCTTCTTTTTGGGGATCTCAGAGTAGAGCATCAATCCTCTTTGAATTCACGTTTTTACAACAGCAACGTTGGTATTGTTCTCACCTTGTCAGTCTGTGTGTGGGTCTCAGTCCTGGAGACACCTACTGTGTAGCGAAAACTACCACAGAGGCATTTTTGAGTACTTTGCCAATTGTTAATATGTCTGTCTGTCTGCGGATGCATTTTGTGACCGCCATAGGGGTTGGCAACCATTTACAGATGAGTAGTTGAGATCAGAAGGAATGTCAAGTTGAAAAAACTCATGCCCCTAAATCTATTCTCCTGTTGCATGCTGGGAGGCTTTCCACTACACTTACCCTCCCGGTACAGAGTTACAGTCATAGTTTCAACATAAAGTATTTTGTTGTTTCAACATATCATCATTCAATCACTGAAGAATGACAACGCGATCACTGTTCATCCTCTAATCTCAGAGGCACGTCCTGATTGTTCAATGTGAGTCCGGTCTTCTTGTGTAATTCTAAAACTCTTGTGACTCAGCTTCTCGATTCTCAAACCGTTATGGAGCCATGGAGCCTCTGCAGAAATGAAACGCTTTGTTCTCTTCGGGGTCACCTAACAAAAGCCAAATAAGCCCTCAAATGAAGTGAAGATGAAGTGTTTTTCGATTGTATGTCCTTGAAAGCGGTGGAAAGGGGCAATTTGGAAGAGCGTATTTGTCAAGGAGAGAGAATAAAAACTGACTTTATAACTTTTGGGTGTTGTTAAGAAGTGACGGACAGCGAAAGCAGCCTTGGCTTTGCGTTGTGGAGGCGTCTTTATTTGCATGAAAACTAAAAAATCAGTCATTTTCCCATCACACAGCTGGGTCTGTGCTGAACCCGCATTCATTCTGAACACCTGGTTCTCATTTGTTGCTTTCTCTCTGTTTTTGGCATATATTTACTGTATGTGTATCACTTGTCTTCTAGTGATTGTATTCAATGTGCCTGAATGCTGGTAGCGGTGAGGCTGAGCATGTGTGTGTTTGTGTGTGTGTACTATGTGTGTGCATACGCAGTCATGCATGAAATGCGCAGAGACAGAGTCATTTATTCTGTCTTACCGGATCGCAACAATGCAGGCATAGATGTGGCAGCATGTGTGCGTGCGTCAGACGGCAGGTGTGATGCAATCACACCAAAGCAGAGTAGAGGAACTCAATCTCTCGAACTCATATGCACTCTACATCCTCTTCAGTCTGGTTCCTCCCGCCCCTTCTTCCTCCCATCACACTGTCTCACCAACTTTTGTTTTAGTTTTACTTTACAGTTCGCATCTATAGTTCTATATGAAGAAATGCAAAGAAGCTACTGTGTGTTGCCCTTTGGAGCTCTTTCAGAGGACGTTGAACTGAGAACCAGGCGCATTGCTTCTCAAACCCCTTAAACTGCCATCTCTTCTCTGCTTATATCTTGTTGTTGGTACTCACAAAATATTGGTTGATATTCATTTTATAAAAGGATTGAGTGTGTTAAATTGTACATTTGCTTTGAAATCAGTAAGGGAATGTGCTGCTTTGTATTTTTTTTAACTCCACCCTATTTGGTCGACTGTATTTTTAAAAAGATGGTTGTTTATAAACTACCTCAAACGTATCTTTGTACGTATTCACTGTAATTTCTTGTTATTATTGGCCTGCATATAGAAATGTACTGATACATCTGTGTGAAGCTGCTTTCTAGCAATATCTCTCTTCCCTCCCTGCCTGTTCCTTTTCAACATTTTGAATTTCATCAGCGTTTATCAAAAACAATACTGCAAAATGAAATGCATTTTTTTTTTTTTTTTAACTAGCAAACAAGCTTTCAAGCCTGCTCAGCCCTCTCATCTCTTTCTGCGTGTTGTATAATGGGTTATCTCCCACCCCACGCTGACAGACTGACATGGCTCCAGACCCCAAAATAGAGCTGCTCTCATCCCACTCCTATTCACAGATTGGTGTCGGGAGCCAGGAGGATCTCACGCATGCTTACACATGCATGCACACACACATACACACACAGGCACTAAGACATGTGAAAGCATACATTTAAACACTCTTTCATCCACAGACTCTTTCAGCCCCACAGAAATGGTCCCTATGCAAATCCACAACCTAACAGACATTCTGCTTCTCCCACAAAACAGAGTGAAACACAAATAGCAGTGTTTGTTCAGCCCTACCAGTATTTCTCGCCTTAATATCAGTTGTTTCTCCTAAATGTTTCTCTCTCCTGATGTCTCTATTGACTCTCCTGCTTTCTTATTGTCCCCTTTTACTGTTAACCTCACTTTTGTCTTCTTTGTACTCTCCCCTAAGCTCTCCCTTGTCTCTTTCTCCTCCTTGATCTCTATACCTTCATCTCTCCATCTCTCTCCCAGGGGAGTCCTGCTAATTTTGTCTAATTATGCGACAGATTATACACGCATTATTACACATTCAACTGTGCAAACTTCTTTAAAATCTGGTCCATGTCCAGAACGTTTCTTAGCTGAGAGCAGTTGGGGTGGAGTGATGTCTAATCAAACTTTAGGGAAATGTGGATGATAAGCTATTCTGACTTGAGGTTCACATACAGAACATCTCAAGAGCATCTCAGCGCGAGCTAAGAATGATGCCATGCATTACAGTGGCCTCCCGCACCATAGAAATTAGCCTCTTTTATCATCGCTAGTGCACAAGGTCAAAAGAATTGGTAAGCATGGCCATTATGGGTCATAAGGAGCCTCAGTTGCCTTTTGACAGCCCAATTACCCCGTGAGATGTGTGGGACTAAGTTTTCCCAGTGGCTCTTATATCTTTAAAGACTCTGTGCACACGTCTTTTGTCTTTATCAGTGGCATCATTTGTTCAAGAACTAAACCACACACATATTACTGACCGTAATTTACTACACATTCTTGTGTCCAGCATGCTTCTGTCTGTCTCTCTGCCTAGTCCTCCATTTGGAATTGGAGTTATACTGGGAAAAAATAGTTTTCTAGAAAGGCTGCCTTCCACTGAGTGCCCAGCATATCTGTGAAATTGCATATTTTACTGCCTATATGAGAAGTTTTTTAAATGTGGAAATGACTGATCACGAAACAGAAGGTAAAGACTGATGATTGGATCACATTATGTTACAATATGATAGTAGTATAATCAGAATGGAAACACAGTTACTAGGCTACACCTTGGAACAGTGGATAAAAGAGTTTTAATGATCAGTTGCCATCTGCTAATCCTGTCAAATGATTCTTTGGTGACCTAAAAACAATGTGTGTGTGTGCGTCTATGACGGTGTGTTTGATAGAGGAAGTGTAATATAAATGTAGAATGTTAAATTGCTCCATCTAGTAAAACAGTTTTCCTTCCAGTAAGAAGTTTACAGTCTACAGTGTCAAAGATCTTTGTCAGCCAATAACTATTTAAACTCAAAAACGCAAACATAACCTGCTTATATTCCAGATAACAGATCAACTCGTATAAAAGCATAATGAAACCAATAAAAGCTTGGTGCACGGATTCCAAGATAATATTCAACAACCACTTTAAAGTTAGGCAATTAGGCTAAAAGCAACACAGTTTAAAATGCCAAATGCAGAAAGGACAGCTGGCAAAAAGTTGCTGACTGTGTAAATGTGTAAATTAATAACTGATAGCCCAATATCACTGCCCCATCTAGGGCCCGGTAGATCCGACTAATTACATGTGTGTATTCCGTTAAATTAAAGTTTTGCTTCGATTTATTTTGATGGCGTGTATTACAATATTTTAGCCTTATTTTCTCAGCAGCAATCCCAGCAGTGTGAAACAGACTCGGGAGCACATACAAAATAAATATTTGAACATAATTCAAAACGGTAAGTAGGTTTACTTTCATATAGGACTGTACCCTATAGTTCTCTCACAAGCCAAATCTTTCAGCTTTACTGCACTTATGAAACGCCTCCAAACAACCGCAGCAATAAATCAGGAAGCAGCCACTTATTCAACTTTTGTTAAACTCACCAGTTTCCCTTGAAGTAAGAGGAACAGGTTACAAAGAAGCAACTTCACCAGCCTTGTAAATCCACAGCAACTAGAGTCTCCAGAATTACAATTCTGGACAATTAACAGATCTTCAAGATGTCACCGGCTGGTGGAATGCACAAAATACAGAATCTTAAGAACTTCACCATCAGGGTTATTAATCCACCATGAACAGAGTCTGTAAAACCTGCACAACTTGTCTAAGTTCACCCGATGATATTTAACTCAGCCAACACCTGCTAGCTGGAAGCTTGGTGCAGATGAGTGTTTGCAGGGGTGGAAGGTGAGTTGCAGACTCACATTCTAGTATTTAATAGAACTTTTTCACAGCAGACATTTTGGCCTTTCATAGCAGGAATAGCACAGGTGAAATTGAAAAAAATCAAACACAACTGCATTACATTTAGGTTAACAAGTACCAGGGCCCTGGTATTGTGCACGCTTTGCTCACTGTCAGGGTTTACCGGAACACTTGATCGAACTGAGCCATCGTAAAAAAAAAAAAAGTGTTTCATCTGTGCCTTCTCTGCCAAACGTCTGCTGTGAAAAAGGTGTATTTGCTCATTCTGTTTTTCTGCAAGGCCCCCACCTATTGGTGAGTTTGTACAAGACCTAGTGAGGAAAAGTCTCCACATAGGGGTACAAGATTATCTGCTCAGCTCAGGCCCAATTTGTAGTTGTTCATTGTTAACGTGGCTTTTGTAGCGGCCAGTGTAAGCACAACTAATAAGGATGCTGATTATTTATCCTGACCCTTCCCAGGCACACAAAACAGCCATTGTTTGGTGTTGTGTACTGTAACGAATACAATCATGCAAGTGCATACCTGAATTTGTCGCTTGAACAGACTCTACACTATAGAGGGATTTTCCTGCCTGGGCTGGGAAGATTAATTCAGACCAGCATAGAATACAAAAACAGGATTTACTGAAGTATTATTTGACAAAGCGGGGTTATGTTTAATAGTGATTTTCTAAGTCAAAAGTCTGGCTTCAGTGGGCTTCACATTTTCAAACTGCTCTGTCAGTCAAAAATGAAAAATGTTATCTATCTTCCAAATCCCACATCCTCTTCATCTGGTAAACACTGGCTTTTTTTGACCTTTTGTTCAGCTCGACAGCAAAATAAAATCCCTGTAATCTGAGATAAGAATACTGTTTGTATTTAGACATGTACTGGTCTGCTGACGATAGAGGAACATGCAAAAGAAAACCCACCATTTTGTGGAAGGGCATCATTTTCGAATCGTATTACCTTAGTCGCGTCTAGACTTTATTCAACAACATTTTAGGGGTTGAATCTATTATTAACAGTGCGAAGCCAGATTTGTGCATCATTTACATTCTGCCTCGGAGCAAGCATTTAGCTCTGTTGATTGCACTGCAGTCGAGCCAGAATTGAGTTCATTTCCATTGGTTGCAATAATGTGAATTCTAAGGACTTCCACTTCACCTCTTTGCTTTCTGCTAATAGTTCGAGAGCCGAAATGAGAAGTGCTATTATGAAAGCAAACGCAGATTTGGCGGGCTGGCAATCAGATACGGACTAACTCACTCATTCAACAAGACACTGACTGGGTAAACAAGTTCTTTATGTTGTGGTTCTCTTCCTGGAAAACAAATTCAAAGTGAGCCTCCGATCATTCCCTCTTCTTTGCACAAGCCAACACGTTTAAATACAAAACACACATCTCCAGCACAGGCAGCTGCCGTACACACTCGACTGCAAGGACACATCCATTCACATCAGGACAAAGTACCATATTTCCAAAATACCTTACTCACATGGGCTCATAAAAAATACTTTTTGTTGTTTTATTGCTTTCCTATGTCTATGTTTATGTTTATGTGTATGAATGTCAGCTTATTGTTTTTGATGTGTGAACTTGATGGAACAATGCTGTATGTGAATGAAGAAACTTAGCGTTTGAGTAACGTTGGGCAGTGTTAGTGTCCCTCCAAATGTCAGTGTCATTTCAAAATGTATTTATATCAATCTGTTGAGATGAGAAGGTCTTGGCCGTGTCCGTAGGACAGCAGATATTAACTTCATGAATGTGTCATCATTATTTTCTGCGGAAAATAAACTTGCTGGTCATATATAGCAGATTGTTCACATTGTTGTAGTCATGCTGTTGTATTTTTAAACATTATGTTTAATATGTTTAATTGACAATGTAAGAATCAGAGACTCTAAGTGAGCGAAAGCACTGGCTGCTTCCTGGTTACCTGACCCACTTCCTATATTTTGCTTTTGCTTCCTGCCACTCTCATTGGCCTTTAAATCGTACAACAGTGATACTCTCCTTACCCTAAGCTTTGCTTCTGAATTGCAGTTTGTGTGCATATCAGCCTTTATTACGGAGCTCCTGTAACACCTGCATAGTGATTCCTCTGAGACTCTCTGTGCTGCCAAATCTTTTTACTTTTCCTCGATGGACATTTTTAGTAGAGAAAGTCTGTCATGAAAGTTATTATAGTACATTGGAATGTATTTTCTGTGGTGAGTTGCCTCCGTGCTAAATTCTCGTTGCAGACTACAGAATCTCTCCATGTACAAAAACCAGTAAGGAAATATTGCCAGGAGGTGTATCAATGTGTCCAAGGTTGGTTGCTTTATTCTTTCATGACGTTGGGACATTTATAATCCATTTTCAATGACTTGGCATGACGAGTGCATTGACTTATTTCTTGAAGGACACCAACAAAGGAATACAGCCATTCAGCATGTGAAGTATTTAATGTGTTGCATAATGTGAGTTGAAATTTCATGTTTTTAATGTTGTTGTTTTTTCTGTATTAAAGAGAACATCGGTATTTTAGCAACAGCATTTTTAAACATGGTAAACCAAAGATGTATTTTGCAAATCACTGGAATTGATTACCAGATATTGCTGAACATCATATTATCCTCATTCTTTGGAAATTGAATAGAACCAGGCGGAAATTAATATAGAAACCAAACCCTGTGTGTGTGTGTGTGTGTGTGTGTGTGTGTGTGTGTGAGAGTTCTCTTACTTCCTACATCGTGAGGACCAAAACATAAATAGTGAGGACATTTTTGGAAAGCAAGGACATTTTGGTCGGTCATCATTCCTTCAAAGGCCTTTTTGAGGTTACAATTAAGTTTAGGGGTGTGTGTGTGTGTGTGTGTGTGTGTGTGTGGTTGTGTGTCTGTGTCTGTGTGTTTGTGTCTAACTGTAACCATGAATTTTCCTGTTTGCATAGTGTGCAAACATGTATTTCTGTGTATAGCATATTGTGCTAGACATACTTTTTAGCTGAGGGAGGAGATGGGAGCATTGGAATAGATTCTAGAGAAGATTTTTTCTGAGAGGACTATTCTCCAAACAAAACGGAGCGGGTAGAAAGGGGGAAAAATGAGCAAAAACAGCGAAACAGGGATCTTGAGACAGCGAGATAGAGCGAGTAAAAGAAAAGGAGACAGGCTGAAAATGGATATCATGGAAAGTGGGAAATATGGAGAGAGAGAGAGAGTCGAGGTATGCAGCCAAATATCAAACTTAGCGCATAACCCCTTGCACATATCTTCCCTTGTCTTACAAAGAGTACTCCCATCGTGACATGACAGCAAAAGACAGGCATGTAGGGCATCTTAGTTATGTAATCCAATGTCTCACACTGCTTTTAGATGTAAGCATGCTTTTGTCTATAATCCGATCCTGTGATGGTGCGCCAGCTCACCGTTCACGTCTACTGATTTTAAAAGCCAGCGACGTGTGAGGCAACTGAAGTACCACAGCACCATCTGTTGACTGTAATAGCCAACAACAGCCGACTGCAGCAGCAGTTAAGAGCTGTGCAACGTAAGTACTCAGATATAACACACCCCTCTCTAATGATTGGCACTAAACCAGCTCTATTTCTGTCTCCTCCCAGGCATTTGCATGATCCCTTAGATTGGCTCAATAGGTTTATATACATTATGAGCCTATGTACCGGCTGGAAACCGGTGAAGTAAAATCCCAGCTATATGACATATTTGACAGCACTGGGGCTGCGTAATCCCCTCAAAAGATGCCATCACACACACACACACACACACACAATTCTTCTTCTTTTTTTAAAATTCTGGCACACAGATTTGAAATGATTCTGAACGATTTGCAGGACAGTGTTGTCGATAGCACAGTGACAAATGAGCACACATTTCGGAACCTTTTTTCTGTCTGATATTATGATGAATAAAATGATGATGAAATGAAATGCAACTTTCTGGTCATTATGAAATGCAAACTGTATGTAGAAAGAGGGGGCTGGCAGCAGCAGAAATGCCTTTGGACACTTTGTGAGAGATGCAGCAGTTCAGCGACGCAGCCTCAACAAGCTGCTCAGACAGACAGTGTGGACCGGGCGTTTGTGTTGTGTAACTTGTTAAATGTTTACTGCAGTATTCTACATGTTGAACTTCAAGTGACCACATTTTTCCTTAATATAGTCCTGGTCCAATGCATTGCAAGATCTATGTCATGCCCTCTGTCTTGCTGAGTCTTTTATTCTACCTCCACATCTCACTGTCTCCTTACACGTTTAATGATGCTCGCATCCCCATCTCTCCATCCATCTCGCTCTCTCCCAACTCCTATCTCCAAACCCCAAGTCCATTCCTGTTGTCTCATTTCCTGTTTCTTTCTCCCCCCCCCCCCCCCCCCCCCGTCTCTCCCTCTAATCTTCATCCTTACATCATTTATCTCTCCGTCTCATCGCCTGCTCCCAGAGGCACCGACAGCATGAAGGATTTATCAGGGGAAGGAACAGTCTGTGAGGGTGTTCATCAACAATAACTGTCACAAGTGAACATGCATACATACGGAACATGCAACACACAGGAACATGGCCATGAATGCTGTGTACAAAGAGATGCCAAGAGACAAAGACATCTCACTGTCGAGGTACATAGCCTTCTATACTCAAGTAAGGACAAGTTATAGTGGATGTTTTTGCAACTCACTCATTCCAAAGTTGTCTTATTCACATGTGGTGTGTTCTTAGGGTAAGGGTCACTCTGCCTGTCTGTGACGACGTATGCGAGGGTGAAGAAAATAAAAATGGAAGACAAAGGAAAGCAGGAAAATATGGATAACGTAAAATAGAATATAAGAAAAGGCTTGTATCTCATCTGTCATCTGCAACAGCGCACTGTTTTTACTTCCTTAGTTAGTTTGCACATCATTTTTCAAACTTTTTTCAAATAGAGTATAAAGGAGTTAAAATGAGCTCCACCTTCAACATCTGCAGCAGGAATAATGATCCAAACAGATATACATTTGTAATATCCATATATAATAGTACAACTCTGACAGGGATCATGTTTCTGATAAATTAGTACTTTTATTACTATTGTTTGTAGTCCAATGACCTCATTTTGTGTTCTTCAGTTCAGTGAACGAGTGACTAAAGTCAGGTTGAATGTGTGTGAGGTGAGATGTGAAGGACAGCTGACAGGTGATCAGTCAGTTAGAGAAGATCTGGATCTGGATTTGTTAAACTCCATCACGGAGAATGTTTGTTGACATATGTAGGTCGATCCAAAAAGAACCAACATCTTCTGAGCATGTTGCTTTTCGCAGCTTAACAACAAAGCCTCAGATGTCCGTGTCCGCTCTGCATCAGTCAACACATCTCACGTAGCCAAAAATGATCTGGCTCAGCACCGGCGTAAACTCGGCATGCCGGAGGAAACACGTCGGGCCGAGTCCGGTTGCCGACTCTGCTGAGACTCGGGATGAATTACGAGCCAGAATCAGGTCAAACACACCGGCCCGGTTCCAGCTGCCGACACTGCTATTATTAGGATTGCAGTGACGCTGCTGCTCGCACACATCCACGAACGTTGTAACATACATAAATTGAGATAAAAAACAGCAGCAGTCGTCTTCAAAATAAAAGCAACGCAGCTCTACTCCTTTGCATGAAGTACAATTATTTACGTTTTCTTCCTAATTTCCCATTGACGTCCAATGGGGCCGTACAATGCCCAGGTCTGCTCTACACTGTAGTACATAACAAAATCTGACAAAAATACACAGCCCTTGACAAAACAGCTTTGGGGTTTGTGCTTGGATTTGGTTCATACACTTGTATTGAAGTAATTAAATAGGGTATTGCTGTCAAGTAAAGCGTTTGAGAACTACTTTTCCTCCACTGCTGCTGTGCTGGCAGTTGGATGAGCAAATTGCATTTTCTGTTCAGGTTTTATTTTTCAGCTTCCAGTCTTTTGTCTCCAGCTCCAAACACACACAAACACGCACCGAATGCAAACATGCGTACTTGCTGTAGCAGTTTTGACGTTTTGATTAATATCATTGATTGACATGACAAAAAAGAAATCAATGCTTATTTTACCCACCAGACCACACACACAAAAGCACTCCCCACATTTGTCACATTAAGAATGCAGAGCCTTTTCCCACCTGTTGCGCTTCTAACACGTATGCATACGCTCAACGCGATAAACACACTATTATAGCAATTAGGTTGATGAAGACATTTACATCTTACAATGAGGTCTAGAAGAAAGATAATCCACCATCAGTAGAGCGTAATTAGTGTTTAAGTCATATCTGGGTTCTCAAGATACACACACAAAAGATTATTCAATTAATAGAAGTTCCCACTTCTTTTGGCTTTGCTGCCTCTCCATCCTTTTCCTCATCTTCCTTTGCACATTCAAAAGTTTTCTGCCTGAGGAGAACTGTTTTCTACGTTCTGAATCAAATCAAGTGTCCTCTTTATTTTTTTCAATCCTCACAATCGTAAACACAGATAAGAAGTTAATCACTCCACGAGTTTAACAATCAATTCAATTTGCCATTTTCCCCCCCTTCGTTTTCCATCATACATTCCTCCGTTATTGCATTTTGTTTTATGCTCGTCCCGCACATCGGGGCAATAACTGTGTTATCTTTTAAATAGACCTACAGCATACCAGTTCTGTTTGCTTTTCTCTCATTCTTTCTTAATATAACATTCTCTCTCTTTTCTCGAGATTGTGAATGTGGCAATCCGCAACACAAAAAACACATACGCAGACACATGCAAAGACGGAGTCAGAACTGTCTGCACATACATGCATTGTACTGAATCTACTGATAGAAAGGTGAATAGTTGCCATCTGACATGTGCAAATGATATGTAAATGTACACTATAATAATCACATTGAGTACGTTACCAATGTGGACACGCACACATCTGCCAACAGGAGCATAATATGAGCTTTTGCACACATATGTACGCTTGAATGTGCCCACACAGTCGTGCACAGGCAAACACACACAACACACAGGGACTCGAGGGATGGATGCAGCCAGATAATTGTCGACCGGCTTTCAATGGATTTATTTTTATCTTGGAGTGTATTGAATTTCTCTCCTTCCCTTATTAAGACAGGGGATTGAAACCAACTCAGATATCAAGGCTGTGACAGAAGCTCTGATAGTCTCCGCCATCTAATGGGAGCTTCACTCCTCCTTGTAAATTATAATTTGAGGTTAGGGAAGTCTGAGAACCAAGGCTGAGATGGAAACCGGTTCATTAAAATCTGCTTTGCACATTTCATTTCATTTCATGTGTGTTTACAACCAAAGATTTAACTCCTTTCTGTTTTGGATCAAAACTAAAAATATTCTAATGGTCTGACGTGGAGTGGAAGCGCTTTTACATCACTCACGTTTTTGCAGCTGAAGGCAGAGGTGAATCTCTGAAGGTTCAACAAAATACAGTGTATATGTTTCATCATCATCACAATAATAAGAGATGTTTCCAGCTTGGTATGTTACAATTAGGTTCCCATTAAACAAGTTTAGGATTTTTGGTAGCCTACGTATTAAGGAATTTCCATAGTTCATGTAAGAAAAAAAAAATTTGGGAAACTGAATTTGAAAGGTTTTCTTTTGAAATACAGCAGCAGCGTTTAATGAAACACTTACCATGTTCAAATAGGGTCTCAAACATTTCATCTAGACAACTAGGCCTGTGTGTGTGTGTGTGTGTGTGTGTGTGTGTGTGTGTGTGGTTACATCTGCATGGCCCGCAGCCACTAATAATCTTTATTGTCCCAAATGTCATATGGTCACAAGACTGCAACGTGATAGGGCAACCCCCTCTGTCCATCCTTGTCTCACAGACAACACACACACACACACACACACACACACACACACACACACACACTGATCCTACAGACACATTAAGGAGTTTGAAGATGTAAACGGACTTAATGTGAAAATAACGTCAGCTTAGTTCAGCCATTGTAGATTAGAAAATAGGAAAAAAAACATGATGCAGTCTATCCCCCCAAACCTAAACGTTATGCTGAAGTTAAATGAATAGTTCAACATTTTGGGAGATACTTACTTTTGTTCAATAATCAGCTGAGAAGATTGCACTCTCATGCATGAAGCAATTAGCAACAAACAGATACCTACGCTTAGCCAAAGACAGAGGGGGAAACAGATAACCTTTGTCTGTCCAGAAAAATAAACATCATCCAGCGCTACTACCTAAACATAACCTGAACCCAAAAACTGAATCCCAAAACATAAAATGCCTTCAATGTGCACCAGCTACAAACCAAACAGAGATAAAGAGAAATTGCTGTATTTAGCAGCAGGCCCAGCTTTTGCTAAAAAAATGCAAAAAAATTGTCTGGAATGGAAATATTGTGCTGTCCGATACCCCCACTGTTGTGTAGAAAATGTCACATCCGCTTAACACTGCATAATTACCTCTTAGAATGAAATAGCCGTTGGCAAGCACACCACCACGCTGCGAATGAGGTTAAGACAGCCAATCACGTTGAACCCAACACCACTCATCTCATGGCATGGAGCCGCTGACACAAATGGCATTGATTTTTAAAATGTGTGACACGCACAAGTCAAAGTCTGACACCTCCTGTAAACCCTGTAAATACCGTATAATTTGAAATGTTGTTATAAACTGATTACTCCGGGGAATTATTTGTGTGCACATGGGCATATACTCAAGGTGGAGAGAACGAGCAAAGCAAAACCCAATGCATGAGAAGCCTCTAACAAGCTAAACATCAGAACAACGGAGAGGTAAGCTAGATGAAAGAGATGCCGCACTCGACATGATGATCACTTGTACTTAATTAGCATGCAGCTGCCGTGCACACACACACACACACACACACACACATACACACATACACACACACACACACACACACACACACACACATACACACACATAGCCACAATGTGAACGTGTTTAATTCAGTCAATTATATCGGCATGATATCTTCTTTCTTCTTGATAAGCCATTACCAGAAATGACGGAAATGCCACACACAAAACGTGTTGCGTGTCACTCCGAGAATGACGCCTCCCTTTTCAGGTGAGAGAGAGAGAGAGAGAGAGAGAGAGAGAGAGAGAGAGAGAGAGAGAGAGAGAGAGAGAGAGAGAGAGAGAGAGAGAGAGAGAGAGAGAGAGAGAGAGAGAGAGAGAGAGAGAGAGAGAGAGAGAGAGAGAGAGAGAGAGAATTGTGATGACTACCTACTTAGACTCAATTTGCTAACATCAAACTCATATGCGCCCATACTCTCAGGAGGATTTGAGTGTGTCACCCCGTTGGCAACTCCTCGCATCTATTGTGGAGCCTTTGTAAAGAATGACAAATGGTAATGTACGATAAGAGTCACATACTCATTCCAGGGCCATTGTTCCATTGTCTCTGCGGCCGGCAGGGTTAAATGTTGGATGACAAATACCTCTAAAGCCCCCAAAAGGCATGCAAAGCCCTGAATTAGCACTATACCCCACTTATCCCTGAATGCCCACCGCGAATCTGACCTTTTAGAAAACCATTTCACAACCAGTCTCACATGTTCTCAAAGTCTTGTCCCTATCATCTAATGTTTCACCTGTTTCATGTCTTAATCGTGACCTCTGTTGTTTCGAGTCCTGCTTTTCTCATTCACTTTTTTGTTCTTCTTGTGTCGTTTCCCCTTCACTTCATTCTTCGTCTTCTCATTCGTCTTATTATTCTTTCCTTGCCTTCCTCTTGTTCTTCCTCTGTTTCATTCTAGTGCCTCAAGCACTTCTATTCATATTGCTGATATTAGATTGTCAGACAAGGACTTGTTCAAAACGGCCCAATTTGACCTTATTTTGGTGTGAGGAGAAAATCACTGACTCAGGTACTTCTGTATCCCCCCCCCTCTTGTTATTTTAACCCCTGCATCTGTGTGTGTGTGTGTTTTTTACCCATCTTGTGGAGACATAAACGTGTTCATGCAGTCAACTTATGCCTTGCCTTCCTTTTGCGGACAAAATGCATGTCCCCATCTTTACATTTAGGGTGAACACTTGGTTTTAAGGTTCGGGTGGAAAAGGTTCAATCTGCCACATCTGTGCAATCTGTAACTTCACACATTTTTGCACAGATATTTCAGCAATTTGACAGAACAAGTATAGGCTGTGACACCAACAATGTAATCAGCACTCTCCAAAAGTAGAGCATTGTTTAGAGCACCACTTATGATAACATATGTCCTTGAACAGTTTAGGGCAAGGCTACTTTACCATTAAAACAGATGCTCAGGACATCTGCTGTGATCAGTTTACATCGCGGTGGGATATTAGTCGTAGCAATAGAGGAGGTTCTGCTATCAAATCCGTACCAGTGCTCCACAGCATTAACTAGTATATTATTACATTATAAACCCCAACAATGTCGGACTGAATAAGAACCGCTTTCCAAAATCAAAGTCCACAAAATAGCAACATGCAAAAACGATAGAAAAGGGTCCATAGTTGCAGAATGCTCACTGCTTCGTGGTCAACAGATGACCGGTTTCACCTTGTGCCCACACAGTAATACTCTACATCAAATGTACTGAACACTCCTTCTTCTGTTGATTTCCATTTCTCTCTTTGAATGTAAGGTCAAACTTCATGAAACCGTTCAGCCCTTAGTCGCCCTTTCATCGTTGTTTGCATTGCTCTTTCTTTGGCTTGTCACCTAAGCCTGACCTCTGCCCTCGGATCCATTTCAAACATTTGTACCGTTCCCTCAACCCCCCTCCCTCGTTTGTTTCCTGAAAGCTGACCTCTGCAATGTATAAAACACAATCATCTGTGGTCATGAAAGCTCTTCACACTTCTATCCTTCCTCCTCTCTCTCTCTCTCTCTCTCTCTATGCCTTCCTCACCCTTGTGAAGATGCTCTTTTGATGTTCAGACTTACAAACCTGAACTCCATTTCAAACGTATACATTCACAATTTCTCATAATGAAAAACTGACTTCCCTTTCCACTTTTTCATCCTTTCACTCCTCGCCTGTACTGTCAATTTTTCTTGTCTATCTCACGCTGTGTTTCTTCGCGCGTTCCTCTTCCTCTCCGTCTGTTTTCAGTGTGTGCTCTTTCTATTTCCCAGCCTCGGAATCTGACCCCGCCGTTTTCTGTCTGTCAAGGCTCTCCACTTCTGTTTCTACACTATTTATTTCAACAAAATAACTTCTCTCAGTGCAGAGAAGCCTCTGCCTTCCAACATCCTCTGCAATGCAGTAACAGGTGTTTCACTGTGGGGTGAAGGTTACCTACAGCTAAAGCACATTCATTTATTTAGACTATTGTGTGAGTGTGTGTGTGGTTGGTGGGAGGAGGGGTTAACAAAGTGAGTAAGTGCCCAGTGTCTTGTCTTACTAAATATTTGAACAGCAGCAGAGCCTTTCCTCAATGCGGTTTTTCTTCTCTTTTATTTCTCATGTTCTTATAAACTTCATTTTTTGCTTGTACATTTTTCATTAATAGCCAAGACAGTGATGCTGGTATTGTTTTTTTATCTGTGTGTGTGTGTGTGTGTGTGTGTGTGTGTGTGTGTGTGTGTGTGTGTGTGTGTGTGTGTGTGTGTGTGTTATCATGGCAAAATGCGGCTCTGGAGACACGTAGCAGGAACTAGCACAGAGGAGGTTTTGAGTTCTTTGCCGGGTATTTTAAATGTCATGTGGACTGATTTTGTCACCCTGATTGTCACAACGTGCAAGATGCAGTCCCACATGCTTACATGTGTGTAGCTGAGATCAAAACGAAGGCTGAGTTCGAAGATGGATGTGGTCTGAACAAGGGTGCCAGAGGCGGGAGGTAGGAAGCGGGGAAGGGGCCACTGGCCCTCCCCCATTTTACTACCCTGGGGGCCGCTATCAAATGCCTCGGATGCCGATTTCCTTGGGCTTCATTGCAGAGAAATCAGTGATCTGAGAGAGCGAGAGAATAGGCTTAACAGGACCGCAGCCAAAGTGGAAGGTGATAGATCGAGAGAGATAGACGCAAATAATGAGAGAAGTTGGAGAAAGCCAAAAGACATTGCCAAAAAGAGAGAGCGGGTGGGGGTGGGGGGGGGGGGTTAGATAAGGATGAAGAATAACAAAGACAAAGGAAGAGGAAAAGCAAATGTAAGCAGGGCAGAGAGGAGGACGTCAGATGTGTTATTTGCTTTTAATCTTATCCGCTTTATCGGAAAGCGTTAACTCACTTAACAACTGAATCCTGATACATACATTTAAAGAAGAGCTTTCTACTTGTTAAGCCTGTTGTCATTGATCAACTCGGGTCTTTCCAGTTTGTTTTACTCCTTGTCCAGACAAGTGACTCTTGTTTGTCTTAGTCAGCATCTTGCTCCACCCTCTTATGTCACTCAGCTGCAAAAATTCAAGAAGGCCAAAAGACTTCAAAACATCAGTCCACAAACCCCACAAAGAGTCACAGTGACTACGTCCACTTCTTATATACAGTCTATGGGAATGACAGGAGAATGACTGTAATTACTGGAACTGGAAAGACTTATTCCTCATAGTGCTGTCTGCTGTTATCATATAGTGACCTGTAGTCGTTTCTGCTTTAGGATATTGACACTTCAATGTATTGATTTTAAACACTTTTCAAGAAAGACAATCTTTCATGACCGAACAAAAAATATAGATGTAGCAGATATTTAATGGCAGACAGTGTGTGAAATGGTGCAAGACAAAGCAACCACAGCAGTGCTGGGATCTGTGTGGATATGGTAAAAGAAGATCTGAACTGTTTTCTCACAAGGCAACATCTCCAATTCCTCCAACTTTTGAACACTGCCAAGAGAGCATACAGTCTTTCGGAGAGACGTTGACAGCTTAGAGCTGTGTCTGTGTGTGAGTTAACAGCCTGCAATGAGCATTTTGTAAATAATTGGGCTTCCACCCTGGGAATTTGGATGTCATTATATCTTTTGAATTCTTGTCATATTTGTTTGCTTGTACATTTGTATGGGTGTTTTAAAAGGCAGGCCTGCGATTGCATGTGTAATGTCTGTGCATTTGCACTTCCAAGCTACATGTGGTTGTTTACCTGTCATCTTAACATAACATAAAATTTGCATGGAGCATAAAATCTCTTTTCTGTAGTGAATATAATGACGCTTTTATCTCCGTATGGCGTTTGTTCACCCATCACATCCAATTCTTTATGTTGATGTGTGTGTGTGTGCATACTTTTAGCATATAGCGTGTTATTGTCCGAAAGTTTTCGACTTGTTTGTTTACATTTCTGTGTATGCATTTTTTATTTCTTGCTTGCCCAATTCTGATGTGTTCACGTGTGTCTCGACTCCTACATTATGCCTCGTCCTCTTTTGTCTGTTTCATGTCAAACGGAGATGGTGATTTGTGTCTTTCATGCAGCTCCCCCCCCGTCTTCCTCCTTCCTTCCATTCAAACACGTTGACAAATTCAATCCATTCATTGGAGCCGCATGTTGACGTCGTTGGTCGCCAGCAAAAATAGCTTTCGTACTGTGTCGCTCAGAAGGGTTCTGTTGTGACAAGTCTGACTGAACAGCTGAGTGGTTTGCTGACTGTTTGCCATTTGAATAGGTGACAGACTGATTGACTGTCTGCTGTGTTGACAGAGTGATTGACTGGATGTAAATCTGACTGACTGTCTATCTGTCTGTCTTAAGTCATTGACTGGCTGTCTGTGGCCAAGTGACTGGTCATGCACTTGTTATTATAGGCTGGACAGCTTTCTCTGTGACACAACCAGTTTGAGCGCTGATGGACGTCGGATCAACCATCGACTGACTTTGCATTTTGGCGGTGAGGAGTTTTTTTTGCCATCTTCTTATTCCAGTAATAGCTGCCCCTTCTCTGCGTTCTTCTAATCTGTGACGCCTTAACTGGAGCTTGATTAAAGATATAATTGCATTAGTAATGTCTGTCTGAGTCAACTGCATGTGACTTTATGTATCCCATCACTTACTGTCAGAAGCTGATTGAGGAAGGCCTTTAAATGTGTTAGTACTGCGTGTGCTGTTTGAGGTGTTTGCCCAAGTCAAAGCAGAGGAAGTGATACTTTTACTGAAGCCAAAGGAATATAACAATCAACTTCATCATCCCCTCTCATCACTGCAGTCAAAGTCGCTCCTCCCAGCGTCCTATACCCCCCCACCCCCTGCTTACATTCTCCTCTTAAAAGCCACATCTTCCTCACCCTCTTTACAGTATTCCCTCTCGCTATCCTTTATTTATTTTTGTCCGCCCTCTGCTTTCTTTTAGCCCAGCATCTTTTATTCACACATCACTCTCTGCACTTTCTCAGCTTTTTTTGTATCTTCCATTCACACGCTCATGTTTTTTGGCAGTCATCTTCTGCCTCCTCTTTCAGACTGCTGGTTTGAGCATAGGAGTCGGAGCGGTAGAGAAGGTCACTGTGGAGATAAATGGAGCTTGTATCAGTCTGGCATCTCCTCCCCTCCGGCTTTGGTTTCCTCCTACCCTACTCCCACCGATGCATAATTCATATCTTGTCTTTAATTGTAGAATTCTGTTGCCGTTTGTCCTCTCTTTCTATCCTTTCACCTCTCTGCTTGTCATCGCGGACCATCGCTGTCTTTGATATTTGTCTTCTTTTCTTTCTTTTTCATGTGTTGCTCTTCTGTCTCTTCACGTCCCTCCTGACTTCCTTTTCTTCCGTTTTTCATATTCTGTTTTCCTCGATCTTTTCCCATGCCAAGTTGTTCTGTTGCACAAAACAATTAAGGTTGAGAAGCGAGTATGAAGAAACTGCTGGAAGGAGTTGGCACATGAAAGTTGAATATGGGTCTGTTGTATGTCTGTTGTAATCTCTCTCTCTTGAGGTATGCCTGCGTGCAAAGCGTTTGTATTTGTATTAATTCATGTGCAGCAGGCAGAAGCCAACCCGGAAGAATCAAAACTTTATTGGCTTTTCATTGAAACCAATGGGCGCGATCTTGGGGTCCACATCCAGTTTAACAATACATTCATGGTACAGGTTCACAGAGCCACTAGCGTGGTTGTACACTCTCAGATATTTGTGTATGTGTGTGCGGTCTGAACCCAGATGTATTCACTGTTGCAACATCATCATTACTACTACTATCCGCTGTTAGCGCCATCATTTTAGCTCAACTCATTTTATTGCAACCTAATATCAGGTTTTGTCATGAAAAATGATACTAGCACTTTCTCATCTGCAAAAGAAACTCTGTGGCCTCACACTGTACAATTTGCACACACACACACACACACACACACACACACACACACTAACAAGTGTTTCACCTCCTGAATTGCTCCTAACAAATGAATGTAAATAAGGCCGTTCAGGTGTAAGTGTGGTACTTCATCATTTTTCTGCGGCAATAATTATTGGACTCTTGTTTTCTTTTGCTCATTTCATCTCAATGCAGAACTGGCTGGCTGGTTGAATTATGCATGTTTGTTTGTTGGTTTCATTACAGAAGCAGATGTCTCAGCTGGAATAATGGAGGATGTTAGAGTGTTATTATGTTGTTGTTGTATTGTTTTTTTTTCTTCCTCGTGCTCTCTGGTTGTAGCGATGATGAGCACTTTGGGGTATTTCAGCTCAATATGAATGAATGAAATCTTCAGACACCACTGCATGGTGAAGAGGTCAAGCATGAAGGGATGTCATTGTGCTGCCAATATAGATCCAGCCTCATTTCCCTATTTCTGCTCTCTATTTCTCTGTGTCATATCATCCATTACCTTTCAGCCATAATGCTGTTTCATCCAGAATTTAATATCTGCATTGTAGTCCTCATTTCTCTACACAAACACATAATTTAACAATGTGATGAAGGCGGAGACACTGATGAAACAACTACTGCACATAATGCATCTCTAAATCACACACACACTGTTTCCCGTCACCCACAGACATTACAAAAACAAAGTACTTCCATACTCTGCAGTAGAAATGAACACCAGGGCATTTTATGTCAGTCTCTTTTAGTAAGAAGCGGTGGCAGCTGCAAACTTATATACTTTCCAATAATCTAATTTATATGATAGTTTACGACCCCCAGTGGAGATTTTTCCTACTTCCGTCAAACTCGTGCAATAAGGACGTGACCTTTTAAACCCGGCTCTTTCCCCTTCAAGTCTTGTAAAGACCGTAATTGTATTTCTGTCATTCAGACCCAGGCTGTGAAGAAATTTGTATGCAAATGAATTGTAACTACACACAACTGACAATCGACACAAACTCTTAACGAAGGGATTGCTGCCGCTGATATAGCAGCATGAATTGCACATCACTTGCGACTGCCATGTGCCCTGTCTCAAAGTCTGATTCATTACAGATATTGTGCTAATGATATTCCTGCGCAAACACACCCATAAAGTGCAATTTAGATTGCAATTATCCATGAGTCAAGGTATACATTTTGCCACCAACCTGTTTGCAGATAACTGATTTCAGTAAGATGTTTGATTTCTGGGAGGTACACATGTGTCTGTGAACCCATTGGCCATCGGACGGATACCGATAACACTTTGGCGGCAAGGGGCTATATATTTCTGGTGTTGCCTGCGGATATATTGGACGGATATATACGACTAGTTTTACCCTGCGCTGCTCGTTGTATTCTAACTCAGATATACTATAAAATAACTTACAAAATGCTCTCAAAGCATTTCTTATATGATTATCAATGTCCCACTCCAGTTATGGGTTACATGTACTTGGATATTTCCTTTTTATGCAACTCCACTTCTAGGAGGGATTTAGAATGAGTTTTGTTCACAAAAGATTTACATTTTTCATTCATTCAAGCAAGTTGCACATGTTCTGGCACATGTGTGGAAAAGAGTCATTTCAACTATCTACAAATGTGCCACTATAACCACTTCCACATGGCTTGCTCATTAAAACGGATTCTCAGTATAATTGTCATGCTCTTCGCACCTTCTAAACACTCATTATTTGAGCAATCGCATGCAAAATGACCATTAAATCAACGAAATCTGTTCATAGATCTAGCCTATAAAGCATTGAGCTAGATAAAACGGACGTATTGTACTGTATAGTACAGTAAGCAGACAGTGTCAACAAAAATAGTAGAAACAGGGATAAAAACAGGGATATATTTATAAAAAATATGTCCAGGGTTGACCGCCAGATCCTATTTATTTGTATGCTTCCTGAAGCTTGACTGTAATATAAGATGAGGCGACTGACTATCAGCAAGAGCAAGTTCCAACATCTCAAAAGGTATTACTGCTGCTAGGTAAATTCATTGAAAACCTAATAAGAACAGTCATTTCTAAAATATATATTGTTGTTGAAGCTACTGTATGAGAGCAACATTCAAAATGTATGATAACTACTCCTAAAGGCCTTCCCTGCATGAACACAGAGTATGGTAGAAATGCAAGGTTAGCTGTTTGGAGCTGTCAGGCAGTAGACAGTGTGCCCAGCGGGACCCCGGGAGAGTTAGCTTCTCCATCCCAGCCTCTTCCTTCGTGTCTGGGTCACAGACTTCTCCTCCTCCTTGCTAGTTGGAGGCAACAGGACTCCCCGGGGGGTTTGTAATGAACTGCGAAGTCGGCAGCTTCTACTGTGCACACACAGATATGTGTATACTCGTTGACATTGCACCCATGTCTAAAACCAGGCATATAGTCCAAGCAACAGCCTGAACAAATACACAAATGCAATGTGCAATTCTGTTGTCTATTAACAAACAGACACATAGATGCCGTTACCTGTAAAACAGCGTTCTGGTACACCGTGTATGCCCATGTTTGTGCACCCACTCATGATGAAGAGCATTCCTTTGGAGGCAGGATTAATGAAGCAAGTAACGAGGCCACGCTGAGCCACAGTCTCCTCAAACTCCTCTGTTTCTTTGCTTCGCTTTCTCCATCTCTTTATTTGTTGGTTGACTCCACACATCAAGCCTCTGTGCCACTGGATCTCTTCTTCTTGTCTTCTACTCTGTAGCTTCTACCTGTCTTAACTTAACTTGTTTCCCCAGCTGAGGGATCATTACAAGCTTATCATACAAAAGTATCTCTAAATAGATAGATAGATATACAGGTAATGATTAAACTATAGGTAACACACACAGATAGGCCCACACACAGTCATTGTGTGTATAAGGATGTGCATGGAAACAGGAAATGATAAATCATGCACATCCATGCATGGAGACACTCATAGAGCACACGCTTGGGAATTTTCCAAATCATGTAAATAGCAGAGCCAAGCCAAAGTGGTATCGCTTCAACCACAACGCCTAATTGAATTCCTCTGCAGTCACGCTTTCCCTGTCCAGGGAGGGCAGTTAATGGAGCCGACAGCAATATCATTAAAAAAAATACGTCAGTGTGCACATCCTGATCAGCTGCGTTTAGCAATGATTATGTAGGAAACAGACGATCAAGCGGTTGAAAAATAAGCACTGTGTTGAATGTTTTAATCCAAAATTCTTCTATCCCCCGCCTGTCTTTAGCGCTCTCTTTCTGTGACACAGTGACACCTGCTGACCAACTGGGAAACTACATGCAGTTAACAACAATCATGCAGTAGAGAATATTGCAGCAATACCCGAACTCACATACACTCAAGCGCACTCTTATGCAAATGCACACACAAACATACTGCACACAAACTTCACGCAATTTTAAAAACACAAAAAACTCATTTTCTCTTTTCTCAGATGTACAGGAAAAAAATAATATGCTGAAGATAAAAACTGGCTTGCATTTGGGGCTTCTTGTTTTCCATCTTTACCTTCCGTCCTGCCTGAGCAGCACATGGTAACCCCCGCTGTGTTTAAAATAGGCAACGTGTGAAATCTCAACCATCTGTGCGCTGCTGAATTCTAACGGAAACTGTGCTGTGCTCTTTCAGTGTCAGGCAGACCGGTGCAGGGAGGATGAAAAGACAAAGGAAGAGCATCAGGTGGTGGGTGGCACGCTGCCTCGCTGACCGGAGGTGAATAAAATGTCACCTCTGAAAACCTTCAATGCCTCGAAAAATATTGGAAGTCATACAGTGAATGCCATCAGATGACTGCACAGTAAAGGCAGTTGAAAAAGCACAGACATATATTAGATACACATTTACTGTACTGTAGGTTCACCCACATATTCATCATCATAGCGTACAACAGGACAAGGAGCCACACGGCATCAAGTAAGGATCGATCATTCAATCAATTATGTTTGCCATGTCAGCCATTCACTGAACCCCAAAATACATGACTGTGGGTGTTCTGGATAGCTTCCAAGTGGGTACAAAAGATATGTAGAAAGGTTCAACTTACGAATTTGCATATATTATAAACATAACGAGCTCGGCGTGAAATAATAAAGAGAACATCTCTGCAGAAAGAACTTCTCATCTAATTGAAAGTTGTTTTCACCATAATCCGGTTGACTCACAAGAGAACAAAAGATGATGCAGTGGTGTGTCTCCTACATTCACTAATGCAACACTTAGACTCTCTCAGGCTCTCTATAACAGACCACTTGTTATTGATTACTGCTCTGCTGCCGATGCCATCCATTGGCATCGCATGATTAAGAAGCTCCTTGAAGCACTTTAAAGTTCTCAGCAGTTTCCTTTAACGCACCTCAAGCAGTTGAGGTTGATGACACTTTTTTTTTTTTAAAAGCCGCTGTCATTATCCAGAAGTGTGTGCTCAGCCCATTTCTTTTCACTCTCTATACAAAAGACTGTCACAAGCCATCACCTGTTACACCCAACACTCCTCAAACGCAGTTCCTCCTATCAACAGACAATATCTTTGTTCATCAAAGGTGTACTTGTCTTTTTTTTCCCAAATTGCCTCCTCCATCTATACGGTAGTGTCGTTGCACCAGATCTTATACCGAATCATACAAACCTGAACAGAAGTTAAATAACAGACCACTTTATTGCTTTATTCTCCCTATAATGTACTGAGCTTAAAATTCAAGCGGCGACTCCATTCTGATTTATATCACTCCTCCGATGGCAACCAGTCCCTAAAAATGATTCTCCTTTTTAACGTAGTCAGCTAACCAATTTTGGAAAGTATCCCCATAACTGTGCATCATTTTTTGAGGCCTTATCCAGAGTCAGACGAGGAGATCAATCTCACATTGTTGGTGCAGGATCTGTGACTGGAGGCAGGTTTCCTTTCTTCCATCAACTTTCAACTTAACCCTCAATTTTAACATTATTGCCCCTACTCGATAAATTCATCTTGCAGTCAAAGAGAAACACAACACATGCAGACGTGAACATAAAACACCAACTAATTGTGTATAAAAAACGAATTATCAATATCTATCTGTGTATGCCACCCACTATAATATGTGCCCCTCCTTTAGGATGTCGCTATAAACATGCGTTTGTTAACTAAATGTCAGGTTCAATAAGTCACAGAGTCTTTCTGTGTCTCCACTCTCCATGGGACTCATATGTCCACTGTATCAGGATCAGTGAGATTTAATAATGTAATGTTATCTTATTCGTCTCAAAGTCACATCTGCTTCTGCTCTCTGATATTCTTTGTTGTTGTTTTTTTTTAATCTCACTTTGAAAGCTAAATAAGATTACCTTTCGCCCTTTAATGGAAGAATAATTATGCTCTCAATCACAGCTGGGATGAGATTCAAGGGCAACAGGAGGGTAATCAAATAGGCTGAAAGGCGGGATGAAGTTAAAGCCAATAACAGATAACAAAGACATTAGGATAGATTTTGGAAAATGGGCTCCTGCCAAAAGGTATGTGCAAGAGATGCGAGGAAGGCAAGACTCAAGGAAAGGTGTGGACAAAAAAACATTGAGAGAGACAAAAGGAGGAGTAAAGTAAAGAAGACCAAATTAGAGGAAAACCAAGTACCTTAAAGTTTCACTTCATTAGAAAAGAAATCAGCCTCTAACTTGAGAGTTTTTCTACCATAATAGTGAGATCAGGCGAATATAATATAGGATTTCAGAGAACCTTTCAGTGTTCCTGCTACTACTTCCCACAGCACCAGATGGCGCCATTGCCATACAATGGCATGTGCTGAGCCACTCTGAGTCATGTGTTTACCATGTTGCCACAGCCTGGTAAACAGACATCACCACTGAGAGCCTCCTGAAGATGTGCCGACATTATTGGACGGTAATTCATCGTAAAGGGTTGAAGCTTAAAGGATAACAACGGGGATCGGTGAAAAGCTCTCAGAACAACAGCCCATTGTATATGAGACTGTGAGCAGCGGGATAAAAGCCTCGCGGTGAATTGATATTGGACAGAGAGAAGTGGAACGACAGAAACATAAATCTCATTGAGAAGCAAAAAACAAAGCAGTTTAATAGCTATGAAATCCCAATTGTGTCAGTGAAAGACTCTCCCACTGATCCTGATAGTTCATCGGGACGATTTCACAGTAACGCGGTCTTACAAATTGCAGCTACAGGCTAGCTGATTAACACAATATCCGCCCTTTGTATTGATTTATTTAGAAAAATAAACTTTTACAGACAACCGTGGGGAGGTAGAAGTGTAAATAATTTAGATGAGTGAAAGTATGAAAACTGTTTCCCCACTGGAGCCTCCCACACTGTAATCACATTTAATCTAACTGACTGCTTCTATATAATTCACGGAAGCCTCTATGCAGCTGTAGGCTTGTGTTTTTTGGGATCTGTTGTCTGTTTTGTTTAGCCCCTGTCTGTGTGTGTGTGTGTGTGTCTCTGATTATCAACCATTCATAGAGTTGTGTGTGTGTGTGTGTGTGTGTGTGTGTGTGTGTGTGTGTGTGTGTGTGTGTGTGTATGCGCATGTGTGTATAATTTATATTCCACACAGCCCATATACAGTGAAATCCATGAAATCTTCATGGTGCTAAAATGTTATTTTTGCCGCCTGCATGCCCTACTAAACTCCAGACGTTCACTGTGTGTATGTGTGTGTGCGTGTGTGTCCTGCTGTGTGTACTCACTATTTGAGTTTCATGTGAGTCCATGCATGGTGTGTGCCCTTGATGTCCCTCTGTGTCTGAATCGTTGAGTGTTTCCATGCATGAGTACATCTGCGAGAGAACCTCTCCTCTTTATCTCCACCCACACACACGCCAACTAGCAGAGTCTCCACGGACCACACACACAATCGACATGGTAATTACATGTGGAGTGTTGCCCCGTGCCTTACAGCTGATTAAAATGGTAGCGTAAGTTGCTGTGGTGCTATTTTTTCAAGGTCAGATACGCAGTGTAATTTGAAGGATTTAACCTGTGAAGCCCAATGGATGCTGAACATGTGAGTAGCTTTGCCGGGATTGGCTCGCATGTAAAGGTCTCATTTTGATATCAAAGGGGGAAAAAATCAACTGTTTCCATTCATTCGAAATTAACCATGCATGACATGACGCATGCACTCTGCAAAGAAAAGTTAACATGCAAAATACTCCCCATCCATACTCATCTAGGGCTCATCAAAACTTTACATGTAGAACTTCTTTCTTTTAGATTGAATCCAGGTCAGATGAAGATATTGGCAGGAACAGCTCCAGTTATCTATCTTCAGTATTCTCCCCCCTAGTGAAACTTGGCTGTGAGTGTGTGTGTGTGTGTGTGTGTGTGTGTGTGTGTGTGTGTGTGTGTGTGTCTGTCTGCCTGGTATGAATTGGCTCCAATCACCTGTTTGATGTAGAAGGTCACCAGCTAGATGTCCGCTAAGTCTGCCAATTCACTCTCTCCTCTCTCTCTGTCTCTCTCAGTACCTTCGTATGTTTTTGGACAACAAGCATGCACACAAATATGTAAGTATTTGCATGTTTATACAACCGTGTGTTTGCGTACACCTGCATATACGTCCATTTCTATGCATGTTTGCATAGATGTGCGTGTGTGTGTCTGTGCACATTCATGTTGTGTGTGAATATCTTTCCCCCACATGGTTCAGACTGTCTGCAGTATGTGGTCTGAAGCTCCAGCAGTGTGAACTGTTTACTTGGAGCAGTACTTAGAACACTTGAGACATATAGTGCTCATTTCATTTAGTCTAGGGAGTCTTGAATTATTGATTGAGCTACTGGACATACAGCATGGGTTGTGGTTGTTATAGACACATTTCCTTGGATATGCTGGTTTTCATGAAGGGGTCCTTGATCTAACAGGGCTGTGAGGGTGTGCTTGACTAAAAATCTTTAGAACCACTGGTATAGCTGCCATTTATCATTTGATTTTATTTATTTAAGGTCTTCGAACCTTATTTTTTACCATTTAATATTCAAGCTATTCCATCATTTCCTTTACTTTAAGATTATTATTTAAATTGCTTATCCATTACTTTTAGCTTTCAATCTTAAACATTTGTCCACACGTGGTGTTATTACATCTTTACTCAACAATATTTCCACGATTTCCAGAATGTACGAAATACAGCAGGGCGCAATCCCTGCTCTAGATTGAAATGTACTAGTTTCATTATATCAAACTGGAGGAATGACAGTAAGACACTGAGAGATGCAGACACAGGGTCAAGTCAAGTTTAAGTGCATTGTCACAGCAAGAGGTCAGAGTACACTACAATAATTATACTTCAACCCACCCACGAATGTTTCCTCTCAGTCACATTTCAGACAACCTTTGCAAGTCTGCAGGTGTACTTCATAGAGCCTCTTAATAAAGCCTACAACACGTATAGGTCATGGTCTGTTTGAAAGGCTTAATAAATGACCTCAAGCATCCTTTTTAGAGAAGAATAAATATATTTTGAGAGTTGACTTTCGTTTAGAACAAGTGCAACTGTCACTCACTCCTTTTTTTATTCATATTCGCTTTTAAACTACAAAGAGAGGAAGATTAAATGCCATCTGTTTAATGTTGTGCAAGTGCGGCACAAAAATAAAATGTATTTATTAGCACGTCTGTCGGGCGTGGCTGGGGGGGGGGGGGGGGGGGGGGCTGTAGCCGTAGTCTGCTCGGGGGCTGCTGGATGCTCCGTGATGGATGAGGAGTGACAGATCGAGGTTAGCCGCCAGGGGAGACCATTTTCTTCCAGCGCTCGGTCCTACCCTCCTCGAGAAAGCAGAGGAGGAAGGCACTGGACGCAGAGGAGGAAGGGACGAGAAACGGAGCGATTTCAACCCCTCCTCTTTCCCCTCTCTGTCTCTCTCTCTCTCCACTCCCGTGCATCACAACCTAGGGGGGCTTTACCCGGACTGCACCGCATTGACGCTGCTGCTGCTACCAGCCGACCCAACCCACCAAACTAACGCACTGACATACAGAGCGAGAAGGAGACGTTTCTCTCGAGCTGCCGTTTACCCACAGCTGGAACCTGGATGAGGTGCGGATTGTGTGCGTGGACATGCAGCGATACCCTCTCCACCTCTCGTTGCTTCTTTCTCTCTGGATCGGGACTCTGATTCGCTGTCCTGCTCGGTAATGTCAAGACTTTGGAAACGGGAGTGACCCCTGGGAGTGAGGCGGCTATTTGGAGATTACTGCATAGTGGCAAGACAAGGCGTCGGGATATAACTTACAAGTTTGCAGAGCTCACCTAATGAATGGAGCTGTATTCCTTGAAACCGTGAGCTCCCCACTGTGCCGTTAACAACATGGGTGTTGACTGAATGGAGCAGTATATTCCCCGCGCTGCCACAGAGGTATGAAGATGCATTTGTGAGAATTAAATCTGCGCTCAACCATTCCTGGACCATGCAGATTCTGCCGCCTCGGGCGTTATTTGTGTTGTTAGCCCACGCGCACGTATTGTTATCTCTGAGAAACAATGGAGAAGTACGAGCTAAAGAGGACAGCAAAGTCCTCGCATACTCTGCGAGGACTTTCCACGGGTCTCCACGGGAGAGCCGTCAAAACAAAGCCTGGGACCGCGCGCTCTCGTCGGGGCACGCCACAGGTGCGTCCTCGGCGGAGCTGCAGGCGCACCGGGCAATTATACGAGGGCCCCTTAACTCCACTCATCCCTGGAAGAGGGTGATGGCAGGAGAAACGAGGCGAATTGGACACAACAAGCGCGACTTCAGCAGGACCGTGACACCCGTGGAGGATCCCAACGCCGTCTCACGTTGGGACCCGACGCGCCACCACAATAAGAGGATAAAGTTGAATGGCGCTCTTAGTAGTACGGGGACGCCAGCAGGTGGACACTACAATGCGGCTAAGCCCTCCTCAATGGGCCGGGGAGACGGAGGAGGGGGGCCCGAGGACGGCGACAGGCACAAGAGGGGCACAAAAGACGAGCAGAAGAAAGCCTCCAAGAGGGGGAGAAGCCGGCTGAACAAAAGCTTGGGGGTTTTGGCTCTGTCTCATGCGTCGCCGTGGGAACCCATCCCCAAGCCGGTGGCCCTCACCTCCACCGACCTGCCCTTTGACCTCTTCACCAGGAGGACCGAGTTCTTCACTTTCAGGGAGGAGAACCCCTGGGACGCCACGCCGATCACCCCTCCCAGCTCGCAGGATTTCGGGGACGAGATCAAGAACCCCTTTTACCCGGTGACAAGTGAGACGTACGGCGCTTACGCCATCACGTGCGTCTCCGGGGTTATTTTCCTGGTGGGGATAGCCGGCAACATTGCCATCCTGTGCATCGTGTGCCAGAACTATTACATGAAGAGCATCTCCAACTCGCTGCTGGCCAATTTGGCTGTCTGGGATTTTGTGCTCATCTTGTTCTGCCTGCCCATGGTGGTCTTTCATGAACTGACAAAGTCCTGGCTGCTGGGGGAATTCACCTGCAAAGTGGTGCCCTATGTGGAGGTAAATTCATTCTAGATTTGTATATTCTTCTCTGGATATCTCGGAGACAATTATTTCATATCGTAGTGGAGTTTTGAAGCAATGCATACAGGCAGCATTGTCATCTGCAGGGATGACAGATGATTAATACGGCTCAATCAGTGCCATTTACACACCATCCACCTGATCAACATTGGGGTTTGAAAAATAAGTTTCACACTTTACCTGAGTAAATTGACTTAAAGAGGTGAGTTTCAGGTTTTAAGCCCTGACTGGCCAGAGAGAACACAGGCATGGCTATAGGATGTCGCCTCAGCCAATAACAAGGAGACTCTGTTTGTCAATTGTTGTACACCTGCTAGAGAGAGAGCCTCACCTGGCCCTCAAGGTGTGTAGACAACATACTATCTCCCATTCAGTCTGACTTAAACAAAAACACTCCTGTTTCACTACAGTTGATGGAACGTTTTATAGGTAACCCATATTCCTGCTCACACACACACATACACTCTCTCCTCGTCCTTGTCTTTATTCTGTTGGTTCAGTTCATGAGAAATGGATGGAAGCTAAGATTGTTGTTGTTTTTTTACACCATGCCGATACCTTTCCCTTTGTGTAATTACACCAGTGTCAGATTCACCAGCAAGGTGAATAGTCTTTTGTATGAAACAGGGGTTTCCAGCTCATGGGCTCGTGTAGCCATTGTCACAACCTGGCTGAGGGACAAAGAGGGGAGGCAGCACACATGGTTTTTAAGGGTTTTAAGGATTTTCTTTGGGGGGGGGGTTAACCCAAATACAACATGAATTAAACATCTAACCAAATTGGAAGCAATGCACTTACAGTACGGGTGGCATCTTAGGTGCATGAGTAAGTGAGGGGTGTGCTGTGCGGCGGGGGGGAAAAGAGGACAGCAAATGTAATCAAACTCAGAAGAGACTAGATGTCAGGGGAGAGAGCCGGGCAGTGAGCCAGAACAGGTGACGCCCTCCGGAGACCACAGAGCCGGCAGACCGGGGAGGGAGGCTGTCACATAATGAAGTGATAATATGAGCCGGTGAACCATGTTATTATCTTCCAATCAGGTTTGATGCAAAAATGTCCATGCCTGATTAATTTGGGGTTGTTGAGCTTTTGAGTTTCACAAAATGTGAAGCTCCCATAGCTTCTAATTACGGACAGATGTGAAGAGCAGCTTCTGGAGCTGCATCGTATGTTAATATTTATTTTAGCGTGAAAGAGACTTTCACCAAATCCAGTCCTTTTCTCTGTTCTTTTGAAATACAGGTAAGGAATGATACCACTCATAGTTCAGCAAGAAAATAGGTCACAACTAGAAACATGAGTATGCTTTGGAGTCACAACCTTAAGTCTGCTCATATTCACATCAAAGTGGGGTGGAGCTATTCAGCTGTATATGATTCCAAATTACTATCAGTTAGAAATTGCTTGCATTTGCACCTTCGTCTCTTCTTTTCTGCAATCTTGCTTGCCAGGTTTTGTCCTCACTGACCACTTACCGTAGTACATCTCATTTGCCATTTCTTTTGCAAACACCTGGTGAGTGCACACGGTTTGTTTGAATGATTGGGGGAGAGAGAGAGACGGAGCCCCTCCCTCTTATTGTGTTATTGTATATGAGCTGCCCAACGTCTACGGGATATTATTTAGTAACTTTAATAACATACTTACATGGACCGATGGCTATTCTTAATGCAGTGTGTTTGTGGTGGGGTGGTGTTCACTTGTCTCCGTGCATTTATTACTGCATGTGCATGTGTGTTCTATAGTGAAGATCTATCAGGACGTGTGCACTGGGGCCTGACCGTGTTTACAGCGCCTTCAATGTGTGTGTGTGTGTGTGTGTGTGTGTGTGTGTGTGTGTGTGCGCGGGCATGTGTCAAAACAGGCTGCGAGTAATGCAGCCTGGGGTTCACTCTCTCCCTGTGGAACATTCAGAGAAGCGCGCACACACACACACACACACACACACACACACGGTCACCCCATGAGTGACTTTATTCTTCACTTAACCCAAATTCAGCCATGGGGAATATCAACATTTGCCCTGAAATAAAGACACACATGCTTGGATGTACACACAAACACTCTCACACAAACGTGAAACCTAACTTCACGTGTCCATGCATGCATAATCAGAAGATGGCATAGATAAGGCATCACCGTCCCCCAGGAGAGCGGCTTCCCATCGTGCTGCCTTTTCAGTAAACCTTGTTTTATTCAGTGTTTAGTAGAGCATGTAATCGTCCAAACCTCAGAGATTAAGCAATTACAGGTGTGAGATGTGACAAAACGGGACAGTAAAATTGTAAGAATGCTGCACAAATTAAAGATGTGGGTTACAGCCCGTCTGCATCATTTACGACACGCTCCTGTTTCATGCTGCCGTCGTTGCAGACGACCTCTCGAGGTAGTGATGCACAGAGCAGCAAATTCAGGCAAAACTAATGGGCAATAATTAGGTTTTTGCACCTGGCAGTTGATTGGAATAAGACCTGAAAGTAGGCTGAAGTAACAAATAACCAGTGCAGTAAGCATTTTATAAGCCAGAGGGGGGAACGAGTCATTTGTCAAGGTTCATTCAGAACTGTGCTGCTGTAAACGCAGGGATTTCTGTCTCATTACCCCGAAATAAAGAGATGCTTACGAATCACTGTCTAAAAAGGCAAGAATAGAATGATGTGCTTTCATAGTAATACAAATTATGGATCTTTTTTTGAATGCAACATTGCTCTTTATTATATAGTTTGAGTTTACTACAGCATAAAAACATAAGTGTTCAAAAGAACATAATGATGATGGTAGTTAATGACACATACACTGCAAATGTTGAACAATATGGTTCCTGAAAACGTCTGTGTATAAATGATACATAGAACGTGTAGATGTCAGTCTTAAAGTATGAATATGTGATACATAATGCAATGTGGAGAATTTAATTGCTTTACGTCAGCTATGTAAAACCCTATTCATATGGTTATCATGCATGTCTCTCAATTATTAATGACTATGCCCATTAGTGGACAGAGATGGCTGTGTTCACAGCACACCTTTTTTTTCAAACCTGATTAACAGCTAATTGCAAATCCCCATCATGGGACATAAATCTGGTGACTCTCTACTGACTCATTGTCTCCTTAGTGGTTTATTGGTAATTCCACTAATAGTCCTGCCATGTCACTGTCATGCTATAAAGTGTGAAGAATAATGCCTTTGCTCATTGATAGTATGTGCAAAATGTTTTCTTTGGTCATGATATATGTCCCCGGTGTAGGAAAAATAATGTTATCGCAAACATTTTCTCTTGTGCGTTATTCTTTTCTGTAATACATTACCGTATTAACTGTCTGGGGACTCCTTTAGTTTGTGCACTTCGTACACATCTGGCTTACTGTAATGTTCACTGCCCTGTAGTCTAAAACTAATGGCGGACTTTGCCGAGGTACAGTGGGCTTCAGCAGGCAGAGAGACAGAAACGGACTGTTGAAGCAGAGAATGAAAGCGGCTGAGGAAAGTGAGAGAGCCATAGATTGGGAGAAGGAGAGAGAGAGAGAGAGGGGGGGGGGGGGGGCTGCATGGAGCCACAGAGGGCCGGAGGTAGACCCATTGAAATCGGTGTTAATGGCAGGACATACATCAACTTGACACATTCACTGTTCCAACTCTCTCACACACACACACACAGGCTTTCAAGTTTGTAATCAGAAATACAAATGCGGTCACTCTGCATTGGTTGTGTAACATCCAGGAATGTATGGCCATTTCACAGGACCAGGAGAGCCAACGTCTAAACACTGTTTTCTTTCTGGTGTTCACATATTCCAAAACTATAACTTTCCTAACCACCAGATAGAATTACTGTCACTATCACTATCACCTCCTTCTTGTATCAAGAAAGTGGTTGAAAAAAGATCCAGTCTCTCTCTCACCATGTACACTTATATACATCCTTTCACACGTCTGTCTATATATCTAGCCTGTACACAAACACACACACACATGCACAAAGTCAGGGTGTGCTGATCCACCAGATGGGTGGGATGGCCTTCTCTCTACTGATCACCGCCTCCCTCTCCCTCTCTCCCTCTCTCTCTCTCTCTCTGTCTGCATCAGCTATCTGTGATTAGAAGCAAGCCTCGGGGGAAGACACACTCACACCCACTTACATACAGTATGGGAGCATTTTGGCACGCATACATTTGTGGTAAAACGCTGAATGCACACAAACAGTTACAGCATAGACACCACAGTAACACATCAACACAGAGCAAGTGCACAAACACATACGGTCTCATGCCCTCTCCGTTCCTCCGCCCGTCTATCAGACATGCGAATGATAGTTAATTGGAAGATATGTAAATGTGTCAGGGTATATAATTAGTGTCTCTACATAATGGTGAGGCTATTCAGTCAGCTTTTTTGTCCATGGCTGAGTAGATATTGTGTTTTGAACGATGAGACAAGACCACACAACAGCACGGAGCAAAGATTAGGCTTGCTGTTGGATGCAATTAACCAAATTGGTAATTATCCACGTAAATATGAAACATTCATTGGATGATTACCATTATGAATTAGGTATGTTGGGGAAATGAGTATGGACTGCGTATCAGTTTCAGATCGACACGGAACAGGCCGGCCGGTGGCCAACCTTAACAGAACACAATAGAAGAGAAGATAACACTTGTGGGTGTTTTCAGCAGCTGCTGTACAACTGAGAGCGGAATGAATTTTGAAATGTCTGGGGGAAATCTGCCACAGGTCAGGATATAATTGAATGGAAGAGAAATGTATTGTGCAGGAGAAACTCCCTCAGACACACTGTTAAAGACTTTAAAAAGGCAGAAAGCCGCAGAATAGAGTTTGAACACTGTAATGGATGGTTGCTATTAATTTAATTGAAGCAAGAAAGATGATGATTTATGAGCGCTCGCCCTACTTATTGGTGAATTCTATGGATCTCAGTTAACCGGCTGGTAGAGACTGTTCCTTTTGTTCATGGAATACAATACAATTGACTGAAAGTCTGATCTTTACTTTGGAAACACTAGACAAATTTAGCACAAGGTCCATTGTGGAGCTTTCGATCACATCACACAGTCGTCCCCAGCTGGTTGCCTGGCAACCTCCCGGTGACAACAAGACCCCAGGAAGTTTCAGCGCATCACATTATCTCCGAAAAACCACACCTTGACGCTTGCACGATGGTTTCTGTAGAGATTACAGATATATAATGTGTTAATTATTGAGCTTCGGAGGTGCTGGGAGGTGAATTGTGTTGCCTTTGGAAAGAGCCAGGCTAGCTGTTCCATCCTGTTGTCAGTCAAAAAGCCAAAAAGCTTTGTGGAAAACTTAGGACACACACGTGGAACATGTGTTGAGAATGTTTTTGCCAGACTAGAACAGAATACAATACAATACAAAACATAGTGTAACAAAGAGAGATATGGGCTTTTTGCTCTGACATAATCACAGAAAAATCTTTTTCAGCCCACAACGAAGGATTTATCCATGTGTCGGTTTGCCATAATCCCGCACACACACACACACACACTCACTCACACATACGTATCCACCAACCACACTTCATATGCACACGCCCACAATGAAATACAAATTTCAATAATTCTGCATGAACAGTGGACGCGAACAGACATGCGCATACTTGTAACTGTGCATGTAAGCTCACATACATCAGTGTCCTGTCTCTCCCAGACACACAGCCCAGCTGTTAAGACGGATGGTGGCTGTCAGTGGCAGGGTCTCTCTGGTTAGAGTTATGGTCTGCTGGAGCCTGCACTGGGTCACACACTCAACCTAGAAATAGGACCGCAGCTGGAATAACCCTTTGTCTCGATGGCTCGTTGTTATACGACTATATGTGTGTGTGTGTGTTGTTTTTGTGTCTCCACATTCATCACCTGATAACACCCATTACCCCTAACAGTGGCTGTATAGTCACAGTATGGCCGCCCAGGCTCCACCAGTCCTTGTTAAAACCCAATTAATAACACGGGGTCTTTGTGCCACCAGCTCACGGGACCTTTAATCAGGAAGTTAATGGGCCGTTATTAAAAGCAGCACACGGGGAAATGTCTCTCTCACCTGCTGTGCAGATAGACGGCCAGACATGTGTTGTAGATGAAAAGCCTTTTTATGTTCCTTTTTTTTCCCCCCTTGAAGTCCAAGGTTGAGAAGAAATCTATAACATCAAGGGGAAAAATGGTACTTCACAAGCATTTATTATCATTTTATGAGTTGGTTTGAATTGAGGGTGTCAAAAAATAGTTTTAATGACAACACAGATAATTCACACAACTATAGTAAGGGCATACTCCCACATTTTGAGAAATACACATATTTGCTGAGAGTTAGATGAGATGATCGATACCACTCTCTCCTATGTAAAGCTACAGCCAGCAGCCGGTTAGCTTAGCTTAGCATATAGACAGGAAACAGGGAGAAGCAGTTAGCCTGGCTATGTCCAAAAGTAATTGTACACTAATAACACCAGAACAAGAAATGAGATGTGACCTGTTATAATAAGTAAGCTACTGCTAAGCTAAGCTGCCTTGTATTCAGTTTACAAACATGAGAGTGGTATCTTCTCATCCAACTCGTATAACTTAATAAAAAAAAATCACTCTGGAAAAATGTATACATTATTTTTAGAATCATCTTTTCCACCCTGAGGCAAGCATGCCTATCATCATGCCAGCAACTAAATGGAACATGACGGGGTCAGGGCTACTTTTTGCAAGAAATGCCACATTAACATTGTTAATCATTCTGAAGATGTTGGCTTATTTCTCTCTTCCTGTCACATCGGACTCTCTCTAACTCACTGATGTGTTCCCTTGCTGTTGTCTCCCGTTCACTCATTCCTTTCTTTCTCCCACTCTTTTTCCTCATCCTTTCTTCTGTCCCCGTTTCTCTGTCCCTCATTTGCATAACCCCCTTCCACAAACACAGCTTCATCACCCTACCATGACTGACTGACTGACTGACTGACTGACTGACTGACTGACTGACTGACTGACTGACTGACTGACTGACTGACTGACTGACTGACTGACTGACTGACTGACTGACTGACTGACTGACTGTCTCTCTCTCTCTCTCTCTCTCTCTCTCTCTCTCTCTCTCTCTCTCTCTCTCTCTCTCTCTCTCTCTCTCTCTCTCTCTCTCTCTCTCTCTCTCTCTCTCTCTCTCTCTCTCTCTCTCTCTCTCTCTCTCTCTCTCTCTCTCTCTCTCTCTCTCTCTCTCTCTCATATCTCCCCTCTAGTGCAGGTGTACAGGGGAGATGCACAAGTAGATGCGTAATATGATGCATGTTTAAATGCTATTATAAAATAGAAAACTATTGTATTTCCTAGGGATGCAACGCCACTCTACTGATAAGAACCAGCTGTCACAAACACCTCATTGTTCTCCATTAAATCACAGAAATGTATTCCTAACATGCAGTGTTATGGTGTGTTAGCTGTGGAGTGGAGTGGAGAAATAAATAGAGAGCAATTTCACTGATTTCAATTGGTTTATATACGCCAACGGATGAGTCACGACAATGAAGTGAGGAGAATTGCCGTGTGTCGGCATCAGCAGGTTTGTGTTTTATTCATGATGGAGATGAGCTGATGCTGTCAAACTCCTGTTTAAACGTGAGTGCCATAACGGCTCCAGGCTGACACTTCATGGTTGTTGCACAAAACACAATTGGATTGGATTCTGATATTTTTCTCTAGGTCAAGGTACCAGCAGTATAACGGGCCATTTGAAACTCTATGGCGTAAACAATTCAATGTTTACGACATGTCAGAGAGTGACAAAAATGACTGTTTACTGCAATGCCTACATGCATTAATGCCTTCATTAATGTATGATCTAATTTAGGCTTTGTTTTAGACGGTTGTCTTACAAGATTTCTGTCACTCGTGCAATCAAAACGAAAACAAACCCTTTAACTTAACATGAGCATGATTGACTCATAGCTCTTTATAAATTACCTTTTCAAGACTGCTGCACAGTCTCCTGCATTTGTTCGATTTTTGGTGCCTGACTTTCCAAAGCACGGAGTGTAAGATGGCAACATCTGCAAAGTGCACTCAATATGTTGACACCTGCCCAAATCACCTGAGGGCTTAATCTGATTAGAGTGTGAATACACCACTAACATAAATATGCTTGGCTTAAGTCTTCTCCAAGTTGCTCTGAAAAAAAAAAATAAAATGCATCGCTTGAAAAGCTAATGAATAATAATTGTTATCGCTTTGGCTAACTTTCCAAACAATTAACGACAATGACGGCTACAAGATTGTGGCGTAATGGCATGTAATACACATTGATAACAGCTACTGTCCATAGTGCTGGAGTATGTTTATCGACCCCACTTACCCTGTCAGAGGGTCTGTGTGTGTGTCTGTGTGTGAGGCCAAGCTACACAGAACATGTTGCAGTGTGTACATCTGTATCTGTCCAGACAGTATGTGTTTGGAGCACTAAACCCGTGGCTCACTGGGGCCATCTGGAAAGATGGCTGTTGTAATTAAATTTGATATGAACGGAGGAAAGGAAGGAGGGATGTATAAGGGGGGGTGGGGGGGACAGAGGGTGAGGAGCTAAAGGAGAGTAAAAAAGAGGAGAGATAAGGGAGAAAAGGTAAGCAACGTGAGATAGGACGGAGGATTGGGGGGGGGGGGGAATCAGCGGCTGTTCTGGCAGATTTTGGTGCTGGAGGCAAAACCATTGAAAAAACTGGTTCATGCGCACACACACACACACACATGTCACACACACACACATGTCACACACACACACACACACACACTCCAGCTGCAGAGAAATGTTTTGCACTCTGCCAGAATGACTGATAATCCAACAGATGCTTTCTGGTGCTGAGAAATGTTGTGAGCTCCCTCACAATTTGCAGATAGTTCTTCATTGAGAATGTGGAGGCAATTAGTTTGATAGCATGAAGGTTTTGAGTGAAGCATTAGCAGGACAACAGTGGAATGTTTTTGGAAGTGTGTTAATTAGTGAGCCTCGTTGAACAGGAGGTGTGAAAACACAGGAATGAGTGAGTGCAGTGCTTTTAATCCACCCTGTCACTCGCTCGCTGTGTGTGTGTGGTTTCTGTTTGTCTGCTTTCTCTTCTCTCTCTCACACGCACACACACACACATTCAGGGATGCTACACAGTGAGCAGCTTACAGCCTGCCATTGTGCTTCTGTTGCTGCACTGCTTGTAATTACACCAGTGTCAGGTGCACCCGAAAGGCCAACGCCACTCCTGTGTGCCCTGCCGTTTATTTTTACGTGGTGTGTTGGGCGACCTGACAACTCGCAGAAAGGCCTTTGTTTGCATTTGATGTGAAGGAATCTACCGGTACTTGTTTACTTCACCGGCAGCCCTCCCTTAAGATTCTGCACGATGCTGTCAGTAACATTTTATTACACAGGAGATCATTTTGTCTGTTCCTTGTAATTATTTTATTCATTTAAGACGGGGGACCTGACAACCTCGGCATGCTCAATTTGTCAGTTGAAGTGATTATAGTCAAGTTTATTTATAGAGCACATTTAAAAAACGTTGACCAAAGTGGTTAACTAAGAGAATAAATGAAACACAGGAATGGTCAAATAAAAACACAGACATTAATAAGAGAATATAAGTAAACGAATAAAATCCTAGAAGATACAAATAATACTAGATTGTCTCCAGTATTAGACTATTGTTAGAATATTGGCTCTCTGGATCACTTTGCTCTCTATTATTCTCCCCGACAGTCCTGTTTAAGATATAAACAGCATTCTTAAGGCGCATCGATTCAATCGAGTAAAGCCTCTGCAAGCCACCAAGACCTGTACATTCATTGTGCACAACGACTAAAAGGACGTTGATTCTGATGAATGGTTGTTGTATGAATTTGTCTTTGTCTGTTCCCTCAGGTGGCCTCTCTCGGCGTAACCACCTTCACTCTGTGCGCTCTGTGCATCGACCGCTTCCGTGCGGCCACCAATGTCCAGATGTACTACGAGATGATCGAGAACTGCACCTCCACCACTGCTAAGCTAGCCGTCATCTGGATCGGCGCTCTCCTGCTGGCCCTCCCAGAGCTCCTCATCAGACAGCTGGTGGTGGAGGACACAGGAGTCCCGGACGAGCCTCCTGTTGAACGCTGTATTATCAGGATATCCACCTCACTTCCCGACATGCTCTACGTGCTGGGCTTGACCTACGAGGGCGCTCGGCTGTGGTGGTGCTTCGGCTGCTACTTTTGCCTCCCCACCCTCTTCACCATCGGGTGCTCTTTGGTGACGGCGCGCAAGATCCGGCGCGCAGAGCAGGCCAGCGTGCGCAGCAACAAGAAGCAGATCCGACTGGAGAGCCAGATGAACTGCACCGTTGTGGCGCTGGCGATCGTCTACGGTGCGTGCGTGGTGCCCGAGAACATCTGCAACATAGTTTCGGCGTACATGGCGGCAGGTGTTCCTGAGCACACCATGTCTGTCCTCCATCTCCTCTCCCAGCTGCTGCTCTTCTGCCGGGCCGCCGTGACGCCTGCGCTGCTGCTTCTCCTGTGTCGCCCGCTGGGCAGAGCCTTCCTGGACTGCTGCTGCTGCTGCTGCTGTAACCACGCTCCCTCCTCGGCCACCGCCAGTGACGATAACGAACACGAGTGCACCACCGAGCTGGAGCTGTCGCCGTTCAGCACCATCCGCAGGGAGCTGAGTAACTACACACCTGCTGGCTCCAACTGCTGAACAGACATTCCTCATCGGGGATGATTCCACTAGCCTGCTATTAGCCTTTGGCAGACTAAGCTAGGAGAGATTTGCCTTACCTAGTCTAGTCACGTTTTCAAATGGGTGCATGAAGGAAGTTGGACACTGAATAATCACATTCAGCCAGTGTCCTCCATCCTCAACTTTCATTCCTTACAATAATTCTGTACACTTTACAG
Source organism: Anarhichas minor (assembly GCF_050575085.1). Lineage (NCBI taxonomy): Eukaryota > Metazoa > Chordata > Actinopteri > Perciformes > Anarhichadidae > Anarhichas > Anarhichas minor. The sequence continues at coordinate 3,518,124 of NW_027466491.1, forward strand.
TATAACCCAGGAAGTCTAACAAAGAGCAAACTCTTCTGTCATTCGTGCCCTGGTGTGCTCTTAACACAGGGTCAGTACATCATTTTAGCAATCCTGCCTGAAACCTTTAAAACTGACAAACCTCCCTGCTGTAGACCTTGTATGCCTAAATATCGTTGGACAGTTGGGATGGCCTCTTGGCCGGTCTCATGTCTGGTTCCACACAAGAATTTGAAACAAGTTAGATTCTTTAGATTACATAAACAAATATTTCCCACATGCCTTGTGCTATGAGCGGCAGGTAAAGGTACTATTCATACTGTACAATAAACACATGGACATGATTGTACAGAATATGTCCCAATGGTATCCGTTGAAATTAACAGAATAGTTCAAGACAATAAGTAGGTTTGGCCGCCATAAATAATATGTATGTATGGGAAACTGTACTGTACCTGCATCTTAAGGGAGATATAATCAATGCCAATCACCTTCTAAATGTGTCACGGTTGAAATGATGGGGACTAGGGTAGTTAATCATAGAGTGCAACCTTGTATAATAACTCAAGCATCCAGCCGTACGTGTGGGCTGATACAACCTATAGAAATACAGGACTCCATTTACAGACTACAGCCGCTGTACATGTACAGTAAATGCAATGCTGCACACATTGGAACAAGGCTTAGGATAATTTAACTATAGCGCAGGGCGTCTCTGCAGTAATGACAGTTTGCAAGAGGAAAACACAGAGAGGTCGGCGGATTGGAGAAAAAAAAAATGTGCACACCAACACTTACACTGCATATTGTAAAATATCCAGGTGACTTAAACATAACTGGGCTGGTCTCAGAGATACATAAACACGGACCTTGAGTGGAATTGAAAAGTTTGGAACGGACTAATTGAAATTAAATTAGAGTTGAATGGAATCAAATGAAACACTACAGATTGAATTGAATGGAGAGAATATGAATACAGTGGAAAGTAATGGAACACAACACCGTGGAATATAATGGAAAGTGATGGACTCAGCGTGGACTGGACTGAAAATAAATATCTGCACTACACTGTTGCATCATGTCACGCCTTACACTTTGGGCTGTATATATATATCTACTGTACACTATCTTTGGTGCTCTTATGATGAATGCGCTGTAAACAACAAATCCATCTGGTCGACTTAGATTCTCAAGTAATTGAGCTGCACGCTATTGTTTTGGGTCAAGAAGACAGATTGCAGTTGTGTGTTGAATACATGAACAATGGTGGGGTAAAAGAATACATTTAAAAAAAATCAATGTAGAGTTTCACACAGCTGCCATACAGACAGTTGGGAGAGATTGCCTGAATCGAGTGTAAATATTGCCTTTATTAGCGAGGATGGTAACACTTCATTTTACAGTACAGTAATTACCAGGTCCTGATAAATGAAAAGCTAATTACCATGTTATAAACATTGTAGAGACTCGAATAGATTCAATAATTAAGTTGTGTTTACATATTTGTATTATTACGTTGGTACAGAAATATGATTACTGGTAGTTATGAGATGTAACAAAGTGCCAATGCTGCATTGTAACAACTGTGCAACTGCTGGACTGTAATTATAAGTGGAATTTATAGTAAATACAAAGTAGCTTTTTCATTTTCAAGTTATTTATTTACAATTTCTGTAATAACTGTAAAATGAAGTGTTACCTCAAGTGTGTAAATGATCTCGAAGGCAAGACAACGATTGACTCATTTCAGCCTGTCCTTTAGCACGTAATCATGTAGCCATCAAGTGCATATTTAAGACCCGTTTTCCAAAGTTTCCTTTTTGAAATGAAGTCAGACAGAAAGATTAAATAGTCAGCCGGAGACAGCGCTTTCAATCAACTAACACTGCAAATGTAAGCTCGGTTGGCGAGCTAGTTACAGCTAACAAAATATAGTTGATAGTTGTCGATTGTTGTTTTTTCATCCGGCAAAATCGACAGTCGCCAGCCGGCCAGCTGTGGCTGCTTTTGTCGACTTCTGTCAATTTAAATGTTTAAGTGGTAAATCTGCCACCGTTATCTGCAGGTGTAACAGTAACCTCAGGGGGCGTGGCTTTACGGATGCTCAATTTCACAGTGTTGTTTTTTGACCTCTAATACCCTTTGCAGTTTCATTACTTGAGTTTTTAAGGAGAACAAAAGAAATGTTTTTTTCCCAGTGTATAAATTTACAAGTGTATTGTACTGTAACTCTCTTTTCTTAAACCTACCGATCACACCGGGGTCAAAACAAAGGTTCAAACCCCTATTACAACTTAATGCGGTGCAGGTAATTAAAGTCGTACTGAAAACTGAACTGCCTAATAACCATTTAACACATGTGATATCATGGCAGAGGAAATGACGCTTGAAAGCCTTTATTTTGCTTGTTTAACCGTCATAAAAAAATCCAATATCTTTTAATGCTTATGACAAAAATGAATGGTCGTGCACTCTGTAATGACCCAGGTGTGATGTTCATTGGTATTCTGTATATTGCGATGAATCTTTTGCATACGATTCTGCACTGCCAAACACCTAATCTCTGTCTGTCTCTTGTGGTAGGAGCACACTATCTCTGGGTGTCTCTCTCTCAGCGTGGAGGTCAGTTTGCCCTCAGCACCGTCAATACAGGAAGAAGAATTTTACTAAATAAAAACATAAATCACAACAGGTTTGACAGCACCCAGGGCCATACTAAAAATATACGCATAGGGAAAAACTGTGGATGAAGGGTGTTCCGTGCACACGGCTGGAAGCAGCAACCCTTTGGCTTTAATGAACTACAGTTTATGAGCTCCAAGAGATGCGGGTGGATGTAGCCTCTGGTTGGCGCTGCCTTCAGTTCTTCGAGTTAATAGAGGAAATGGGCAGAAACAAAGCACCACTGCAACATAATGCCCTGCAGCCTGTTTGACAACTCTTTTTATTACCAAGACTATCAGGCTATCGTGGGCCGATGTGTAAACCTGTCCAGGGAGCTCAGTTTTTAACCATTAAATGACTTCAAGAGGTTTTTTTTTGTATTTAGTTCAGTGAGCTTAAGTCTTTATATCCCGCTTGTTGTTGTTGTTTGATGTGACAAGTGTAAACTGACCTCCCGAAATGTATCCTCTTTCTCTGCATCTTTTCTGGGAGTATAGCTCATTCTAAATGGCTCAGTGTGTAGTAACGTGGTTCAAACTATTGATGAAGTGATTCTTGTAAACCAGTCAGTGAGACGTTTATTCTGAATTGTGTGAGTTTCCTCTTCACCCCGAGCAAATCGTGTCTGTATTTGATACCTGAACGTGTAAGCACACAGCCACTGTTGTCTCTAAGTCTAGTCACTGGTTTCTAAATAGCTTTTTATATATAGCCAAAAAACTGTCCCTTTGTTTATCAAAGAACTTTATCTTGAAAACTGTATATTAAAATCCTAAATGTACTATTGCTGTTGTGTTGATTTATTGTGTGTATTAAGGGTCATCTTTGTCTGCTGAACTATTTCTGTTTTGAGAGTTTACCAAAGAAAAGTTGAGTGCTAAGAGTACCATCGTCCTTTAATCTTTTATTGTTCCCCTTGACTAAAACAGAACTCTTCATAATCCCATCAGCTCCTCCGGCATGGAGCAAAGAAAGAATCCAGACTCCTGCCTCTATGCCGAATGGTTGTTGGATATAAGTGTTGTTAAAGGGATACTCTAGCAATCTAATATTGCTACTCCATAAAGCTCGAGTTGTAGCGCATTGAAGTTTACACATTTTTCAAAGCAAGTGCTGTTCGGTGTTCACACCCATAGGATCACATGCTTTCAGACCAAAGCCGAAGAATGCGTGTTAGCTTCTTAGGTCTAGTCTATTCGGGATTCTCTTTGTAGTATTATAAATAAACCAAGCTGAAGTCACATGGACGGACTGACAGGTGACACAATCTTTGGACAGTTTTAGTGACCTGCTAACGAGTGTACAATTAGATATCTCCTCATAGTGGTCTGACCTAGAGGAAAGAGCTAGATTGTGCATCAGTGTAGAAATACGAAGGACTACACACACTGACGCCACAAAGAATTAAAAAATTCTACAAGTATGAAAGAGGTATGTCATTTCACAGGTTCCTTTAAAGCACGTTAAACAGTCTGTTTTTAAAGGTGCTATATACATGAAGTTATTTTTCAAGCTTATCTAAATGAAAGGGAAATTTTCCGTTTGAAACATGAAGAAACTCTAAACCGGTTCCTCCTTGGGAATATGTCTCAGTGTGTGTCCTCGTGTCCTGATTTCTTTGAGATCCTCCCACTACAGCTGTACTACAGCGAAAAAGTCTCTTCCTTTTCCTTCCTCTTCACATAACAGAGGACTCTCTAAAATATTCATCAGCGATGTATCACCCTGCTCTGTTCTCCCAACACATCCTACACACCCTCTCTCTCTCTCTCTCTCTCTCTCTCTCTCTCTCCTCTGTGCTGCCTTCTCTTTGTCTGTTGCATCCAAAGAGTTATACAACGATGACGATAGCGGCCGACGTCCTGGGTCTGTGTTCGAGATAAGGACGCAGACCAGAACTGTTTATACCTCCTGTAACAGCATTAGCTGTCATGTTGGAACACTGAGCAGATGCCAGGAAGCTTCCGCAACCACCAAAGACGTTCCCCACCTACCCCACCCCTCCCGCATGGATGCTGCGCACTCCCACTGCTGTGAGGAGGTGGTCTCTTTTATTTTCTCTCCATCTTTCTTGCTCTGTCTCATGTCAAGGCAGAGAAGTGAGAGGTTGGAGGGATGTGGGGATAAGTAAGATAGAAACAGAAGGAGATGTTGTCGAATTTGTCTCAAAAAACAACACTTTTGTGACATTCAGAAGAAAGCATAATTCATCCTTACAGATCTAATAAATAGCATTTTCAAACCGACTCAAAGATGCTCTACTTGAGGTGAACTTGGTTTATATTCTTCAGCACCCTGTGAGCTTCAGTTGGGCACACACTGTTACTGTGTGGGGGATCTTGGAACAGAGGAAGGATCTAAATGCAGTAGACAGTAGGAGGTAGGAGGATAAATTAGATGTTTTATGGTGGAAGAATGGATCGGCTGACAGGCATCAACAGCCCAAAGCTGGAGAAGGAGGTCCAGCAGACAAATAACAAGCGAACAAAACATCACATAGTAACAGTGACAAACTGACAAGGAACAAAGGAACTGGGCTGGTGTATGTAGAGCTGATCTAATCAGAGGGAATGGAAGGCAGCTGGGTGCTTGGGAGATGCAGGCGAGGACGTGGGCAGGGACGGCCAGGCAGAGCAGATGAGGAAAGTGGAGTCAGGTGTGCAGAAGGCTGAAAAGTCGGAGAGCTATAGTGGATGGAAGTGAACAGGAGAAGATGAAAGGGCACAGGGAATAGGGAATGTGGCTGGAGCGGAAGGACAGAGACACACACACAATATATCAAAATGACACATCAAGCACTTGTAACATGATTTTAAGAGTCTAAAATGCATTTGGGATGTCTTATTTTTAGTCCGTTCTTGTCAAATGAAGCGCTCATTTTTGCACTTTGAATCAAATCCACCAACTCTCTGTGATTTATCTCTCAAACAGAAAGCGAGAAAGCCCAATTATGAGAGGAATTGTTCACTTTGAAATGCATCACAGTTCTGGCTTTTGTCTGCTCTCTCCCCTATCTCCTCCCTCCTGTCACAAGAGAAGCACTGCATGTGTGTACGTGTGTTTCTGTGTTCAAGTGTGTGTGTTACGGGGCATCTCGTCCCAGAAAAAGCTGACAGGCAATGTGCCACTCGTCTTAGTAATTTCCCTAAAACAGTTGGCCTCCTGCCAGTGCACTCGCTCACGCTCAATCAGCCTCAATCAGCAACATACTTGTTAAAATGTGTGCAGCCCCGACTGTGCGTGTGGCTGTTTGTCGGTCTTTTTTGTTGTTTCATTATGCGATTGTCTTCGAAAGCCCTTTTCCCCCAATTCAGCTTCCTATTGTAGTCTTTCCATGATCAAACACTGAAGAGTTCTGATCCACTGTCTCTGTGCCTCTATTTTTGGCCTCTGAAGGACCAATTCTTGGCCTTGATTATAGCAATAATTTGCAGCAGTGTGGTTGCAAACTGTCTGGATTGTCCTACTGATGTCCTTGTAGTTGGATTGTGAAGCATACAAAATATAATTTCAATTTTCAGATAATGGAAGAGAAAATGTTCCTTTTTTTGTTTCTTGTTTTTTTTTGCCTGTAAATATACTGCATACAAATCATTTAATTATTTCGACCACTTTCATATTGAATTATGGAATGAAATGAGTCACAAGATAAGGTTTCAGTATGATGACAGAATTTACCGTCAGCATCCGCTGCTGCAAAGCAAAGCGGGGACAAAAGAGCGGATAGGGTTACACAAATGATGTGGCAGGTGACCATCAGCGTTTAATCTGTAACTGACCACCTTCCTTCCACTGAAACCATCCGATCTGAGTATTCAAACCCTTGATGATGTACAATGTGTTGAAATGATTGTTGCTACCCAGGTTTCTTAGTGGATGTAGTATTTTTAGTTGTACGCAACATCAAAACTCAGTCCCCAGTCCCGCTGAACATCCCTCTACAGCTTGTGTAATCTTGTATTTTGTTGTTTCAACCCACAGAGGGAAGAGTCCATCAAGACTATTTTAAGATTGCTGTGCTGAGATTCTTCCTCTCGCTGTTGTTCAGGCACACTCCCACCTTTCTGTTTTTCCAAGTGTAACTGGGCATTCATTATAACAGGAAGTCCCAGCCAAGCGATCTGGCTGCGCTAAGGTTTTTTTCTGGCTGTGCTTTATGAATGGTTGCTAGGTAACGAGTGAGAAAAGTTACCATCTTTCTAACTTTCTCCTATATTTTCCTTTATCTGTCGTGTATCTTGCCTTGGTACAGGCCAGCCGTTCAGGAACCATGCATTAAGTTATCCATATATGAAAGTTATGCGAGCCTTTTCAATGTCATGGGTGTTGTTACGAATCATTGTAGTATTAAAGCTGCACTAATCAATATTTTTAGATCAACAACAGAATGGATGAATATATGTTTGACTAACCAGTCTGCAACTCTGCAGGTCCCCTCAGCTATATGGAGCTTTACTGTTTTGGTTCACTCTCACCGCTTTCATCAGCCTTACTTTCAGACGCAGCCGTCAGCTGTTTTCAGCAAAAAACATCGGATAATCTACACAACATGCCAAGCACCAAAATGGCAGACAGACAGATACAGATACAGATACAGCAAGCTGTTTAGTGGAACACTTAACTGCTAAAGGGTGAGCTTTTTCCCTTTGGAGTTGGCGGAGACCAAAACAGAGCTAAAAGGAGAGCGAATTTACAATTTTAATTTACGTTTGTCAGGGAGCCAGAAAAATGATTTCTGATGCATGCTAATGTTGCTCTATGTTTGCTGGATGCGTAAATATGTAACCGATAGCTGTTACATTTACATTTTAACAACATTGTGTGGTGATATTCAATTGATACTGATTCAAACAACACAGAAATAAACTGTCACAGACAAAGAAATGCAGTGATTAAAAGTTGTTGATACATTATGAAACAAGGTCAAACTAACTTTAAATTCCATCTTGTTTCCCATCCTACTGATCTGTTTGTAAAAACACTAGAGGCAATGGAAAAGTCAGCCATTGGAAAGAAGTAACTTGAAGCAAGCTCTTCCTTTTATATCAACCACACACACACACTCAACAAAGAACCGGCAGGCATGCATGCATTCAAAGACAATCATACAGAGACATGTAGACAGTCGGGCAGTAGCAGGGAGAGATGCATGCGCACACTACTCGGGAGATCAGGTTTTAAACCAATATTACATTTCAGTATTTACGAAGCAAGACTTTTTCATTTGGAAAATTGTGTTATATTGCAAAGATATATTGAGATAGTCCATTGGGAAATACAGAATAATACCCCCCCCCACACACACACCTTCTCCCATCCTCCCACTGCCTCTCTTTCTATACCTTTCCATCTCCTGCCCCTCCATCCATTCATTTGTCATCTTCTCTGAGCTTTATCCTACTCTCTCATACATTTTAATGGCAGCAGTTCGATCCGCCTGGTCAAAAAAAAAAAGAAAAAAACATTGAAATGCATCCGCTCGTATTGAATAAATACATAATTCAGCAACACATCGCAGCTACTGTTCAGCGTTGTGGAAAAGACAAGATAAATATTTCCCTTTTCTGAAGAGATGAGATGCTGAGTCGTGTGCGGTTGCTAAATGTGCTAGAGGTGTTGTTTTTTAATGCCAGAGAGAACCACTGTTGGATGACTGTTCATCACTTGTTTCATGTATACAATTTTACATAACAGGCGCAAGAAAATGGTTTTGAAAAAAAAAAAAAAAACGTGAACATATGGTAGAAATGATGCCCTTGAGTTTGAAACAAACCGTATTACATTATAGTAGCTCTGTCCATCCATCCACACATTTTCTCACTGCTCATCAGGTCCAAGCTAAGCGGAGGTAACCCATCAGTCACTCTGTTCTTTTTCTAAACTCTCCACATGGCAACTTGCTTTGGCTCTGCTTACACAGATGAGCACGTGCACAAAGCCGGTTGAGGTCACACACACTGTCTGCTCATCATCTTTATGTATAAGACAGAGCCAGGCGAGATGTGACTCAGTGGGTCGAAACCTCATCTCCTGCTCATTTCCAGTCTCTGTGAGTCGACATGTCAGCTGGATGTAAGTTAACGCAAGTGAGAGCGAGAGCAGCGCTGTGTCACGCTGCGCAGTGTGTCTCTTGATTGTCCTCTCTGTTCAGCTAAAGACAATCTTCCTGTCCCTTCAATCTGGTCCTGAACTGAAAAATGCACTTGATAAAGCAATATATAGGACACCTGTTGTGGTATTCACATGCCTGTGCAATTTTATCATGTGGATGCTTTTTGAGAAGGAGGGAAGGTGCTCATCATATTCATAATTCATTTTTTATGAGAATTAGACCTTGTTACATTAGTGCATTTAGTCTACCTGCTACTTTGGTAATGAACAGACTATGCAGAGCAACAACAGCTGATGAACCTTAAGATAAATGTATAACAGACGCCTGTGCTACAGTCATTACTATAAAAGAGTGGGGTGATGGGTCATAATCACAGCCACCTACTTTCTGCTTTTGGCACCCGATTACTCTTGTTGCTATGGATACTATTCAATGCTATAACCACTACATCTCATGCCAATTAAGGATATATTCAAGTGGCCTCGACTCAAAGCAGGTGTGCCTCCCAGTTCAGTGTCTCTTCTGACAATTGCAATTTCTTCCTCCATGTTTGATCCATGTGCAGAAGAAAATATTTGCTTCGAATGAAAATGCCCATTCAATCCATATCGTTTTGTCAGCAACATGACATTTTTCAAGGATTTTAAGGTTTATTCATCCCATACAAGGGTAATATGCAGTGGTGTATAAAGTACCCAAAAGCCATACTTGAGTAAAAGTAAAGATACCTTACTGGAAAATGACTCCAGTAAAAGTAAAAGTCACCTATTAGAATACTACTTGAGTAAAAGTCCTAAAGTATCTGATATTTATTGTACTTAAGTATCAAAAGTAATTTTCTGATATTAAATGTACTTAAGTATTGAAAGTAAAAGTACAAGTAAATGCTGTTAATAAAAAAGCAAAGGGTCAGAATTATGAGAATTATGAAGTTTATTCTTTTAAGTTGCTGTGCTGTGGCACCATGACCAAGGACATGGAGCTGTGTTGAAAATAATTGGGTTGGCTGTGATCCATCCAGAAGCAACAATGTTCAACATAATATATTGTACATAAGTATACTTTTGCATCTGCTATGAACTTATCATCATAATTCTCCGAAAAGCAATATGACACTATGAAGGAGTTGTAACAGTGTGTTTATAAGTATGCTCATTCCAACTAGAGGATGTAGAGGGCAAATGCATAATATTATGTTCAGCAAAGAATATCCACTTGATGCATCAGGTCAGTGTTGTGAGAAAGGACACCTGCCTTGTAAACTCCTATGGGCCATTCTACTAGAATGTAACTTCTTTACATTCTAGTAGAATGTAGAATGTAAAGAAGCTACATTGTAGCTTCTTTACATTCTAAATTCGAATAGAATGTAGAATGTAGAATGTAAAGAAGCTACATTGTAGCTTCTTTACATTCTAATAGAATGTAGAATGTAAAGAAGCTACATTGTATAGAATGATTCTATTGAAGTTATTCCTTTTTTAAATGCTTTAGACGAGTCACTAATCACTTTAAAAGAGTGATTATAGCTGATTTAACTTACAGACATGAGATTGATCTTCTCATGTCACTCTCTTTATACAATGATATAAATTCATCCCCGTTTTATTGATATCTTACGAAAAGTTACTCCTCATTTTTCGTGCGTTTTTCCTGCAAAAGTCCAGCAACATGAGTCTGTTTTCGCTTGTTACACGCATACTGTCTTTTCAAAATAAACTTCCATCTTCACAGGAAACAACTAAGGTTTAGGCGATGAAACTACTTAGTTAGGTTTAGGAAAAGATCGTGGTTTGCGTTAAAATATCTACGGAAGTGGCGTTGCTTAAGTACGGAAGTCACGTCACAAATAAATCAACATTGGCTTCTCGTTTCACACACGGCACAAACTGCGGCCTCCTGGAGGAAACACCAGTGTTTGTTTGACCCATCCACCTCTCCTCATCCCACCGTCCTGTGTGGAGTTCTACTCGTGTTGTCGCTCGCTAGCTATAGCATGTAGCATCCTGGGCATCACTGGGAATCTAAACACCGCGGCTTTGAGAGCGCTTGTTTTGCGCATTAACGTGATTAACCAATGATTTAACTGATTCGCCAAACCTGCTTGTTACAGTCTGTGTTCCACCACAGTCCCCGACGTTGGTCTCATGATTCATTTTGTTTCTAAAGATAGATTTGATTTTGTAGCGAGTAACGAAGGTTTCAGGGGAAATGTATCAGAGTAAAAGTATCAGTTTTCTTTGCACAATGTAGTGAAGTAAAAGTAAAAGTCAACAGAAATATAAATAGTAAAGTGAAGTACAGATATCCAAAAAAACGACTTACTAAGTACAGTAACGAAGTATTTCTACTTCGTTACTATACACCACTGGTAATATGTACAATGAATGTATGCAAGAAGTAAAATGCACATAATGTCACAAGTGCAGAAAACCAATGTGCCAAAGACAGAATTCACGATCATGATGGCCTGAGGAAAGAAGCTTTTTCTTCGTCTCTCGGTGTTGGACTGAGCGTATAGAACCTGGATACTCTAGTGGCACTATGGGTCCTTCATAATCCCACTGGCTCTGTCTCTGCACCTTCCTGTGTATAAATCCAGCAGAGTGGGAAGTATAGATCCAATGGTGTGCTTGTCCAAGCGAACCACTAGTAATAAAAGTACGTTTAAAAAAAAAACAGACAGTGTGCTATTAGAAAGAGTTTAACCGCATTCATTTATTGGCTGGAGTAAAAATAAGTGACATTTTCAACAGGTTGACATTAAACCCTCCTGAGAGACAACGCTTTAAAACATTCTGTGTTCAAGCGCTAGATGAATTTAAGTTAAATTGAACTAGGATTGAAAACACAGGCAACTGCATAATATTTTTCTTTTTGTCAGTTTGAATATAACTTTGCTTAAAATCTTCTCCACGTGTACACAGTCTTTGCTTGATGACAGACTTTCTTGACCCTCAGAGACAGGAGTTATAGTAGCTTTTGTTTGCCTTGTCATTCATTTCTAGGTCACTGGGAGAACTGAATGCTTGGCTGAGCTGGAGACGTGCTCAATGAAGGATCTCCACATCACCATTCCTGTGTGTGTGTGTGTGTGTGTGTGTGTGTGTGTGTGTGTGTGTGTGCAGTGAAGCAAAGGACCTTCACCCAAAATCCAAAAAGCTCAAGCACTCACACACAAATCTCTCCGATACACAATTGGGTTTTCATGTCTCAAGCTCGTCACACACGTGCCCACACACACGCCGCCTATCAGCCTTTAGTGCACTAAAAAGAGCTCTTTCTGTACCTGCATGCTGTCTCTTTCCATTTTAGAGCTTTAAGCTGTTCCTTTGTTAAAGCACTGAGGCTGATGGGGATCCGTTTCACTTCAAAGGTCTTTTCTCTTCCCTCCTCCTCCAGGGCCGAGCATGTCAGCACATCTGGGACGGCTTGTTAGAGAGAGGGCATGGTGGACGGCGACTGAGAGAGTCACGGTCAAATGAAATGTAAAGACCTACTTGCATCGCATTTCCTATAGCTCACACACTGCAAACATGCATGTTCATCTTGACTGGCACATTTAATATCAACATTATGCTGATGACACTGTTTGTCTCCGTTTGGACGGTGAAGTGAGGAGACGTATCAACCGCAACGTTATTCGATTCACACAAAGAGAGGCAGCTAGCCCTCTTCCTGTGTGTAATGCAGGGCGAGCAAGCTAAGCTAACTAGCTTCCACGTTCCAAGCAGAATGCACACTTGATGCAGGATGGGTCCTCCCCAATGGTGATTGTTGTAAAGGGACAGAAAGATAACGGCACACAATATGTGCTATGTGAACTTTAATTCAAATTTGTATATTCAATACAGTTATATAGTATTGCCTACAATGTGAATCATAGAATCGTATTGTCTTGAAGCGAGAAAAGTATTAGTTTAAATATTTTTTTGACATGAAACAACATTATTTCTAGAAAGAACATGTGCCTCCATCAGTTTAAGATGTTTTAATGTGTCTCTTTCCTCCAGAAAGGCACAATACCACATTTAAATTCTGGCTACAAATGATGGAAGGCCAGCAAGCAAGTTAAATATGCAAGTCTTCAGCACGACAATAATGGCTTGGCTCATTCGTACAGACACTATGAGATATTTGAATTTCTACTCGGCCAACATTTTATTGGTTCTTATGCTGGAGTTTTAAAATAAGAGATATCTGCTGAATAACAAAAACACTTCTTCAAACTCACTGTGACTCTTATGACTCCTATTTCACAAAAGCACAAATAAAAACCTACGTTTAAGACAGGAAAACTGAATTTCCTCCTGCCACAGCACAATGTTCTGATAAAGTACAGTTCTGAAAATGATTCCAGTTCTAGAAAGTGAGGAGAAAAATGGAAAGAAAATGCATATGAGCAGCTGATTATGCTCGAAGTTAGTAAAAAAATATATAAATCCATCTAAAGTAAAGAGTGTATTATTTAAACGGGATTTTCACTTGCATATTGAAAGCAGAACTAAAACAAACCTTGAAATCGTCATTCCTTCAGCAGATTACCCTTGTTTAGCTCAGAGGGTTGGCTCCATGAGAGCTTTGTCTGGTTTAGCTCCAATTAGCTGAGGTATTTCAGATTAAGAGATCAGAGGACAAACTCCGGGTTTTATGCCGAAGGCAGAGACGAGGTTGTGCACAAAGTCTCTCCAGACAAAAAGGTGGAGATTCTGGAAAGCCTCTTAGAAGTAAGAGACAGTAAAGTTTTCTTCTGGCTGCAGAAACTCTGAATCGACAAATTTGGGTCACGTCTGTTGGTCTCAATCGTAATGCATTCACTTGCCCTAACGTGTGTAGCGAACACGATCCCCATTGTTTTTCCCATTTCAACTTTCAGATATTAACGTTGTTAATTTGATCATTTTCTCAGCATTCTTAATATGGATGTAATAATAATGTTGATATTCTTCTGTATCAATGTTTAAACAGCCAAAAACAACATATATTGTAAGTATTTGCTGCATTCAATTTGGGGCCCTTGGTGTTGATCCGATGGCACGCTTTAGTGACACACCTGAGTGGAGCCGAGTCATTGTTCATGTTACGACTCACACCTGTGCTTTCCCCGCTATGACTGCTCACAGTGCTGATGAGTCGACAGCACACCGCCTGCCGCTTTTTGATAATCGAATCACTTATGAGCCAGTGATCGCTTCGTCTTGAACGTAAAACTGATTACTGTAATCAGCAGACAAGAGAAATAGTTGCACTCTCTGCTATGTGCAAGTCAAAACTAAAGAGCTAAATCTAAAGTGTGGAGTCCAAATGGCCGGTGTTTACCACATTATCTCTACACTTAACGACATAGCAGATGCTGCCTTCCAGTGCAATCAGGCAACTTTTTTTTGCCTCACCATTAGAGGAAATTATTTTGGGATATAAATGAATGCATTAACCATGCTTTGAGATAAAGAAAATGCACTGTGTAGGGCAACATAGAGGTGGAAGGGAGGGATGCTGCAGTCACCGTCACTAGAATGTGGTTAAGATCAGCATAACAGACATGATCCATACTGCAGCACCACTTGCTTGCATCGAATAAAAAGCTCAGCACTTGGAGATAAAATGCTGTCTCACACAAACACTCAAATGATATGGGCTGCACTACCTCTTCAGTAGCAGATATATACAGACAGTTGGTGTTTGCTCCTGCACAGCTGGTTCCAGACACATTGATATTTGGTGACTGTGTGCAGCACCGACTCTCTGTCTAAACTGCATTGCTGGTGAGGAGGGAAACTCACGGGCATGCGCAATAAAGCAGACATCCATGCATGAAAGCACACTGAGGTTACAAAGCACAACGCATACACACGTGCACAGGCAGCAACACATGCACACACGCACAAAGAGTCCCAGGAGTTACAATCACAAACACTGTCAGACTACATATACTCATCCTTGAAAGGTAATTACTTTACTCTCCACAGTCATCTTACCCTTTGAGCCTTAATATAAAACCTCACACTGTGACAAACTACTGTGGTTATTGTTTAAGGCATCCCAGCTCAGTCATATAGAGAGCCGGTGCTGGAATATATGGGAGGCTTGAAATTAAGTTTGGCCCGTGCAATCATACTGAGAAATGGACTTATTGTTCACATATGGAGTTGCTCTATCATACCTGATACCTGATTTAAGAGAAAACTGAATTCATATTGTTTTGACTGCAGCTATTGGAAAGTTATCGTTCAGCTTTTATCTAGAGTTCATAAAAACAACAATAAAGATGTCTTCAGAAATTCTCTCCTATGTTTTATTATTAGAAGTAGTAGAAGAAGTAGTAGCAGTAAGACCCATGACAAAAGGACAAAGATACACAAGCACACATGAAAGGAACAGAACAAGTAGAAATACATTTTTTTTAAAGAATTGTATATCGGTGAGCCCAGTCAGAACAGCTGTAACGTATTTGCTTGAGCAAATATTTGGTCATAGATGTGCTGCAGAGTTCTACCGAAGTTTGCCTCTGAACGAATGGTTGATTACATCTTCGGTGCTTTGTGCCATGAAATGAATTAACTTCAATACTCTTGAGGAATTTGAGGACTGCTGTGAAAGCAATGTGTGGCCGTGTAAGAGTCTTTAAGGGCTTGTAAGGTTTGCAGCATCTTTAATTGCACTTGTAGCTGGTAATACACGGTTGGATATTGGCTTTATGCTGTGTTTTAATGACTCTCTCCAGCAAGCAATCATTGCTGTTCCAGGTCGGTTTAGAGAATCCTTGGAGTCGAACACGGTTACATAAAGACTAAAACAAATCAAATAAAAAGGATTCGGAAAAAAGGATTCCTTGGATGGCGTTACTGTTGGAAAAAAATGCTTTTCTTTTAATAGACACTATAACTTGCTATTTCCCAGTTGTTTCAACTGTTGTGTTGAGTCAAATAACAAGGCTGGTCTGATCATGTCTGATAAGGGCAGTTCAGAGCAAATAGCTGGTCCGCCCACTACTTGTGCATCAATGTGAGGCCGCATGCGACATAAAATACATCATTAAAAACCCTTTTTTGTGTCTTGGAGAAGGTGGTCGTCAGCATGTGGCTCGATGAGACTACAAACGTCATCACGCCCAACCAGGTGGCGGACTCTGGTTCTGCCGAGTGGAGCCAATGCAGAAGTGTCTTAAAACTTGTTATTTTCTCTACTGACGAGCAGGGGGCGACTCCTCATTTAGCATACAATAGACCATAAAGCAGAGTATGCTTCAGTGCGGGCTTACTTTGATTGACAGGTTGCTGCCACTACCAGAGCCGTATACGGCGTCTCTACGTCACTCCTCCGCATTACAAATATGGTAACTACTGTTCATTGGTTGCAAAAAAAAAAAACAGTTGTCAGTGTATTTATGAAGAGGTATACAACGGCAATGTGAAGGTTCCAATAAAAGTACGGTCAGGTAAAATGCTAAATGTGAATTAATTCTATACTAGTTTAATTTCATTGGCTGGAGAGCTGATGGAAGGAAGCTCTGCTGCTCAAACACACACAAACACTCCTGTTCCGGCTCAGTTGTCCCCGCCTGCAGTGACAGAGGGGGGAGAGTGTGCAATGCTGTCTTTCATGAACTCACACACACACCAATGCTCATCTCTTGCTGGACCGAGATGGGCTCAGTGTACTGAGAATCTAGTTGATGTTGAAGGAGTGCTGTTCTTCTATTGCTTTATCTTAATTGGTTCATAAGAACTAGACAGGCTGGTAACTTTAACAGTCACGTGCACGTTACAGACTGATTGATGGATATTTGTTTGGAGGACGACCACCTGCTGCTGACTACTTGATGGACCCTCTTTAACGAGCTGCACTTATTGCCATGGCAACCCCCCTACACACACACACACACACACACACACACACACACACACACACACACACACACATACAGTGGAGCCTGCAGACTGATCATTAGAGTCTAGTGATCTTTCTCCTCTGTATCCTCTTCTACCCCCACCGGCCTTCCTTTGAGATCCAGGCAAATTGCAGCCCTCCCTCTCTCACGCCCTTCCTCTCTACCTCTCCCTCTGTCCTTCCTACCCCTCATATCAATCCCCCCCCCCCCCCCCCCCCGTTTCTCTCTAATGGTCCTTTATCCTCCACTCTCCCACTTTTCATTTTATCCAGATTCTTATCTTGCAGCTCCACCCCTCATATCCTTTAAAACTCTTTCCCTTCATCCGTCTATCACTTCCTCGTTTTCAGACACAACCTCAGTTCATCTACCCACCTCCCCTCGTTCCCGGCCTCCCCCTGCGATCCATCCATCATCCCTGCATGTGCCTCTTTTCTTCCCCTTCCACCCCTCCACCGCCTCCATCGCCTCCAATAATTACCCGGCTGGAGGTTTTAATTAGAGAGAGAGGAGGAGCCGTCTGGTGCGACAGAGCTCTAATTGAAACCCCAATTAGCCTCCTCTGGTTGTCTGTATGCCGAGGGAGCTACCACTCGGCCGAAAATCTGATTTTCATCAAGAGGCAGATTTTCTGAGGTGATTACTTTGAGTTATAATAAAATGTAATAGGGCGGTAAATCAAAAATACAGACAAGAATCAGTCTCCCTCATTGCTAACGTTTATAATTGTCCAAAGCAATCTGCCTCAATCTACTCTGGAAATTAGCAGCAGGAAGCTGTGGCAATTGGGTGAGACAAACAAAAACAACAAAAAAAAGTCACTAAGGTAACTTGTTGCCTTGGTGATTACCATAGTGATGGCAAAGTCGCAGGAGAAAGCAGCCGCTTTATTTGGGGAGGAGGGAAGCGTGGTACAGATGCAGGGATTGAAAATGGTTTGTGTGTGTGTGTGGATGGATGTGAAAGGACCCAAACCTAACCAAATGCACCAAGTATGGTTTGTCTAACACACACACACACCACCTGTCTCAGTCTCACTCAAACATACAAACATATACATCAAATCCTCCACACATGTAGCGCCTGATTGACATAAAGACAAGCACGCACTCTATCCTTCTCTGTGACACACCCAGCAACACATTTGCATGAATGCTCCCATCCACACGCACACACATACACACACTTGTTAAGCCTTCCCTCCTCCACCCCCTGTTGCGTCCAGCCCAGACAGACCCCGCTCAGTCCTATCTGCCTCTGGATTCGGCTGCAGACAGCCACAGAGCACAGCACATCCTGATAAGCTCCTATTGATTGGCTTCAGACTGGCTGAAAGGCTGAACACATTGTCGCCTCTCTCTCTCTCTCTCTCTCTCTCACACACACACACACATACTAACATGCACACATATTCGCTGGGGCTAAAAGAAGGGAGGGAGAGAGAGAGAGAGAGAGAGAGAGAGAGAGAGAGAGGAGAGGGGTTGATGGAGAAGAAACGAAATTCACAATGACAAAAGCGAGACAAATCAAGACTAAGGGGGAGGCTGACTTGTTTGGGCAGATAGCCTACTGCTGCTGGAAAGACAGGACGGGAAAGGGAGAAATGGGGAGAGGGATACGAATCTGAATGTGGAAGTTTATGAAAAGGAGCTGAGGATAAGACCATACGCACATTAGAGCTACAGAGACAGAAAGACAGGCAGGAAAGGAAACAAACAGGCGGATGGACAGCTAATCAAACAGGCCGACAGTCGAAAAACTTGAGTTGAAAAAACCCATTAAGACAGAATCAAATGAAAACAAACATGTCACGGCTTACTAATAATGCAGGTGAACCTTCTTCAATCCAAATTCTAAATCTGACGAGCTGGTGAAGCTTTTGAAGTGTGTAGTTTTGACGAGTAATTACAGCCACAGTTACACCACTGGATCATTAATGACCGTGATAACACATCGACAAAAACGGTCCTGAGCATCAATTAACATTATATCAGACAGGTACGAATATGTTTTTAAAATATGAACCAAAATAAATGATCTCTTTGGATTTCACCAGAAGTAGCATTCTGATGTAGCAGCTTTGGTCTTTCAGTGTGTGAGAGAGGGGAAGGAAATCAAACGAGACAAAGCCAGAATCAAATCCTCGACCTTGTGAAAATGCATTCTGTGCCGTCACCCGCTGTGTCACAAGGACGCCTCCCAATGGAAAGATGGGTTTGTAGCAGAGGGAG
Source organism: Anarhichas minor (assembly GCF_050575085.1). Classification (NCBI taxonomy): domain Eukaryota; kingdom Metazoa; phylum Chordata; class Actinopteri; order Perciformes; family Anarhichadidae; genus Anarhichas; species Anarhichas minor. The sequence goes on from NW_027466491.1 coordinate 3,537,001, forward strand.
TGGACCCCTTCTGTTGCCGAGGTGTGACTGCGTGATTGTTCCACTCGGCTGCAAGCTGCGGCAGGCAGAGTCCTCCTGGGAAGACGGCAGCTGATGGAGGGACTAACTGCTTAGTTGCACCGGCAGGAGAGGGCAAGAGGGAAGCATGGTGGAAAACGGGGTAGAAATTCAGGATTTGCGAGTAATTGTTGTAGTCGTGATGGCTTCAACATATTGCAGCAGTTTATATGCTTTTCCTTGAGTAAGTAGAACATTTTGTGTAAACAAGCAAGTTAACATCCACACTATTGTGGTTTTACTGGTTTTAAAGCTGCTGTAATCAATGTTTTTACATTAACAACGGATCAAATTATGAACACCATGGAGCATTTAGCAGCGTTTTAGCCGCTAAACAGATACTTCCCTCTGGAGTTGGTGTAGAACAAAACAGATCTAAAAAGGAGAGTGAGTATTGGAGATGTAAGGCGAGCACAAACACAAACGATTGCTCATGTTGCACACTGTCTGCTCATTGTGTAAGCAAGCCACTGTGTGGGAAATCCCTGTAATGATGTTCGCAAATATAGCAGATGATGCAGAGGCAGCTCCCTGATATCCCTGCAGCTGTGGTCCATACCAGTCTTTCAATTAAATCCGGAGTCCTCGTCGTCCAAGACCGAAACAAGACCGAGTAATCAGTCGATTACGAGATGAGACCAAGACCTTAAAAAAAGTGGTCTTGAGGTATGGGTCTCGGGACCAAGACCCGCTCTCGAGTACTACAACAGTGCCTACACGAACAACCTTTATCCTCCAAAAACACATCATCACCTGCGTGCTGTTTTCTACGCTGACTGTATCATTCACTTCTGTTACAGTATGAAAAACTGGTTTTGTGCATTTACAGTCAATAATTCAGGCTACTGTGGCGTCCAGGGAACCACTGTTCAAAGCCTCTGTGTGTGTGTGTGTGTGTGTGTGTGTGTGTGTGTGTGTGTGTGTGTGTGTGTGTGTGATAAAAAGACTCATACAGAGAGGAAATGTAGCTGTGCCCTCCAGTCAGAGAGAGAACAGCAGGGTACCTTGGCATCACCTCTCTTCCTTGCGTTCTCTCTCCTCCCCTTAAGACCTCCCCTCCCTTCTCCTTCCACATCACCCTCTCCCCCCCACTCCCGCTCTCACACTTACACACAGGTTCTTGTTTTTTTTTATTTTTCCTGGCACACAATGTCTCTTAAAGAAAGGCTAACCTGCCAAAAGGTACGAAGAAAAGAAATCCCCAAACACTGTCGATACAACCGAATGTAATATTCTGCTGCTCTGCGTTGTTTCTGCTACTTTGTTAGTTGTAGTTGGAGGGTTGCATCAGATTGTCCTTGACTGTCCTGCTCCTCTGTCCCTGTTTTGGTTCCAGCAAAGCCTACCGGGGGTTTAATTGTTTTATATGAATTGTTAAGCTGGTTTTACAGTATATTCGATTGGTTCTCATATATATAAAGTTATATTATTACATATACACTAGCTTTGTCAGTCAAATACTCTGTCTTTTTACAAGAATGTTGTCAGTTGATGCCAGAAGATTACCTTGAGGCTTTTCAGATTGCAGGTGTTCGAGAAAGAAAACCTGCCTATTGCTTGCGAAACACATCCCAGAATGCCTTGCAGCGCCCCTGCAGCACTATGCTGTATTGTAATGTGCTTTATGCAGTGTCATGCATCATAGGGCACGAAGCAATGCTCGACCTCAATTTGGATAAGTGCTTTTTAATCCACTGAAACTTAAAAATGCATCATAAAACTTGATATTTTGTGCCGTATCTTTGACCGAGCCACGTTTTTGCATCCTTTGTCCGTATGTCATTTCTATTAGAAGGTGATTGCAATGCTCTGTTCCCTTGTCACGTTGATAAGGACCCTCTCGTCGTCACAGTCTGAGGGTTATTCATTCGATCGATGTCCTCTGTCTTGCGTCGTCACAATTTCCAGACATGATAATCTTCAGAGACTGGAATCGTTACAGAAGTGACGGTGCACTGGTAATGCTAACGCCAGTGATTTTTATTGGACTGGCTGAATGGCTGTCAATATTACAAGAAGTGCCCAGAGACTGGATTGCTATATTTATTCAGAACAGGATACAATGGCCTCAGTTAAAATCAATGGAGCAATCGGTTGATGACAGTCTAAGAAATAAATGTCCCATCAAGAGGTTCTATATTTAATTTCTTTTGTCCACATTAAGGCCATAACATGTGACAAAAGTTTACAATCAGACTATATTTTAAGGAGTTACAAGCCAAATGGGTTGGGAACTATTGCTTCAACCAAATAGAAATTGTATTATTTTGTGCAACACTCTAAAACTGCACTGATCTATACTGCATTGCTGTGGAAAATAAACTGTAAGTCCCACTAATATTGCCTGGGTTTCCAAACAGACAGTGGACCGTGACGATGGCGAGTAAGCTCTTAAATTGTCCAGAACATGTGTGTAAAGTGGGACGATGGCTACATCTTTCAGACAGCTCGATGTTTATGCCTCAGTCTGTCGTATGTTCTCCCTCCTTGCTCTTTCTTCCTCGCTGCTCCCGGGCTTATGTCTCACACAACTGTCTTCACGTGCACACAAGGACACGCACGCACACACACACAAACACACACTCCCTGAGCACAAATGTCAGCCAATATTTCACATTCTCTTCTCCAAAATGTCAGTGCCTTGGACAAAACTGCCTTCCTTCCTTGCTGGCTGTCTGCCCGCCCGCATCCCACCTAAATCAGTTGTCACTGCCTGACATTTCACATGCTCGGAGGTCACAGGACAAACTTACCGGCTGAATATTCCTAAAGTGTGTCACGGAAGGTTAGGTTGTGCGTACTAAGGCATGAGAGTAAAATAAACTGGATTCATAAACTATACCGACAGTACTTACTGGTTTCATGATGTGCACTGATGTGGCGATCCTTAAGTGATATCCCTTCACTAAATCCATAGCAGTTGCAAATGTAGAAATTGGCAAGCAGAGGGTTTTTTTTTAAGCTCTTCTGGGCCAGAATCTACCTGAGAGGACCGGAAAATTACACTTAGCTGCAGGCTGACAGGTTTTAGTGCCATGCATTGTTACAGCTCAGCTTCTCTGGGGATTATGTTCATATTGGAGGAATCCGCAGTGCACTATTTCAGTCCAGTGCCAACATTTAGAGCGTACGCAGGATGTAGTGCGTTATGTTTGAGTTTACTAGCTAAACTCTGATGTTAACCCTTTCAGTATTGAGTCTTTTCCTTCCTTTCACATCTCCAGGTTTTTCTTTGCAGAATCATCCACATTGGTGTTAGTTGGTTATTATTATTTGGGTGCCTTACTATATGTAGCGTAACTCCCTTAAACACTTTATTAAACTGTTTTTTAACAACAGCAAGTCTATCTGTAAAAAGAGATACGTAGTCTTAATCTGAGAATGTGTTAGTGGTTACCATGTGCATACAAAGTATTACATCTCTCAGTGAATACTGAATATTTTCAACACCCAACCAAATTAAGTGCTACACCTAATTTGCCTCCTCTGGGTTGGAACAAAGGATCGAAAACTGCACATCTGATCCAATTAACAGTGTTGCTTTAAGTTCCAGGTTGGCTCTGATCAGGTAGAACTGTCTCCACTGCTCTGCCAATCAGCATTAAGACCTTAATTGCATCAGAGGTGGCGGGCTGCATTCGGAAAAATGCTGACGACAGGTTCAACATTTTTGCAGTCCATCTTAAAACAGTACTGACGAGCCCATACGAACACTGTAAGAGTTATAGGTTGCTGTGTAGCTCAAAACCTAAGGTCTTTGTTTTGTTTTTTGAATTAATGAAAACGACAGTACTTCCCATGAGCCTGTATTTTTTGAAAGTCATGAGCGATTGTCTCATCATCCGCTTGATGGATTTTTCTCTCAGATCATGATGATTAATGGTTATTTTTGTTCTGAGCGCAGACATAAGATTTAGGACTAAATCACTCAAAACTGTTATGACAGAAAGAGGAGAAATCTTTCTATTCTTCTCCATTTTTTTACTGTTTCAGCCTCTCGATACCCCACGCCCACACCCTTTCAGTGCAGTGCTGCAGTTTTTCTTCCTGATTTGGATACTGATTTCTCCTCGAATAAGTTTGTTTGATGTAAATTTGGCTGAGAGATGCACGACCCTGCTGCAGTGCCTGCAGACGCTGTTTGGCCTCGACTGGGATTTTATTTGCTTCTTGTTTTTCACTGTCTGTGTCCCTCTACTTGCATATTACCAATTTTGTTTCTCTCGTTCCTTCTTTTTTCTTCCTCCTAGTTAGTTTTTTTAAATAGTTTTGCTCTTATAGGCAGTAAAAGAAGATGACAGACAGCAGGATTATGGGAAGCAAAGATGTTTTTATCAATTTGTTTGTTGCGTTATCCACCATAATGGTACTTAGAAGCCACTCAAAGAAAGAAAGCATCCCCTCTATGCCGGGCACGAGGGCAGATGATTTTAGCCAGAGCCTGGGAAGAGGAACGTGCCATCTTTGCAGGGTTGGCACCAGAACAAACCAAACCTGAGGGTAAGAGAACGGCCAACGTGTGAGTGCAATACAAATGAAATATATAGTATTCTTAGTTCATAGCAGGTCACAGAGTGCTCAGCAGACATCTACTTTAGGCAAACGACAAGAATAAACAAAATGTTACAAACTGCGTTGTAAAATCGACAGCATTTGCAAACAAAAACCACTGTATCAATTCTTAAATTCAGTGTTAACAGATTAAAAATGACAGAAATAACTAACCAGGTTTTATTCCCCACAGTAAGTAAAAAACATAATATAAAAAATGTTAGGTTTAGTTGACACCGGAAAGGCGTCCTTGACTTCTCTTCTCATAATGTTCTTTGCCAACGTTATGAGTCTTAGTGTTTGACATCCTTAGTCATCTAATGTGTGGGATACACAGTACTGTATATGGAGGCTCTTCAACCTGTAATCATTACTGCATTGCAACCCTTTATTTATATTTGTATTATTCTCTATGCATCCTAGTTTATTTTTTCCACGTGTTAAACTGATGGTTACAGTCATGACTAATCCTCCAGCGCTGTTTAATTCTCAGGTTTCCTTCCACCTCTACCTATAAATCACTGTTGGAACAGATTAGTCTAATCCGAACACACACACACACACACACACACACACCTCCAACACCCACTCTCCAACCCACTACCACGACACTTCAAAGCACCATCATGCACACACACAGAGACACACATGTTCACTCACACCCACACATTAGTATAATCTCCTGGTCATACCTGCCAATGACTCACCTAAAATGGATCAGGGAGTGAGGGACTTTCTTATTTTCTCAGTGGCAGGAGCAATAAAAATCACTTCATAGACACACACACACACACACACACACCCGCTCAGCAAGTCAAGCGATTATCCATTTTTAATGACGCACTGACAGCTTGACCTAGTATTGCTGGGCTCTGTGGTTTGTGTGTGTGGTGTGTTGTGCCAGTCTGTGGATACAAAATTGAATGTGAGGTCCTGAAAAGTGTGTGTTTGTTTGTGTGTGCCTCCTAAATAGTACGTGCGGCTTACAAAAGCCATACTGAAATGAGTCATTTCCTGTCTGCTCACGCACACTGGGATGAAATTAAACACACACCAGTGGACAACAACATGCAGAGTGTGTACCCTAACAATCCACCTGAACATAGTTCCTTGTTTCCCATCAGCCCCACCGTAATGTATGACAATGTAGGTAGCTTTGTAGCCAGGTAGCTAGCTACCTAGCCATCCTGTCCAGATAGAGGTCATGTACTTTCACGCTGTGTCTCACTTCAATAGTATTAGTCATTCACTCTGGCACTCTCACATGACACTTTTCTTTCGGTGCCCTCGGTGCGCGTCCTCCCTCTGGGCCAGCGTTCGCCTGCGTCGCTCTTGTTCTGTAGTCCATGCTAGCTGTTATAGTAGCAGAAGAGGTCTGCCGTCATTACAGAGTCGATTACAAATTCTGATTCACTGTGATGATTCATTAAATGTGTACATTTCTTCAATCATCGTCAGGCATTCTTTTAAATGATGGGCCAACTGTTGCATCATATACTGCAGCATGGTATCCTACATCTTGATTGCATCAGTGCTGCGGCAGAACCTGTATATATTATACATGTTGATCATATGTAATTACCGCAATGTCCATATTTTGGGGGGGATTTTAATGCAGTCAGATTAAATTTGTGATGCCAGTGTTAAAAGGAAACACTCCACTCCAACCGGTGAAGCCTAAAAGACTAGGTATGTTGGAAACTAAGTTATTTTCAGATTCTCTAACTCAAATAAAAAACCCTTTTTTGACAGTGGAATTGGGGGGCTTTCTGAAAAAGATTAACCGACAACTATGTGCAGGGATTGACAAAGTACGGAGAACTGTGAAAGCAAGGTGGGGCTTGAACTTATCTTTTATGCTCTTTTTGTCCCATTCTTCACTACATCCCTCTTTTTATCTGTTTGACTAAGTTTAAAACCATGAATGCCTTTGAGAAGAGACTGAATGGACAGAATAGGATTGGAATGTATTCTTCACATATCCTGACACACACACACACAAACACACACACACACAACCTTGTAAAATTCATCGAGATCTCAGATCCAAGGCAAATGTTGCATTGAAATTGTATGTCAGAGTACAAGGTTATTTGGTTGTTCAGCCTACTACAGTATGCACATAAAAATACTATTTACACAAGGATTGTGGCCGTGTGTGTGTGTGTGTGTGTGTGTGTGTGTGTGTGTGTGTGCGCGTGTGTCTATAAGCCACAGGAAAAATGAGTCACTGTTGTCATGGGGAAAGCAGAGCAGCGAGACTGGAGGGATTTACTGAACCATGTAAAACACACAGGCAGACACATGTGCACAATTAAACACAACTCAAATTGAGTATATCGGTCGAATATTCAAACTACATAATAAAGTACTAAACCGCTGCAGCAAGGTAAATCTGCAATCTGCAGATATGTACACAAGCACAAATGAGAACATTTGGGGCAAAAAAAAAGGTGAGTTTATGCGCAGGAACATTCACAGACCTGTGAATAGCACACACTCACTCACACACACACTGAGCATCTGTGCCAGGTTGTTTGCAATAGCAGTGAGCAGATCAGAGACGCAGATGCTCTCACCACTAAACAAACCAAAATAACACACACACACACACACACAAGAGCATTCAGAAGACTATTTTATCTTCTGCCTGTCTCACATGCATGAATGCATACAGCACAGTACACACAGTGATTTAAACAAAATCCCTGAACATATGAAAACGCACATGCAGCATGGAGGATACCTCATTAGCCAGAGGTGCCAGTCACAGAAACTGCAGAAAATATCCAGTATTTCCAGTTTAGTGGTGCTTTACCATGAACTAAAAAGGTGTACGTGGTGAGGACATTTACTCACCTTATATCTTGTGAAAACAAACCAAAAGCTGTGATAGTTGAGAACTGCATTAATAATCAAAAAATGTTTTTTGTTTAATTTCATTTTCATTGTTAGTTGCTGGCAGGCAGATGGATTTAGACAGACGGGGAGGCATCAGTGTGTAGTCATGTGATTTGATGTGAACATTGATTGAGAGTGGTACACAACAGAGAGAAGAATGAGAGTGAAGATGGAGGGAAAGAAAGGGCTCATTGTCCGCCATGTTGATGTGAACATAGATATCTAGAAGGAGAGGTGGATGACGAAGGAGGAGGAATGACGCAAAATCTGAACGCGGAAAAATAACTCCGTCTCAACCAAAAAACAAATTATACAAGTTCTAACACTTCAGAATTGTTTGGGCACTGTTTTTTTTCGATGCGTATGCTTCCTTAATTCCCTCATTGGCCAGCAGAAGTAATGCACACACAGTTTCAGCCTTTTTTGTACAATTTCAGTGTGTTTCAACATCATAACTCTCCAGATATAGGCCACTGGGGAACGACACACTCCTCGCCTGGAGCCTACAGTATAGCAGGAGGGATAGAAACACACAGAGAGAGAAAGATGTGCGATGATGGCCAAAGACAAAGCACTGCGGTACAATGCAGACATAGGCTTCCCTCCATTACAGTGAGCTCATTGTACAACTCTGTGTGAAGTGTTTGTGCAGAAAGACTAACTGAGGAAAGGGATGGAGGGGGTCATCGTTCTGGACATAAAGGAGAGAGAGGGAGTGTGTGTGTGTGTGTGAGTGCATGGTGGAGAGAGAGAAAGGGAGGGTCACTATTCACTGTCGTCTCCCTGCTGTTTGCGTGTGTGTGTGTGTGTGTGTGTGTGTGTGTGTGTGTGTGTGTGTGTGTACTACTATATGAGGCTCAGCAGCATGTGTGAATGAGCTGCTGGATGAAAGAAAGAAAGGGTGTGGTCGTGGTGTGTGTGCGTGCGTGTGTGTGTGTGAAAAGGATGGGTCACTCTGGGTGTCATCGTTCATGTGTTGTGAGATGTAAAGTATTCTAACTGAATGTACCAGACTATTATTCTGCTCCTGTCCTACGATAACGTCTCAGTTCAGATCAAGAATCAGCTGAAGACAAACTAAAGCAGATTGTCCTAATTTAGCACAGCAGTGGCCGTTCCATTTAGCCCTCACACAGTAGCTAAACCGGACACTCAAGTGTTCAGACGCTAACAGGCATTGTGGAATGAAATGATTTGTTCTGAATGGAGCCGGAAATAGAAACATTTAATTTAAAACAATATATAAATAATGAATTGAGTAGAAGGTGTGAATAATTCTACAGTTGTGTGATAAAATCAGCTAGAACATAAAATATGAGCTGACTGAGTGAATACATTTAACATTTTTACATATGAACATGAGATTATGGATCAATCTGCTGGTAAAACAATGCCACAACAGAAATAATAAAAAAAGAAGGAAAAACTGAAAAACCCAGAAAAAAATAGAACTAGAAAAAGAAACCATTGCGACCAACCATTTGTGACGGCACGTTGTGCACCGAGTCTGTGATGCTGGCTTCTGCAGCTCCTCAGAACTCACCGGCAGATGGAGAATAAAGCCTGGAAGAGAAGCAGGATCAGATGTTATTGAATTAATATAAACATCACATATTTCCTGCCCTAATGGTCTGCATGTCCTCCAGATTCACTCGCAACCTCATTCAACCACACATGTGATGCATGTACCACCAACCACGATTGTGACTGTTTGTCATACTGTGCAGTTTAAAACGTCATGTTGTGCATGCATTAAAAGGCAAAACAAGGAAAGCGTTGCATTATATGGAAAGTCTGTTTACTATAAAACAGCGCAGTTTTAAATGAGCTGCCTGTTATTCTGTAATGTGAGCTACTTTAAAAAGGCCTTTCAAGTGAATTCACACTCGGCTGTAGCCGTTTCTTAAGGTGGCGGTAAAAAAAAAAGAAGTAATTTGCACAGTCACATGGGCAAGATGGAACAATAGTTGCAGTGTGTTTGTGTTGCCTCGGTGGTGTGATGGTGTGATGGTGTGTGGGAGAGATACGAATGGACCAGTCGGCTCTGTGTCACAACATCCACACAGAAGTCTGACCGGCAAGCTCACCCTCCTACATGTACACGAGCATATGTGCACACACACGCATATATAGACATGCAGATATTCAGATTCCATACTGTGTGAACGCACACACACACACACACACACACACACACACACACACACACACACACACACACACACACACACACAACAGAGATGAAGGCAGGCAAAGTTATACAAATGCAGGTTCTTTGAAACAAAGTTTGTATAGTTCACTCTGTAAGGCACACACACACACACACACACACACACACAGAGAAGACAAACAGCGGGAAGGAAGTGAGGAAAGTTAGAGCATTCAATTTAGGGTTGGCCATCCGGCAAGAGTTTCTGTATCGTCCTGTGTGTGTGTGTGTGTACTGCCTTGTGTCCTGTGTACGTCAGTGTGAATGGATGAATGGAGGAGGTGCGGCCAAGGTCAAAGTGGGCGGAGTCTGACACGCTACAGCCTTGCTCTCTGTCCCTCTGAGTATCACGCCTCCTCACTCTCTCCTCACTTTTTGTTCTTATTCTTGCTCTCTGTTTCAGAAAGCTCAGTGGTCACACCGTTTCAGTCGGGATTTCAACTCCCAGTAGGACTACAAATGGCCAAAGTCTATTCCAGCAGCCACCAGTCATCCAAAGAAATGCCTGGAGCATACAAGCACGGGCAGCATACACACATACAGAAAGGCTTTGATGGGGGGCCGTGGAGGTTGTTTTGCAGCTCCTTGCTCCATAAAGAGATGAATAATCATCTAAATATATCTTTATAACTGCTGGACTGAGTGTCAGTGTGTGATGGAAATCTATAAAACCGGAGGTGTTGGTATATGAGGAAAGTGACCTCGACTTATAATCATCATGCATTCTGCACCTACAATGGTTATGCATATTTTACATACATCTTAACCGCCACTGTTTTTATTATTCCATTATTGGAAAAATATATAACTCAGGGGCTTTTCTGTCGCTCTGGTTAGCGTCTAGCACACATGAGATGCTTACTAGTATAAAAAGAATGAACTGCAGAGCGTTCAGCAGATGTTACTTCGTAACCAGATGTAGCCGAGCGTGCTTGTATATGTAAAACTCAACACTAAGACCTTTCCCTGTGCAGTGATGCTGATTTGACTACAGTGCGTTTGTATTCCTCTCTCATTAGACTAATGGAAGTGGAAATGCATATGGTCTCCCAGATGGTCCCTCTAACAACTTCAAGGTGAAAGACAGATACTTTAACACTTATGTGTCCAAGTAAGTTAATCAATTAAACATTTTTTATTTACTTGAGGACATTACTGAGGACATGTTTTTCATATATGCAAAGGGTTAAATCCATCACTTTCCTTCGACATTGATCATGTCCAGGCTTCATTTCCTGAATACAGGGCCCCACATTGAGGGCACTTAACCAAAGGGATGCTGCCAGAGGCAAAGTTCTGTTTTCAAGTTCATCTCCTTCTGAAGTCAATTACAGGGATGCTTGTCAAGATGGATGAAATCCCATCTAAGGCACCCACTGATCAGCCCCGGGGCATAACTGGTTGTTGTACAGAGAGGCTCCTCGAGGTATACAAAAAGGTCTTAAGACACAAAGCACTTTAAAAATCAATGCCCGGTCCTCACTGAATGATTCCTGACATGAAAATGAAGCAAATTATGGTCTGCCGTTGATTTCATGAGTCGTCTTGTGCAAATCCTGAGAGGGAAGGAGAAAAAGCAGGAAAGAAGAATTTTATTTTTGAAACATCAACATAGAGGTTTCAGGTCCTAAAACCTTCTTCATCATATCAGCTGCTGAGAGATTTCAACATTTAATACAAGTCCATTTATTTTCCTGATCCTGCATCACAGGATGAAAGACTAGCAGTCCTGATTTGGGTCATGTGCTTAAAGTGTCTGAAGAGGTTTCACTGTCTGGTATGTGCCCCATTTATATGTAAGTAATAAATAGGGCCCAAGTAATGCAGAGTGCACAACTTGCTCTGCCATTTGGTTTCGTTGACACGATCCCCGTTTCCTTGACGTGGAAGATACACCAAAACGACGAGGAGGGAAGCTGCTCTCTGTCTCAGGGTTTCTCTGCCTTTATGGGCAAACAGCAGACAGCGATTGTGACCACAATGTGAAGCTTGGTATATGTGCTGCTTGCTTTTCATCATTAGTGAAATGGTCCTTGGCTTAAGATAGCAGCTTGCATCAAAGACATGGGTGGAACAAATTCAAAAGTGCAATGTGAGGAATTTCACAAGTTCATAAATGTTGCAATCCAAAACATTTCTACAAGTTTACTGGAGTGTCAATGCAACTCACTAGAGAACCTTAAAATTAGCAGTATTAGGCTTGTTGCCGGCTTTGAATTACCAATTTAAATACATAAATAAATGAAGATAAAAACATCACTCCAATGCCCGCTATCCCCGGTCTAAATTTAGATTCCCTCCCTGTTTATGCAAAAGCTAGGCGTGTCTGTGAGTGCACATGAGCAAAATATAATATTATAGTCAGATGGCATTTGTGTGTGTGTGTGTGAAAGAGAGAGAGAAAGTGTAAGCTAATACAACATATTAAAACTAAAGGTCACTAGCTCTCCATTTTCAGAGCGGTCTTCATTACACTTATAATATCAACTCATATGAACATGTGCTGAGGTGGTGGTGTGTGTGTGTGTGTGTGTGTGTGTGTGAGTGTGTGTGTGTGTGTGAGTGTAGGTGAGTGTGTGTCGCAAAGCAGTGTGCAGAGAGAGAGAGAGAAAGAGAGAGAGAGAAAGAGAGCATGGAGAAGTGTATGCATGCGTGTTGTGCACGGATTTGAAGTGAGCTCTCAGCCCAGGTATAATTACATGGAGATGTGCTCAATCCGACTGCATTCATGAGGAGCCTGTCACATTCATATCGTTGTCATTACCATAGTAACCGAAAGGTCTCTTTTTGAATATCATTCTTTAGAAGCTTTTACGCAGCCGAGACCCACGTCATCAGATCTGCTTAAAGACCAGCAACAGAGGAAGTGTGCGTGTGTGTGTGTGTGTGTGTGTGCCAGTATACCTGCATGTAAATTAATCTCCAGTATTCCCAGTCACAGCATGGGAGAGGTGGTTGAAAGAGAGCGAGAGGGAAGGAGAGATGAGAGGGGGCAGAAAGAGAGAAACAAGAGTGAAGTGTGCACTGTGCAGGCTGTTGCTAGGTGGAGCAGGGTTGATGCTTTGAAGCAGAAGTGTTTGTAACCGCACACAACAATGTCTCTCTTGCAAATGCATAAAATGTGCACACAAAAAAAATAATAATATGACGGCACGCCTATCTACAAACGTTTCTTCACTATCAAACACAGCATCCACGCCATCAAATGCGCAAACACACCGAGGCCCTGTGACTCAAACAACAGCAGTGTTGAGGATGGAGCGCGTGCACGAAGGAGACACAGAGCCAGAGAGGTGAGCTGAGGTGAGAATGAAAAACAGGAAAAAGTCAAAGACAGAATAGCTGAGGGAGCCGATAAAATAGTGGGAGACATTAATAAAAAGGAGATAGTGAGAAGACAGTGAGGTAGATAAAGTGAGCGGATGGGAAAAGATAGCTATTCAGAGGAGAGGATGGTGAGGAGAAAAAATGTTTCAGACATTCACACAGAAAAGTGGAATAGAGAAGGATTGGAGAATAGGGATGAGCTTAGACTGTGTGGATATAACAGAGGGAGAGAGTAGGGAAGGAGATATGAGAAACTGTCTGAGTAAAGTGGTAAAAGGAGAAGAGGGGAGAATTAAAATAAGGTATTAAGAATAAGAGCAGGTGAAAAAAAGACGACAGAGAGCTTCAGAGGATTCAGCTCCCAGGAAAAAAGGTCGAGTCTGTGCAGAATAAGACAACTGCTCCGAGTTTACTATTGTTATTAAAGAAGTACAATCGTTTTTCATCCCAAATTAAATATGCTGTAGATCTTAAAATATGACGAGAAAGTTAAGCAAATATATTAACCTGGTACAATGTATATTACAGCTGTGGTTGGAAATGTTTTTGTTTTTTTATGTTGGCCTTCTCCAGCTGTCTTTTCCATTTCTTTCAGGTTTGTGTGCAATGGTTATGGGATGATGTCGTCCTACTTTGATGGTGAAATACACAGCTATCTTCACTGTGAGCATAAAGGTTATATTTATTGCAGCACAGGCCTATAATCTACTCTCAGCCGGAGCCTCTCAGCCCCTCTGTCTGTCCTGGTGTCATCTTCCCAAGTACCTGCATGACTTGGGAGTACAAGTGTTCAGACACGTGTTCACAAGATTCAGACATGTGGCCCAAGATGTCATCACCTGTCAGTCTTTGACGACAGCACCTCTGCTTCCTGAAGCGACTGCGCCTCACCAGCTGTTTGTTTGCCTTCAATAACGACCAGTTCTCAACGGCTGCGTTGTGAGGACGCCTTTCTGAAATGATCGAACAAATGATAAGTTTGTCCGACATAATTGTCTATCGATCGTGTGACGGATTAGTGAGACGTCATTGAACCGCCTGGTTATTCATCCACTTCTTTGTCAGCTGGGGGCCTGTGACAATAACGTTTTGCTTTAACAGTGATCAATGCAGTACTTCGTGCCAAGAGCCTGTGTAAAAAGAGAATTTATTTGAGGAGAGACAAACAGCCGGACTAAAAGAGGACAAGGACCTCTTACCTACCACAATCTCCGAGTCCTCACACCCCTCCTCCCACATCTGCCCTAATACTCGATCGCAGAGGACGCGTGCACACAATAAAACCCAGACTGACACTCTTGATGCAGAAGCACATGTGTGCACGTACACAAAGCACGTGTGCACGTATACACAAATGGTCACAGAAGCGCTTGTACCTGCGTTTGTGCACACTGCTCTATACAGCCATGGATACACACACACACACACACACACAGTCGTTAAAAGCAAAACATGAAGTTGTGCACATGAAGAGAGACGCCCACACACACCTAGGCACTTGCTGTAGGCCAAAGGGAGTTCACCATGGCAACAGTAGAGAGGGGGGCAGCAGGATGCAGCCTCTGACTGACACAGGTGTGTGAGCAGATCACACATGCACGCATATGCACACACAGAGGCAATAAGGGGGGTATGAAGTCAAACTGCAGGATCAGTTCACAATGTCTGAACAGTGGCAGCCCGCCTCTCCTTGTCTGTTTGTCATAACAAGTGTGAAGGCAGTCCAGCTACACTGGGATATGAAGAAGAATGGTTGTTGAGAAGAACAACTTACTAAAGGCCAAAAAAGTGCCCAAGTGTGGCAGTTATAGAGACTATAGAGCCTGGAAGCTATAAACGTCCTCTGATGGTGTAGAACGTGTCAGATATGTGACAGAGCAACATACGGGTTTGCATCCAAAGTCATCCTGACTAAACGTGATCGTGTTGTCACTCAGTGATCATCAATCTACTTCCTGGATATCAGCCAGTTCTGTATGAGAGAGACAGAACAGCAATGATTAAAGGTGAACTCATAGCGGCGTGACATGAATATCAGTAATTAAATAGAAAGTGGAAATACGGTGCTAGGTTTCTATCTGTCCTGCGCTCTGATTTGTGGGCAGCTGTCCTAAACATGGAGATATCTCCTGTTAGCTGCAAGTAAACACCACTGGTGGCATCATATCAAGAAAATATAATCTTAGCCACCAATCTCTGGGTGTTCATTTTTTTTTAAATGCGTCACAAAAATGGTGTTACAGTGTAAAGGAGTAGTCTGTGAGAATTACACCGGACATGATGCTGACTTCAGCTCCCTTTTGGCTGACTCGCTTACTTCTTGCAGGCAGATAAGGAGGCAGTAAGGAAAAATAAATCTTGTGGGAGGCATGCATTTTGAAGGAAGGCGTATTTATCTATTTCAAGATAAATATGTTCCTAAACAGGAATCTCTGATGCGACACCAGTATTTATGTTCTCACCACCGGTGTCAAGCCATTCTATTATGCAGTGTGTACACCAAATGTCCAGTCAGGACAAATGTAAGGTTTTTATTTAGGTCTTTGTTTTTCTAAGCGCTATAGAACAATTCACTTCATATTAAAGGAATACACAAATTCACTTTCTTGCCCACTCGGGGCAAATAATAAATTGACTTGACCAAGAATTTGATTAGACCACTTTCATGTCTCTAAGGTCTCTGAGACAAGACTACCACCAGCAGCTGTTTAGTTTAGCTTAGCTTAGCACAAAATCTGAAGAAAAGGGCGAGCTTGGCTCTGTCCTAAGGTAACAATCTAATAAGCATATTTCCCAAAAGTCAAACTATTCTGTTAATGAACAATATTCAAAGGAGAGAGAGCAGTCTCTTCAACCCTGCATCCCTACAGGGACCAACCATTAGAGCAACGCAGAAATGAATAAGAGAAGATAGAAAAGGTGACCAATAAGGAAGTAAATACTGTACAAGTACATGGTCAGGTTTACTGCCATAATATGAAGTACATGTAGATGTTAAAGATGCTCTATGTGGTTTTAAGAGAAGAATGAACGTATAAGTGATGGTACTGCTAAAAGAGCCTGACAATCTCATACTTGGAGATTGGATATAAGATACATGGATTTACTAGTTATGTGTATGGATGTATCCACCTTACAGCCACAAAACATATCAGTGTCAGTGGAAGAGCTCCCGCTTCTGTGTGTGTGTAGGTGTGTGTGTGTGTGTGTGTGTGTGTGTGTGTGTGTGCTGACGGGGGTCAGATCCACATATATTGATTGAACTCGCCTTGGTAAGAGAAATGTCACGTGCGAGTTAAATTGAGTGGTGTTCCACTGTAATGCAGACAAGGAGATGGGGTATGATGATAGAGAGAATCCATTACAACCACATGGTGACTCTGAGACAGCCAGAGAGAATTGGGTCACTAGCTAATTGGACAGAAATACATCAGCCCGCCTTATGAGTACACGTAATGGCAGATACACACGTACTGTACACACACGGCTGGCACGCTCACACATTCAGACCTGCATGAATACACATGCATTTCAAAAGACTTACATACAGAAAGCATAATGGTAGATTAGCATTTAATAACCATTTAATGAATTGCATCCCGCAGCCAAGACCCGGGGATTTTCATGATGCATGACCAAGTCTGCCACACAGAGAGATACACTCTATATACCATTAATCACATCGATTATGACCTCATATACAGAATGTGCACGCACAAACACACACGAATGACATTTCTATACACTCAGACTTAGAGGCTATAAATAATATTTAGCAGACACTATCAAAATTGTTCACCCCTGAGTTTCTCTGTTGCAGGGCAGAAAAGAGTGGAGGGGCGTGGGGGGGGGGGGGGGAGAAGGAAATTAATGGAGAAAGTGTGGAGCTATATCAAGAGAAGGGAGGGAGAGGAGGAGAGCAAAAGACGAGAAAGGGCTTGGAATAGAGGAGAAGAGGGGAAAGGGAGTTCATTATATCGCCCGGCGTGACGTCAGAGTGTGTCCGAGCTTCGAAGGGGCAAAGACAAGGACATGAATAGTCCCTAAGACACACATTTACTGCCATTTTACTCATTCAAGGTATTTTGCATTCTGCTGTATCATGCTACTCATTACTGAGGAAGAGTGAGGAAGGAAGAGAGAAAAGAGAGGGAGCACTCACACACACAGACGTCGACTCACACTCGAGCCTTGATGCTGAACAGCACCGAGGTTTGAAGCAGCGATACTTTGATCAATCAGATTCCTGAGGATTGTAAGATGACGACGATACTGTGAGATGATCACTGAGAATGACGGCGTCAGTGTTCTTGCCGTGTTTGTGTGCCGCTCCTCTATTTTCTCTTTATCTCACACGGTCTGTCAACTCCCTGTCTCCCTTCTTACATTTCCTACCTCTTCCGTCTCATCCTGCACTTCCTCACTTCTTTTCGGCATTTCCTTCCTCCCTTTCCATTTGGATTCCACGTTTTGATAAATCAATTGCGTCTAATATTCTTTGAAGCTTGTTCATTATGGCAGCAAACAATCAATTTCTAAGGCAGTTCATGAATAAATAAGACATTATTTTGTGATTGCATGCATAATTTATAGGACACATAAGTTGATAGTCTCCGTTTTAAGCACCACAACAAGCACCAAAATGATTTTAAAAGTATACCAGAAGGCAGTCATGTTTTAATGAACCTGCTGCATGTATAATATTTGGACATTTTTTCACTTGGACGTCATATTGTCACAGAAAGCTATAGGATTACATATCTGCACAGCTTTAAGACCAGCAACAGAAAATCACACTGAATATCTATTCATTCTAATGGGAGTTAATTACTGTTGTTGACCAATAGTAAGCAGTCTTGACAGTGCTGCTGATCTTTGAGGAGACAGAGGAAGCTGGCTTGTGTGTTAGCAGTTAGTATTCACCAACAGAGTAGCCTATACATCACCAAATTCTTTGAACCAACTGTTTTGCAAAGATGCACAGGTGGATTTCATTGTTCCACTTTCTGGTGTGACCAGGTCTGTATTCTTTGTTTCTCACTTTCCAGTCTTCTCAATTATGCAGCTTTAAAAGCTCAGAGGCTGAACTTTGAGAGTCGAAAGACGTGTTTCTCATGCGACCGAGCGAGCTCGGTTCTCATGCGACCGAGCGAGCGAGAAATGGAGGAAGAGTGAGAAGACAGGCAGAAAGAGAAAGAGGGGATGAAAGATTTAACAAAAAGCAGAAACATGAGGTGAGAGAGAGAGAATGCTAAGAAAGATAAAGGTCAAAGAGACGGCAGGGAAAGAAGATGAGAGATCATAATGAAGAAAAGAAAAGGACAGCAGGGAGAGATTTGGATTTTTTTCCTCTGCATGTCTGGTACAAATTAACAGTAGGGGTTGACAGCACACCGCCGGTACCACTGGGATGGCAAAGTGTGTGTGTGTGCATGAACAAGACTGAATAATTCAGAAACAAGCTGGGTCTCACTGAGTAAACATTAAGTCAACATAGAGAAGCAGCCACACACACACACACACACACACACACACACACACACACACACACACTCCGGCTCCCCCGGTGTGCAGGTAGACTCTCGCCTCCTCTGGGTGCCACAGACAGATGGGACAGGAAATGTGTCACTGGGTCAAACTCAGGCAGCGGTAGCCATCTTGGTACCTTGATGATGTCATAAAAGATGTGAGACCGAAGTATTCACTGGATTGGCTTGAAATGTATAATCAGAATAAGGGGAAGTGAAGTAAATCAGACATGGGAAATAAGAAATTAAAATCTAAAAATTGTAGTAAGAGGGAAACTCTTCTGATTCTATATTTATTTCAATTTATCAGTCATACACAGCCTGGTAAAACATGTGTAAATGTCCTCTGTGGCTCTCCAGGAGCTTTGTCAAGTCTGATAAATTGATGACACCACTTGAGTTACCTCAGCTTGAGCTCAGAGACCACACGTGTTTAAAGTAGAATAAATCTTGCCTTCTTACCAAGAGTAAGACAAGATGAATGCACTCTTATGTCAGTGCATTAAGTAGGGAACTAAAGCAAGGAGGAAGCAGGCGGAAACAGCCAAGGTGCCTCTAAAGCTCACCAATTAATGTGTTGCATTTCATTTTCTTTCACTCATTCACAAATAGAAATGTAAAACAATAATTTGGGATTTGAGAGGGAGTTAGGCAATGTAACCGTTAAGTACATATTAAACCACAGTGATTGATATTAGCAATTTAGCTAGAACAGTTTACTATTAAGGTTATTCGTGCTTTCTTAAATTCCCAATGTTAAGCTGTCATATTAGAGAGTCGGACTATGTCGTAACATGCCAACATTTTACATAATCCGTATGTTGAGGCAAAAATAATTAGCTCACAGTGATTGAGCGACAATTTTAAACAAAGCTTTGATCCGTACTCTTTATTCTTCCTTCATGCATGAGTGACAAACGGTTTAGCTTGCAGGCTCACTTTGATAAGGAAATATCTTGAGGTTCAGACTAATGAAAAATGAGTGATTTTGCCATTAATTGTAATGTTCTGAGTAAATGAACAGTGCAGTCTTTATGCTTACCAATCCAGAGTCTTCTGTGTCTGTTTTGCAATTGATACTTTCTAATTTATATTAATGATACTTTTTTTATTTCCATCATATTCCTTCTAATTTCATTTTAGTTTAATCATTGACTTTTCAGCTCAACTCCTCATTCTGTGTGCGACTCCAAGAATAAACCATCAGCAATTCTTTATCTTGTGTTTTCCGCTCTGGTCTGTTGGAGCAGTGCAACGTGCGGTGGCTGTCGAACCCCCATCACCTGTCGAGATACGCTGGATGGATGCACCCCGTGGAAATTAGCGCCAGGATTATGTAAATCCAAATTGAACTGTGAAGTTAAGAGGCTCGGCCCAGTGACCTCGTCATCGAACACAGGCAGGGGACGGGTGTACAGACAGATCAACACACAGTATTCACATGCATGCACACACTCACAGCCACAGACGCACATTAATGTGTGTGTGCGAGCATGTGTGTGTGTGTGTACTAGTGTGAGTCCATTAGCCTCTCCTGCCTGTGTGCATGAGCTGAATTAGAATTTGGTCATTATTGCAGTGTCCTAAATTACCACACACACGCACTCACAAACACAGACACGTGTATGCACAGGCCACTGGTTTCTCCAGCTGTGACTGCAAGAGTTTATTTGCACTCTCCAACAAAGAAGAATTCTATTTATTTATTTTAAAAAACACATACCTTAAACCATTTAATGAGGCAGCACAATGCCATACAGTATATTTTTCCAGTCTCCAAATGGAAAACCACAAAATGATACAAAGACTCCAGATTTAAATCTACGTTTGAATCTTGCCCTCTCCAAAACGGAGTTTGTTATGCTTATTAACCTGTGCCAAAAGTCTGTGATGCAAATCAGGACTCCCTATGCATCCGAGCATGTAGGCAAATATAACAAAATATGAGCATAATCATACTAAACTCAGATGTAATTGGATCATTTATGGCAGATACAGGCTCAGTGATCTGTAATACATTATTAACATTGTTGATTAGTGAATAATCAGGCTGGTTTCAAATCAGCTCCATAACATTTCACTGCCGTGGGAAAAACTGACTTGATGACATGTGAAATTCTCTTACATTTTGGAGTTTTTAGATTATACAAAGGGCTAAATTATTGTACAAATATATTTATTGTGCTACTACTACTAAAGATTCCTCAACACATACATTAGTTTTAGTCCGAAGAAGCAGAACATCACTAATATTGCGTCAAGCTCAAAAGGTCCTGAATGGAGGATAAGAATATAAGAGGAGGCAAGCATTAGAAAAATAGAACGGCAGAGAGATGGGTTGAAGAGGAAGACATTTTATCCTCTTTTCATCCTAGATACCATTGTGGTATATTTTCAGGCCTTGCATATTTTCAGGTCTTACACAGTACAGTGAAGACCCCAAGTGCAGTTGTCTTAGATGAAAACCAGATGTGCAGGAGACCAGGGGCAGAAGGGTGGATGTGTAGAATGGGGAGGCCACATACAGTCTCTCATTGTTCCGCCCTTTATGGTGCATGATATGTACCCTATATAAAGATGAAGCGAAAGCCCTAAAGGCAGGACTTTCGGATTCGACTTGAGACCTCCGGACGATCTAGACGTCCGTAATGGCATGTGTTGCTTGTTTGTAATAAACTTGATTATACCAGCAAGAACAGTGTCCACGGAGCATCCTTCATCATCACTTCAACAGACCTGTCGCATGCAAGATACTACACCATCCTTCTGCCTGACCTCTGTGACATATGATGGATCACAGATGACAGATACTTATATACATACTGATACATTCACAAGTGTGCTAATGTAAGAAACCTTGCATTCACACAATCATACCCATTTGCTCACACATCCTTATCTTATTTAAGGTTCACAGAGTCTGCCAGGTTTTCAATGCTGGTAGAACGTAATGCTTGGCATTAGCTCAGCATTCCCCTGACATTTCACAGTAAAGGGACTTCAGCTGCTAAGTATGTCTATGTGTGTGTGTGTGTGTGTGTGCGTGTGTGTGTGTGCGCTCACAGGGCCCTAACAGACAGGCAGACAGCAGTGAGTGTGGGTGGTGTGAGGGAGAGAAAGAAAGATGAGAGAACGTTGGCGGAGATGGAGACAGGATAAGAAAGGGAGAATTACAGTCAGATAGCAAAACTGAGAAAGAACT
Organism: Anarhichas minor; assembly: GCF_050575085.1. Lineage (NCBI taxonomy): Eukaryota > Metazoa > Chordata > Actinopteri > Perciformes > Anarhichadidae > Anarhichas > Anarhichas minor. Next base: position 3,558,776 of record NW_027466491.1, read on the forward strand.
AAAAGAGCAAAGGTAAGTCATAGAAGGAGATAGAGAAGCTAGGACAGTGTGAGAGAAATATCTATCCATGCTCTCCCAGTGGCAGCTTGCGACCATCAGTTGCCATCATCAGCATCGCCATAAGCCAGCCTGCTAATGTCAAGTTCCGTGTCTCAAGTATCTAATTGATTTCTACTGTCGCCCCGCTGTGTATCACAAGTCTCGATTCCAATTTTAGGAATTATTGTCAGATTTTATTTTGAATATGGAAGTTGCTCCTTAAAGAATAATTCCCGTTTATTGCAACTCGAGTTCTATTTACATATGCCTAGACACAGAAATGAACCATTATACGATACTATTGTACACCCGTCACTGATGATGCAAAATAACAAAGATTCATTTTGGTCCAAAATCTCAATTTATTCGTCGCTATAGAGTAAACTACTGAGTGTCTTTTATATCGAGTTCGCCCTTTGTTTAAATCCTGTATGATTGTAGGAATTATTTATTCTTATCGTAGACTTTCAGGAGTCTATGATATGGATTCAACTTTTGGGGTTTTGACTCTCTACATGTGTGCGCATCAGTCTTCCCTTCATCCTCTCCAGGATTTACTCATTTGATGTGACACTCATGTCTCTCCCTTTACATGCTGCTTCTTTTTTCTGTCTCCCTCCCTCCCTCTCTCAACCCCCTCTCATTTCTTTGCTGCTTCTCCTCCCCCAATACTTCCGTTTACCCTTCATTTTCCAATGACACATGGGATCATATCCTCTCTCTAGGGAATGCAGTGTTACTTAATACGGGTCAGTGATACACAGAAATGCCCGCCCACCCCTAACCCAGTTAGTCACTGAGGAGCTCGGGGTGTGTTTGTGTGCCTTTGTATCGTAGATATACTGCATGAGTCTGTGCAGCTGTACGTATGTATGTATGTATGTATGTATGTCGCCTGCCAACTGCTTGCATTAGTCATAGACAGCAGATACTGCCTTCCACGGCACGCTAAAAGGGTCATTATGACCGTAGCACACTTCCTGACCTCTGCAACGCTTCTTTAGATGCTGACAGCATGATGCACGATAAGGACAATGATGATAATGAAGGCCCCCCCAGTTCTCTTACATTTGCGGTTGATTAGGTCAATTAAAAGCAGAATTTTCAAATTCATTACGTCAACAAAAACACCATGTCCTCGCCTCTGTCCTCTGCAGGGTTCAGGAGCTTTTTGTACATGCAAGGGCACGCTGCTGAGGAGTAAGAACTGAGTGGGTTCATGGGTTTTTCTATTAAGGTATATTCCACTTAACTGAAGGTCCATCATTTAATAGATGAATGTTGCATCACATGGGAGTTTTTCTCTGGTATGGATGTGACATTCTGTGCTAAGGGGAATGCTGTCCGCCATGCAACAAGCTGCTGAGTGATCCTAGTCGATTGAGATTAGCAAGCATCACGATGACCTTGATTGGGACTGGCGCGCATCAATACTGCGTGTCAATCGACCAGTAGCAGCACATACCACAAGTGTCTCTTCACCGGCAGAGGCAGATAAACAAAAACAGCAACAAAGCCGAGCCTGCTTTCGAGCTGCCCCTAGTCTGAATTAAGTTTTTTGTGTCTGAACATTTATCCAGGTCATTAAACTTCGGTCGTTTCGGTTGTATGGAAACATTTGCTTATCCACCACAGGCAAAGAAGAGGCCAGGGGTCGACTCACCATCTTCAATACTGGGAGTTTTCTCATAAGGCTAGACAATGAGTCAAATAGTATCACGCTATATCAAGGGTATAAGATGGTTCAAGCTCATCTTTTCTCCTACAACAATCTCTTCTTGGTATTTGGTGTACTGTAGCTTTCACAAACCACAATCAATAATACAATTCTTATGCAGAAATGTTTGCAATCGAGTCATCCAACCACTTGAACATTGTAGTATGAGAATAATTATTAGTGTAATGTGCATAAACACAACGGTCGAGTGTCTGTGGGTTGGTTGTAATGGGCCAGACACTTTTACCGGTTGGTAGGGTATTTTAAATGCACAATACAGACACTTCATGTTGATATTTGAAGCCGTTATGTTGGTCACCTTCGCAGATAAAAACAGGTGGCAGCTGAGGACAAGCAATCTGCTAATCTCATTCGTTTCATGTTTAATGACGCAATTGAGTTAATGGGTCTATTAGCACTTAGAGAATTCAATTTAAAATGTTCTGATTTTGTGAATTCTGTGCATAAGTCGAAGCTTCATCACATGGTTCATCTCATTGATGAGCAACGAGCAGTACAAGACACTGCCTTGTATAAAACAGATGCGGTCTCCTCGAGCGTAGCCTGCAGCCAGTTTTTGCTGCTCCGGTCTCCAAGCCGCTGTAGCTAGATGAAGCTTTAATGACACTCATGAGGAAATTGTGCCTTTATTGGTTCCTGCGACATCTTTCTCCCTTTTGGAAACATATTTATGTGTCCCTTGTAGTCAGAAATAATAGTTTAGCACAAGAGCCAGTCATGGTTGATTTATTTTTCTGCTTATTTTGAACTGAAGCCGTGCAGAAAACAATAAATAGGACACAATACAGCTACATTTAACAGAGCGAGTTCTCACCTGAAGGAAGAGATTGCTTTATGTTGTGTTGTGTGTGTGTCAGAGTCAAAGGCCACAGATGAAAAGCACAGTTGTGTCATCTCAGTAAGACAACCTGCATTGTCTTTGGTTATGAGGTTATGAAGTAAACAAGTAGATGTTAAACTGAAAACTTCCCAATATCCAAACATATTTTCTCAATGTTTGTGTCCACTTGCTATTGACCTCTAACGTCAACAACAACTTAACCTCCAATTAAAATGGCAACCAAACCCACCCTCCATGTAAATGTAAAACAGAGATTCGCTGATAGAAAGTGTATGAAAGTGACCATCTCCATACAACATGTATGCAAATACAACCAGAGCATGCGACATTCAGCAGCACTGCAGCGAGCAGTAAATAAGCAGAAGATGAATTCCACAGCCGACTCTGAAATGCAAAGTTGAGGCTCATTCATAGAGGAGCCAGAGAGGGGGGGGGGGAGAAAGATCGAAGACTGGAGGCAAAGAAAAACAAATGAGGAAGAGAGTGTTGCTCTCATAAGCACGTAGAAGGCATAAACGTTAGTTCCTTGGGGATAGTAACATTTGAGACGTGTCATGCTGATTATTTATAAATTGACAGACGCCTTTAGGCAATCACCTGTAAGGGAACACATTAGAGTGCAGCTGGTACGATTTACATTCTGACGCAATCGTTTTGAACGATCGGCCCCGGTGATGTGATGTATGTAAAAGCAATTGAAAAAGATATTCAGTCATTTGTGAATAATGTTAATGCAATGAGCCTCTGTTGGAGGCTCGCCTACGGTCACTCATTCATTTACATCTGACAAGAGGTCAATTTTGACAAATGGGAGGCCAAAAGGAAAAAAACACAACAAGTTGCATGTTTATAAGGGTGTTTTGGTGACTGAAAAATTATTAATTTAGTGATTTATTAATGCTAACGTTGACTGAAAAGCACATGCACAAGTCACTTGCCTGCTTTGGCACTAACCTATATAACATACGTGATGAATCAGTTGTAATAAATAATGTGTGAAGCTGTCTACAGTAGCATGACCTCTTCCTAACCTCAGAGGTTTTCCCTCAGAACAAATAAACATCCAAGTTTCAGATTGAAACATCCACTGGGGCATTTGTTTGTTAACCCGTGTCGGCACGCCACCATGGGACCTCATTAGGGTTAAGGTTTTGCTTTGTGTTGTTTTGCTTTTCCTCGTAGAATTTTTTTCCATCGAGAGCAAAGTCGCATCTCGACATCCATCTTTATTTATTGTAGCAACTTTATTTTAGGATTGTGAGGCATTTTGACATCATAAAGTTGAACACAGTGTCATATTTCCATATCCAAGCTTTTATGTTTACCAAAGACACACATTGTGCTAAGAATAGGCTTTAAGGAGCACGAACAGAAGTATCCTTTGCTTGTAAAGTGACACTTGATAACAAAATGGCTTTATCTTTGAAAGGGACTGAGTGATTGTGTCTGTGAGGGTGCTTAATAGTTTCTTCTGAGAAGAAGATAAAATCAAACATGAAATATGTTTTAATGTTAGGTATGCCTTAATAAAGCATGTAATACGAGTTGAAAATACTCACATTCCATCTCCAGCTCCTAGAGAAACCAAAGTTGTATGTATTTCTGTATGTGGAACTTTTTATTCCTTTTGCAGAGTACTGCTCTCGCTTGAAGGGGTTTTGAAAACCAAATATAAAAAGGTTACATGACCTGAGTTTAGGTTGGTTGTATTACTGTAACAGACAATATGCAAACACAAAATATTATATTAATATGAAAATGTTGCAGACTATTACACCCCCATCCATCTATTTGTATGTTCTTTAACCCTTTATCATGTCCAGGTTGTAAGGACTGGAGCCTTTACAAGCATGCATTGGGTAAGAGACAGAAAACCTCCACCCAGGTTGCCAGTCTGTCACAAAATTTACACAAATTGACAAATAAAGATACAATTTAGTTTCCAATTCACCGAGGCTGCCACTGAGCACAGACAATGACAAAATAGCCATGAGGTCAGAGGTCAGGGTTTCAGGCTCCTGGTACCACAGTTAAGAGACAACATCCTACGCTCTGCTTCCACTGGATGTCTATACATCAACACATCCCACTGATAACTATCAATCTCCTGCGGTCACTTGTTTCCTCCATATCCCTTTCAACAGTATTCTCTCTCTCTCTCCGTCTTTCTCGTCAACAGCTGAGGGGAAAACACAGACAGACAAAAGAGAGACTAAGGGCAGAGAGAGTGAGAGACAAGGAGCATCATCAATGATCCATATCCAGATCACTACAGGTCTAATACATGCCCTAGCTGATGGCAGGTTGAACCAATCAGAGCATGATATGAGGTTCATATGTGTTGGTATCCCATGGCTACAATCTCCCACACACTCCCTGGGGCGTACAGAGGATGGTAAACACAATGGATGGAATGCAGAAAGGCCCACAATACACAGCCCATAGTAGTGTCGGTCTACTCCTTACTTTCTTCCATCCTTGCAAATTAACACAGTAGTTTTGTCCCAATATGAAACACACACACACACACACACACACACACACACACACACACACACACACACACACACACACACCAGGTGACTAAAATTGAATTATGCCATCCTCTGCTGCCTTGGCTGTCTAGACTAATATAGAGAGGGCGGCATTGAGGGAGGTTGAGAGGTCCACACACACAAAGCCAGAGGCAGATAGACGACAGAGACTGTCTGGCAACAGGTACACAGAGAGAATCCGGACTGAGTTAACTAACTGGGTTTAAGGAGAGGCAGAAAAAGAGGAGGCGGTTTGCAGCAAAGTAATTGGGATGAACAAAGGTCAAAGGAGGAACAAAAGACTTGTAATTGTCAGACTACGTTGACAGGAGAATAAGACAGGGGGTAGAATGGGGTCATACAAGTGTGGAGGATTACGATGGGGGAAATTACAACCATCTGAGTGAAGAGGAAGGAATAAGTCAAAAGGTAGAATGGGCTTTGGACAGGAAAAAGGTGACACATTTGAAGTGAACCTGAGAAGAAAAGGAGATGACACATTTGCTATAGCTGGGAGAAGTAGGAGAGGTTATATAAAAAGGAGTACAAAGTTCTGTTTCCATCAGAATTAGCCTTTACAGGAAGTTTCTACCTCATTCTGTGGGAAAAACATCAAACTGTGAGCTGACACTGTATTGCATGCATGAATCGTTTCCTGAAAATCCCTTGTGCACGTAAAGGGAATTTTCTATCCAACAGTCAAGTGAGTTTTGAGAGAACTTCTGAATCGTTATGCGTTCTTGGCCCTAATGCAGTCATGAAGCAAAAAGCTCATTTCTTTTTCCATATAAACAAATTCAATTTGGGGAGATTTTCCATTTATGTGCATCACAAAAAACACAATGATAAGAAAACAATACAGAACAAACTTAAAGTGCCAACTTGAAGAAAACGTTTGAGGCGTGTAGGAAGGGGTAGAAGAAGAGAGTAAAAGGTTATGCAACTGGGAGGGGGGCATGAGAAATTACAGCACTGCAGTTGTGAGAAGAATAATAGATTCTGCTGAAAAGAGGTAAAAGATGTTTTACTAGAGACAATACAAGCTATGTGGTGGGCGGTATGGGGGTTAAGAGGTGAAAGAAAGGGGGAAATTAAGGTTAGAGTGAGGCTGAAGACATGTGAAAGGATGGAGGAGGTGGTGAGAGGGTTATTTAAGATGACAAGGTTAAAAGGAGGGTCACTAAGGTTACTGCAGAGAGGAGTGCAGAGATGAAAGGAGAGGAGGAGAAGATGAGCGGGAGAATGAGATGGGTGAGTGCAGGCACAGATTAATTATAGAAGTAGATCCACCGGGACGTACACAGGAGAATAGAAGAGAGAAAAGAAGTTAGAAAAAGAAAATATAAATGAGAGGAGAGGAAAAGGGTGAGGACAGTTGAAAGACTCCAACAATAGCATTATCCAGCATCAAATGAATATATTATAGTTAAACTATTGCCATCAAGACTTGGAGAAGATGTGGTTCCTAAAATCACACTGGCAGAGAGGCAGTGACTGAATACAAGATGGGAAGGTGTGAGGGTGAGGAGGACAGGAGAGGAGAGAGCCTTTAGAGGAGAGACAAGGGGAGTAGGGGAGTAGAGAAGGGTAAGGCGAGGTGAGACGGGAGAGTCTCGGGGTTGCACAGAATTCCTAATGAAGAAGAAACTGCAAACAAGAGCCTGAACTACTCACGGGAATATTGCAAACCTCCTATTGGGATGAGTGATCTTTATACTTTCTTCATCCTCCCATCTCTGGAGGGAGCACATGTTTACACATACGTGCAGACTCTCCCACATAAGCAACAGGCACACTAGCATTATTTTATGCATCAAAAATGTATAAATTTGGGAAAAGAACACAGACATACAACCACAGCATGAGCTTATTGGCACACACAAACATTACCCTATCCCAGCCTGACCATATGAGACAATGTGAGAGCATGACAGCAGATTCACATTAATTTCCTGCGGGACTCGGTCAAGCGTCACATCAATCAAACATCACATAGCTTCGTCTTACAGCCATTCACGGGCTGTAATGAGACAGGATATATCTGATTGGAAAATGTTTTTGTATGCACCTGTGGAGAGGCTGTCAAGCACCTAATATGATATATCTGTTCTAAACCATATGATGAGCCATGGGTAGATGTAAAAGAGCCTGATTAATACATTGTACGACCCTTCAGAACCCAAATGAACATATTCAGGTTTCAGGCCTTAAACGGCGCTCTTATATAAATGACACCAGCAGTAGAATAAGCTTGAATCCTCCATTGTTAACCTTTCAATCAGCACACGGTGATGGGTATGAAGCAGTGCAAGGCCACAGTACAGACACAATCATATGTCTATTCAGGCCACACATTTGAAGTATTTTGCATTGGCCATCATTGATGCACAAATATAAGCACTGTGCATTTAAATGTGCTCCATGCAAAACAGTATTTTGTTTCTGTGAATTAACAACATCTGAGTCAGAGGGGCCCACCCATGCCATGGGCGAGTGTGCCACACTGCTGCCATCTAGTGTTAAAGCCTGAGAAAACACCACAGAGACATAAACAGCCTTCTTGGGAAAATAATTCTAGATTTCTGGCAATTTGAACACTTTTAAATTGATTATATGAAGCGTACATGGGATGATATACTTGTATGGTCTGGTGTAACAAATGCTTAACCAGGAGTTGTTGTGCCGCTACATTTTCTGCGCCATTGTCACTCCTGAGCATCCATCACTTGGCGTACAAGAATCCACCAAAACACATTCAAATGCATAAAACATAGGCTACCCATGGAGACCCAAAGAGAACAGACCGGCTGCCTGTCATAAACTCAAGGTCCACACAGTGTTTCATCTGGTGAGCGTGGAGACTCAAACTCACAGACAAGCAGATGTTTCACCGAGGGACTCACTTAGGATCAAAGAAAGTGTAGAAGCATAACGATTGCATGAAATATCAAGATCATAATCACATAACAGATCAAGTCTTTTAAATCTCCAGGGATTTGTCTTGGTGGCACTGGCACACCTCACACAGAGATTATCAGCACAAAGGAGAGACAATGACATCAAGCACACACGGAAATTAGATTCACTGTTTGACTGCTAGTCAGTGAATATTCCACAGTTTGCACGCTTCATAATAACAAAGCCACTGTGCCAGTCTGCCAGTCATCCGAGTAAAAGACATGAGGAAATGAATAATCTGTGTCGCTATACGGTGACATCAGGAGATAATTTACCGTTCTGCAAAAACAGTGTTATCATCTGAATTACTAATGTATTCACCCATCCATTTGTCTCATTTCACTCCAACTTTCTTCTCATAAAATAATGAATATTAATTTGTCAGGGTCTTTGTGTCCTCTGATAAATGAAACCATAGTGAAAAATAGCACACAGTGATACAAAGGGAATCCAATATATGAGACAGCATCAGAGCTAGAAGAGGTCAGTGCAGTTTGATGCGGACTGGCTTCACACCACAGATTATTATTATTTAAAGACTAGCGTCTACATTCTGAGCATGAAGAATTGTGGCTATTTTCTGTAGCAATCAGTCGAGGTTGAGAAAATGCACTTTAGCAAGGAGGTGAAGATGTGCATGTGAGAGAGAGGGTCAGGTCTTGTCAGCTGACATATAAAATGTTGTGTTTGACCTGAACTATTTGAAAATGAGTCTTGCTTTCTTGTCTTTGAGTCGGCTGTGCGAGCTCTGAGTCGCGACTGAGTGGGTTCAGGCTCGAGTTCAATCTGTGCTGAAGTGATTTCTGATGGTTTTAAAGCATGCAGAGACATCGTTATCTCTGTGGCCCAGAAAGACCACTGATATCTCTATTTCCTCTGAGTGCACACACACACACACACACACACACACTATGCATTCACAACCAAATACAAATAAACACATAGACGGCCCACAGACATTTACAAAAGCACACATGAATATATTCCCACACACAGAAAGACACAACTGCATCCTGCAGAGAGATGCTGACACTCAGAGCACTCAGTGTGCAAACAAATGCTGTTAATATACACTCTGTGACACCATGAAAGACTGTTCCAAGAGGTAGAATACAAACTCACACAAATGAATACCCTCGCACACAAACACATAAGAGAGGTGAATGAGTTCCAAATGCCAAACTGCACCATGTCACACATGCTGCCTGGGCTCATTTAGCCTCCGATGAGTTTCCTTTGGTGAAAATAAGCCGGATCTCTCACGGACTCAGTAGTGCCCATCTATGGCCGTCCAGTCATACTGCAAGCCCTCTCACCAAGGTACTAAATACTGTATACGACCGCAGGGTTTAGATGAACATAAAATGTATATGTGCAAATTCTTATGTGCATCTTTTGTTTGCACTGTACTGCTGCTCCATATTGTTATCTCTGTTCTGCTTATTTCTACAAAGCAAATGAAACACTTAAAATCATAGTTCGTTATGTGTCACTATAAGCTTTCTTCATCTCATTCAGAATACTTGTTTTGGTTGATTTGGTAATTTTGAATTAAATTACTGTACTTGTTCAGTATCCGTTCAGCATATTATGGATAGTCCGGCTGAAATCGTGGCTGATTAATAGCCTTAATCTTATCATTGAAACCATGGTCTCATATTGAGATTAACAGTATACATATTAAACATTGTTGAATGTTTTTTTCAGTTCATAACCGCAGCAATAGCAAGACAGTAAACAGGAAACCATTAGAGGAAGTGGAGATATTGTGACTTGGTGGTATCCATTTCATGTATCTATCAATGCCTGACAGTTTATGTATTCATTTAACATAATGTATAAGTGTCACTTTGAACATAAGATTTATGATACAGGCCATCTATCTATCCGTTTCCTCGTCACACAGGTCTATGTACCTAATGGGTGATCAATTCATTCTGATGAAAGATGATGGATTAGTATACAGGACCGATATTGGTCTATCATATTAACAGAGTAATCAGCTGTAATTGTCATTTATGACTCGTAATTAAACAGTCAGGACGTCGCCTGGGGATGAGAGTTAAATTAATAACGGTCAGAGCCAAAACGTCCCATATGCGCCACAGGTACACCTCCTCCTCCATCTCTTCCTCTCTTATGTTGCCTTCAGGTGCTATTGGACATTTGGAACATTATTTTGGCGGTGCACCAAGTGCCTATGACTGAGGTGGCCGCACCTGCTGCCACACAGCAAATTTAAATACCTGCAATCCTCCTTCTTACTTCTCTACTGAGACCTTTTGACTTCATCCACATTGGACCAACATCAGCAAACAGATTTATAATGACACATGTTTTTTGTTGAGCCAATTTGTTGACCCCTATGGCGCTATAGAGTTATGTTTTTACAAGGACACACATGCACGATCGACAGTTGGTGAAGGTAACATGCCAAAACATTTGGCAGTGCTCCCACAAAGGCAGGAAGAGGACTGCTCGCTCGTAAACAACGTAGAAATAAACAATGCACATTTCAAAATTGGCTGCGTTTCATGAGGAACTAAATGTGCTAAACATGAGGTTGCACACAATGAGTTTGATGAATGAAACAAAATGTAAACAGAACTTTTGTTTGTTGTTGTCAAATTGGGTTCACAAACTGGTTTAACAAATGCAGGTATTTCCGGGGAACACGTGAAGGCAGCAGCAGTTGTAGGGGGTGGTTGCAGACGCAGCTTGCTTCAATGTGCTGGAACAAACAACGTGTAGGAAGAGTGAAGCTGGATCCCTCTAGAGAGAGTGACAGATCATGGCCAGTCGCTGGCGAGACGGTCCTCGCGGTCATTCAGGAAACCCCACCGGTGTCCTGAATACGGCGCGAATGCCCCACCAACAAGAACCGGTCGGAGAGACGGGGGACGCGGTGGAGTCGCTCCGGGAGCTTCCGCGATGGATGCGGCTTTACTTCTACGGGATGCACGGCGTGACTCTGGATGTCCTGCTCTCATCGGTACAGGGGTTTTTAAATCATCGAGACCCTAAACTGGTGGGCTTTTCCTCTCCGTATCTTTGCATTATGCATTCACTGACCCACTTTGCGCTGGAGACGATTTACTCACAGAAGAGGTGTTTCCGAGGTCGGCCTGTGGTGTTTCATCTTGTTTTCTACCCGTCTGTCTACATCGGGCTGCAGATCCTTATCGGGAACATCAACACTTTGCCCGAGCACGTGCGGGTGGTATCTGGCACGCAGCTGGTCGTGCACTACATTCTGTCTCTCTACTTCGCCCTGGTGTTCCACAGAGGACTGTCAAGGCTGCAGTACCACCGCTCCTGCGCCCCCGACTGCCCGAGAGAACTCGGCCCGGAGGACAGAGGTCATGATCGGGGGCCTCTTCGCGGTCTCCCCGGCTTCGTGCGTTTCTTGTTCTTTGGGATGCAAGGCCTTCTGGACGAGGTGATTTTCACCTCCATTTTCAACCTCGTGGAGAAGTCTGACCGGAGCCTCAGCGGCCACACGTCCCTGTGGTCCTTCCTGATGTACGGGAGCTGCAGCTTCGTGGTGGAGAAGCTCTACCTTCACTTGCACTACGACAGAGGCTGGGGGACGTGGCGGCGGCTCCCCATCTACATCTGCTTCATCTACGCCTGGGAGTTCTCCTGGGGTCTGGTCCTGAGGCAGTTTGGCGCCTGCTCCTGGGACTACTCCCATTATCCTCACAACTTCATGGGACTCATCACCCTCCTCTACTTGCCCGGCTGGGCCTGCCTCAGTTTGTACCAGGACGTGCTGTCTAATGTCCTGCTGAGAGTCAAGTGCACCAAAGATGTGAACGGTTTGAGTGAGGAGAATGGAGAGGTCAATGGACCGGTGGAGTCAAAGAAAAAATGACTTTAATTTGTATTCAGATCGGACTTATTTAACTGGAAAAGATGTAAATGTTGATATTCATAAAAAAGGGCAAGAAGTGACTCTTTGGACAGTTGGTCAGCAATGTGACAACAGATGTTGAGATGTTGAATGTAGGATTCAACATTTTATGCAGCTCATTTTTTCAGTAAGTTTAGAGTCGTGATACTTTGGAGTCTATTCACTTATTACCAGTATGCAGATGAGACAGTTGTTGACTCTGCAATGCCTGATATCTCTGGGTCCAGTGATAAATAAAACACAACTGAGGACCATGATACACCAAACCTGTGTAAATGCAGTTAACCTACTGCCATTTTATCTAACATATAGTTTTATTATGAACCTTTTTTCAAGTCTACAAGACTTTGGAAGTTTGGAAATTCCGTTTTTTAAATGATTGCAGTGGCAGACTTGCCATCTTATACATTACATTCATATACATTACATTCCTATACATTACATTCTTATACATTACATTCCTATACATTACATTCTTATACATTACATTCATATACATTACATGCATTGTAGCAGGTCTAGTTTGAGTTGGATGGATTATGTCATTTACATAACCATTGGCATGCTTTAGCTCATATCTGCATGCTGAAAATAAAATATGGAAGGTTTATGGATTAGACATGATGATATTCATAGTCAGTATTTCTAAGACAAAGTCAAAAACAACTGGGCATTAACCTCTTTTTCAATGTTAATTAATATTTTAAAACAAACTCCCTATTTTCACCCATCTTGTTAATACGACCCTCGACAATTGCATGACTACTATTTGCATGACAACTAATAGAGCAGGAATAAACCCGGTAATAAATGTAGCAAGAAAACCTGTAGCTGAATGGATACGAGGAGCAGAGTGCGACACTACTGTGAATCTTTTATGAACCAAGCATTACTTTGCAGACTCAAGAAACAAGGCTCGGTGTCCATGAGGCTCCTCTTGATAGATTAGAAGCACAGCAGTGATTTGTAAATGGTCATTCTAAAATGTTTTAACCTTCAGCATTAATGACGGTCTCAGTCAGAGAGGTTGCGTTTGTTCCATTATCAGAATAACCGGTTACACTAGAATGATGCACATTTAATTACAGCTGATCACATTTACAGATTTCTGTATCCAACACAACAAAAACAGGTTTTTAGTTAAGTATTCCCTAAATATACTCCAGCTGTGTATACAGAGCATATTCTGACACCAACATTTGCTTTACAGTAGTCTTATGCCTTATTAACAGACTAATCTAAGTACCTTGCACTGTGACCAAACAAATGGTACATTTAGCCATCTTGTCTCCTCCACACAAGTAACTTCATTAGGTTTCAGTCGGAGTTTGCATTGCCAGCAGGTGAACCGGTTTCACTCCCACATTAGCATTTTAACTTTCTGCTGGAATCAATCCGGTCATTTATGAATCCACCCTTTAATCATGTCTTCATAATTAGAAATTTGTACTAATCACAACTCTGAATTCTGATAATTGGTTGTTAAGATATTGTAGGAATGAGTAGTATTTTCTGAATGTTTGGATAAGCTTGTGATTTGCTGAATGCAAAGCGTGAGTGAATTTTAAAGATTTTTTTTGCTAGATTTGGGTCTGTTTTGAGGGTTCAGTTAAACCGAGTAAAATACTTAAATACAGGGCAAAAGTAATCGGTAAATTCCCTTGTGTGTTGTCAGAGCAACCTTGAAATTGTTGCACTTCATTTCTGAAGTTATAATAGAATCATTCACTTTAGATTCTTCAAATAAGAAACCAGATTTCCTTGTCTGTGGTTGATTTATAAAGAAATCAAATTGTATTTTGTCTGCAAATATTTAGAAGGGTACCTGGCAAAGATTATAGCTAATCATTTATTCATCAACAAAAAGATGTGACAAAACTTATTTTGAATCCATGTCAGAACGTTGACAGTAGTAGTTAGCCCTGTATGTGGCTGCTGTTTTGTTTTTTGTCCACCTTGGCAGCGAAAGAGGTTCTTCAACATTTGTATTCACTGAACCGAATACATTACTTTGCACTTCTTTAAGATTTTTCCCGGCAAACCTGTTTTAATCAAACGTTGCTTTGTGCTTTGTTATTCACAAATTAGTAAATAGACCATACTGCTTTTAGAAACCTGAATTGCAATGGCATGTACCGTACGACTTCATTAAATCTGAAATTTCCCTGTGACATGACTGGCATTCCTTTATGTTGGTAAATACCATTTACATTATTCAGCAAAGTTCTGAGCAATACCGTCTCACACTGTATCGCTGCAGCAGAGCGGCCAAGCAAGCCTGACGGAGGAAACATTTGGTTTCACTCTTTTCATTTGGTCTCCTGTGTGTTTAGGCTTTGTTAGAACATGCCCTAGGCTACCAATGAAAAAAGGTCCGCAACCTGTTTTCAGGCTGACTCCTAACTGTCAACATATCTTAGGCATGAAACTATAGCCACACCAAAAACTAAAGAAAAAAAAAAAAAAGGTGCTAAGACACAAACAACAGGAGGTCATGTTGGCTGTATGCTGTGGTGGGAAAAAAAATTTAACAACAAAGAATAGTTTACCAAAGTACTATAAGCACATTATCTTGTATTCCCCCGCCTCCCCCTTCGCAGATGTCCCCCTCCTCCTCGGTCCACCGATGCAGCCACCAAGGCCAAGTTCCCAGCCTTGGTATTGTTTTCGCGTGAAGATATGATAACATTTATTATTTGGGTTTAAATGAGTCTGGATGGTCTGCATATACGGAGGTTTTAAGTGATGCAAGTTATAACTAAAACAACAAAATGATAAATTTCCACAACATACGCCTGTAAGTTAGTTGCTTAAATACACTTGCATTGGTTCCTGGTTCACACAAAGGCCATTTGTGCTATCTAACTACTTCCCTGTTGTGATGAACGCCCACGCTTTAAATCTTTAACTGATGTCTGCATGTGTTCTTAACTCGCACGCTCACTGTGGCATCACAAGTCGCCGTGACAGGGTAAAACTGAGCTGCATAACCAAGAATGTATCAAGCCTTCCTCTCTCTCGCTCTTTAAACCACCTCGGAGATCACTGACGCAAGCAAGCTCGTGAGTCCAGACTCACCTCACACGCTTACCGCCCAGAGGACACCGTCAATACACCATTGGCCTACAGTATTCCCACAATGGGAATGTTAAACACCAACTCCTCCATGCGGACTCATTAGCACCCTCAATCAGCAGTTTACGACTGCTGTGTTCAAGCTGAAAACATGGCTTCATGCAGATGAAAACAGGGAGTGAGATTCAACGGTTTGCCTTTTAATTAGTTCATTAACGTTAACCCCAAACCCACGAATACAACACCTGGAAAATTTGACATGCAGGTTGACCAGTCCATTAACCTGTCAGGCTCCATAGCTCAATTTTTTTTTAAATAACATTGAATTAATGGTTAATATATGCAGCTAATGTGAAAGGTGCAACTAATTGTGACAAACACACAAAAATGTAGCCAAACTGCCATCTTTTGTAAGAAAAAAAAAGCTCCAATAAGCACTTCTCAATACCAAAGACAAAGCAGAGTTCTGCCTCCTTGTGGCCTACAAATCAATGAATGCAGTTTATCGGGCCATGAACACCCACACAGGTGTTTTCACTTATCTGATTAGGTATCTACTCGAGGTAAAGTTGGATGTGTAGCAAAGCTGAGAATCACAATAACTTAATTAGTTACACCTGTGCTTTTCCTACCATGTCCATGACAAAGACAAAGTAAAAACAAAAAAAACACTCCTGCCTCCATGTCTCTTTTCATTTATTTACATATACAGTCAAATCATAACAAAATACCCAGTGGGATTAATATTGTCACGCAGCTAATAGTTACTTGAAATAGCACAGCATTTGTAAATTTGGTCTTAGATTATTAGCAAACCCCTGTTCTTTGACAAGACAGAACATGTTTCAGTATGTCACTGATATATAATGCGCATATTATAAAGATGAAGTGATGCTTCCTGGGTGCTTATAATACTGCAGATGAACTGTCCAACACTGGATTGCGACGGGACGGGTTATTCCCATGGTCTGAATGTACAGTGTTTGGTTTAATTGGTGTTTTTTCAGAAAGCTCGGAAAAAAACCTCATTCATTACAAGCTAAACTTTCAAGTTCTTTTTAACATTGTCCTTAGTAATACTGGCTTGTTGCGCATCATCTAACATGACTTTATTTAACGTGTGAAACTTCTGGTACAGCCCTTGTTTCACACTAAATACCAGGGCCTTGGCTAGCTCTTTGTATGTCCTGGGTGAGCAGCTCAGTCCTTTGTAGCACTGACAGGTAAACCTCCTGCTCAAAGGCTTCAGGTCTGAGAGGCTAGGTCTCCCCAGGACGAGGTAGCGGTTCTGAACATGCAGGATCCGGAAATTCCCGGGGTTTAGATGGAGGTAGTGACCGGAGTCGTAGCTTTTGCGGACACAGCGGCCATTCCCTCGACACAGGAAGTTGCTGCAGAGCTGGGCGGCGATGGTGACATTGGTGATGTAAGGGTTGAGGGTGGAGGAGAGGTAGGAGGAGAGGGCTGCACAAGACGTCTGGGGAGATGAGAGTGGAGGAAGGGCAGGAAGAGAAAATTATTCAAAAGTACATATACTTTGTATATTTATACACTGTATGTCTGAAACAGAACATCACAGCAAGTCAACAGCCCTGAAATATGTTGATATGTACTGAAAGGAATAGTTTGATATTTAAGGAAATACTCTTACTGGCTGCCAAGAGTTAGAAAAGAAGCTCAACAGCACTCTCATGTCCATTCGATTTGAAGCTGAAGCTAGGAGACTATTAGCTTAGCTTAGCTTAACATACAGACTGTAAACGGGGAAACAGCTAGCCTGTGTCTGTCCAACATGTTATAACATTAGGCTACTTTATCCTGTGCAAAAACTGCAAAAAGTGTTTTAGGCTCAAAAATGTACAATCCCAAAATAACAACCTAATGCACTGAATAATACGCAATAGCTGTAAGACTATTATTTAACTTGAATTTACAGAGGTATCTTTCAGAAGACTTTAAACCGTGAATGTCACTATCATCAAGCTAATCCTGGTTTCCCTGCCATGGATTAACTAATACTGCTACACTATACCAACCAACACAATCCATCAGTACCTGAGCCACTCAGGTATTGTCAGTCAGTCTCAGAGACGAGCGGACTGCCATATCATCTAACTGAACACATTGTCTCCGGTCTGACCACCGGTACGCTGTCATGTCTTTCAGCAGTGCGGTGGAGGTCTGCCGGGTGATGTTACCTGGTCATCATAGTCAGCACTGGCCCCCCACAGCACAGCGCCAGACACTCCCGCCGCTGCACTCTCCCCAATGGTGCTGACCAGGTCTCCCTGGACACAAATTGTATTCTTTATTGCCTTTGTTTAGATACGCAGAAGACAAAAAGCATGCATGGTCCACAGACTTTTACACTGTTTATTTCCCCCAAAACACTCACCCTACGAGGTGAGAAGAGAGGATAATGAGTACCTGCTCAGGTGAGGGTTACCACCTGAGCAGGGTGTTGTTACACCAAGAAACCAAACTCCTCTTAAAACTGGAACCTCATGGAAGCGCCTCACTGCGAGGATGAAGAAGTAACCCAAGATGCATCTATTCTAGTCGAGTGTGTGGTCGCTGACTAATGAGTTCTTTCAAAAATGCAATGTTTGTACAGCAGATTTAATCACTGACTTATTTATAGAGAGTGGTTGTCAGTCATTTCTTCCAAGCACAGCTCATACTTCCTCTCATATTGCTCATAACATTTGTTAAACAAATTACACTCTTGTTTACCTGGCTGAGGAAGCGTCTGTTCTGATCAACAAAGACAGGTCGCATGTAAGCAAACACGGGCGCAGTGCCACTCCGTCTGGGCAGGGCAGATACTCTCAAAGCTTCCTGGACACGGTTTCTCACCATCAGAGCAGCCTTGGGATTGTCTGCCAGAGAGACCTGAAACAATGCAAGGATGCAGGGGGGAAATGAGGACTTGAAAATTGTGGAAATAATATTAGAGATGCATAAATAGTAAATGTTACTAACCTGCAAGTAGACAGAGGGGTAGAGGGCAGTGCTGGACTCCCACAGCCAGAGCAGCTCATCATTCTGCCTCCTCACCTCCTTGGAGCAACGGCCTGTGTAGTCTGGCCTCTCCCAGCCATAATTGTAGCAGTTAGGGAACAGGTAGAAGCCCCAAAGATAGTTGGGTCTCATGGCTCTGCCCATTGCCAATATCCCTGACATGAAACTCTTGGCTGCCACCTAAAACAGAAGGCAGAAGGAAGAATAACATCTGAGTTCAGAACAATATTATTTGTTTTATGAGTTTTTACACAGTCAGTTTTTCACCTGGAAGTGTTGTTTGGCTTTCTCTGTGGCCTCATGCACTGACGAGGAGCGGTTTGTCTGCATAAGGTGTGCCACAGATAAAGTCTGGTAGATTCTCTTAGTGCCCCAGTTTCTGTCCCATAGGGGGCGCCATTCCTCCCAGTCTATCACAGCCAGGCCTCGGCTGGTCCTGCAGGGAAGACAGGAGGGTGAAGAAGTAGGTTCAAGATCAGCATCAAATGTGTGGAACAATAAAGGGTGAATTGTAAGTAGGCTCACTTGGATGGGATGTAGTAGTTGATATCTTCTCTGGCTTTGTTCATACTGGCTTTCAGGTTACCTCTCTGAGGGATGCCGCCATTGAACTGTTTCCTACGAGCGAGGTCTACATGTGGGTACAGACCCAGCCGGTCTGTGTAGAACAGAGACAGAAACTGGCCTGGGACCTGCCGCAGACACATGACAAAAGGAATGTCCCGTAAATAAGTAGAAGATAAAAATGTCAACAGCTTTATAGCCACCAGTTAATGAAGTATCTTTCCAACATGGAAATTAACCTGTATAATTCAGTTAACTTCATGTATTGTACTGTGTTGGCATCATCTTGAAACAACACCCAGGATAAATGTTGGCATGCATTTAAAACATGTAGCAACCAATCAAATTTAGAAAATAATTTACTAGAAATGTTCTTCCAGCTGTATGTAAAGTAATTGAGCATGTCATTTGATTACAGCATGTGCTTTGCAACCATGGATTTGCATGTGAATAGAATAGACTCAATGCTAGCAACTCAATAATCACACAACATTCAAATATGTGTCCCCTTACCTTAGCAGGTGTGGCCACGCCTTGAAAGGGTGAGGTGTCCAGTGAGATGTTGTGCCTGTTACACACCAAATCAGGGATGTTCCAACTAACGATGAACGGCTGGTGCTCAAACAGCGGAGCTGTGGTGTGGGGGAGAGGGGGAGGCGGAAGTGGTCCGGGCGGACAAGAGGCTGCTGCCTCTGGAGGAGATGGCGAGGTTTTGGGGAGACGGGTGGGTGAGGATTTGGCAAGAGGAGGTGGTGATGTTTTAGGGGTTGAAGGCAAGGATGCTGTGAAGAGGGATGATGTTGAAACAGGAGAGGGAAGCTCGGGTGAAGCAGTCTGAAGAAGGGGGGAAGATGGTTTTAGGATCGCAGGAGTGGTAGGAGAATTGGTGGATATGTCGGTGTTACCGACAGGAGGGGTAAAGGTGTTTGGTGTCGCCAGGACAGATAATGAGAAAACAGGCCAGACAGCGATGGTTAGAGCAGAGAGGATACGCAGCAGCACGCAGCTTCTGTTCTTCTGTGTGACTGAAACCATCCTTTGCCGTGGCTGAAGACAGCAGAATAGAAAAGTATAAAATCCAAACAGTGCCAATCAAACTCGACTGTGCATATTCCAATAGGCTTATAATATGTACATATTTGTAGCCAATGTTGCTATAATGAAAATATAATGAAGCAAGCAATGTTTTCAAGATATTCAGATCACACTGTTGACTGAGTATAATGTACGCAAAGAAGACCTACAAGCTAATGCCCCAAAACTTTTGTTTCTACCTCATCATTTACCTTTAAATTAAATGCACAACCTAACTCTCTGAAGTCCTTTTCTCTTCATTCCAACAGCTCTCAGCAGTCTAGCATGATTTCACTCTCCCTGTCTTCCCAAACACAAAAGCTTGATATCCAGGATGTAAACTGGTCTCTATATCTATCCAAGCATTTCTAAATCAAGATGAGGCCACTTTGACAATCATAAACCACAACATACCAACTCAAAACTAGCCTACAGACAATGTAAAAAAAAAAATTAAAAAATAACAATACCTGGACATGCCTTCAGTGGACCCGTCTCACCATGAGATGTGTTGACTGGAGCACAGAGGGTGAGAGTGTCCTCACAAAAATGAGTCTGTCTGATATAGGGGAGGAGAGGCATGGTGGGCAGAGCTGGGTATGAGGATGCTCTCGTACACAGGCTTGTTTTGACCGCACGAGTCTGACTTGGAGCAGAGGAGGAAGGCACACCTGGGTGTGAGGTTATGGAGCATGCACTGTCCTCATAGTGAAGCGCACTGGGTGGGGCATTAGTATGGAGCTTAGATTGTTATTGCACTGGTGTTGATGCTAGTGGTTGTGTCGCGTCTGGACTTTCTCCGAAGAAAGTCCCCTCTGGCTTGAGGTCCGTCAACAAAATAGTCGAATAGATGGTTCAAATGTGTAATCAAAAGTTATTTATTTTATCAAAAGCAAAAACAGTTACATCCAGTTATCTTCATTTGTTACTCTTAGGTGGACATATCACAAGGCATCATTGTTGTCCCACACATTCATTAACTTTCTATTTGGCTTTGGCCTTAAGGCACATTTTTTTCACAGTAGTCACCTGGGTTGGGCTGAATAAATGATTACAACAATGGGGGCGATGAAGGCAAATGGGATTACTCGATAAACTGACTTTCATCCCTCGATATTTCCAAACAACATGCACGGTTGATGTCATCGTCTTTGGACTCATAGCACAGTAAAACAGATTAAATCCACGTGGTGGCTCATCAGATCCGTGACCACCTGTTTTGGTGCAATGTTTATTTCTGGCTGCCTTTTCTCGCCCATTAAGGAATCAAGCAAATGGAAGAAGTTGAAGATTGTAGTAATGGGATGATGGCAATTGCGTGGCATGTTAGCCTGGTTGGAAAAAATTGCATAATATGCCACATGCTATCAGCGAATTCTCCCCCATAGGAGACAGGAAGGTTTGACACCTAGGTGGCGAGAGAGGAGTTGTGGCTTTAATAACAGGCGTCTAACGTCTGACAAACACAGTGAAGTTTACAGACAAAAATAACCTCACATATAACTAATAATAGCATGTTTTACCTCCATGTTACGAGTAAATGTAAATCTGGGATTTATACATTGGGCTGTTTACCCTGTATGTGTTTATTTGTCCGGTCGGGGACATTTAATACCAAATGGTGGTGGTCATGTCACAGGTTAGTGGCACAGTGTGAACAGAAGCTGTTTTTAGGAGGGTGGTGTGTGTTTTACAAAAACAATGTGAGTGACTGAAAATATAACTTCCCCCCTGGTAAATGTTATCCTGAGAAATTGGTTTATTTTTATTTCTTAATGATAAGAAATCAAATCCTCTCCAGAAAGGATCAATGGAGCAATAGAGTATGACGATGGCGAAATGTAATTTTCAGGACCGGTTCTGATATTTCATACAAATTGCTCAAATATTAAAAAACCTTTCCTTCCTGCATGTTTCATACGGCGGGCATAAGGTACAACAGCACAAAAATAAAAGACCTGCATGAGCCCAGTTTAGATTAGATTAGATCAGAGCTAACAGTTTTGGTTAGCTCCAATGCAGTAGCTGTTGCTGCCCACTAAGCCTAGAAGGTTAGGCAACAAACCCTTTAATACCTTTTGTAAATCATGGATTAAAGCATGTTGGGACAAAACGAAAATCTTGATTCTTACCTCTTTTATTCTTCCTCTTCTCTTATCTCTTCTTGCATAGCTGGTCATCGTCAGACAGTACACCGTTTTTAAAGGAAGTCCTATAACTAAGTTCATGTCTACTGCTTTGCAGCTGCATGAGCTGCATGAGCTGCATTTGTTTTCCTCCCATCCATGACACTGCAACCTTCATTGTTTCCGACAGATTGGGCAGAAGCTCTTCCCCACATCACTCTCATCACATGGTTGCATGACGATGTATATGCAGGCAGCATTAGGCACAACAGCACGGGATGGTTATTGTGCTTTGGCCTACATGTTTGGCTAATGTAATTTGATAGAGTAACCAATGTGCTGAGTGCACTATCCAGCAGCGTCAGTGACGTAATATCTAGCATAATGCTGCCATCTTGTGGTTATTGTGTACAGATGGTGCACGTCTAGCTTTGGCAATAATTCCCAAACTTTTCTGACTTTATTTCTGTGAATCAGTATGTATGAATGTAATGTGTGTATGTATGCAAACCTCTTTCCTAATCACAAGGCAAAATGCCACACTTGCACTACCCCATACTTGCCTGTTTGAATATATTCCTGTTGAGTTGACCCCCATCGTGATGTTTCCAAAAGAAATGTTGTAGAACATGATGATGAGATGTGAAAAGGCCAACTTTATTAAATATTCATACAGAGGCCTAGGGGATGTCTTCCTCCAGAATTCAAAATATAATATTCATGTTGTCCTCTTACCTCCTTCTCTCATAACCTCAGTTTGCTTTGTGGAAAGTGGGTCAAATTAATGTTTCACAAGGGTGTAGCCCCAGAAGGTGCGTCTGCATAACCCCAAAAACACATACAGCATCAACAGCTAGATAATGCAGTATTCCATTCATTAAATACACATTCACATATATTAGAAACACATACAGGCACACTGAGACATACTGTACAGTCGCATGCACTGGAAAGACATCACTGCTAACGCTCACATCTTGACATTGCTCAGAAATGTCAGTTAGGTATCTTACACAAGCCACAGCATCTGTTTCGGAAATTTGGTTTTCATGCACTAGACTGAAAGCACACACTGCTTTTCTTCACCTTCCCTCACTCCCTTTTCCCGTTTTCTTTCTCCCACTCTTCTCTTTCTCATTCATTGCCCTTTTTGCATGTTTGTGCATGACGAGCACGTGTTCTCATAACTACTCATTCAGGATGAGTCATTTCTAACAATGCTTTACCTTGCTAAGCCCAGGCTAGGTGGAGTAGTGCAGAGTTTCACTCGGTGTTTCTCTGCCTGTCTGTCAGGTTTTTCAAGTTTGACAAGATTTCTGTTGAACGGCATGGAATTAGGTTAAACCAGGTGGAGTAGGTGTGAAAGAGCACGTATAGGACTCTTAACAGTAGGAAGTTATTAGTTTATCTATATGTCCACATTTCCCTCAGATATTAGTCTGCCCTTCACTGAAAAAATATAACCTCACTACCAGCTTTGCTTACAAAGTGATGTACTGGAATAAAGACATGCCTTTTCACTCTTAAATGTGTTGTCTGTCTTTTTAAAAGGCAATATATTGTGGTCTGGTATCCATATTACTCCTGACTGTACGGAGATAAAGGATGAACCAAATACGGATTGTGTTTTCATCATGAAAAGCTGAATTTGGTTAATGTGCAGTGTCATTCACGACAGGTTCTACTATTGACATTTGACTTCATGTCGTCATCTCCGTGAGCTCCACGGGAACTTCCTCTTCCCCATACTGACCTGGCAAGAGAGGAGAAATGGTCTGAGTTTCTGACACACTCTTATGAGACACGCATGCATGTTACAACAAACACACTCACACACACACACACACAGACTAAAAAACCCACACATGATCATGCACATATGTTTATGTTTACATGCAAAGAATCAGACTCAGTACCACCTTTATTGGCCACTTCTGGAGTGTATTTATCACAAGGGAATGTATTTTCTTTGAATCACCTCTCAAAGACGACCATCCTGCAAACAACACCCATTTATGAGCCTGACTGAGCATGTTGCATGAGTATTACAAACACCCTTCGGCACATTAGTAAAATATGTATGAGCCATCGTGTGTGTGCTGCCCTTGTTCAAGGCTACTCATAGTAGCCTCTAAGCGTGTCTGCTTGATGGTTGAGCGCTGTTTATTGTGAAGATTAAAATGTCTGATGCAAATAGGGCTCCTGAAAGTGGTGTTTCATTTTGTGGTCTCAAGTCAATTGACAAAAATTCTGGAGAAACACACTGAAGTGTACTCGTTGAAACATATGTTATACCCCAGAGGCATTGTATAGTAACTGGAGCAGTCTTAATCGTGCTTCACTTTTTTATAGCCTATTTATAGTTTCTTGCTGTGAAAGAAAGAGACCTGTGTAACATCCCAGAAGCGTTTCAGTTCAGGGGGCAAATTATTTCATGTCCCAGGGAATGCTTGTGGCCTGGGAAATCCTAGGGCCCGGATGACAGCTCTGTAGCTGAACCATGACCTCTCTGACATCAACATTAAAATAGAGCGTTATTATCATGAGAGGGAAATTACAATTTCCATGATTATTTTGTTCACACTTGTTCGGTATTCAACAATTCCTCTCACATTGAGTATTGTATGCCATTATCTTCACAACTTACACCTTATTTTTTATCTCCTCCCATTCTGCACTCGCACACATTCCTGCCATAAAAGCCACGAGCAGACAGGACCAAACCATCTCCACGGGGAGTGCCCTGAGAGTTGTGATTTTATTAAGCATTATTTCCTCACTCGAATTTTAAACAGAATATAGTTTCGTGTTGAATTTTCTTAAACAAAACAAAAGTCCCACCATTTGCCGTGCCAGAATGGGCTCTTGGTAATTATGTGGGACATAGCTGGGAAAGGTAAACCCCATTCCCAAATAGTGGACTCGTCCTAACACTGCCATGTTGGATGGAACTGACTCAGGGCTCTCTGGCGGACGGACTTCCCAGGAAACTTTTTGCCGTTTTCCGTCTTCGCTGAGTCGCTGCAGTTGTTTTACCTTATTTTAAAGAGGAGCGGGACGTAGCACCGCGTCCCTAAACGGCATACATTCCTCGGCACCCCAATATCCCTGGAGCTCCGGCACAAACCACCGGTGTGAGGGGGGTCGGAGCAAGGCCACGGATGACCGAGGAATTGTTTATGTATTTTTTTTTGTATCTCACACAACGAGTTACAGTCGGTGCACACTTAACACATTGATCCCTAATAATGAGTGGACATCCGTCGCAACGGCGACAAGCAAATCTCGGGTCGATACAACTGACACCGCAGGAAAATGAATGCCTTTTCAACCACCTTGGCAGGAAATGCATCGTAAGTTTTTTTTTTTTTTTCACCCAATCAAATTGTTGTATAATAGCTGAGAAAAAGAAAGCTAATAAAGCTAACCACCTTGTCTGTGTTTCTTGTCCCGAGACGGATGACGACGTTAGCTACGAGGTGTGTTTGTGGCCTTTAGTTTTAATGTTGTGATATCGCAGGTAACGTGTCCGTCTTCCCTGGGAACCACTTGAGACTTCTAGCTGAAGAGGGTGGTTTGTTTTGACAGTGACTGTGTCCGGCGTCCCGTTTTGGGACGGTGACATTTGGGCAACAGCAAGTTTTCATTACTGCCTCCGCCTGTGCGCCCTTAACTTAAAAGCTCGACACACCTGGAATCACCCAGGAAATCCTAAAAATCCCGCTGCTGCTGCATAGCCTGACTGCAATCAGCCTCGCGCTTGCAGAATTGAGTTAGCGGTTTTTTTGGGGGCTGTTAAACCCATCAGCGCAAAGTCATATTTTTTTTTATACTGGCATTACATAACATAGCTGGACCTTGGTTGTTTTGTGTGTTTTGTGTATCCTCCGTTTTGTGTATCCTCCGCGAGGAATGCGCCGTCCAGACAGCGCTGACTAACGTTAGCTATAAAGTCCCGCTAATGCCAGTCAACACAATCCGAGTGGAGGGGGTGTGGGCTGCGGGTACCGGTGTGACTGCAGTCGAGACCAGTAGTGCACTGTCACGACTCAAATGTTGTGAGATAGTCAGATATTACGTAACACGTGTAGCATCCTGCTGACTCATTTTTATGTTTTTGTGGAATATGGCATAGCCTGCTAGCCCCAGACCCAGCAGATTGTAGCCACATTTTAAGTAAAGACATTTGCAGCTGCATCAAGCACCATTACTCAGCATAGTTTAATGTCATGTTTCTTTTATATGTTTGCTTTATTATCTCGCAGGACAGGTTTTTCCCCCTTAAGCCTCATCCACTGGGTGACACATCTGCATATGAATAAACTACACACACAATTGGGGCAGATACAACTAATATTAACAGACAGCATCAGAACAAAGGACGTTTGCCTTCCAGAGTAGTTTTAATTTGCACTACTTAATATAAATTATGTCACCCAGTGTTATCAGGTGGAAAGACTGTTGCACATTCACCTGTTAAATAGCCTTCAGATATGACTTTGATTTGTTCTCAGGTCACTTCCCCATATTGATCACGCTTTCCTTTAATGTGCACTCTCAAGGTGGCGTGACAGAGAAATGGCTCCTCACCTCCTCATTCTATAGTGAACCAGTCATGAGCTTGTTTTTTTTTTGAGGTATCCGTGTTTGCTTTGGAAAGGCTACATTTCCTGTCCCCGTGACATGGGATGTCAGGCCTGTATGTGGTCACCACCTCCCGCTCTGCAGCAGGTTCCTGTGGCGTGTCTTCCCACACCTATGTGACCAGTTAAAAAAAAAAAAAAATCCAATGACGTCTTTCCTTTGGCATTCTGGCAATTGTGTCATTGGGCATGTGACGGAGAGACGTGGAATCGGGAACATTCCTCACAGTCCTACGCGCTCGTGTGTCCACACACATCCTTGCATGCAGAGAGAGTTTGGGAGAGAGGCGGACTGTGTGTCTTTATGTGTGAGAGAGAGTGGAAGAGGCGGACATTGTGCGTCTCCCCCAACAGCCTAATTAGAATGCCCACCAGTGATTTAGTGGCCGAGTGATCGCGCCTTACGTAATCTGTGTGTTCATTGTGCAGAAAATGTGAGAGTCACAATCACCTTCACTTTGTCTTTTTATTGTCTTCTTTCCGGGATGCACAGCCATTAGTTGGCTCAGTGCGGCTGAATTAGACTCGATTTATTCTAGCAGTAAAGGGCTTGTTGTGTGCTAGCTTGAAAAACTGATACAAAGGGGCAACTTTTTTGCACTACATTGCTTGATTTTGCAACAAATATGTGTGTGTGTGTGTATATATATATATATATATATATATATATATATATATATATATATATATATATATATATATATATATATATATATATACAGAGTACACACATTTATGGTCACCACGTTTGGCGTGACAGTTCAAGGTAGCAGGACCTATTCCTGTAAATGTGTAACTACTTGGATCATATTTTAGGAATTGCAAGTACTCCAACCTGTTTTTTGGCTTGTGTGAATAATGCAGTCACACACACACACACACATAAAGAAAGACTCACACAGGTACACAGACAGTGGTCTTACTCATTTGGTTTTACTCATTGGTATTCCTTCTGCTGTTTTGCCATCAGCAACACTGTCTGACTGGGCAAGAGGTGGAAGGGGTCCAATTCACACTGTGTGTGTGTGTGCGTGTGTGTGTGCAGACTGCCTGATCAGCACTCCTGTCCTACAGGAAGTCCCGTGGTCGGCCTCCTCTGGTGATTTGTGCTGGAGAAGTGCAACATGACTCCTCTTTTGCTTCACTTTACTCCCTTTCTCTCCTTCCTTTCTCCTTTTCATTCATCTTTCTCCTTCAGCGCTTCTTCAAGCCCGTTCTTCCTTCAATTTTTTACATCACTTCCCTCCTTCCTTACATGTACACTGTCCTTCTGTCCCACACTGCCTCTCTGCATCAACAACTTGTCCTGTCTTCTGTTTCTTCCCACTCTTTCTAATCTAATCAGAATAAAACTTCTTCAAGACTCACTACTCGGAGACAGAAATTGCAACACTCCTCATTTCACCATTACGTGTGATTACTACTAGCCAGGATGGCGTGTGTGGCTTGTATTGTTTTCACCTCTAGAGTGTGTGTGTGTGAGAGAGAGAGAGTGTGAGATCATGGTAAAGCATGGTCCTCATTGGAGCAGGAGCTACCACAGAAGCCGTTTTGAGTACTTTGCCAGGTGTTTCTATGTCTGTGTTTCTGTCCGCCCGTGGACAGATCTTGTCACTAGTTGAGATCAAGATGAAGGCTGTGTTTGAAGATGGGTGTGGTCCGAGTAAGGGGGGTAGGAAGTGGGGAAGGGGCCATTGCCCCCCCCCCCCCCACACACACACACACACACACACACACACAACGCCCCGTGGTCCAATTTGGCATCGAGGCTGGTGGGATCACATTGCAAGATGTGTCTCTAGCTTGTCTTGCTTTCACAAAATGTTGAGTGAACATTTTCTGTGCTGTATTTCTCACATCTAACGATTTATGTTGTCATCATTTAAAAAAAAAAAAAAAGATTACAACTTTACGACTACCACCCCTTAGGCAAATAGTTAATAATTATCTTTCAGAAACCTAAAGGAGTGTTTTCCACCTTCAAACACTTGAGAATTGTTCTCCGTAATGTTGTGTGGTGCCTACTAATCTCCTTGAAGATTTTATTGTGCTGTTCAGATGATGGGCGTCCTTATAGTAGCAGAGAGATGTAGAAACTGGAGGCGTTTGAGAACGAGAGAGAGAGAGAGAGAGAGAGAGAATGTGCAGGACTGTGTATGTAAGAGTGAGAGAGTGTTTTTCGATGGGTTCCGATGACGTCACAGACAGAGCTCCACTTCCTGCAGCCTTTGGCCCTGTCGGGAACAATCAGTGCTCCACGGGCGGATGAAAGCCCCGGGCCTCAGAGCCTGGACACCGTTACAGTCGCTGTTCAGAAGAAACCCCGTCACCAAAACTCTCTTCTTATTCTCCTGTTGATCCAAATCCACACGCTCCAGAGCTGTGATGCTGCTCTGAGAGTGAATGTTTGTATAAATATGGTTACGAATATCTTGGTACATCTATGATGGAGTTTGACACAGAGGTGCGGAGGAAAATAAAAAAAGTTGCGTGCTTTTCAGTTGTGGGATTTTATGGATGAAATCAATATCTTATATTGTGGGACACTGATTGGATGATGTGTTCTGCAGCGACATTCATACTGCGAGGTCTGATTTTCACACTATGACGTAACTGTCCCTCTGCATGCGCACCTGTTCCGTTACCTGTGTTGCCCGTGTTGTGAGCACGTTAATGTAAATATCAATATTAGGATAAGGACAGGAATTTCTCCTAATGTTACTGATGTTTGACTACAGCTGTACTGTTGCTGGCTTCAGTCTAAAAAACGAGCAAGATGAAAAGAAACAAAAGTGTGGAAGCAGAAAGATAACCACAGAACGATCCTCGCTGCTCTAGAAATGGATGTCTTGCTGTCATTTGTTGTTTTGTGGGCTCCGATGTTGTCTCGCAGTAATTCCTGGAGCCATTGAGTTCAAAAGGCCCCAAATATCAGCAGGCATTTCCCTTCTCGGTTCCGTCGCTTTCATCTGCGAGGTAATGACTGTGAACCGGGGCCCCTCTGTGTGAGAGACCCCCTGCAGCAACCTGTAAAACCAGTGAGAGGCTGATCTGGTCATGTGATCATGGATGTGTTTACGTGTGTGTGCTACAGGTGTGCTCTTCTCTGTGTGTGTGTGTGTGTGTGCAGTTTAGTCTCAGGCTTTGCTTTTTATACGTGGCATTGATGGACTCTCTTCTGTGGGGCAGAGCGACTTGACCCCCTTGAAAATGTGCTCTTGTTTGTCAATTTCGGCCTACGTTGTGAAAAACACTGACTCAAGCTCAGGCCTTTTAGCTGGAGAACATGTGTGAACAGCTGTATTTAGCTGACACCACAGACTCTCTGAGATTCTGGTCGGGACTCAAAGAACAATTCTTGTTCTGAAGCTATCTCTGCGTAAATGCGATGTCAACAACCCTGTTCAAACGGTGCCACTAAACTGCACCTTTATTGATCTCTTCATTGTTTCGTCTTATCCTTACTTATCTCACTGTGGCTGCAGCTGGAAAGCACACAGCATGTTGCCACCACTTCATTTGCTATAGTAGCAATGTTGTTGGGGGGGATGGCGAGTCCAGCAAGACATCGGGTTTGGAGGAATGTTATTACTATATAATACTATATACTATTGACATATATTGATGTCCAAGAGCCATTTTACTATTTTGATCATCCTAAAGATATTGGGCTTCACTCAACCAAGTTATGGGCTTGGAGAAAATGGCATTGAGGAGGCAGTGATCCCTAAATTAAGTTGAAATTGGAAAGAAGTCATGGTCACCTCTCGTCCCAACATTTTGGTGGTGTTTTTGAGCCTCGGTGGAGTAAGTGCTACTCTGTCCTGTACTGAAGCAGCAGTGCTGTATCTCCACCATCGCAGCTCACACATCGTGAGTTTTGCAAACATGAGCTTTACAGATTTAAACAGTTGATTAGTTCACAGAAACCTTGAAGAAACCCTGAAGTCCGTCATTTCATTACTATCGTCTGCTGTGCTGGCTTACAACCCCTGTGAGATGCATTAACATGGCTACAAATAGTATCAATTAAGCAACACAGGATAAACGTGACTCTCTCTCTCCCTCCCTCCATCCAGTCATTGTCTGCAGCAGTGGTCCAGGTGTTCACGTCAGATAGGAACTCCAGCTGGACCAAGAGATGCTGCGGGGTGGCCTGTCTGGTCAAAGACAACCCCCTGCGATCCTACTTCATCAGGGTCTTGGACATCAAGGTAAGTAAATAGAGAGCCGGGAGCAGTCCTGCACTTCACATCATTGTGGTTCCTCCCTGTAGACTCTGGCAGACGATGCTACTACCGCCATTTGATATTCATATTATATTTTTATAGCCACACAATTAAATCTGTGGGGACGTCTTTTCATTTAAGACCTCTAGCATTAAGCTGCTTGTTGTACTAACTGCTTCCTAATCCTTCATTCAACTTTGTGGTTTTCTTTTCCCCCACAGGATGGAAAGATGATGTTTGAACAGGAGCTGTACAACAACTTCAACAGCTACGTCCCCAAACCTTACTTCATCACATTTGCTGGAGACGTGAGTTTCCCTCGCTACAGCTTTCTCTTTTTTTTTTATTTACGATCCTCTGTTTTCTTCATCATCATCGTCATAGACGAGTACTTTTTTTATTGTTGTTATTCATTCAAGAAAGATGTAGCTGGAGAGGGAAGAGGAGGGGAACAGTATTATTTGAGATAATCTCAGTGTTTGCCGTCAGAGATCCGTCATTGAGTGTTACATTTGAGTCATCAATGAGTCTTTGAACCCAACCCTAATAAAGACCTGTGTAGATTTATGGAGATGATTTTGTGCAACCAAATAGTCTCCGAGCTTATATTCTTCTCCAAAAATCTAAATCCAGTAACCTATTAAAAAGCTGCCACGACGAGCACTTTGCCCACCAAAAGACGGTGTGTGTGTATTTGCATCATACGGCCTAAAACTAAATAGTGTGTAGAACTCCTAACTCTATGTGACATCTAAAGCACTTCTTGTGGAAAGACGTCTTTATTTGTGGGTCAAACATGTTATCTGGTGGGAACGGTGGCTCAGACTGCAGCAGACCATGAGGTATGTGGGGCAGCCGGTTGTGATGATAATAATAATAATGCTGGGAGTGTGTGCACATCATGGTTTTGAAATTCTGCATGGGAATTAGGTAGTTTAGGGAGGTCCTTGACAAGACATACATTGAGTTCTGTGTGTGTGTTTACAGACATGCCAAGTGGGTCTGAACTTCGCCAGTGAGGAGGAGACCAAGCGTTTCCATAACCATCTGGCGGAGCTAATGGGGAGAAGACAGAGGAAATCTGGTACCATCTTACCGCTGCTGCTCACTTGCCTACAAATCTACCCACTGACCTAACTCACTGGAAAAATGACATGTTTAGTAAATTCACATCTCGTGTTCAAAATAATCCCGCAAACCATGTTGACACAGGGATGTTACGTTCTGTAATGTCTGCTTCTGTGTTTGCTTTGGTTCGTGTGTCTTTAAGAGGTGAAATGATCTGTTATCTAATATCAGTGTGAGCACAAGATGCATTTAATTTCTAAACGTGTCATTTTGGACTCTGAACTTTCCCCATCTTCTTCTTCTGATCTCCTGCGATCTCTTTTCACTCCTTAGAACCTTTGATAACACACACATGGCCGTTTTCACAGTGTCATTACGCTGCTCAAATCACCAAAGTAAACAAAGATTTAACAATTTTTAACAATTCTATTAAAGATATTAATAGTCATCTGGGATGCTTCTCAGCGAATGTGCTGACTGGCCCGGGGGGGGGGGGCACTACAGTTTCATGTTCAATGATCAGCAGTGAGAAAGACTTCATCCCTCATGAGTGTACTATGTCCAGGTGGCAGAGCATGAATTGAACGAGGACGATTTCATTTACCGTTTTGCCCTTAAATATTTTAACTAAGATAAAACATTAGTAGTACTCAAGAAATGTATCGTTAGACTCCGAGACTGAGGCTTCAATTGCAAACGCATTGCAAAGCCGCTCGGACGCCGTCTTCAACTAATTAGTGGCACTCGGTCCTTAACTTTCATCCTCTTCTGCTTAAGACCGTCCGTCTTCCCTCTTCTGCGAGTCATCTCCTGACCCTTCAGTTGGATCATTCTGTCATCTTTCCCCCCCTCAGCCCTCTGCACAGGGGGCCTAATCTTATCTCCGAGGCTTCTTCTGATGGAAATCTCAATGTGTGTCGATGGCATTCCTGTTTTAGTATTCATATTCTTTATAGTACTAAATGAGAGAGAATGAGAGATGAGTGTACCGCTGCAGAGTTTAGTTTCTGCAGTGTTGAATTAATCTATGTATATAATGTCAGCTGCCGTATGTGTGTGTGTAAGAATGTCTGACTAACGTCTCCTAAACCAAACACTTTGCTTGGCGATCTTTCCAAATAACTCTCCGTTCTGCGCAGCACGTGCACAATCCCGCCGAGCCGCGCGCTAACAAATCGATGCCCTCTCTTCTCTATCTGTGTATATCTGTGCGCTGACGCACTTCCAACACACACTTCTCACTAACACAACCCACTGCTGCCCGCTAGATAAGATTGTAACGACTGCATTTGTCTGTGTGTTCACAGAGAAGAGACGCGACCCTCCGAATGGTATGTTTTCCACTGTTTCCTGTCGATTTAGCTTTCAGAAATACGCAGAAGACGTGCAAACCAGAGTCAGACCTGCGTCTGACGGCATTGGCAACATTTCTAATCATCTAAAATCAACAGCTGTCCAAAAACTACGTTTTCACATCAGCTGTGTCACATTTCCATACAACATACAAACTCTTAAGCAGGTGTGTTAAAAAGATTACGTTTTGCCTTCTCTTCGCAAAAAATTGTCATTCTAAAATTTCCGTTTGACTCCTAGACACGACCAAGCTTCCTATACATATCGCTTACACACTAATGCAGGATTGAGAACTTCTAGGAAATAACTGGAGTTGTTTAGGAATTTCGAGGGAAATAAAGCGCAAGCTCATAATACCGTCACGATACGATTACACGTGGAGTGGAGTCTTGATCCGTGAGCTGCATGCCCTTCATGGCCCGACCCTCGCTCAGTGCAGTCTGATGACTAAACATTTGTGGACATGCACACATTTGTTTGTGGACACCCGGCATAGTTTACACCGGAGGGAGCCAGCTTTGGACTGACAAACGGCATGATTGGATGCAGCTGGCTTATTGATATATCTGTGTGTGTGTGTGTGTGTGTGTGTGTGCGTGCACAGAAGACACAAATATGACACATTTTTGCGTTCAGCCGATGCTCCTATCCAGCGCCACTTAACGTCATTGGGCCTGTGGATGCTTAGTTTTGGGGCACATGTGGTCAGACGGCCATATATGACGTGTCGTACATGACGTAAGCCACCATGTAACTGCGAGCTACACGGTGAACCATTTTGGGGTTGGATTCAGAATTATTTTGGCTTTGTGTTGGTGTACTATGATGCAGTTCACTGGGAAGGAGAACAGGGACGAGCGTTCTCTAAAAGAGATGCGTTTCATTTACCTGCGCAGAAACGTTTCTACCAGTTTCTGTCTTGGATCTTGTGTTTTGAATTGCTTCCATTCCAGAGGAAGTCGTCCTTGTCTTCTCTCCGTCTCCATCTGTTCTCATTCTCACTTCCCATTACCGCATCAGAGCTCTGTTGCCGTCTGTCATCTCCAGCCTGGTTCTTGCTTTCCATCTGTTCTGCCCTTTTCTCCTGCTGCCCTTTCCAGCTCTTCCCTTCTCATCATTTGTCCCCTTCATCCCTCTTCTTCTCGTTGAATCTGTCTTCACCTCCTTTTCTCTCCTTCTCTGTCTGCCTTCTTCATGTTTCCTCCTCACCCTGCAGATTCA
This sequence comes from Anarhichas minor, assembly GCF_050575085.1. NCBI lineage: Eukaryota > Metazoa > Chordata > Actinopteri > Perciformes > Anarhichadidae > Anarhichas > Anarhichas minor. The sequence continues at coordinate 3,593,173 of NW_027466491.1, forward strand.
TCATGTTTTAGAAACCCCCCGGAGATTAACGTGGGATTATGCGTGGATGGGTTTTAACAGTTACATAAAAAAAAAAATCCAACGCTAAACCCAGAATGATTTGCTGGGATTAGGTCCATGCGTGTGTTTTTGCAGAGAGAGGGAGGAGACGGTAGCGGAGGTGGGTGGAGAGATGTCCGCGGGGGAGCCAATCCCAGCAAGATAATCTGACGGCGCTCCCCGCTGTGATGGAAAGTCAACGGAAGAGAAAAATGATTGCAAAACAGATGCAAAGTATGCAGAGCTCGGGCAGACGGATAAAGCAGGGAAGCAGAAATCTGGTGAACAATTTGCACAGAAGAAAACTGTTGCTGTGATGGAAGGAATGTGTGAGCGACGGTAAACTTTGGCTGGCTGAGCGTCGGCTGTCTCGTCTCCCTTCTGGATGGCAGTGCTGGATGTCTGCCTTCACAGCTCAGACGGTATGCGCGTTAACCCCACCAGATGTCAGATGAGGACATTACTTCAGTAAACGCAGACTGTTGCGCCGTCACAAGTTGGCTTATTTTCCCGTGCTGGTGTTGTGGTCGTGCTTTTGGAAACCTTTGGGATCATCTTGGCTTTTTAGCGAAGGAGAAAACGGGAATCTGAAACCAGAGAACAAGGGGGGGGTCGTGCTTACAAAGTCGTATTGAAGTGTCTGGCCACGTTGGGGATGAGAACCTCCTGGATTCGGTACTTCCAACAGACAACATTTCTCTGTTGACTGAGAAAGAAAACCTCAGATCTCTTTGGCGCCAAAGAAGCAAGGCTGTATCTGAGCCGCAAATCTGCATTCAAAGCACTTGTTTGACCCAGGATCTCCCTTGGTGTCTCCATCTGAGCTTGTTCTCGCAGCTGCAATGATGATGTTCTGCACCACCTTCCTGTCTGCTCCCTCTGAGGAACTTAATTCTGAAGGTAACGTTGGAGGAGGAGGAGGAGGAGGAGCAGCAGCAGGGGGTGGAGGTCTGAGCCCCGGGAGTTGCCTGTCCTCATTACACTGCCTGGTCCTCCCTCAGGACGAACTGTACCCGTCTCTCTCCGACCCGACCAACCGGCTCTCCGCGTCCCCCGAAAAGAGAGCTCACGACTTTGTCGGCGAAATGCTTCTCGGTGTCGGTATGAGCGCCTGCGAAGCGAGAGGAGGCGGGTGTATTTGGGACCGGGTGAGAAGGCGACGCAGCCGTTCGGCCTCGCCTTCGCCCAGCAAAACACCCAAAACACCCGGTAGTGAGAGCGCCAAAGGTATGTGCTGCCGCTGAGGCACCGGTACCGCCCGCTGTTGATCAGAAATCCACGTTGTCTGGCTGCACGTGTATGTTGGAGTTACTCTTGCTTGGACCTTTTTCCCCCTCAGACATCATTTTGTTTTGTCTTGTTTGCTAACTCATTGTTATTTCTGCCTGTCGAGGCCTGATTGAGATTAACATCTCAATGAGGGCCTGGTTATATAACGGTTAAAGTAAATAAAAGGAAATGCGTTTACATGGAGGACAATTTGGATGATTAATTGAGACTCGCCAAACTGACAGAACCAGTTTGACAATAGGTTTAACCATTCGGTGCCTGAAAGACACTTGTTTGGTATCAGTCTGTTATTTAGTTCAAATAACCCGAAGTAATGAGATGATGCTATAATCCCACATATTCCCTCTTCACACCCACTAACCCAGATCAAGAAGCGAGACCTCTCTGTGCCAAACAGTCTGTAACAGCTGTTAAATAATGACTTACATAACTGATACAATACTGCTGACCCTGAAAAACCCCCACGCTTGGTTGTCAACATTCATGAAGTTTTAAACAATTGCCGGAGTTATCATTTGTAGCCATTTATTGTAAAGACGGTATACGTGTTATTTAAAAAGCACTCTTAGTCGTTAGGCTCTCGTGGGGAAAACCAAACTACAAGTTTGTGTCTATATATTTCCTCATCCATGCATTCCGGTGCTGTGTTGTCATACAAACCGTAACGTCGTCGTCTCTTGTCATTTTTTTTTTTTTAAAGGCCCGACGTTGCCCATGGCTACTATCGACATCAAAAACCCGGAGATCAGCAATGCTCCACGTTTCCACAACAACTCTCAGGTGATCAACATTGTGCACTCGTCCTTCCACAAGAGGGAGAAAAAGGGCAAGGCGAAGAAGAAGAGGCTCACCAAGGCAGACATCGGCACACCGAGCAACTTCCAGTGAGTCGGCACCGGCCTCTAGTAGGGTGGGGTTCAAATCAGGTGGCGCTACACAAACTGATATGACCATAACTCAGAGTTCATCCCTTATTAAAGCCCTTATACTGCCAGTCAGGATTAGTGTACATGCTCATGTGATTCCATGCAGAACAAGATACAGATTAAACATTTGTGTATACGCACCTCCAGTAGAAGGCCATGTGACCGCAGGTCTTTAAAGGTTATTGTAGACATTTCCAATACGACATGTTGGCCCAGAATCCCTCTCGTCCATATAAGGACTGGTGAATCAGGCCACGGTATTAATCCAGGCCGTCTTTATTGAGAATCTAATCCGACAGAATGTGTCGTGTGATCGGTAATGCAGGAAAATCTGTGCTGTGCTTTCAGGGAACGGTCAGCGGCAGCTCTCACAGTCTGTTATGAGATACTGCAGGTTACAAACGGGCTATCTGGGTAAAATGTACTCCTCATTTGATCTCACATGCTCTCTCTCTCTCTTCTCTCACAGGCACGTTGGGCATGTAGGATGGGATCCAAATACAGGTTTTGATGTAAGTGCAATAGAAGAATGCAACGTTAATGCTTGTTAATACGTCTCTCTGCACACGTTGGAGTATGTCACCTCGAGATATTCTTAAAATTTAGCACCTAGTTTATCTGTTAGTCAGTCACACATTCCTCTTCTAGAAAGATTTATTTCAAAATATTAAGCGGAGCTGCGAGCCCAAGTCATCAGGACCGTTGCACAAGGAGATTCTGGAAGGAAGAGAATCAACTCTCATTTGCATAATCCATGGACTCCTTCCCAAAAAAAAAAGCATCATCGGTAATTATGATGGACTCTGGCTGATTAGTATGAGATCATGCAGGTCAGAGGACTTACTCTGTCGGCTAATGAAAAAGATGAAATTCAGATGATTTTGCTTTCATAAGTTAATGCTTTCAAGGACTTATTTGAGTGGATGACGTCAGAATAAAGTTCGCTCGCCTCTCAAATCCTCAGGCTTCAAACTGGAGCACAAATAAGTGGATTCACAAATGAGCTCGGGATGTATTTTATAGTCTTACCAGATAATATTTGCTTTCCTCACTCCATAGATGCAGATAAAGCACCCACTTGTTTAAGTGATAACCCACCAAAAAGTAGTAAACATTTCACTGTTTTCCCCCTCTGTGTCTGCCTGTAAGTGTTACCCCACACCACCAGGTGGCAGTATAATCACTGATATTTTGGTCTCATTTTGAGCCATCTTCATATCTGAGAGTCCTCACAAGGGAGAGTGTAAAAACAGTTACTTCTCACATACTTAACTCCTGCCACGTCACATAATGTGTTACTGAGCTGCAAAGCTCTTGAATATCACCAGTGAGACAGAATGATCCGTTATATATCCTTTAGTTTATTTAATTAGACTCTTTTGTGCTGATTTCTGTACAATAAACTTGAGCCACAGAGTGAAGTTCTCCTGTTTTTCTTTCTTCAGTTGAACAACTTGGACCCCGAGCTGAAGCATCTGTTTGATATGTGTGGCATCTCTGAGGCTCAGCTGAAAGACAAGGAGACCTCGAAGGTCATCTACGACTTCATCGAGAAGAAAGGAGGCGTAGAAGCTGTCAAAAACGAGCTACGGAGACAAGGTAAGGCCGACGCACCGTCTGGAATACCCTAAAAAAAAAAAAAAGAAGTTTACTGCCATAGAAGCAATAAGGAATTGAAGGAATTACCAGATTCTTTTCTTTGGACAAAAAACATTATTCTAAAGGGAAATTAAAAAAGGTAACGTCCCACACGTCCACAGTAAACTTCACTATAATGTGATATGCATTTCAAAGGGTGACTGTCAGTTTAACTGGTGTGGTGGTTTTATCCCCAGGTCCGCCCAGGTGGATTGGTAGGTTTCTGTGCATGATCTGTGCACGGCAAGTTGAACTGTAATTAACAATTCAATGATAGCGAGTGAGGGTTTTTTTCCTGTTTCTGAAGTGAGTTGAGTGTTTGCTCTGTTACACTTGTTTGTATTTGAGTTTTTCTTTTTGTCATTGGCTGACATCATGTCGACGTCTGGAGACACTAAAAAACTTCCAATAGTGAGCTCCTCATGAGTTACATGGGGGAAGGCTGCCCCCAGTGGTTTGATTGTATAACTGCATGATGCATTGACACGAGCAAGAATTGGGCAACTGATTTTTGACAGACGTGCTGTGAAATAGATTTTTGACAGATATGCCGTTTTTTATTTTTTTTTTTGACAAAATGTGAAAAATACATGAAATCTGCAGTGTGAACTCTGAAGTGATGATTACAACTTTGCTCCTTTTTAACTTCTTTTTTTTTTTTTTCTCTCTCTCTCCAGCTCCTCCGCCCCCTCCGTGCAGAGGCGGCCCCCCTCCTCCGCCCCCGCACCACAGCTCAGCCCCACCTCCCCCACCTCCCCCCCCTCCAGCCCGGGGGCGAGGTGCCCCGCCACCTCCTCCCCCCTCCAGAGCTCCCATCTCTGCACCCCCTCCTCCCCCTCCATCCCGACCGGGCATGTCCGCTCCACCGCCTCCCCCGCCCAGCCGGGGCTCTCTCCCGCCTCCCCCTCCGCCAGCCCATGCCTCAATTTCGGCGGGGCCTCCCCCGCCGCCTCCTCCTCCCTCATCCTCCGCTCCGTCCAGTACCGGAGCGCCGCCTCCCCCCCCTCCGCCGCCGCCGCCTCCCGTCCCTCCGCCCCCTGCCCCTATGCTGCCCACGGAGGCTAACGGCGGGGACAGCGGTGTGCCCAAGTCGGCACTGCTGAATCAGATCAGAGAAGGCACCCAGCTGAAGAAGGTGGATGCTAAAGAGAGGCCGGGATCCACCAACACCGGCCGAGACGCACTTCTGGACCAAATCCGACAAGGAACCAAACTCAAAGTGGTCAGTAAACATGCGTCACACGCGACACGCCTCTCAATCAAACATGCATTTGTCTTAATCCTGTGCTTTAACGCGTGCTGTCTTCTTTACAGAGGGATGACACAGATTCAGTCCCTTCCACCCCGGCCCTCTCGGCAGGCATCGTGGGGGCGCTGATGGAGGTGATGCAGAAACGGAGCAAGGCCATTCACTCTTCAGGTACACAGAAACAGTCACCAGTTGCTTGACACCGGTCGCTGGCACTCAGACTATGCATCATTGACTGCATGTCAGATGACGCACTGTCGCCAGAATATACATTAGACTTTCACCACTTCCTCTTCAGTCGTGAACAACCTCATAGTTCCTTTTTTTCTATTTTGAGACAGTGGAGGAAACTTTTCTTCCCTTGATTCAGAGAAAGTGAAGGTTTACTGTTAAACAGACAGAAAAATATATACAAACTTTATCTGGAAAAAGAAGTGCTTTGGAAAATGCCAGTTTGGTTTCTAATAGGATAATTCATTCAGTGAATTTTATTATTTCATTGTATAAGAACATCACTTCAGCTGTTTTCGGTATTCTTCTTGTGAACGTCTTCTTCTCTTCCACAGATGAGGACGATGACGATGACGATGATGAGGACTTTGAAGATGATGATGAATGGGAGGACTAGCGATATATATATTTTTTTCTTTTTTTTTTCTCTCCTCTCCAACCCGTGGATGATTATGACACTAAAATAACTCTTGTCTTTCCATAAAGAAATATTTAATTTCAAAATTCTAAATGGAAATGTTCTATCAATTTGCTGTATATTTTTGTTGCCTTTATGCTTTTTTTTTTTTTATTATTAATCTGTGCAATACCTCATTTAATCTGTAAATGTTTGTCATTCTTAGGCTTTTTCTTTATCTCTCCGTCACGTCTGTCTCCACTCTGTCGCCTCCATCTCGTCTCTTGATGGCAATATGTCTCATTTTAACTGTGTTCGGCCTTTTCCATCTCTCTGCATCTCTTTCTCCTCCTCCCACATTCCCAACCTCGCCTCCATCTGTTACTCAGCCATCTTTCACATCTGCTGCCTCTTATCATGTTACCGCATGTTCCCTTCCTGTCACTCTCCCGTGTTCCCATTCCCCAGATTAACACAATAATTTCACATCAAATTGTCTCTTGAACCTTAGAGTTAAATGTTTTTTGTTTTTTGTTTTTTTTGGTCAGTGATTGAAGGGGAAGGGCTTAGTCGCCACAAATCCTTCATCAATCATGTCTTCATTGTTTGTCAGGAGAAAAAAAAAAAAGAACTATTTTCATACCCTATTGCTCTCTAGTTTATTTTTACTTATTCAAATGAACCTAGTTTAGCACTCATATTTTCTTAAAACTGAGAAGAAGAAAAATGCTCTTTTTTGGAATATTCAGCTTTGTTTGCTGTCGACTGTAAATTTGCTCCAGAGTTTGAGTCTTGTTATATTTTTGCACAGATTGAAAGAGGAGACTCGCTGCATGAATACAGTACATTTTCAGGTCTGTATCATTATGGAACATGCATATGCTTTAAGTAATGAGGCACTTGGACATTAAGCATTTTTAAACCGTTAACCCACCACACTACATACAGTACGCGCAAGGAGGTAGCCCACAGTTTTATGGCTGGCTATCTCTTGTGAATTTTATTTCTTTATTTTTTTGGTCACTATCTCACTTCAGATTCCGTTGAAATTTATTTTAATCTTTTTTTTTTACAATAGCAAGCAGAGTATTAATAAATGTCTGTCTGTTGGAATCAGGTCATTCATCATGTTAAGCTTAAGTAATAAAGACATTTTAGTTGCTTATAATGGGTCTATATGCTAAGTTGCTGTATAGAGACAGCGGGGATAAAGTAGTATTTGTCCTGTTGTAGACACTAAGTGCTGACAGTTTAGGGAGAAACACTAGAGTCATGGCATCATTCAAACAAGTATCCACATGTTCTTGACTAACTAGTAAATCATGAGGTGTAATATAGGAATAGTTCAAATGACTCGGTGGTCAATTATTCTCTACAAAGACCAAATGGTCAGATGTCTTCTATTTAAAGGTGGATTTTTCACACGGGACAAGGCTTTAAATGCCAAATTGTTCCATCAATGTCAAAAAGGATTTTAAAAATCTGCTTCTTTTTGACAAAAACACAGCTGCAATGGCATGACTTGTCCTGGTGTGGTTAAAGTCTGACTCAAAAGTACAAGTAACCTATTAGGAACTGTTATTTCCGCAGTTATTGCGACTCTGTACTTATGTATTGCTCGCTAACCAACGAGGCGCTAATGCAGCCACAAGTGACAATTGTGGGGAGAAATGCTATAACCATACTGTAACAGTAGCACAAATGGAGATATATCTGTCTACGGTTAGCTAGCATTAGCCAGCATATGCTAACTGGTCATACCAGGCCGAAAACAGCTGCAGCAGCAAAACCCCCGAGTGTATTGAATTTAAAGCAAGACTGCATTTTATTGCTAATGAATTCTACTTTAAATTTGTACGGGGTACTTTTCAAAAGTCTCACTTTAACTCCAGAGCCGGTTAACTGCTAACCCCGTTTTCCTTTGAGCGTCAAACATACAGCTTGGCCTTCCAGGTTTTCTCAACGGCTGCCATGTTAGCATTTTGCACAGGCTAACGAGTAGCATGCTAACATTGCTATCATGTTTTGGCTTATAGGAGAGCTGATGCCGAAACGTCTTACCCTCAGTGTAACAAATATCCAGAAGAAATGACATCAAAATGTTTTTTTTTGTTTTTTTTCCATTGTTTGCAGAAGAGGAATGTTTAAATTCTGTCTATTAGAGACAAATTGCCACTTTTTTGATGTAAGAACTGACCTCTTGTCAAATGTCAAGATACTTTTTTGGGGGAAACCTTGCCATGTTTTCGCTGATGTTAGCTTCTGTAGGTGACTCGGTAAATAAGGACGCCAGGCCTTCTCAATGAGGCTTGAGAAATCATGAACTCTTACATTGTACACTCCAATAAAAGGTTGATATTTACATATGTTGGTTTTTGGGCTTCCTTTACCTTCACAGCCTGTTTTTTTTAATGGATTTTTCTTCCCAAGGCTTTTATGGTTTAGAAGTTAAACTTTTTATGGTTTAAGTTGATTTAAGTTTGTAGATTTGACCTTTAAAGGAGAAAAAGAGACCCAATACTTAATGCACAGGCTTTGTTGCACTTGTGTAAGAGAGCACAATCATGTCTGTCAGGTTTGTAATTTCAGTATGTGCATCTGTTTGTCCATATGTGTGTGTTTGTGTGTGATGAAAACAGGCCTCATCACCTGCGATATACAGCCAGACAGGAAGTTGGACAGATCTGGGAACAGCTGAGCAGAGGATTATCACACCCTTTACTGCTACCATTTCACCCACTGAGCCAAGTAGAAAGGAAAACTAGGTGAGTTAGGACAAAGCATACGTTCGGCTTGTAATTTCCAGTTCACCCGGTACACGTTGTGTCATGTAACCGACCTGATTTCGGTTCCCAACGAAGAGAATTTCAGTTTCTCCGTGGGAATATTTGCAGACCCGAGATGAGATGAGAGCATCCTCCAGGAAATTAACCTTTCAACAATAGTTTTAGAAGCCTCTACAAGAACTGACCCTGTTATTTAGTGTGACCATCACAATAACCACAACAATTCCATGCCTCCACCATTTATTTTTAGTGTACGGTCCACATCAGCTGACACCGCACCCTGTATTCTCTGTGCTGCAGAGTTTATGAGAGGGATTAGAGCAGGTATGACACTTTCCACTTGTGTGGCTGCTTGCTTCCATAGAGATCCCGATCAACACAAACAGTATGCACATAAACAAAGGCATTAATAGAAGCGATGCGCTGTTTGTCTTTTGATCGTCGATCTTTAAACTCATTGTTTACTTATCGGCTGATGAAACTTGTTGAAGCGCATTTGTATTACTAATACTCCGGCACCTGTAATGTAAAGTTCCTTCTTTTGGACTCTAAATGTCTGTTGCATATAGAAACCATAAATAATTGTATACATTTTACAAAAATGATTGTTGCTGTTAAAATTCAGCCAGATGTCCTGAAGCCAAATAGAATATTAGGTAAATTATTGGTGAAATTGCCCTTTAATGCACTTGAAGCTAGGTTTTGCATTTTAGGATTTATAGGAAAGGATAGTCAGCTTAATATTAGCACAGCGGAATAGATTGTAAATCGGCAACAATGCATACATCCGTTGGGGAGGAATGCAAATGTCAAAGGGCGTGAGTGCTGTGACTGAGAAGCTAGAGGCTTTTCTCTAAGTCAGTGTTAAAGGAATACATGTTACCGTGTGTACCTAACAGTTTGTTTTGTGGTTAACATACATTAAAACCATTAAAACCTCTGTCCATCCTGTGAGGATAGTGCAGAGACCGCATTTACAAGCAGGAAGTCCTTCCATATTATGGAAGGATCCCATATTGACAGTTTGACAGATATGACAAAGTGCTGTGCTTGAATAGAGGAAGCTTTATTCTTAGGACACTTAGTCTAAGGAATGAATTATGCATACTGAGCCTATTTACTTTGCAAGGCTATTTAGTGTACTGCTTTTGGGGGGGGAAGGGTGCACTGCATATGGAGATGAACTCAGCTCTGTCTTGTTTAAGGTTGGATTTTCTTCTAAATACTCTTATCAATCAATATACCATCTCATATCCTCAACAGTACTGCCCACCATTTTCCTGTGCATACCACAGCTTTTAGACTAATGGACTTAATTAATGGAATGCCTTTGAAGCGAGACATCGCTCTAAAAGGGTCTGGAAATTATGTAATTAGTAGTTTTCTCAGTTGCCACCCTTGAGCCCCTGACCGTGTTGTCTTTTGTTGGATTTCGGAGTCGGGGAACTTTTCCAAGAAGCATAAACAAATGCAGGACCAGGATTAGGATGCTGATAGCTCACATCCCTCAGTCTCTTGCTGTCTCTCTCATCGATCTTGTGATTCTTGTTTAAAGTTGTCGTCTCCTCTGAGATGTCAGTGGAGCTAGTAGTGGGTGTCTATTCCTTCTCTTCACTTGTCATGCATTGTGAATTGTTCAAACGAAGTGCGCCAAAGCCCTGCTCTAATGCGTGCTGACTGGCGTGGGCATGTTGTGAGTGGGAATATGCATCAGTGGCGCTTGACCAGTAAGATGACTCACTGATATAAAAAAAACAGCGTGACCCTTTTCTTTTTAAGTGGAACTCATCCAGAAACCAAAGAAAACAGTCCACGGACAAGTATTGTAAACACCAAATGGCTATATTTAGAAATGGACACATAATTCAACCAACAACTGATCATATTTACAATTTTACAAGAAAACAGTGAAATAGAAAACGTATCAGTAAACAGTTCAGTCAACTAATTGCAAATTAATATACAAACACCATATCCAATTATGCTTAAAAACTTTTAAAAAAAACAACTTGTAAAGCTATAACTGCTGTGCAAATTTCCAGTAAATTTTCTTTTTCACGAGTCAGAATTCAGTTTTTTTTTTGGCTCCTCTGCAATCCCAACATGCTTTCATCCCTCGAGCGTCATCATTACGCAGACTCCATGGCAGTGAGGAGGCCTCTTTTACGTTTGCTTTTGTTATCGTAGATGATGTGGGACTTCCACCTGGAAAATGACAATGCTATGTCAGTTTTAAATACAGGCAATGGAAAAGGCATGAATGCGTTTTGGTGACAGCAAAGATAGGAACGAGAGGAATGGACATACGTAAGTCGTGGTCAAGTTATGGGCTCTGAGGTCTTCAAACCACATTCCCCATAAAATGGCCTCGTTTCATTATGAGGGAAGAAGCTCATTTATTGTTGCTATTTATTTCTAGTTGTTGGCAATGTACAACCTCGCTAGACTACTTTAATTGACTGCAACATTGCTTAACAAAAGTTCAAGCAACTTAAAGAGATTATTTTACATGTTAAAAAATATAAGAGTTCAATGAAAAGAATGATATAACCACGAACGGTTAGCTTAACATAAAGACCAGAAACAAATCTTGTTTGTTTAATATGCACAAATGCCAAAGTGTAAAACTAAGAGGTTGTGGTTTTAATAGATATATGTTCATTTGTGAGCAGTAGATGGATTTTGTCACCTTTGTACGCCAGGCTAGCTGTTTCCCCCGTTTCCAATCTTTATGCTATCGCTAACCCACTGCTGGTCTTGCACACTTTTCTAATTGTTGGCTTTTCAGATGACAATATTTGAGGAATCATGGTTGCGGTATGTTATTTTAAATAATCTTTTGATTATAATCTTTCCTGATAAGCATGCAAACCTGGACATTGCATCCAAATATGTGCGTGACATCCTCAGTGGTGTCAACAGATGAAGTGTTAGTGGGCTGTTTTTGTTGGAGAGTGTGCGTGCTGTGGTAACGACGTGTCATATCTGTTATCAAAAAGCTCCTCTGGACGGTTTCTATAAATACCTTCACTAAGTGGCAGGAATTTTACAGCTAGGAGACCCCGTCATCTCAGGGCAGAGCTGATTTTCCACTCTAACAATGTTACAAGCTGTGCTAAAGCTTCAGCCAAGGTAATACTTCACTCTCTTCTCCAAGATAAATAAAAAAAATAGCAAAAAAACCTGTTTCTGATGTATTAATTCCCTTTACAGTAAAAGTAACATACTGCTTATGAGATAACCCAGAATGCTCTCTATTTGTTTGTCTCATTCTCTTCATTTAAAATCCTTTTTTTACTTCTTTGTTCAGCTTATATTGACTTTTCTGTATACCTCTCTCTCTCTCTGGCTGTAATTGTGATCATACCACAGTGCTGGCTGGTGGTGAGCAGCCTTTTGCCTGCCTACCCCAGTGTATAGGCAGAACATACCATGACTCAGACACCACTGACTCTGTGTCACCCTCATCTAAATTAAACCTCCCTCTTGTTCAGTTTGCCTGTAGGGGCACTTAATGCAATTTGCATTTAGGTCCATTGCTCTACTGCTTGTGGAGGATGAATGTTGGTTTTTTTTTCCCCACTCAACACATTTCTAAATAACCCAGCTTCAATCTGATGCAGTATTTAGGGGATAATAACATCAGGTAACAAACATCATTTAAACGTCCCTGTTGCTGCACACTTCCTTGAACTTACTCGTTTCAGGCCACCGGTGCTGCTGTTGCGAATGGACTCCATCAGCTGGTCGTGGGCTGACCTCACCGGCGTGGACGGCCTGCTGGCCTCCTCCCCTCTCCTCTCCACCGACACGGGCCTCAGCGCGTTCTTGAGCTCCCTCAGGATGCTGCTCGTCTCCGCTTTCCCCGTCTCCTTCCCCTTCTTGCCCTTCTTACCTTTTGTCTTCCTCACCTTCTTGCTGCCCGCCTCGTGCGCCCTGATGACCTCCGCGATCATCCTGGTGGGCTTCTTCTTCTCCTCCCGCTGCGGTGGAGGTGGTGGCGGAGGAGGTGGGGGAGGAGGAGGTGGAGGGGGAGGAGGTGGAGCAGGAGGAGTCTGTTTAGCCAGGTCTCTCCTGGGGAGTTTGGGTGAGGACCAAGGAGAGGCTCTGGGTGAGCTGTAAGGGGATGAACGAGGAGTTCCTTTCTAGAGACGGAGCGCAAAGTGGATTGTTACAAATGCATTGAGAACTAGTAAAGGCTAGTGGGATCGCAGGTGTAAACATGTCTCATAGTGGAGCAAAGTGACATACCAGTGCGCTGGTTCTGGGGTTCACAGCTCCCTCTGGCGCCCCCTGTTGGCCCTCCTGCTGCAGCTGTCTCTGCTCTTGTAACCGTTTCTGTCTCTGGCGGTCCTGGTTCCTGGTGAGGATCCCCGTCATGCTCATCCTGGGACCAGGCAGGTTGAACTGGTAGCCCAACTTGATCAAGGTGTGGTTTTCCCTCAGTATCTTCACCATCTCCATCTCTACCTGAGGGGACGGGAGGTAGACATTGTTACTCCATGCAGATAGACGGGAAGAACTGCGTTGTGAAGAACTCACCTGTCCTCCGCACATGTGTCTCTGATTGTGGAACCGAAGCTCAGTCAGGGTGTTGTTTCCAGGAAGTGCTTGAACCATCGCCATCACGCCCTTTCCACTCACATAGTTAGACTCTATATTCAGACTGATGATGGACGAGTTTTCCCTCAGCATCTTAGCAATGGCCAGCGCCACTGCGTCGTCGGCTCGGGTGTTGGCGACGCTAAAGACCCTTACGTATGTGTTGGACCTCAGTGCTTCAGCAAATCGGATGAGGGTTTCCTAAAAAGTAGATTATAATATTCTCAGCATGAAGCATATAGAGTATGATTCTATATTCTTTTCACTTGACACCAACCTCCCTGAAGACATGTAACACTAAGTAAGGTCAGTGTTTACCAAGCTGATACAAAGGTCAATTGCCATCGAGTAAACCACGAGTTGATGTAAACCTTCTTGTGAAAACAGAAACGATGTCAATGCTGTCCATTTTTCCAGTTGTAAGAAGTGGTCGTGCTAAATATATAACTATGCCCCCTCCCTCCCTCCCTTTACATCATGGCAAGCAGCCTGGTTCCAAAAATAAGCTGGCACACAATCAAAAGTTACTCAACAGTAAAGAGCCGGATGCTAGCAAGCGGCTCTTCGTACCTTTGAGATGTCGTCAATGTTGTTCAGATTAACCTCCGTGAGCTCAGGGTCGTTGCCAAGAGCTCGTTGGAGAGCTTCGTCGACGACGGTTGGGTTTCCCATCGCATTCGGGTCGGCAGGTGGAGGGGGAGGAGTCAGTCTCACAGGCTCCACCCTCTGCGGCTTGAGTAGCTTTAGGGTGTCGGCCCATGACTGCGCCCCAGACTCCATTGAGGGCTCGGGTTTTAATTTATTATCTTGTCCCTCCTCATCATCATCATCATCATCATCATCATCATCATCATCATCATCGTCGTCGTCTTCCTCCTCCTCCTCATCTTCCTCTTCCTCTTCCTCATCATCTTCCTCCTCCTCTGTTACAGCTTCCTCACTCTCCTCTTCTTCTTGTTCGTCCTCCTCTTCCTCTTCTTCCTTCTGCTTTAGCGCTTCATGCTTTCTCTGTTCTTTCTCATTTTCAACTTCTTTTTCCTCCTCTGCTCCACTGTTTTCTTCTGTCACACACTCCTCTTGTTCTTCATCCTGTATTGTGATCAAATTATTCAGTGTTTGAGATGAAACGCTGTAATTATGAGCATTTGCGTTCTTAAAAGCTACATTGAAAAGCTAATTAACGCAGATGGTTTTAAGGCAACTTTGGTAGAAAGAGTGATTTATAATTATTTTCCTTTTAGTGAAGACATTACTTTTAAGTCATCTAAGTAATCTGTTTTGAATTCCATTTGATAGAACTTCAAACAAGCTGGCTTCACCTCTGCCACATTGTACAAATGCCAAGCAAATCTAATTAAATATCATTACTGACCGGTTTGGGGCTTCCTCCACAAATCTCGTCCTCCATCAGTCTACGTGTCTCGTTTTCCCAATACGTCATGAGGGCCTCTCTGCTGAAGGTGCCCGTTGGGGTCTTGTCCGTCTGGTCTCTCTGTCTGAGTCCTGTTGGCACGTTGGCGTCAGGATCGATATCCACCAGCTCCTTTTCCAACTCAGCCAGCTCTTCGGGGGTGAGGGAAGCCAAAAGCTCGTCCTCATCAACATCTTCGTACTTACTCAACTCTCGGCGGTACCCAAAACAGCTCATGGCCAAAGTGAGATTAGTACAGATAAGTCAGTTTAAACAGTACCAGTTATGGAGTTTCATGCAGCCTGGACCCCAAAATGAAGTAATAATATGGGGATAGAGGTTCAAACAAAAGACTAGGTCCACCGTGAGGTTGCTGGAGATCCACGGACATAAGAGGTTTAGGTGATCCTTGACGAGTGAAGCTGTTTGAATGTACCCACTCCAGTTTGAACCGGATCTATCCTGGCCGGACGCGTTGCTGTGAGTGTGTGTGTCGGTGTCCTCTCCACTCTAATCTCGCCAGCTGCTGTTTGGGCCTTAAGAGAGGGATCACAGGGGAACGTACCAAAGTGTGGACCCCATGATGCAGCGTCTTTTTTGGGATGCACTGCCCTCAGAGACACAAAAAGCATGTGAGCTCAGAGACGTAGCAGTCTGTCACCACGGCCTTAGCGTCTTCGTTCATGGCCAAAAAACACCAGCGGGGCCCAACAGAAGAGAACTAGAAAGATAAACGGAGATAATTTCTCCAAAATCTTGATCTGCATGTCCATCAGAGGTGTTGGCACGTCCTCTGTTGTTGTTGTTGTTGTCAGTTGATCATATGTTTTCAAAACTGCCCTAACATGGCAGAGATACATATGAAGGGAGGAGCAAAGAAGTTAGTTAAGGGCCGATTGGTTTATGAATGTGTGTTTATGAATTTTTTGCAATAGATAATGTGACTTCAGGGCTAACATGCCATGCTAGCAGCTTGTCTCTAGGGATGGCGATGGTCTGGCTGTTCCACTACACAACAACAAAACTAAACTTGCAAAACTAATGACATTACTTTGAAGAAGCTTTACTTTGTGTTTGGTGCTAATTAGCAAACGTTAGCATGCTAACACGCTAAACTAAGATGGTGAAACGTGGTAAACATTATACCTGCTAAACATCAACATCTTAGCATTGTCATAGTTTGCATGCTGTCATCCCATTAGCATTTAGCTTAAAGCACAGCCTCACAGAACTGCTCTTGGTTAAACACTTTCACTTTATTTGACCTTTCAAATACATTACAAAGTGTGGGATCAGAATTATCAGGATAGACTTAACCCGTGTTACATTAAAGTATTAGTGATATAAAGTAGCTTGACCTCACTAGTAAGTTTATAATTTTCTCTTTTTTAGAATGTAGATCTGGTTCAGAGCATATTTACTTATCTTATAGAATGCAAACCTGCTGCAATGTTATTATATATATATATATATATATTATACAATATGAACACTTATAGCCAGCACAAAGTGAGAATAATGTTGTCCACCCACACAGGTGTATTCACTTAACCTGCCTGATTAGACTTCGTCTCAGGGCTGCCCTTGATTGACATTTCTCTCCCACTCCTTTGCACCTGTCAGGGCGGGACAACTCTCACTTACTCTGATTGGTTGACGCAGTTTGGTGACCTCATAGAACTTCTCCTTGAGCAGAGGTCTAATTAGTGTGAAGTGAAAACACCTGCATGAGTGTACAGTACATTTAAGACAACCACACTAGATGCAAATAGAAAGAGAGCGGTAAGGCAACACAAAATATAATATACTGCATCTGTTCAGGGGTAAACTAGGATGGATTTCATAGCTTATCGTCTCAATATTTATTAGAAAAGGGGACATAGTGTTAGAACTTGTCAATGCAAAACAAGAAAAGAGATATTTTAATGCCAAGGAGGAAATATGAATCTTCTTACTTAAAATAAATGGTAGACATAGTCACACACTGCAAGGCACTCCAGCTCATAATATCTAAAACTTAACAAATGAAATACAAAAGGACTTTGAGGGCAAATATATTCCCATCGGCTATTTTTACAATTAGTGTTTCAATCACACAGGAATAAAGGAACATGTGTTTCACGTAGAGGACTGTCTGTAGGTCAGGTAGTTCTTCAGTCTCGGAGGATAAGGGACAGCAGCCACGGCTTCAGGGTCATTCAGCACCCTGAGGCTCATGTGACCTCTGATTACCAGTCGACACAACTGCTGCAGAGGACGTGGCTTGCCTGGGAACACAAACAAACGCATTCTTAAAAAATACCCTTGGCTTTTAACACCGTGTAACTGTCTTTTTTAAACGCAGGATTTGAAGTTTTACTCAGTGTGTCAGAAATCTCGTCCCACTCGGGCGTCTTCTCCAGCACTCGTTTGAGGACGGGACAGATGTCGACGTGGCTGACGTACTCCAGGAGCATCCTTACAACACCGCCGATCAGATGTGTGAGCCACGACACCGATACAAACTCACAGAACTGAAAGAGAAAAAAGAAATCAGGGGTGTGATTAATTGTATATGTTGGGTTATTGGTCACTTGATGAGCTGACTCTGTGTTACTCTTTATTACCAAGGAGTCTACCACAGACGTGTATATATGTCTGCCTGGATTTGCTCTTACTGAGATGACGTCAGGTTCGCTGTAAATCCAGGTATCATCCATTTCTTCACTCTCACCATGTAAACAATGGAAGCACCTACCACAGACAGTGTTGCAGGGATGAAATGTTCAAATAGAAAACGATTTTAAACACAACCTCTCAATCATCTCAGTGCTTGAACGTGTTTTACTGAGATTCCTAATTACAGAAAGCATCTTTGAACTTAAATCTTTAAAGTTGCTATAGACTTACCTGTAAGCTTGATATCCACTGTTGAGGAGCAGTCGCAGCATGACCGGGTCCCTCAGGCTGTACTGCAGGGCAGTGGGGAACATTGTGTTGGTGATCACTCTGAAGTAACAATTCACCTCTGCTCCGTAGGACAGCAGCAGCTGGACCAGTTCATGCCTGGAAATGGCCAAACATCAGACCAGACCAACTGTACGTGAGCTATAAAATGAATGCCTTGTGTGTGCCACACACACCTCTCGGCGCGTATAGCGACCAGGATGCATTGCAGTGGGTCCAGGTCAGTGCTCGCTCCAGCTGCCAGCAGCATCTTGGCACAGGTCGCATCACCGTTGGAAACAGCAAAGTACAGAGGAGTCTTTCTGAGGTCCCCGTAGTTCTCTGCAACAAGATTCACATTTCATCAGGGGGCCAGGTTAAAAGATGAATAAAGTCATGATGTCACGCTTTTCTCTAAGACCTGAAAGACGATCAGGAAGCATTTATTTTAAAAAAATGTGCTATTTAGAAAAGCTTCCACACTTTACACCACAGCAGGAAAATCAACTTCCAGACATTTAAAATGTTCTCATCATAGTGAACAGTTAGCAATCTTTATTCTTTTGGTCAAAGTTGGTAATGATGTCGCAAGCAGAGACAGTTTTAATTTGTTTTTGAGCAGGTGTGCGGGAGAGACAGTTTAGCATCCAGCTGTGCCCCACCAGAGATGTGTGTGCCCAGCAAGGCGTTGACGTCATATCCGTTCTGGAGAAGCAGCTCCAGACACTCGACCTGTCCCCCATCAGCTGCTGAGTGGACGGGGTTCTGGCCCGAGAGACGGATAGCTCTCTTTGCAGTGATGGGGATGAGAGTCCTCAGGACTCTACACACACAGAGAGAGAGAGAGAGAGAGAGAGAGAGAGAGAGAGAGAGAGAGAGAGAGAGAGAGAGAGAGAGAGAGAGAGAGAGAGAGAGAGAGAGAGAGAGAGAGAGAGAGAGAGAGAGAGAGAGAGAGAGAGAGAGAGAGAGAGAGAGAGAGAGAGAGAGAGAGGACATCGGGAAAAATGTTCATTAGATTGCGGTTTGAGCCACAGTGTTGTTCGGTGACAGAACTGCGATAAACAGAAGACTCTTTGTGGAAATGACTACAGTGACAACACTGCAGAGCTGTGAGGTGCAGAGAGTGACGTTTTACAGTCTGATCAGGCTGCAAAGAATCAGGAAAAGAATGTTAATTTGACCCCAGTAATTTCTTTCTATCTGTCTGGAACTAGATTATCTTTTCTTTTAAACAGATATTCTTGAGGCATGACAATATGCTTATATCCAGGTGTTCGGGATGTTTGGGGTGCTCTTTTGCATGGAGGTCAGCTCACAGTGTGTGTCCCTCATATGCAGCTCTGTGGATGGGCAGCTGGCAGGCGTAGCTGGCTACGTTCGGGCTGGCTCCGTGCCGCAGGAGCAGCTGGACACAGTCCAGGTTTCCAGATCCAGAAGCATCATACAGCACTGTGTCTCCATTGCTGGCCTGGGCGTTCACGTCACCACCTAGTGGAGCACGGGGACAAATACAACAAGGTGAGGAAAAATGGTTGCGTGGTGTTACTCCTCATACAAACATGACAGATGTGAAGCAGTACACAATATATTTTGGGGTTTTACCTTGCTGTATCAGTACATCCAAAACTTCAGAGTTGCCATATTCAGCTGCGATCCCCAGAGGAGTCACCCCATGCCCGTCTCTGGCAGTTACTTTGGCTCCGTGTCGAAGCAGCAGCATCAGAATAGCTAGACAACCCACCTGGTGCAAGCGATAGGAGGCAAGGACATAAAGAAGGTAGGAAAGATGGTATGAAAGGAGGACATGTGAACTTTATCCTGGATGTTGAGTTCTGATTCCCTCATTGTTCTAGCCCGTATCAATGCAGCGCTGTTCACCTTCGCAGCTTCATGGGTGGCCGTCCACTTGGTGAGACACACCTGCTCCACAAAGGCCCCGCCCATGACGAGCGTTGCAATCATGTCGTACGATCTCTGTCTCACTGCTACAAAATGACGACAAAACAAGGTAATGCGGTAAACAGCCATAATAATGACGGGTGATAATGAAGGATGTCTTATTAATGACAGAGTTGATATTAAAAACTTTATTAGGCTAATGTCTACAGCAGTTACAGATGTTTTAACAAGGCTTAGACTACAGCCATGCCAGCGGCTCTATGCGGCTGCATTTTAGGGACCAGCGGTGCTTTAACAGCATGTTCCTAACCTGCTGATGCTTAGCCGGCATAATGTTTGCCACGTTCAACATCTTAGGTTTAGCGTGTTAGCATGCCAACATTTGATAAATGTGTGTGTGTGTGTTACCAATCAGCAGAGGAGACTCATTTCTGCTGTTGGTGTTGTGTGGTGAAGCTCCGTGCTGCAGCAGCATCCTGACGTTCTCCACCTGGCCGGCCTCTGCTGCCAGAGTCACAGATGTGTCCCCACCCTCTGTCCGCTCCTCCAGGGTCACGTCTGTGGACGTCAACACTGCTACGAAGAGTACAGTAACGTAATGCTAAAGTTGAAAATATGTTCACTCCTATGTACATTTTTTTAAAGTGCAGATGCTGAATGGTCTTCGGTTAAGCCTCTCACCCTGCAGCACCACATGCAGGACCTCTGGCTGCCTCTGCACAGCCGCAGCGTGCAGAGGCAGCTGCCCGCTGCTGTCGCTCTCTCTGAAGGCAGACGCACAACCTGACAGCTCCCGCAGCGCATACACGTCACCTGAGGAGACACAAGCACGATCCACGCAGGACTCCCAGGGAAGCATTTTGTAATATTCATGGTGTGAACACAGCGAGTTCATGCACACAGACACGAACGTTTGTATTTATTTGTAGGTTAACTTTAGTAAGAATGAAACTTCAACGCCACGTGCACTTATTCTTGGGCTAAAACAACGACAGACAGATTTAAATATAATACCTTTGTGAATGGCTGCCATTATCTTCATGAAGTTGTCACTGTTTGGTTCCTTTCTACTGAACCAAAGGAGAATAGTGAGTCAAATAAAAGGCGTTGATTAAGCCTAAATTGTTTAATTCAGGATTTCCTGTGAATTTAGAATCAACACATCTTTTATAAAAGTGTTCATTAGCCCATCACTAAATTTGTATCAAGAGTAAATATTAAAGAAGTACTTTTGGTAGCCCCATCCATAACCCTCTTAGTTAGAGCATTTTGGACATTCTTGACTCTCTCATACCCGTTAGTTTGCATCAAACACTGCAGCTTGTGGGCGTCTTGAATGCTCTCTCGAATGGCAAACTTGATAAGTTCCTCATTTATGTCTTCCTGCTCAAAGACATCCATTTCTATATCAAGGGGAAAAGTGAGGATTATTGTCATAAAATCAAAACAACAGTTCCGTGCAAAAATCGAGCAACATGCACAACTTCTAACACGTTACGGTCACATCTATCTGTACTTTATGCTTTTGTCCACGGCTGCAGGCATGCAGCTTGTTTATCAGCAGAGGGCTGCAGGCACAGTGTCACCCCTGCTCGAAATGGTGTCATATGTGAGTACTTGAGTATGAATCTGTTACATCTGAGATGACACCACAAAAAAAATGTCAGTTGAATTTTGTTAGTCGTATCAATCCGTCTCACCTGACGATCTGAAAGTGCGCCCTTGAGCACCCCAGCTCGCAGCCCGTGTGTTTTTGTTTTTCGTGGGGTTCATAAAGCTCATCTGGGTTATATTTAGATGTGACCTGCTCCACATGTGACATGACTCGGCTCAGAGTGCCTGTTGCGTTTTCTAACTCGGGTGTACAGAGTTCTCCTTTCTCTTAATGATATACACTGTGACTTCTTTCACATTAGGTCATTTTGCACACGTGAACATGAGACACCACCAGCCTACGCTTCACTTGCAGAGCATTGCATGTCAAAACAATAATGAAACAAAAATGATGGCTGAAAATCAGCTACCCTCATATTGTCCTACATGAACAAAACCTCTTATCATCTAATTTTCACTTTCTTAAACAGCTTTAGGAATAGCCTTGACATATTCAAAGCGAAAATATTCCCTCAAGAGAACAAGCGCCCACTCTCTCCTGACGAACAAATTGATACGTGGGAGTTTGTGGAAAAAGTCTCAGACAGCGTCAGTGTGTGACACAGTGACTCAGCCTGTAGGCGGCCTCTCCACCGCGTCAATAGACTTCACCAATCTGTCCGGGGTTGGAAGCAGACCGACCAGCCCCATCATCAAGTTTCACTACACGCTCGGACATCATGCACACAATGAGCTCTGTCTCTGAACTGAAAACACTTCATTTAATGCACCGGATTTGAGCAACCACGGATTTTTGCTCCATATGAGGAAGAAAGTAAGTAGTAGAATTTCCTTTCTTTCTGTTTTTTACACTAATTGTGTGTTGTAAAATTGTATAGACTAATATACTGATGCAGCTATATCCCATAGCTTAATTCCCACTTCCCACATTGTGCTTTTTAAATAGCTGAATGAATATTTGTATTTGGAGTAAGGGTGATATCAGAAAGAATTACAAAGCATCTCGCTGTGTTTCCACTCTAGTTTTAATGGTTAAATGAAATGTTGCCTATTTGATTTCTGAAAATCATCCACTTTTCAGTATAAGAATAAAAGTACTGAAGAATACTTCCTTTAACGGTTTCATTAAGAGGTATTTTAATGTGTCTAGGCTTTTAAAAAGGGTACATTAACATGGACACAGTTTGCTTTCACTCGGTATGTTTAAATAGAGAGGATAGCATGCGTGCTCCCAGAAGTCTATCTGCATAGTATCTTCATCCTGCTGTGAGATAATATTTTACGAGAATGAGAATCCCTTTGAAGCCAACCACATTCCTGCCTGTCGTCCTGGCAACTTTGAAGCCGGATTCCTCAGATTTGAGCTCATTGCATGTTTTGCATTTTAGTCTTTAAAGTTGCAAAGAAACACAACGGCTGTCAGATAAACGTTACTTCTTATTCTGTGCATTTCTACCTCTACTGTCATGGTGCTGAAGTGGTTCTTTTGATTATGATAAAAGGGGTAAAATGAGTGTATTTTGGATTAGGGCTGCAATTAATTCATTTTTCAATTTATCTGCTGAATATTTTCTTGATTAATTACAAAGGTTCACAATTCAGTATCGGAAAATGTTTTTTTTTTTTTTACTTATCAATTAATCGACCGATGGTTGATTCAATATGAAACTAAGGAGTAGTTGTACTTTTGAATGAAAGTCACCTGTGTAATAAAAGTACTACATTACATTAGATCCTCTGAGAAATACATAATGCTCAGTTTTTAACATATATAATATTTAGCATTTCATTTCAGCATGCACAATGCATATGTAGACTAATTTAACAAGCCCTAAAGAAGGGGCTATTATGATTGATTGTCAGAGACTTGATATGCTTCACAAAAATTGTTTGCATGTTTAAGAACAAAATCAGACGAAGAAAAGCATCCTCAGTCAAACTAGATACAGAACTTAAAACCCTACTTTCAATGAACTGTACCCTGTATAAATATACTGTCGCCTGATTTTCTTTTAGATCTTGAAAGCACCTTGTCTCCTCTTGAGTCTGTTCACAAGTTTGAATCTCTGCTCCGGAAAATTTGGGACGCCGATAACCGACGATGTAAGCAAGCTGTCATTATTGGTGAGTTTACTGAATTGCTACAGGCCTCATACATATCGAATTCATGTATCACATTCATACGTTTGTCACATGATCTGTGTGTCCGTATGCTAAAAGATTGTCCCAATGAAACCTTTTTCTGTCTTGATCTCCGTCGTAGAAGCAGAATATCCCCTCCGATTATGTGATTCCTGTTAGTTACATTCCCAAAGAAGTGGTGCGTATGAAGATGTGAAAGCAGAAATAATGTGAAACAGATGATATAACTTTGAACAAAAGAACGCTAATTTCTTTGGTACCTACATCTTCAGGCTGGCACGTGCTGGGTGGTGTTGAATATCTATCCTTTGGAGCAAAGTCTTCGGAAGCTGGCCGGCATGTTTGGTGCCATCTCTTCCAACAGAGAAAACATAATTGTCTTCATTGCAATGCTGAAGAGTCTACGCTTCACCTTTGACCATGAGGAACTGGTAAGTAAATCCTGATGGATTGTGCAAATAGGCACTGCAGCTCAGTTTTGGGGAGGAATGCGTAATATGTTGGTCCTTCGGGGACCGTTCTGCGCATGTAATTGCACATTTGAGATATATTTCAGGACTGCTTGTTGTCTGATTCCCCAGGAAACGGCAATGCAAGTCTTCCAGTGTCACTATCAGGAAGGGAGCTTAATATCTGGTCTTTACTTTGACTACATCAAAGACGTCTTACATGCCGCCTCCCAAGGAACATCCGGCTTCTCGTGCAAGCCGCCACCGTGCCTTAATCCACAACAAACACCAGGTACAACCATTCATTAGCATTTTAAATATTTAATGGCTAAAGCAGCTTAGTGGCCTATTAGTGGGCAGATATTGATTCAGGGTCAAGGACACACAGCTGGGGATAGGAACCAAGTATGTAAGCTTGAACACACAGTCAATTCAGATAATTTAAGGAATTATGTAATCATTAAAAGTCTCATGCAGCTAGTACGTGTGAAAGCATGCTTAGTATGTTCTTATTATCTCACAATGGAAGAAAAGTCAGTATTCGTGAGTGATCGAATCGTCTCTACTTGGCGAACCCACCATCAGATTTCTACAGTGTAACTCTCGTCTGCGAAAGTTCCAATCATATTTCCGTCTTCCAGGGGGTCGGGAGGAGGGTCGCGAGTACAGCTGGTCCAAGAGAACTCCCTTGCTTCTGGCTCTCATCCCCTTCACAGCTTGTGTTGTTCTCATCGTGTACCTGGTAAGTAAGTGAACCAGCTGAAAATAACTACTTTATAGAGATACAGAGAGTATGTTTTTCTTGTAACATGAAAAGCTTTCAACCAGCACCATCATCAGGTCTCAACTTTAAATGGTCCAAGCAAACTATGATTCTTTAGCATCAGACTAGGATGGTGAAGACGGTAAACACACCTGCTAAACGTCCATATGTTAGCATTGTCATTGTGAGCATTGGAGGTGCTAGCCTGTCTGCAGACAGTTTTCCTGCAATTGTAAAAGCTCCTTTTGTGTTCCTTCATTGAGTACATTGGAACACAGTCATCACACTATCCAGGCGGATAATTGCATGTATGTATAAAAGGGCAATAATGTCAAACTCATAAGGCATGAATAAATTATACACCACAATGAGCTATTATTGCAACTTATACAACTTGCTATTTCAGCATGGCCTCCCGGCTTCTTCAAGAATGAAAAGTTGTGCTGGAAGCCATTTCACAATAAGTTATTCAGTTTGTGTACAGCTCAAATTATAGTAGTTCTCTTGGGGTTTTTAAGACCAGGAGACCCTAAGAGCCCCCCCATCTAAAATTTCCATCCTTGGCGGTATAATTTCCATCAACTACACTCTCTTGTGCCTTTTGGTTTCTGTGGGTCAGCCAAATAATGACCACATGATAATGTGCCTTCACTTTGGTGAGCACTTTTCCAGGAAGGCAATTCTTGTAAAAATTAACAAGTGCTCATCAAATATTCAGCAGTACTTTGAGGCTGTTGATACCTAATGTAATGACTTCCGCTTTGGAGAGATTTAGTATCTGTCATTTGTTTAGCATAGAAAACAGGATTTAAGAACACTGTTCAGATTGTGAGTGTGATTTATTTATTTTTTTTAATCCTTTTTTCTTTTTCTTTTTTTTTAGGTCAAGTCTGGGAGGCTTTTAGCAGTGTGCAACACTGAAAATAGCCAAATGGTCCCTTCTGACATGATCCCAACTGTGTCTGTCTCCATCCCACTTCAGACACTCACCCACGCTGCTGACACTCAGCCAGTGGGGGAGGCAATCCCTGAACATGAGAGCGGATGAAGCATGATTAATACAAGAGGGAAATCTGGACCGCAGTATAACAACTCGCTCTCCAGGTTATTCTGTTAGTGGCAGCAGCCTGCTGGATAACCCAGTGTGGTCTGACACTCTTCCTCTGCTTTCACTCATCTGAGTGCATGGACCCGAGCTACGAGAGAAAACTCACCTGCTGTGAAGGCAGCTTGCCCGGGCACTTCTAGCACTTAACCATCCAAAGAGGGTTTTTTTTTTTTTTTGGAACCAGAGGAAGAACTCACTACACAATGGCTGGTTATGTCCCCAAATGGCTGGTGAAGTACATTAATTGTCTCGTCTTGGCCAGTGTTTAGCGGCATCTGGCGTGCCTTCTCTGAGCAGATCAAGTTTTTTTTATTTTTTTTTTTTTTCATTGCTGCCACTCTCAACCGTTGCTATTCAGGGTGTTGCCAATTCTCCAGTTTTGAGCTGTCATCAAACGTACCGCTGGAGGCTCACATCCAAATGATACCACACTGTTTGGGAAGATTTCATTCTGAGTTTGAAATCCCGTCATCAATTTGTTGGCTGTGTCCCGATGGTTACAGAGACCTTTGTCCTTTTACTGTTGTAGAGTCAAGAGTCAACACACTGTTCCCAAACCTGCTCCTGTGTTCGGGCTTCTACTGAAACGCATTAGGGGTAAATGCAAAGAAGTACATGCATAGGAGGTAAAAGCTCGATTAGAGAAGCTGCATGTGATCTACTGCAGCTTGTCTTGTACTTGTTGACATTATTCTGATCTGTCACAAATTGCAAACCTTCTCGTCGCAAACAACACTTCAACAAGCGTCCCACTTTGTGTATCAAAGATCTGACCAGATGGCCGGTAGCCACCAGCAGAGGCCCTTTGAATCCCGTCATTGTGTCTCAAAGCTGTTGCCCAGTGATCTACAGCTGCTGCTCGGCCACAGCAAGTGTGTTTTTAATGCCTTATTCACTGAGTCAATCATGTTCAGTCATGAGAACATGACTCCCCGAGTGAGAGCGCTCTTGTACTGTATGTGTCAGAGCGAGGGATGGGCGGACAGGACGAGGGATAGTGAGGGAGATGGGGATAGATGGCTGGATGGACGGATGAGCTCAGCGAGAAGCATAAGGAGGGCTTGTTCTTGCCACAAAAGAAGTGGCCGTAGGCTGGAGGAAATGCCAGTTACAAACACGACTGATGTCGGCAGATCCCTATGAATCAACAGGCTAAGAATCTTTCCCAACCGCAGGCAATGTAGCCTCATCTCCAGAGGATGGTTAGTATTTCAATAACAGTTTTCTGTATTCGAAAGATTTACGTTCAAAACTCATCAATGAAATGTGGGAAGATGTACCTTTATTAAACTGTTTTCAGGTCTACAACTGTTTTCTTGTCATTCTGGTGAACAACTTGTATAATTTGAATGTCTGTATTTTGTGAAAACGTGTATTTGTATTGTATTTGAGATATTTAAGTTATTTTGTTACAAGATACACCACTTACAAAATATAACCAACTTTTTCTACAATTCTAATGTTGCAAATATATAATGGACCGGTTCAAGTCACGAATGTAAAGCGGGTGGACAAAATACTGTGAACATTCTGTGAAAACACATTAGGACCTTGATGTAACTAAATCAGCATTGCAAAGCTTGCTACAATAAGTTGTAGCAGATTACAAATGGTGATTTGGTCAATGTCCCTTTATGTGAAATGTTTACATTATTTAGTCTACCCCCTGCAAATGGCCCATGAGCAAAATGTCAGTATTGTATGTATGTTTTATGACTATTTGTCAACAATGTAAAAAATATACGGTATATAATGGTACATATTATTGTTGTCAGCAAAACAGTGAAACGTCAAGTCTGAATGTGTCCTTGACATCATTTTAATTAAAAGAATAGAACAATACACAATACTACCTTAAATAAAAGAATGTTTAGGTTCAGTTAACCAGATGGAAAGGGGCTTGATAAAAGTCCTCCATTCTTGGTTTTTGAAGTGACATATTTGTGCATGTACAGATCTCAGAACAGATATCAAACTTCAATGTATTCATTGTCAGGTCATTTACTCAGTTCTCCATGAACTTTGATGTCATTTGAAAGACGATAATCGACAGCATCAATAAAATGTTTTGGTGATATTACAACTGCATTTGTGTTTGTTATGCAACACATGGAGCAATGCTTTTGAGCTGGATCTTGTAGTACTGTAACTCCTTTTCATTGGACTACTTGTTTTTAGTAAAACTTAATTTAGACATGTAAAAGGACGAGTGCATACACTGAACCCCTCAACAAGGCAGGAATATCATTATTATAGGTCAAATACGGTATGAACTAAGTCATAACCATCATAATTCATATAACCAATTGCTTTTCCGTGTTTTTTGCGCCTTCGCAGCAAATTCAAAACACTGCTTTTATTTTATATATGAACATCCGCCGGAAACACTCCGGCTTTTGTTTTGGAAAGCCGCTCCCCAGCGGTCGCCATTATTCTTCCTGGCTTGACTGTCGGGAGAAAGACGGTTATCTACTTTAAAACATTATATTGCGGGGTAAACTGTAACATTGCCTGGCCTATTTGTGCACTCGCTTGATTATAGCTCATGAATTAGCTCCACACCCTGGGCTCAGAATGGAGAAACGATCTGATACCGCGGGTAAGTTGCTAAGCTAACGTTAGCACGCTAACAGTAGCTGGCGGTGAGAAAATGAGCCACAACAAACGACATCTGCTGCCGTAAACTGACTGCTTGCTTTTAATCACAAGTCAACGTGCGTGTATTAAAGTCTGTTTG
Organism: Anarhichas minor; assembly: GCF_050575085.1. Taxonomy (NCBI): domain Eukaryota; kingdom Metazoa; phylum Chordata; class Actinopteri; order Perciformes; family Anarhichadidae; genus Anarhichas; species Anarhichas minor. The sequence continues at coordinate 3,621,379 of NW_027466491.1, forward strand.
GTTATTTTGGCGATGTTTGGTGGTTAGCTAGCCAAAAGCTTTAGCGGGGACAGTCCAGGCGGCTTGGTTTTTTTAAAATTAGACCATCCTCCCCTCCGGATGTCCCGATCGAGCGCTCCATCGCGTTAAATATCAACAGTGATGAACCGGTGACAGCACACAGCCGACTGGAAGTTTGAATCTTAACTCTGCTAACGTTAGAGTTTGGCGCTCGTTCTCCCCACTACTTCGCGTGCACACGCAAACGTGCACACTTTCAACCCATCTGCACAGCTTATCTGCAAGCGATCAAAGCAGGGTTTAGCATTGCAGCGCCCCCTACAGCCGCTAAAGGCTCCCCCTGCATAGCATGGTCTGTTGCTGGTAGTTTGTATTAAGACACCCAGTATACGAACCCAATGGACATTATCACTGATAGAGGGGGGACATTTACAGTACATTTAACTATAAGTTAGTTGCACTGCATTGAAACAGAAACACACCAAGTTCAAAATAGAAATAAGTGAAATAGAGTGCACAAGTTAAAGCTAATAAACACGTGTAGATGTGCTGATGCTACCTTTGTGTTATGTTCCACACAGGTGGTGGAGGTTCCCTTCCCCTGTCCTCCCTCCGCCTCATGGCGTCCCCTCTGCAGCTGACGTACTCGTACATATGGCAGGTCATACGGCAGAGGAACGTCAAGCAGTACGGCAAAGTGGAGGAGTTTGTGACCATGGTGACGCAGACTGTTCCCGATCTCATCACCTTCAAGCAGACCGCCCAGCTCATCCTGGGGCTGCGAGCCAGGGTGAGATTTGTTTTTTTTAGCATCAAAACAGCAGAGTTATTGTTTGTGTTTACAGCAGATATGCAGATCCATAACTTGTGTTTTCTACTGTAGATCATTTTGGATCTGCTTCACAAAGACGGACCACCAGATTCCAGGGCTATTCAAACCCTCATAAATAAGTTGAAGGTCTCTTCATCTTTAGGGGTAAGAAGGGGAACTTTTTTTTATATACGGCTTGCATTTAATTCTGTTCAACACACTAGACTCTACAATCCTAATGTGTGAATTAAGTATTAACACAGTATTTGCTGTGTTACAGAAGGATGCAGAAGTGGAGAAATCTCAAACAAACTTCATGGTGCTGGTCCAGAATCTGCTTAAAAACCCAGCTGAAAGGAAGCGCTTCTTCCAGGTATCGGCATCTTTTATTATCATTATTACTTTGTCTTTTATTCCAGATGGTGTGCATTTATTTTATTGTTCCACATCTGTCTTAATGTGGTTGCTGGTTGCCATTTTCCTGTTTGAAGTACACGCTTGCAGCTCATTAGGATGTGAAACTCAGAGCATGTGGAGATAAAGCACATTCAATTCCTCTATCTCATTTTCTCACGGTTTCAGTCACAGTGACGTGAAACTCCAACACATTTCTCTCCCTGCAGGATGTGTTCCCTGTTCAGTACGGCACAAAGTTTGACACGGCGCTGCAGGCCCTGACCGCAGGTCTGGTGTGCAAGCTGGAGCAAGTTCTTCCTGTTCCCAATCTCTCCCAGGTATGTATATATAACACGTGATCCAACCTAAGAGGTAAAAAGAAAACTATACTCTTAACTCATTCATTGTTTCCATTTCCTGCCTCTGTACCTCAGCTTGGTACCATGATCTCGGCGGAGCCCTCTGTCCTGGAGGCATGTGGAGGCTTCATCCCCGACACCGGGGACCTGAAGACGCTCCTCCTGCACCAGCAGTCCAAGGGACTCCTTGGTGTTAAAGGTACAGTTCAGGTTCATGAACACACACAGAAAGATAAAGGAAATCATTAAAGATTGATAAGTTAATACGGTGAAAAATGAATTTGACGAAGCCTTTATCCATTTGTGCAGCAACAATCTCATCCTCTGTGGGAAACTGTGTGCTCTCTTCACTCGCCTTCCGGCCCAAACCAGTAGAACCACCACCTCCGCCGCCGCCGCCACCAGAGTCACCAAAGCGACTAGAGGTCCCTGAACCCACCCCGGCCCCCCTCAGTGACACTGAAGACCCGGGAGTGATGTCGGACGCCTCCGACAGCCCGGCAGACCCAGCTGCTGGACCACAGGGGAGAGGGCGACACGCTCATAAATCAGCCAACGACGCTGCTGAAAAGGAAAAGAGTGTCCCAACAGCAGCTCAGGGGGAGAATGTGGTGCAAGAGAAAGGTTCTGCACAGGAACAGCCTGCCACGACTCTGCAAAGCACAGGGGAAGGCGCGGCGCCAGAAGCGGCAGAATCACAGCGGCCTCCCTTGAAATCCATCCCCTTCCGGGTAGTTCAAATGCCGATCAAACCCGCACACAGTGCAGGCAACGCGGGAGCGAAAGACGGCCAAAAGCCTCAGACCCAGCGGGTCACGTTGCATCAGTGGGTGTCGCAGATTGCCACGAACTCGCTCTCCCTCCCGGCCCTGCCGCCGCTCCCGCCTGCCAGGTTCGGCGCAGGGGACGACATGAAGCCCAGCATTCGAAGAAAAAAGCAGATCCGGCCCCCGGCTGACAGATTCACCTGCGGCGTGTGCGACAAGAGCTTCCCGTATCAGTCCAAGCTCATGGACCACGAGCGCATTCACACGGGCGAGAAGCCATTCGCGTGCCCGGCGTGCAGCAAGAGCTTCAGAACGCAGGCGTTCCTCAACAACCACCTGAAGACCCACAGCACGGCGCGACCGTACGCCTGCGGCCAGTGCGGGAAGTGCTTCAACAAGCTGCAGAGCCTGACGAAGCACATGCTGGCCCACAGCGGCCAGAAGCCCTTCTACTGCAACATCTGCAACAAGGGCTTCACGCAGTCCACCTACTTCAAACGGCACATGGAGTGCCACACGAGCCAGATGACGTTCCCCTGCAAGCACTGCAGCAAAAGCTTCCCGACGGCGTTCAAGCTGTCGAACCACGAGCGCTGGCACACCCGAGACCGGCCTCACATGTGCGAGCGCTGCGGGAAGCGGTTCCTCGTGCCCAGCTTGTTGAAGAGGCACATGGGCTACCACATCGGCGACCGCCAGTACCTCTGCTCCCAGTGCGGCAAGACCTTCGTCTACCTGTCCGACCTGAAGAGGCACCAGCAGGACCACGTGCCCAAAGCGAAGATCCCGTGCCCCGTTTGCCAGAAGAAGTTCTCCAGCAAGTACTGCCTGAGGGTTCACCTGAGGATCCACACCAGGGAGCGGCCCTACCGGTGCTCCATCTGCGAGAAGACCTTCACCCAGGTCGGGAATCTGAAGGTCCACATCCGGTTGCACACCAACGAGCGCCCGTTCAGCTGCGACGTGTGCGGGAAGACCTACAAGTTGGCGTCCCACCTGAACGTCCACAAACGGACTCACACGTGCAAGAAGCCCTGGACGTGTGAAACGTGCGGGAAGGGATTCTCCGTCCCGGGCCTCCTGAAGAAGCACGAGCAGCTGCACCTGCGGGACGCAAACCCCGAGTTCGCCGGTAAGCGGAGACACCGGGGTAAGCACAAGAAGCACTCGCTCAAGAGGAAGTACGATGAGGAAGAAGAGGGCAGCGACGATTATTAATCAAAGAAACACCATTTTGTATTGAATAGGGAGGCTCGGATTAGGAGTTCCAGAGCTGGTGTACGGATCACCGATATAATCAAGATGAACTAAGTCAGATAGCTACTGCGGACATGTCCCTTTGGACCGGGTCATTTTCAAAGGCTTCAAGTTATTTCAAGGTTTGTTAGCTTGTGGTGGAGATCAGGTAAATATGATGGTCTGGGTAGTGAAAACACTTTTAGAATGATGTTAGAATAATTTTCTTTCTTCTCATCAGCAGTTTTAAAGATTACTTTGAGTTATGATCGGTGGCCTCAAGTCTTTTCCCGGCCAGCTGGAGCATCTCGAGTAATCAGTACTGTTTTTCACATGTGACAAAATGAGTTTTAGGAAATCAAGTTACCCTAAGCTGGCACATTTTGAGAGATACAAGATCATCTCCTTATTATTTTTGCAGTTGTTAATTACTGGTGATCATTGTAATTACAAAATAATGTGCATCATGTTAACAATACAACACAAAATATTTCAGTGCATGTGACTTTGGATAATTTGTATAATGTAACAAAATGTTGTAGTGTCTCTAGGAAACATTTTATCTTTGTGGAAACTGTAGAGATTCAAAATGACCTTTATCACTCTTTGTATGTAACCCTCAACTGTTAACCTTACGATTCCTCCGCTTTTGTTTGAGAGTGAAGATAGGCGCACTTTTTTCCAGCCGTAGGTGCCGTGATATTGCTGCAGCACAAGAAAGTATGATCAGTTTTATTTAGCTTGGACACAGTAAACTTTATGCAAATGTGCTGTGAATCGTATCTACTCCATTACCTTCTGCTATTGTGAGCTGCCGTGTATACAAGCCATCAAGCGATATAACTGTTTTTGGTGTTTTGCAGAAAAATAAATGGCAGCACATAACTGGTTTACTGGTTTGTCTTGTGAAAGATTTAACTGCAGCCTTGAAGCGGGTCCTACATGAGGATTTATGTTCAATCAGTCGGTGCTCAAAAGTGACAACGATATAAGTTACATAGCATCCGTTTTGTCTATACATATCGTGCATTTAGCGTGACTAATTCAGCATATAATATTCTGATTGGCTCGAATAGCGGGACGTCAAAATAACCAAAAACTGAAACAGGAGTTAGAGTTTTAAAGGGCTGCACGGTGGTGTAGTGGCTAGCACTGTCACCTCACAGCAAGAGGGACCCGGGTTCGATCCCCGATCCCGGGTGGTCCTGTGTGGAGTTTGCACGTTCTCCCCGTTGCAGCGTGGGTTTCCTCCGGGTTCTCCGGCTTCCTCCCACAGTCCAAAGACATGCAGCTTAGGTTATTTGGAGACTCGAAATTGCCCGTAGGTGTGAATGTGTCTCTATGTGTCTCTATATGTGCTGGATCCGGCCCGCCACGTCATTTTATGTGGCCCGCGAATCTGCCAGATATTTAAAAAAAATAAAAATAAAAATATTAATAATAATTTAAAGTTGGACTTGATAATAAAAATATCCCCATAGTTGAAATTATGAGATACTTAAACACAGTCATAGAAGCAGCTCTTTGGCTGGTTACCCTACACCCTACACCCTACAAAGGATTTAAGTTATGACAGAAATGTGCTTGAATATATTTTTACATTTATATACTGCATGTACAATATTTTAACACTTGAATAAACAATAATCAAATGCAGAGACAGTTATTTACCAATATGTTAGGAGTAGTTACATTTATACAGTCTTACATTTACAACCGGCCCTTTGAAGATGGCAGACTTGCCGGAGGAGAGAGTGTTGCCTGATAAAGCTCCTTTTACAAATGTTGGAGTTGACTATTTTGGGCCCATTAATGTTAAAAGAGGAAGAAGTCATCTTAAGAGATATGGAGTGCTTTTCACCTGTCTTACCAGTCGTGCTGTGCACTTGGAAGTGGCATATACACTAGACACAGACTCCTGTATAAATGCAGTACGAAGGTTCATCTGTAGACGAGGTGCAGTCTCCACTATCGGGTCGGATAATGGCACAAACTTTGTTGGAGCCAACCGGGAGCTGAAGGAAAGTCTGGCTGTTCTGAATCATGGCAAAATAACACACCAGCAGCTTCCCATCAAGGCGGCATCTGGGAGCGCCTGATTCGTTCAGTGAAAGGTGTTCTCACCTCAGTTCTGCAACAGCAAATTCTGGACGATGAAGGGCTCCAGACCATGAGTTCTGTGAGGTTGAAGCAATTCTAAATGACAGACCCATCACAAAAGTCTCAGATGAGCCAGATGACCTCGAAGCTCTCACACCAAACCATATTCTAATGTTGAAGGGCAAACCAATCATGCCACCAGGACTATTTGATCAAAGTGATCTATACATCAGGAAAAGGTGGAAGCAAATACAGTACATGGCTGAACTCTTCTGGAAGAGATGGATCTCGGAGTGCCTACCTATGATGCAAGAGAGACAAAATGACATCGCTGCTCTGCTGGTCCAGCAAAATCTGTGCTCTGTCCTTCCTGTAAGAAATATTCCTGTGTTTGATGGAGACCCTCTTCAGTACAGGTCTTTCATCAGAGCTTTTGAAAATGGAGTGGAGGAGAAGACAACTAATTGGAGCGACTGTTTACACTTTCTCGAACAATACACCAGGGGGCAGCCAAGAGACTTGGTTGTCAACATCTACCTTCAGATCAGGGATACCACCGGGCCAAAAGTCTTCTAGCAGAGCACTTTGGAAACGAATACAAAATTGCATCTGCGTATTTATGGAAAAGATTCTCAGCTGGACGCCTGTTAAAAGTGAAGATATTAAAGCATTGGAATCATTTCCCCTGTTTCTTCGAGGATGCTCAAATCTAACAGAGCAAATGATGCATATGAAGGAACTGGATACCGTAGGCTGGACTCTGCACAGCAAAAAGCGCAATGAAATCCCACAGCAGATGAATGGTGGCGACTGTGGAATGTTCACATGCAAATATGCAGATTACATTACCAAAGACGAGCCAATCACATTCACACAGAACCGCATGCCCTACTTCAGAAGACGGATGGTTTGGGAGATTCTGAACCACAAGCTGTTGTAGGTTTGTGTAGTCGGCTCCGAGAATTTTATTTTTAATATGAGCTTTAAAATGTAGCATCCTGGTGTACTCTGAGAAGAAAATTAAGAGATAAGACATTTACTTTAAGCAAACAACTAATTTATTATTCAGTTATTAATCACTATTTCAGCTCTATTATTAATATTTACCTTTATTTAGACAAAATCCATCGAGACCGAGGTCTCATTTTCAAAAGTTTTGGTCAAATAAAAACAAAGATAGCAAGAGTAGCGAGAACCATCGCCTGTACAAATAAAGTGATTAGTTTTCATTGAACCCTGTTACTGTACGGCTTCATATTAACTTCCACTGTTACTGTAAAGCTGTTAGAATTGTGGACTATCTAATATTTGCAATTAATATGCATTCAATCCAGTTCAATTATTTAAATGAAAATGATAATCTACTCTGACTAAAGTAGCTTATCAAGAGTAAAATAATAGCTGTGATCTATACACACCTCTGCATTAGCAACCTGCTGAAATGAAGGTACAGGCTCCTTAACCCTCTCATTACTTCAGGGTTCTTGAGAGCAACGTGGGACTGTTGGTACACTGGCTGTGGTCATCACAGTGAACAGTGTGTACAGTGTGATGAGAGGACATGTGAGGACATTTTTTTACAAGCAGTTTAAAAAATAGTTATTGATGGGAGTCCACATGAAAGTTATACGCAGAACTAGGGTAATTTGGTAAAAATAACTCAAATGCATAAAGGAATGCTGAAGGTGCAAACCAGAAGAAAGCAGTGAGCGGGAGTCTGCATGTGACACAAGACTGGCTTCAACTTCCATGCGTAGGCCTCCCAGATAACTGATCTAAATGGTTCAGTTTTCTTTAGAAACTGGCAGAAGCAGATAATCAGGTATCAGGTGGTTCTGTGTTATCGACAGTTCACAGTAAGGGCGGGCCGTGTTTTACTCTGCCCTTTCTATTTTTGCACAGCAGACACTTAAATACACATTTGATTAGAAGCACATGGTTTACATATATTTTGCCATTACACAGTGTGCTTTGAGGATCTCCACTCAAACGTCTACCCTTCTCCACATTATCTAAAGGCAATACAGGTAGATAAAAAGTCATTTTTATAATTATTTTGAGAGAAAATACTATTCTAATTTGAGTTTTACCTTGAGAGAGTAAGAATGTCAAGTAAGTGTTCATAATTTATTTGCAGTAAGTTTGAATTTAGTATTTTAGGGGTGATATTTTATCTTTAATGGAAGGAAATCAGACCAATGGTTCGTCAATAAACCCAAGCAGCAGAAATACAAACAAAAAGACATGCAGCTTAGGTCATTTGGAGACTCGAAATTGCCCGTAGGTGTGAATGTGAGCGTGAATGTTTGTCTGTCTCTGTATGTGCCCTGCGATAAGCTGGCGACCTTCGCCCAATGTCAGCTGGGATCGGCTCCAGCGCCCCACGACCCTGAATAAGATAAGCAGTTTGGATAATTGAATGGAAAGACAGCTTGTGTCTTAAGGGCATGCAATGCTCTCAAACTGGTTCACTGTTTGCAGATTCACACCCAAACTGAAGACGTTCTTCTTATTCCTCACATTTCTTTCGCAATTGAAGGCTACAGCCTTCTGTTATTTTTCTTCCATCATACTGTTCTTAGTTATTCCATATACAAAAAAGTTGATAGTGTTATATGGAGTTATAGCTGTATAGCTGAATTGCGTTCAAATTGGGAATTTAATTTCTTCAATTTAAATGATAGTTTTAACCCAGAACAAGGTGTCCCAACTGACCCAGTAATAAAACTGTGGCTTTCACATTTGGGTTGGTCTCCAAAAAACATGATGAATTGTATCTGTATCTGTTGGGGGGGATAAATTATTTTTATTACCCCTGCTCAGTCATGTGGTGTGAAAACCACAATGACTTTGCAACTGCCGATTACAAGATGGTAGGTTGTGTGGTGTGAACAGTACGGCCATCTGACTACTTTAAAAGTTGTGTAGTGTGATGTTTGCTTAACTTGCTGCAAAGGGAAATTTACATGTAATCATATGACCGTATATAGCTGCAAGCAATGCACGCTCAATGTACAGCATTCACTGAAAAGGGATATGTAAAATGTTATTTTGTTTGTGTCCTTTCCCCACAGACTCGCAGGATGGCGGTAAATTGGCCAGGACTGGTGTCCATAGGAGTGTTTTACATGATGATACTGGGCACGGGTATCTGGGCATCCATGAAGTCCAAACGTGAGGAGAAGAAGTGCACGGGGAACCGCAGTGAAGTCACTATGGTTGGCGGGCGGAACCTAAACATCTGGGTCAGCATCTGTACTCTGACAGGTAAAAATAATGATGGTGACAATAACATCATAGATTCTCATACTCACTGAATGGGGCATTATGCGTTTGTAAGAGCAAGCCATTCAGGGACATTTATTTTGAAATCAGGGGACTCAAAGCAAATGTTTAATTTTAATCTATTTAATTCCATCAATTTATAATTGGTGGACCTAGTTTCATTAAATCTCTTTCATATTGCCTGTATGTGTCCTGTTGTTTTGCAGCCACTTGGGTGGGAGGAGGCTATATTTTGGGTAATGCTGAAGTGGTCTATGATCCAACAAAGGGGTTGGCGTGGGTCACTGGACCCCTTGCCTACATCATAAATTTGGTTATAGGTGAGTGAGGTCAATTACAACTACTGAACATACTAATGAAAACAGAAGGACATTATCACATAACCACTAAAGAGGACATTTTACTGGTGATTAATATGTCAGACCGAAAACTTAACTTAAATGTTTCCGTTTGGGTAACTTCAGGTGCACTCTTCTTTGTCAAACCTATTCGGTCGAAGAATTATGTCACCCTCATGGACCCATTTCAGGAGAAATACGGCAACGCTGTCGCTGCTGTCCTTTTCATTCCCGCTCTCATTGGCGATATCTTGTGGATAGCATGTATTCTTGGCGCACTGGGTAAGTCAGAAACAACTTAATGAACTAAGTCCTTGCAGAGAGACATTTTAACATAAGTATGATGCAGCACCACTGCAGATGACAGATGAGATACATTGAGATATACACAGAAAAAACTGTCGAGTTTGGAGTCAGTATGGTATTTAAACAAGCATCTGAGTTTGAGTTTTTGGAAAGTTGTGCATACCTCAGTCTGTATGGTTACAGGAGGGACGATAGGCGTGGTCATGGATATCTCCTCCTCGCTGGCCGTGGGCATCTCTGCTGCTGTGGCAGTCCTTTACACGTTAATGGGAGGACTGTACTCTGTGGCCTACACTGATGTCGTCCAGCTTGGCTTGATGCTCGTTGGCTTGGTACAAACACTACATTTTTAAGTGAATTCAAAGCATTTAACGCATGATTTTATAGCTACTGACCATCAGCCCGTTCGCATCGTCATTGTGAGCGTGTTTCAGTAGAACGCAGCACGTGCTTTGACTTTAATGCTGTACAGCTAGTGCGGGACTAATATGCTGTATTTGGCACTCAATTATATTTTCCTCCCTATTTCAGTGGCTCTGCGTGCCTTTCATACTGGCAAACCCCTCCTCTGCCAACATCACTCTTGCTGCAGTAACCAAACTGCACCAGGAGCCATGGATCGGCAGGCTAAAGCCGGAAGAAGCAGGTCGCTGGGTGGATAACTTATTGCTAATGGTAATGAACACTTGTAACAGCCCCAAAGTATCTTTAAAAAGGCTATTCCACTAAAACCTGTTCTGTAGTAAATATGAAAGATTGACAAGAAAGACTGCACTGTGATGACATAAACCACATTACCTTAAGTGTTTCATGGACAACCATTTTTTTAATACTTGAGTTAAGCACTTATTGTAGAACAAACATGACGTTTCCCCAACATGGTTTGTATTCCTCTCAAAGGCCATTGGAGGGATCTGCTACCAGGCTTTCTACCAGAGAGTCCTGTCCACAGCCACTGATGCTCAAGCCAAAATCACCTGCTATGCTGCAGCAGTATTATGCCCAATCCTTGCCATCCCGTCACTCGTCATTGGGGCAGCAGCTGCATCTACCAGTACCTAGATTTAATTAGCTTCCTATTGTCTTTGCTATCTTGGAATAATGTCTTCAGTGTTATAGTAGCTGTGATGAGTAATGAGTCTGCTAAATTGGAATTGTACAGTAATGTGAAACATAATCTACAACAATGTATTAAGGTAGTTATGTATTCGACACAATCAAACATCTCTCACCAAATCCCACCCATGTACCCCTGTGACTAATATGTCTGTTGTAATTAGATGTGTTTACTGTATTTTTGTCAGATTGGAACGAGACCAGCTACGGTTCTCCCAGCCCGTACGAACAGGGCAAAGCCGGGATGATCTTGCCGATTGCCCTTCAGCATCTTTGCCCATTTTACATCTCACTGATTGGTATGGGAGCACTTGCTTCCTCTGTGATGTCATCGGTTGACTCTGCACTTCTGTCCTCCGCCTCCCAACTGGGCCGAAATATCTTCAAGAACATCTTCTACAAAGGGGTAACATCTTACATTACCATTACTCATATTGTGGCATGTTTGGTTTTTTTGGACTTATTTCAAAGTACTGAATGTTACAAAGAAAAACACATATAACAAATGAATCGCCCCAGGCACATTCTAAAAAGTGCATGAGACTTAAATTATGTGAAATAGTTACCTTAAGCCACCGGAGGCTTTTTACATTTTTTATTCTTTACAATGGGACCGCCAGCAGCAACACGATTTACTGCGTGTCAAATTCTGCACTGAGCACTTTGCTGTTTTTTTTACTGGTAGGCAGGGAAAATTGGCACTGCAGATGGTGAATTGAAGCAAGATTGTAGAAATGACATGAAAGAGGAAGCATTTCACATATAATCATGCATCCAACATTTAAATTTATAGGAAACCAATAGTGTGATCCATATTTTCGTTTCATAGAAGTAAATACCTTGATGACTTTCTCTATTTCAGGCATCAGAAAAACTGATTATTATCGTGGTTAAAGGGTCAATCCTCCTGTGTGGAATAATGGGAGCAGGTCTGGCCATGACAACAAAGTCTGTTCATCTGTTCTGGATCATCAGTGCAGATGTATTCTACTCAATGATGGCTCCCCAGGTGATATGCATCTTCTACTTATCTCGGAGGGTGAACCACTACGGCGCCTGTGCTGGCTTTGTGTTGGCACTACTGCTCAGAGCTCTGGTGGGAGAACCAGGGATAGGCCTTCCTGACATCCTGCCCCTGCCGTGGGACAAGATGGTGGACGGTCACCGATACCGCCTGCTCCCTTTTCGCACTGCCATCATGCTCGCCACCATGGCGACTATTTTAGTAGTATCATGCTTTGCTTCGTGGTTGTCTGAGAAGGGGCTGCTGAGAAGAATAAGTGACGCTGAAACAGACACACACATGACTTACATGGCACCGGTCCAAATGGATGTGGAGGAGAAGAAGACTGAAAGAACAGCCTCACTTATCCGCTCTACTTGAACACTTTTCACAATGCATGTGGGTGCTCCAACTTGAGTGAGTTTTGTCTAAATTAATTTCACTGACTAAAGGTATTGATAGATAAATAAAAAATGAATAAATCAAATAATATTTTGGTTGTGCGTCTTATTTTCCTTTGAGGCAAGGCACAGCGTTGCCCCTCTACCCTGACGTTGCATATTTTCAACAATTGCAGCAATTTTTAAAAGGAGACTTTCAGTGATTTAGCTTTAAATTTTGATTAACTTGGGGGGGATTCACAACAGACATTAAAAAAGATTGGTCAATTTGTGCAGCAAAAGCTGGGATTTCCCTTGCTTTAATTTATAACCTACATGCGCAGGTGAGTTTAATCAGCTGACGACCCTCACATGTCAACCAACTGCCTGCTGAGGAAGGCCAGGAATCCTCCAACACTGTGGGGAAGTGCATGACAGTATTGTTGAGTGAAGTTTCAAAATCCGCATTCTGTCAGTCTTAGAAGGCCCCGCTTACAGGACCTGGAATGGCATTACCAATGGACCATTCATACCTGAACTCTGTTTACTAGGGTGGCAAACACACACTATTCAACAATGTCCTCTGCAGTTAACTTTGTGCTCATACTGACTTAATCAGTTTAACAACTCAACCTTTAAGACAACAGAAGAACCTCAAACTAAACTTTTGTGGACACCATCTCATAAAGTCTTGCAGGTGAGCTAAATCTCCCTGATGACCCGACTCCACCCAAGCTCGAACAAGGAGAGGCCTGATCAGAGAAAGGGGTCCCAAACAGACAGTTTGTGGGCTGCACGGTGGTGTAGTGGCTAGCACTGTGTTGCGTTTTCTCTCTTCAACAATTGACTATTGGTTATTTTCCCTCAGTGTCTCAGGCTTCCGGGGAGGCTGGCCGGTTGTAGCAAAACCTTTGCCCCTATTTAGACACCAGAGGTACTCTCCCACAATAGCAACTATCGCCTCCCGCCCCCCTAGATTCCTTACTGCATTAGTCTATTGGTTTATCAATGTTGGGCAACGATTTCAAGGAGGATTTTTAGGTTTTTCAGAACAGCTAACGCTGAACTGCAGGGGTCCGGTTCACGTAGGTTCACTTTGTGGGATTTAGGCAGACGTCTGGAACTACCAGGACACTTAGGCAGAACCTGTGGGTGGATCTACCCCACTGTAAACAATCTTCTTTTTGATTTCTTCAGCGACGTTTTGTAAGTTTGACCAATCACGAGTCGAGATTAGATTACACACTCACCTCGGACAACACAGCTCTGGTGCCCCTCCTGGATACGACGAAGGGGGAGTAGGAAAGAAAGAGAGGAAAACTCTAATTCTAAGTTCCTTGCAGTACTATGGTAAAGCAAGTGTCTTTAGTTCCACAATCAAGTAGGTACAAGTTTATATGCTGAAGCTTATCTGTTCCTTGGATAGGAGGGTTCCGGTTTAAGGGAATCTATAATGCTCTGTTTAGTATAATGCTATTTCCGATTAAGGATGTTTCCAACGCTTTACCGTCGGGTACTTGCTATGTGTTCTCCTGAGAGGAGGTTCTGATAGCGAGAAGAGTCTCTTAAGCTCTAAAAGTCAAGAACTGTTAAGCGATATGTGAGTGCAGTTTATATAGCCCTTGCTTCAGGATGTGCATCCTGCCGCGGCTGCTTATTAGTTTTGTTTGCGTAGATTAGCTTCTCCCTTTACCTGATGTTAAGCCCATATATGGCCCTAGGATGTTAAGTGAGCGTGCAAGCATGATACAGTAATTTTCCATATTTCAGTTTTGACAGCTTGTCACGGTTTAGGCTTTGCCCCCTGTGTTCCTGTGTCTCTGTCTCTGTGTGTGTTTCCCCTGATTGCACTCATCCTACTCACCTCCCCAGTCCACCCAGCTACCTTCAATCTTCTCATCACCACACACATATATACTCCCCTGCTTTCCCTGTTCTGGTTGTCAGATCGTCCTTGTTCGTTCCCCTGTCAGTTCCAGTTTTGTGTCTCCCTCGTGTTTGCTCGGTGCTCCAGTGTTTGCTCCTGCTTTTTTGTGACTTTGCCTTTTTGTATTCTGTTTGGATTTTTGCCCGCTCCCTGTTGGAGTCACTTTGAGTTTTTGTTTGTGACTTTTTAAGTAAAGAACCTTATTTTTCAACTTCTCCTCGTCTCCAGTGTCTGTGTCTGCGCTTGAGTCTCAGATCTGCCCCTCGGACGTAACACAGCTGTTACAATATTATTTGATATTTCACAACAACTGTCACCTCACACCACCCACAGTCCAAAGACATGCAGTTTAAGTTATTTGGAGACTCGAAATTGCCCGTAGGTGTGAATGTGAGCATGAATGTTGTTGTGGTTTGGATAATTGAATGGAAAGACAGTTTGTGTCTTTAGGGCATGCAATCCTCTCAAACTGGTTCAATGTTTGCAGATTCACACCCAAACTGAAGACGTTCTTCTTATTCCTCACATTTCTTTCGCAATTGAAGGCTACAGCATGTGAGTACATTTTTGGCTCGTCTGTTATTTTTCTTCCATCATACTGTTTTTAGTTAGTCCATATACGAAAAAGTTGATAGTGTTTCTATCCCTGGGACGGTTGGGACAGTATTGTTTAAACAACAAAAAACAGACTTACACAAGACAACGGCTTATTCTAGTTGAATAACATTCACTGGTAAATCGCTGAGTGAATGTTTACTCAAGTGGCAGTCAGTCAGAATTATTTTTCCCCCCTTTCTCAAAGAAATCTGTGAATAAGTAACATTGTGAATATAAGGCGTTCAAATTGAGAATTTCATTTCTTCAATTTAAATGATAGTTTTAACCCAGAACAAGGTGTCCCAACTGACCCGGTAATAAAACTGTGGCTTTCACATTTGGGTTGGTCTCCAAAAAACATGATAAAGTGTGAAGTTTGCTTAACTTGCTGCAAAGGGAAATTTACATGTAATCATATGACCGTATATGGGCCATTCTACCGAATTGGTTCAAAGTCAGGTTGGAAATATTTTAAAATTTTGTATGTTTTATTCCCAAAACTTTGTCCGTATATATATTGTACCATATCTAAAGTACACATATCTAGTAAAAGAACCGTCAATTTTTATATTGTATTTTCAGACTGTGTTGGAATGTTTTTCCTCTCGCAAAAATTGTCACTACCGAAACATAGTAATACACCATAGTAAAAAGGTATTATTATTAACCTGTTAAGATTGTGTTTCCTTCCCTTCTCTGAAGAGTATTTTTACAAATATGTCTTGAAGGTTTTCACAATTAAATCAATAAAAATGAGATTTGTACCAAATTTCTAAGTTCAATTTATACAATTCATCAAAATCTAAATGCAATATTTCTTTGTAAAATGCATATTACTGATCATATTGATTCCAGAGTTGATGATTGATACAATTGAACATACATTAAACCAATCAGTATCACAACATTTTAGTTGATAACTCAATATACTTTATTTTTTACAAAACATCCAGTGTTTCGGCAATGACTGCACTGTTTCGGTTGTGACCGCAGTATTTTGTTTGCAAGGTTGTATCATATTTCCTCAACCTTATTGCTTAATCTTAACTCATAACATGCCTTAGGTTGGGAATATTACAAACACAAATGTTTTGTGGTCAATAGAATAATTTTATTTTTGAAGACATAACAATTGTTCATCCAGAACCATTTAAAGTACAAACATTACTTATCATTACATCAAATTGAAATTTAGATGTCAGGGTTGGGGACATCTACTTCACAATAGAAAGTACCCTATAAATGATGATTTTGTATATATTTAGCTTATCACTATCTAATTTAATGCCTTGGGTTTAAATAGACCATAACACATTCTTAGTGAATATCTATGTCTGAATACTTAATTGTTTTGTTAAATAGTTTTTCTTGTTGGGGGACAGCACTTTGAACGAATTCGGTAGAATGGCCCATATAGCTGCAAGCAATGCACGCTCAATGTACAGCATTCACTGAAAAGGGATATGTAAAATGTTATTTTGTTTGTGTCCTTTCCCCACAGACTCGCAGGATGGCGGTAAATTGGCCAGGACTGGTGTCCATAGGAGTGTTTTACATGATGATACTGGGCACGGGTATCTGGGCATCCAGGAAGTCCAAACGTGAGGAGAAGAAGTGCACGGGGAACCGCAGTGAAGTCACTATGGTTGGCGGGCGGAACCTAAACATCTGGGTCAGCATCTGTACTATGACAGGTAAAAATAATGATGGTGACAATAACATCATAGATTCTCATACTCACTGAATGGGGCCTTATGCGTTTGTAAGAGCAAACCATTCAGGGACATTTATTTTGAAATCAGGGGACTCAAAGCAAATGTTTAAAATGTTTAATTTTAATCTATTTAATTCCATCAATTTATAATTGGTGGACCTAGTTTCATTAAATCTCTTTCATATTGCCTGTATGTGTCCTGTTGTTTTGCAGCTACTTGGGTGGGAGGAGGCTATATTTTGGGTAATGCTGAAGTGGTCTATGATCCAACAAAGGGGTTGGCGTGGGTCACTGGACCCCTTGCCTACATCATAAATTTGGTTATAGGTGAGTGAGGTCAATTACAACTACTGAACATACTAATGAAAACAGAAGGACATTATCACATAACCACTAAAGAGGAGGACATTTTACTGGTGATTAATATGTCAGACCGAAAACTTAACTTAAATGTTTCCGTTTGGGTAACTTCAGGTGCACTCTTCTTTGTCAAACCTATTCGGTCGAAGAATTATGTCACCCTCATGGACCCATTTCAGGAGAAATACGGCAACGCTGTCGCTGCTGTCCTTTTCATTCCCGCTCTCATTGGCGATATCTTGTGGATAGCATGTATTCTTGGCGCACTGGGTAAGTCAGAAACAACTTAATGAACTAAGTCCTTGCAGAGAGACATTTTACCATAAGTATGATGCAGCACCACTGCAGATGACAGATGAGATACATTGAGATATACACAGAAAAAACTGTCGAGTTTGGAGTCAGTATGGTATTTAAACAAGCATCTGAGTTTGAGTTTTTGGAAAGTTGTGCATACCTCAGTCTGTATGGTTACAGGAGGGACGATAGGCGTGGTCATGGATATCTCCTCCTCGCTGGCCGTGGGCATCTCTGCTGCTGTGGCAGTCCTTTACACGTTAATGGGAGGACTGTACTCTGTGGCCTACACTGATGTCGTCCAGCTTGGCTTGATGCTCGTTGGCTTGGTACAAACACTACATTTTTAAGTGAATTCAAAGCATTTAACGCATGATTTTATAGCTGCTGACCATCAGCCCGTTCGCATCGTCATTGTGAGCGTGTTTCAGTAGAACGCAGCACGTGCTTTGACTTTAATGCTGTACAGCTAGTGCGGGACTAATATGCTGTATTTGGCACTCAATTATATTTTCCTCCCTATTTCAGTGGCTCTGCGTGCCTTTCATACTGGCAAACCCCTCCTCTGCCAACATCACTCTTGCTGCAGTAACCAAACTGCACCAGGAGCCATGGATCGGCAGGCTAAAGCCGGAAGAAGCAGGTCGCTGGGTGGATAACTTATTGCTAATGGTAATGAACACTTGTAACAGCCCCAAAGTATCTTTAAAAAGGCTATTCCACTAAAACCTGTTCTGTAGTAAATATGAAAGATTGACAAGAAAGACTGCACTGTGATGACATAAACCACATTACCTTAAGTGTTTCATGGACAACCATTTTTTTAATACTTGAGTTAAGCACTTATTGTAGAACAAACATGACGTTTCCCCAACATGGTTTGTATTCCTCTCAAAGGCCATTGGAGGGATCTGCTACCAGACTTTCTACCAGAGAGTCCTGTCCACAGCCACTGATGCTCAAGCCAAAATCACCTGCTATGCTGCAGCAGTATTATGCCCAATCCTTGCCATCCCGTCACTCGTCATTGGGGCAGCAGCTGCATCTACCAGTACCTAGATTTAATTAGCTTCCTATTGTCTTTGCTATCTTGGAATAATGTCTTCAGTGTTATAGTTGCTGTGATGAGTAATGAGTCTGCTAAATTGGAATTGTACAGTAATGTGAAACATAATCTACAACAATGTATTAAGGTAGTTATGTATTCGACACAATCAAACATCTCTCACCAAATCCCACCCATGTACCCCTGTGACTAATATGTCTGTTGTAATTAGATGTGTTTACTGTATTTTTGTCAGATTGGAACGAGACCAGCTACGGTTCTCCCAGCCCGTACGAACAGGGCAAAGCCGGGATGATCTTGCCGATTGCCCTTCAGCATCTTTGCCCATTTTACGTCTCACTGATTGGTATGGGAGCACTTGCTGCCTCTGTGATGTCATCGGTTGACTCTGCACTTCTGTCCTCCGCCTCCCAACTGGGCCGAAATATCTTCAAGAACATCTTCTACAAAGGGGTAACATCTTACATTACCATTACTCATATTGTGGCATGTTTGGTTTTTTTGGACTTATTTCAAAGTACTGAATGTTACAAAGAAAAACACATATAACAAATGAATCGCCCCAGGCACATTCTAAAAAGTGCATGAGACTTAAATTATGTGAAATAGTTACCTTAAGCCACCGGAGGCTTTTTACATTTTTTATTCTTTACAATGGGACCGCCAGCAGCAACACGATTTACTGCGTGTCAAATTCTGCACTGAGCACTTTGCTGTTTTTTTTACTGGTAGGCGGGGAAAATTGGCGCTGCAGATGGTGAGAGGGTGAATTGAAGCAAGATTGTAGAAATGACATGAGAGAGGAAGCATTTCACATATAATCATGCATCCAACATTTAAATTTATAGGAAACCAATAGTGTGATCCATATTTTCGTTTCATAGAAGTAAATACCTTGATGACTTTCTCTATTTCAGGCATCAGAAAAACTGATTCTTATCGTGGTTAAAGGGTCAATCCTCCTGTGTGGAATAATGGGAGCAGGTCTGGCCATGACAACAAAGTCTGTTCATCTGTTGTGGTTCATCAGTGCAGATATATTCTACTCAATGATGGCTCCCCAGGTGATATGCATCTTCTACTTATCTCGGAGGGTGAACCACTACGGCGCCTGTGCTGGCTTTGTGTTGGCACTACTGCTCAGAGCTCTGGTGGGAGAACCAGGGATAGGCCTTCCTGACATCCTGCCCCTGCCGTGGGACAAGATGGTGGACGGTCACCGATACCGCCTGCTCCCTTTTCGCACTGCCATCATGCTCGCCACCATGGCGACTATTTTAGTAGTATCATGCTTTACTTCGTGGTTGTCTGAGAAGGGGCTGCTGAGAAGAATAAGTGACGCTGAAACAGACACACACATGACTTACATGGCACCGGTCCAAATGGATGTGGAGGAGAAGGAGACTGAAAGAACAGCCTCACTTATCCGCTCTACTTGAATACTTTTCACAATGCATGTGGGTGCTCCAACTTGAGAGTGAGTTGTGTCTAAAATCATTTCACTGATTAAAGGTACTGATAGATAAATAAAAAATGAATAAATCAAATAATATTTTGGTTTTGCGTCTTATCTTACTTTGAGGCAAGGCACAGCGTTGCCCCTCTACCCTGACGTTGCATATTTTCAACAATTGCAGCAATTTTTAAAAGGAGACTTTGCTTTAAATTTTGATTAACTTGGGGGGATTCACAACAGACATTAAAAAAGATTGGTCAATTTGTGCAGCAAAAGCTGGTATTTCCCTTAATTTAACCTCATAGTTTGACTAAAACACCAAAAAATACTGTATCCTACAATTCCCATGATGCAACTGAAGAGCAACAATTAATATGACATATGTGACATATACTGATGTTTTTCTTCTTCTGTTTTGTTAAATGGAAAAAGCCCACAGATGATAGTCATCTTTCTTGTTCACTACTTTTTTTGCTCAGTATGTCACTAAAATGCAGATCATAGCCAACCAGTGTTATTGTATTCCCTGAGACACCAAGCGTATACTGCAATCACTTTTCAGAGCTGAAAAATGCAAAGTTGTGTATCCCTTCTGAAGTCGGTAAATGTTTCACAAAATGTTCATAATGTGTCTCTTAAGAACCACTGGATGGTTTAGGTGGCCTAAGGTGACATTATTTCATTGTCTTTAACACTGCAGCAGGCTTATGTTTGTTTTTGTTTACCCGACTGCTGCTGGTAGAAATGCAGGAGCGCCTTCAGCTGATCTGGTTAAAACCAGTTGTCCAGGTTCTTCCATGACAGATCTCTTCACCGGGGACCATAGACATATTTTAAACGTGTTTTCAACAGAACGATGCTGACCTGGATATTACACAGTATATACTTTATATTGTTTGTATATTGCTATAAGCCAAACAACAATGTTTTGACCGTGTTCTTATTAGTAGTACATTACTTTGTTTTACTCACGTCCTCCACATTTAAACTGTGTACAGCCCCACTCGCTGTCCGCCGTGTATTTTACATGTGAAATGTCCTAAATACTCTATTTTATAACGTTGGGCTACAGGGACAGTCCTCCAACATTAACCAACACACATGTCTAAGTTTACTGTTCATAACATGCTATCGCTACTAGCTAACATGCTAACACTACAAGCTAGCAGCCTCGCCCGCATGGTGAGCATACCCAGTCAGCATTTTTCCGTTGAAAAGACGTTTAAAAGACGTCTACGCCCAACGTTGAAAAGCCGTTCAGAATCGGTTGAAAAGTGAAAGTTTTTTCGCCGACTATTTGTAGACGTTGATTAAACGTTCACGCTTAGACCAGATTTCAACGTGATTTGCAATACTACAATTTTCTGTCCTCTACATTGTGCTAATAATAATATATCATCATTTTAGAGGCTTACTAAGAAATCACATCCACATTTATCAGTTGAAAGCCAGTATTGGACATCACGTTGAAATCTGGTCTAAACGTGAACGTTGAATCAACGTCTTCAAATAGTCGGCTAAAAAACTTTCACTTTTCAACGTGTTTTCAACGCGTTTTCAACGTCACCGTGTTTTAACCGTCAAAATGCTCTCAGATCAATATGTAGCAACTAAATACTTAATGTTAGTAACACATCAACAGTTTCCACTTACAGGACAAAAGACCAAGTGACACAGGCAACAGTTCATTTGTATTTATTAAAGCACAATATAAATATAAACAATGTTCTTTATGTAGCCGGCAATGAAATGTCCCTCCTGGGCTACTGTGGAGTTGGGTAGGCCTTAGCCCCTCCTACTTCCTGTTCCACAATTTGTTTGTTCCACCATAAATAGCCATACCATGAGCTGTCTTTCCCTCTCTGACCTCCAGGCTCTCGGTCCAGCTGCAAAGAGACTCCCACTTCCCCGTCAAGCCTTCCAGATGGGTGTTGTGCAGTGAGCAGGCAGGAGACGTTGACTGCCACTGCTGTTTTGTTTGAATTATCAATTTAGTTGTTTTGCTTGGTTTTGTTTTGCTTGGTTTTGTTTTGCATGGTTTTGTGTTGCTTGGTTTTGTTTTGAATGGGTTTGTTTTGCATGGTTTTGTGTTGCTCAGTTTTGTTTTGCATGGTTTTGTGTTGCTTGGTTTTGTTTTGCTTGGTTTTGTGTTGCTTGGTTTTGTGTTGCTCAGTTTTGTTTTGCATGGTTTTGTGTTGCTTGGTTTTGTTTTGAATGGGTTTGTTTTGCATGGTTTTGTGTTGCTCAGTTTTGTTTTGCATGGTTTTGTGTTGCTTGGTTTTGTTTTGCTTGGTTTTGTGTTGCTTGGTTTTGTGTTGCTCAGTTTTGTTTTGCATGGTTTTGTTTTGCTTGGTTTTGTTTTGCTTGGTTTTGTGTTGCTTGGTTTTGTGTTGCTCAGTTTTGTTTTGCATGGTTTTGTGTTGCTTGGTTTTGTTTTGAATGGGTTTGTTTTGCATGGTTTTGTGTTGCTCAGTTTTGTTTTGCATGGTTTTGTGTTGCTTGGTTTTGTTTTGAATGGGTTTGCCTCTTTTATTATAACCTGTGTCAGAGGTATATTAGATATATACCTTTTTATTGTTTTTAACATATTAAATTGTTGCAATAAATGTTTTCATCTTGGGGTAATCCTTGGTCTCTGTAAATCATTCACTGCCACATGTACCCTTAAAGATAATCTGTGGGCTTTTTCAGTGGTTTGAGCCGGTATTAAAGGTGCAGTGCACGGTAAATTGCAAACCCAATCCGGGTCTTGCCGTGGCCCGTGGTCACATTCATATAAAGCCATAATCTCCTTTTCCTTCTTTAAATGCCATATTTTCAACGTGGAGATCTGTAAATAGAACAAGTATTCGAAAAACATTCACTTTTAGACCAGTTTTGAACCTCTTTTCAACGGAAACCATAGACTTATTTTAAACGTGTTTTCAACGGAACGATGCTGACCTGGATATTACACAGTATATTGTTTATATTGTCTGTATATTGCCATAAGTCACACAACAATGTTTTGACCATGTTCGTATTAGTACATAACTTTGTTTTACTCACGTCCTCCACATTTAACTGTGTACAGCCCCACTCGCTGTCCGCTGTGTATTTTACATGTGAAATGTCCTAAATACTCTATTTTACAACGTTGGGCTACAGGGACAGTCCACAAAGAAAGTGTCTCCAATATTAACTAACACACATCTATGTTTACTTTCGTAACATGCTAACACTACAAGCTAACATGCTAACGCTACAATTGCTGGCAGCCTCGCCACCATGGTGAGCATAACATGATATTAATGGTATGGTAATGATATTTCGGTTTGCAATATTGGAATAAAGTAGTTCAAGTACTTACAGAGTATGTCGTTAGCGTGAAGCCTCGTTTATTCCGTCAGCTCGTTCACTTCGCTAGACCAGATTTCAACGTGATTTGCAATACTACAATTTTCCGTCCTCTACATTGTGCTAATAATAATATATCATGATTTAGAGGCTTACTAAGAAACCACATCCACATTTATCAGTTGAAAGCCAGTATTGGACATCACTTTGAAATCTGGTCTAAACGTGAACGTTGAATCAACGTCTTCAAATAGTCGGCTAAAAAACTTTCACTTTTCAACGTCACCGTGTTTTAACCGTCAAAATGCTCTCAGATCAATATGTAGCAACTAAATACTCAGGGTAATGTATGGACACTGGAGGTTTTCCTTCTCTTCCCATTTCTACATTTATTTGCATTCCTGGAACTCGTATTTTATTATTGTACTGAATTGTTGCATTTTCTCTTTCACAGGTCACATTATCTATAACCAAGGGCCAATTAAAGACCACCACAATGCCAAACCAACACTCTGTAACCTCCCATCTCATTCGCCTCGAACAGAGGATTATAAAGTTTCCCCACGATTGAACCCCACATTAAAGACAATACAGTCATTGCCACCATCAAACACAATACTGCCAACTCGGCTGTTTCCAGATGTGTCACCAACCTCATATTTAATGGCTGAGCAATTATCAACAACTCAGCACTCTAGTACAATCCAACATCTGTCCCCAGTTGTGAATCAGGATGTAATGTCTCAGCTAAATGTAACAACTCAGGACGTGTCATCGACCACACTCGAGTTTCAGCTGACCCCGTCTGGACAAACTGAATTAGAGTCTTCGCTCCCGACGTCCTTGTTTGAGCCCTCTGTGATTACACCAGCTTTACCTTGGGAGTTTGGCTTTTTCAGTCCACAACTTGAGACAATATTATAAATCCTGTATCTACAGTTGAATCTCCCAAAGTCTCATCGTCTACGACACCACCGTTGCAGACATTCTATAAAGCTTTGCCACCTGATATTGGCGGCTCATCTTTGCAAAATAATCTTGAAAGCCCACTTGTAACGGATTTACAGTCAAAATTAGGCACAGCATTATGTTTTGATCAAAATGCCCTCATGCAGACGTTAAGCTCAGACATTTTATTGATGTCCCTACGACCAACACACTCATCTTTGGCTCTTCACACTAAACTTCCTTTAACTAAAACCCTTTCAGTCCCAGTATCTATGCTCAAAGACGAGCCCTCCAAAGAACATCCATTTGTCAAGTCGGCTCATGAGAGGGTGCAATTCATGTCATCATTGCAACACTGCTATTTGGGGAGTCACAGCAAATTGATACGTTTTACCACATATCCTCTGTCATTGCAATCACAACAAGCATGTATTCAAACACAGCAGCAGGCCTAAGTGTGACCTACCCCGTTCCTCTTACACTGTTTGAGAGCACTCGAGGAGTGTCCGAGGACCATTTTGATCCAACTGCTCCCTCTACTGTTCAGGAGCCGTACACCATATCCTTCATCCATCAGATGCCGCTACAGACGGCAGTGGGCCATTTACGGAAGGACGTCCCACCCGGCAGATTCTGAGCACGTCTTCGAGGCGATTTTATGTGATGTCAACTGTGTTATTGACATCATTACAGGCTGTTGGCCTTTACTCATACAGAAGAGAGCGCTCAGTACAGGCAACACCTTCCTCAGCTTCCATCTCAAGTAAGTACCATCAAGGGTACCGTTACCGTTGACCAAAGAACTTACTGTAAATACATAGTCATAAATACATGAATAAAGTTTTTGTTTAGTTAATAAATGTGTACCCAATACGTGTTTTATAAATGTAAATATAGTGATTTGACAGACAATGGTTCTTTGGCTTAAACAAGACACCTTTTTGCAATAGCAAAATCACTCAAGTCCGTTTTTGACTTGGATCAATTAGATCTTATATTTTTTAAACAACACAGTAATGATACTATTTCCCTCAAATGCAATGTCCTATTTTAAATGAATGACACAAGACATCACTTCCATATTCAACAGCAAAATTCTCTATCGACAGCTTTTATTGTGTTACACAATATGTGAACAGCATATCTACAAAACCATGAGTAAAAAAAGAAACAGTAGAAAGTCCTCGTTAAGAGTTCACTGTCTATGTTATTTGAGGCCCTGGTTCTGGGAGTATGAGGTGACATCCAACTCTGAAAAAACTCTGTGGCTCAAAATCTCTATCCTTGGCAGGGGTGAAGCAATGGATCGGTGAAAACATCATCTGGAGGCCTTTCCGTTTTCGTGAACATCCATCCTGTCAGTAGGGAAAAAGACAAGTCTGGTTAAGACATAGCGAGCAGACTTGACACATTCAACCCATAAAGTGACAGATGATTGATTTTTCTCACGCACCCATTTTCGTCTTTGAGCTGCTGGTACAACTCAAACTTGTTGTTGACGGAGCTCACTCTTCCGACAAACTCTTGGTGCTTCCTGGAATTTGCTACAGTGATGCGATTGCTCCACATGGTGAGGAGCGAGACCGGACCTGAACAAACAGCGAGACAAAGACACAGATAAAAAAAAAAACACACATAACCAGTCGGGCCCCCCGAGTGATGTCATCAAGTGGCATTTGCCAGAATTGGCCCTCACTGGCTCAGTGCTTTTCTGGTCTGTTTGTCAGTGATTTCTTGGGGTGGTGTCTATTCTAAGCAGATATGATGCAGGTTGGTACCTTTTGCTCTCTCTGGAGGCTGAACCTCCTCCGTGCACAGGCGCGGCTTCTTGTTGAGCGGCTCTGGAGAGTCCGGGGAATCCTTGATCACCTCCGACTCCGGCTCTTCTTTTTCCAGCAAACCTTTAAGTCTTCAGGTTAAAAACAAAAACAGAGTGAAGCACGAGAGAGCAGAAATTTAACGGACACATCCCATTCTTTTTGCTACTAAATATAGGTTATTATTCACATCTATATGGATACATAAGACATCCGAGCAGCACTGACCTCTCCGACTCCTGCCAGCTTTTGTCATCTGTGTCCTTCGTGCCATTCTTCTCTGTCCTGTCTTCCCTCTCCTCCCTCTTCCTCCCTCTCTTCTTCCTCTCCTCCTCCTCGGGAGGTTTGCTGCGACAGGCAACGATGCAGTCCAGCACCCGCTGGTGTCTGTCGGTGGCTCCGGCGTGAGTTTTCACTAACGTCTCAAGCTCGTTCCACATTATACGATACTGTTCATCTCTGAGAAGAGCAACAATGCGGATACGCATCAGTGACTCTGCCGTTTACTTTCATGAATTGCGATGTTGATTTTAGAATAAATACCTCTTGGGGCCTTTGCCTCTGGATCCCACGGTGGAAATAGGGAGAGGGTCGTTCTTCCTCTCCATGTCCACCAGGTTGTAAATGGTCTTCTGGCAGGTCAGAACATCCTCCTCAGACAAAGTCTCTTTCACTATCAGGTTAGCTAAAGGAACCACCTAGTGGAGGAAAACAGGAAGACACCCAGACACAGGAATGACGGATGATAATGATGCGGGCCAATAGGCATAGAAACATGGGAAACAGGTCATCTTTTAAGTGCAGGAAACAACAAGTCAAACATTTTGGAGCGTAATGGAAACTTCACTTGTACGATAGAAATCTAAAAGGAACCACAGTATCGCTGCATGCCGCTCACTCACTGCCTGCATGTTGAAGATGGTGGTCTGGGAGATGATCATTGGCCAGTACCGAGTGTGGCGTTCCAGCTGAGCTTTGGCCCTCTCCACTGGCAGCTTCCCCGAGGGATCATGGGAAGACTCTGAAACAGGAGTGAGCCGGTTCTCCCTCATAAATTCCCCAAAATCCTGAAACAGACAAAAAAAAAAAAAAAGCTGTTACCATTTGAAGCTTATTGATGTTTATTGCAACCGGGCTGGTGTGAGCTGAACGTACGGTGATGCGGTAGTCGGTCACCCGGCCTCCGCAGCCCTCGCTGATGGAGGGCGGGTCCTCCAGGGTGGAGCGGTTGCTGTTGAGCACGTGCAGGAAGATCTCGCCTCCGTGGCTGCTTAGCATGTGGCTGATGACCTTTGACCCAGACTTCCTCGGCTGCTCCAGCAGCACCGATCGACCTGTGGTGAATCGAGGAGAGAAGGCACAAACGGTTACAGTCAATCAAGAGACTACGATATACAACAGGATGAAAAGAAGGGTTTACTCCCGCTTACCGTTGAGGAGGAAGTTTGTCAAACAGGACGAGGGACGACTGTTTACGTCTGTGGGGGAGATGCGGTAGGCTCCTGTACAGTAATGCAGTTCTGAGGTGGGAAAATAAAAACACAAATCAGGCATCTTACATCACGGCTGGGTCAGTCAATGCAGCAATGATTAATCTGCACAATATACTGACAAATAGAAGCGTGACTATGCCCACCTATGCTGTTGGTTCGTGGCGTGCACCATTTCAGTGTAATCGTCTCTTTGAGTCCATTTTCTCGCGTGCTGGTGCCCGCCATGTGCAAGTCTCCTGCACAACACACAGACGACATGTGAATTGGTCATTTCTGATGACAAATTGACGGATTCAAAAAAATATTAAGCACACATGAAATACATGCAAAAAAATCATGAAGGATATGCAAGAATCTGCAAACGGATTTCCTTACCCGGTGCTTATAATGTTAACAGTGAAAGCTACTTCGAGCACAAGTTACATAAAGTTTGAGGTTGTTTCCTCACAAAGTATTCAAATGGCTACTTCATTTATTTTGTTTCACTCGAGTTCTCACCACTTTTGAAGAACTCCAGGTGAGCATCTCGGTGATGCAGGAGCTCAACGTCATAATTGGCCGAAGTGTTGGCGTGCTGCTCTTCCTGTCCATCCGCAGAGACAATAACACATACGGGTCAGCATGAAGTCAGCTCTCACAATGTGCAAACTAATACACACACACTCACACACACACACACACACACACACACACACACACACACACACACACACACACACACACTAGCACTGCTGATTTCATGTTCCAAAGGGTAAATGATAATGACCAAAGTAAAATAAAAAAAGCTCTCTGGGTGACTTAAGTATGTTTTCTTCTACTCACATCACAGACTAGTGTTTAACGCAAATGTCCTTAAATTCACACAATACTGAGCCTGTACTTGTTTGACATAAATCATGGATTCTCAATCTTACAAAAAAACAGCTCTATATGTTTAGGCCCAGGCCTTGAAAATGGGGTCTGGCAACTGCTGATCTAAAAATAAGGTTGTTTTTTAATCAATTAAACACAAGCTTTAAATTTGACAACTTTCTACAGATGGAAAAATAGCCGTTTTAGGACAGCTAAAGGTCGGGTTTAAAAAAACAAGTTATCCAGACAGCACAACGGACCACACCAAGACACTAAAGGGGGAATGGGTGGGAACTGATGGGGGGAAACAGAGACCAGGGGACAGTTTAGGCAACTTTTAAGGTGTAAACACCCGACAGACACTGACAGAATTCAACAACTCAGAAGAGGCAACGCTGGTCAAAGATGTTCGGACATTAAAACGGTTGAATTCAACATTCATATTCTGCATTTTATATCAGTCTTTGGCAGGAATCCTAAAGCCAACAAAACATTTTCCAAGAACAATTTGGATTACTTTAAAACAAATGGTTTTTAATATCACTTAATCAAAGAAAAGTTAAGTTTGTAGACTCTCAAACTCTGCACTCCCCGGGTGTCCACATGAGACCAGAGTTGCCTGTCCTTTACTGGAGCCTCACCGGCAAATCTTTCGACCAACTGTCACATCAAAACAAATTCATGACACTGTAAGCCTGTTGCAACAGTAGCGCTCCAAACATACACTGCACACTACGTGGTGTAAACTCTGACCCTTCCTCACTTTGATGTGTGTGTGATAAGAGTACTAACCTGGTCGCAAACATTTAATGTGGGCTAGCAAAACAGAAAATACAGCATGAAACCAGCAGCAGATTCACAGTCAAATCAACATGCAAATGAGATAAACAAAAAGATGAGACTGTAAAGTTTCATGAGTAATTATCGGTGAGGAAGGGCTCACGCGTAAAGATTAAGCAAGCAAAAGAAGTAGTGCGAGAGAAAAATAAAAAAATAAAAACAATCAAGTAAAAAGAGGGAATGGTCTGCATTCTGGACATGACAACATTTGTGTACTAGCAAAAGAAATTAAATATTTAAAGTTGATGAGATGTAATTCTGGCGTGGCATGTGCAAGGCCAAACAAAGGGCAAGAAGCCCCTTACCTTCATGGGGATGTTTGTTATGGTGGTGGAGGCCAAGTCAAAGTGCTGCTGGACCAGAATGTTGAGTTTGGTGGAAAGGTGCCGCCCGGCACGGACGCTGTGGACCTCGCTGGTGAGCAGAGGGGAGATCTGAGACAACCGGGGGAGGAAGATTGTAGTGAGAACTAACAGCTGTGACATGATGGCGCGGCGTCAGCATTCAGCGCCATGTTTTTTCACACAAGCTCGTGTCTTCTTTGTCAGCACCCACCTGTTTCTTCGGCCGGTCAGACACCAGCGTGTCCTCCCCCTGTGGGTGGATGTGAACTAGGACCAGGTCACACTGCTGGATGGCCATCAGCCTGAAACGCACAACGATGAGCTGTGAGCCATTTATCACGTGCTCAAAAAAGGGAAGAATCGCTACACTCATCACATCAGCTGATACTGACCTGTCTGAGCCCGCTGCCATCTTGTTTTGTTCTAAAATAGTCTCTTGGATGCAGTCTTCCAACATCCGCACGTGAGTATCACTGTGAGATAGACACAGAGAGCACTGCATTACAATTGTCTTAAATAATATAACGCACATTAAAAGGTTCTTCTATGAATATAAACTATCAGGGTAAGCGACGACCAGAAGATGAGTCCATACATGTACAGAGTTGCTGAGCGGGAAATGAAACGATCAACATGTGGCTGATGGCTAAAGTTGATTTTCCGCCACGTCGGTGTTTACCTTTTAGCATTGGTTAGGCAGATAATACGACCCCTGTTGGCAACTCTCTCGGCCGTGTCCATCAGACTGGTGCGCCTCTCGTGCTGCAACTCTGTGATCTTGCATAGCGACTCCACGGCAGCAACCAGGCCGTGCAGGATGCTGCAACACTCGGGGTCCTCGCGCGGGTTAGGCGGCCCGACAGCCGCAAGCGCTGACATGAGCTGAGGAGGAGAAACAGGATAATCAGTCCAGTTCTGATGGAAACATGTGGTCACTGATGTTCATAATAATGTTGCACTTCTCCAAAATACGGCAAACTGGAGCTGTGCTGAAAACACTCTCACTGCAGGACCCACTGTAGGCTAACAGTCATATTATATATCAGGTAGAATTGTTATTCCGTCACTGAGTGTTGTGGGCAGTGGATTACCTCATGAGTGCTCTGGTCTTCCTGCCTCCAGCTATTCAAGATGTGGAACTCGGAATCACTCACAAGGTAATTAATCTGTAAAATAAAGAGAAGTCAGAACGCGTATATTTAATGTTGAAGTAATTGGTGAACTGTAACTAGTAGCTACATTGATTACAACTCTCTAAGATATCTCATTCGTTCGTTTCGTACATATCTTAATTGGAACCAGTGGTGGAGAAACAGCCAACACATTGATTAACACAGAGATAAAATAAATAAGAAGCTAACCAGTTTGTGCAGTGGATAAACATCGTAGAGGATCCGGCAGTACTCCATGGAGCACTCCACAGCACAGGTCCACAGGGACTTGGACACGGGGGCCAAAGGAATGACCCCTTGAGCTCGACTCTTCGTCAGCACATCACACTCCACCTGCTGACGACTCGACTCGGCCATGTAGGGACAGTGGTCCACCACAAAGACCGTCTTGTGAGACACCGAGAACATCTTCATTTTGCAGAACTCCAGCGTGCCCTGATCTGTAAGGACAACAGTAAAAATACACAAGCGTGAGATTCTAATAGAGACACGCACACACACACACACACACACACACAAATGTTATTGAGTATGTTGTAAGTATGTTATATGAAATCTGTATGACAGCGGTCACATTTAAGTTAGATAAACACAAACATTATAAACATAACACAACTTATTACATCATGCATCTTCCTTTTACCACTACAGAAATAGGAGGCACAGTAATGAAAATACTATTTGACGGTTGCTGAATCTCTACTGACAACTGCGATGTTCATAAATTCTTAGTGTCAACTCACCTAAAGAAACCCTTATCAGGAAATGATATGAACCGGCTAAAAGCCAAGGGCGCTCGCTTTAGGTGGAGTTTTGACTATTAAACGGAGACCCAATCGGTCTCAGAATACGTTATTTGCCAGTAACTCCAAAACGTCAGCAAGCTAACATGACTACTTGCTAAAGGAGCGTGACACTAACCATCGCGTTAGCCTTTTAGCTAAGCTATCACTAGCTGGAATCATTTGTTAGCTGATTCGCGTTTATTACCGCCAACATACACATTTAACCGTTATGCCATTTGTGCAATACTAAACTGAATGTTTTCTATTTAATGTACCTCCAGGTGACCGTTTACTAAATATGTACACACTTGGAATAACTAGCACAAACAATACGCTTTAAATCGTGTCAAACTAGCGTCTTGTTATTGGCGGATATATGCCCACTAGTGTTCCGTCATCGTTTTCCTTCCCCTGAAAGACGGGCCGCACTGTTTAAAAGGTTCCTACCCCGCACTCTGTTTTTTTAACTGTTATACAGCAACGGGTTGAAACTGGGACACGTTTGATTCAAACGTCGTTCTCGCCCACATGAAATCATGTTATCATTAGATCATTTCGGGTAGACACCAGTGCGTTTACGATAACATCTTTGCTTTACAAAACTGAAACTGCATGATGGGTAACAGTTGAATACCGAAGGAACGCACATGTTACGTGAATGAATCATATGGCATGAATTTAGAGCAGCGTACAAAGCACTGGTTCCTGCTGTTGAGGCTACCTGAATGCCAAACATCTCAAACCATCTCAAAACAAAATACATATTTCTCCACATGCACCTAGATGCCAAGTGTGTTCATGCGTTAAGCAGCACGCTAAACAACAAAATTCAGAGGAATTGAGTGGGCGTAACTTGACTGTCAAATGTGGCTGAAGAACAGCAACACCCTCCTCCTCCTCCTTCGACCCCGCCCGTGAGACTTGTTCCATTCTCTCAAGTCGCAACTTCAGCGAAACTTTAGCCGGCTGAATCCATGCTGAGAAATAGATACAGAATGCGTGGAGGACGGGGCTGCGCGTTGAAGCTATTGTAATACACAGTAATCTGTCGGTAAAGCAAAGTTGTTGTTTTGTTGTTCTCCGTTTTTTGTGCGCCGGGACCCCCGACAAGGACTATGAGCAATAACGACATCCACGAGATGGACTCCGTGTTTGAGACAGATGAGATGGAGTCTGATGCTGTATTGGGCATGATAGAAGAGGACGTTGGTAAGAGGACAGCTTTGTTTTCTCGCAAGAGATTTATTGTGTGGGTGTGCGCGCTGTGAGGGTTTACTCGCATGTGATACTTGAAACACATCTAGGTCATGTTCACCTCTGGCTGTGTTAGCTAACCTCCCACTCATTCATCCACTGCTCCAGCCTACTTTATAGTTTGTTGTCGTGTAAACATTGATGCTTTGATTGGTGTATTCCCCCCCCTCCCCTACAACTTTTAAAGTTACTCAAAAAGTGGTGTAACGTTAGTCAAGTAGCCGACATTAAGTGCAATTTTCTACTCCTTTGCGCCATTTGTCTGCGTAATGAGTGCTTTTTTACTTTTGGCACATTCTGTTGCTAATCATTCCAGATTTTAAATGCACTTCTACTTATTCTACATCACTGTTCTGGTTGAGAGGTCTGCTAATAGTACATATAGTTCATGATTTCCTTGTTGGACATGTACATTATAATTTACCCATTTATGCCATCATGAAACATGAGGTGTTGTCACCTTTACAGGGTAGATAATGAGTAGAAGGAAATGGTCGAAAGCTTTTAAGTCATGCACGCTGCATGTGTAGCAGAACAACTGTGTGGGTGTGGTGCACACAGTTTTAAGAAAGCACAAGCTCACAACACCACTTCTGCCTTACAAATTGATATTAATAACAGATGTTGGGCGATCAAAACTGCCCCCTCCCCCCCCCAAAAACATCTGGAGTCCCTGTTTTTGTCATATGTGTCTGGTGTGGGCCGTTGGAAGGCTTCAAACTAGAACAGATCGCATTTTGAAACACTCTTTTGTTCCTTGCATGTCTTACATTCCTGACGCTCCAAACTGAAACTGCAACTTAACTTTGGAATAGAGTGAATCTCTGTACAGCTTCCACAGTTGTGGGAAATATTTCTCAATCTATACGCTTCTTTCATGTCCTGTCTTGCCCACAATGACTACCGTCTGGTATTGCATGCATTTGTTTTCTTCTTCTCACACCTGAATGAGAGATAATTGGTCCTTTGGGTTAACGTAAGTTGTGAGGATGTTGTGACTATGTAGAAGGCCCTGACCATATGGAAGTGTCTAATGCTTTTCACTAAGTGCACTCTATTTAATGGAGCCTATATTCACTTGTTATGAATTATTGCAGCCACGCTTTGTTGCAGCCTGTGATGCAGTGATTGCAGCAGAAGAAACATTAGCAAAAATAAGATTTGTTTTGTTTCAACTTAATAATGTGCAAAAGTAATTCTACGGTGATACAGGAAGTCTGATTATTAACATGTTGCCAGCACATTGGTACAGTAAACATGATGCATTGATGATTACAGATTAGCATGTTAGGGTGAGAGCTATGTCTCTCGACTGCTGGAAGCAAGTTTCAATGAAAATGTATCATCAGTTATCTCATTTCACGTGCAAAACATATATAGGCATTAACTGCTAAGACTGAAGCCAGATCTTAGAGCAGATTCTGTTCCTGTGAAAGACACTTGACTTGTACCAGATGTCACGAAATGATCCAGTTTTTGATGCAGAAAGGAATTTCCTGTCATATGTGCGATGGGCACTGATTTTTGGGCTTGATTTAAGTGTTTTAAATGTTAGCCTTTTGGTCAAATAAAATGTGTTTCGTGCTGCACAAAATCAAAGTTTGGAAGTTAAAAACAATACTTTTTTTAGTCATGCCTTTATTATTTTGTGTGTTGTCATGGAGCATGGTCTCTAGAGAGGAAGTGAGCGCTGGGTGTGTGGGTGGGTTGTGGCAAGAAAGTAGATTTTTATTGCAGACAGCTCGTGAGCATTCAACATGCTTTTCAAAAGAATCACTGTAGGGTGCAGAGGTTTCGTAACAGCGTTTCTGTTGGGTTTAATGACTCAGGAGCCCGTGCACATTTCATTTATATTACACACCAAAGTGACTGTAGAAAAAAAAACTAATCGGGTACAGTGTGACCTCCAGTCTGCAGCAAACAACTAAAAAACATCATGTGATATTACAGTCATGGTACAGCGTACAGGGGAGGATTTAGGCCCACAATACATCAGTGTAAAAAAAAAGTGGGGTTAGCCTTTCGTTACTGGCCAAAATACTGACTGACTTTAACAAAGTCTGTTTGAGTTCAGACTGTTAGCCTGGAGGACTTTGTCAAAGGAAAGTCTTGTGATGAACACTTATTCCACTGTGAAGTTTCCCCGAGTGTTACTATGGCCAGTGTTTTGAAAACAACATCTGTCTTCAGTTAGTTTTGTCATCGCGCTCTGCTTCATATGGAAAGATTAGAGGGCCTTCCATGTTGGATGTAATGTCATCTGTTATGTATAATATAATTATGAGGCATAAAACAATGCATGTAATGTTGGTGGTATTGATGCGGTCAGTGGTGTGAATACTGAGAGCAGATTTCTAAATTCATCTTCGAGTGTATTTTTCTAAATGTGTCGACCGCACTGCAGTAGGTGGTGACCTGGTTCTTCTCTTTTTCCGGGGGAGTAATATAACATTGTGGCGAGTGGGCCATTGTGTGCGAGGCAAGCAGTACAAACAAAATGCAACAATAACAGCGTGAGGTTTGGTGAGGCTTGTATTAGGAGGGTCACTGGTTATAAACCCTCCGACTGGTTTGGAAATGAGTAACAGTCGTCGCTGCTTCAGTGAGCACCGCTGAGGTGGAACATGAACGTCGTCCGGCTCAGAGTTTGTGTGGATGTGAAGTTCTTGTGAGGTCAGCAGCACCTTTACCGGCAAATACAGGACGGACATGCTAGCAGCTGAGGCTGTCTGATAACAGAATATCAGCTGTTATTCTTTTTTACGTCATGTAAACGTACATACATGACATAAATGTGTCGTATACACGTGCTAAGTTGGACATATTTGCTCTGCTGCAACAAGCACAGCTTCAGCTGAACTGTAGGTTCATGACAGCTGAAGCGGATGTATGACGACGGTAAGTCCGTCCCCCGCAGGTGACTCAGAGGAGCGTGACATACTAATGTACTTCTCAGAAAA
The DNA here is from genome assembly GCF_050575085.1 of Anarhichas minor. NCBI lineage: Eukaryota > Metazoa > Chordata > Actinopteri > Perciformes > Anarhichadidae > Anarhichas > Anarhichas minor. The sequence goes on from NW_027466491.1 coordinate 3,656,694, forward strand.
TAGAAGTGAAGGTAATGAGTTTTTAGTCGTCTTTCTGATTTTTTTTTTTTCACTTCAGCTGAGCCTATCGTTCACCTCTAAGAGAGGGATTTAAAAAATGTAAACAAGACACAGTGATGTGTACAAAAAAAAAAACTTTTAACAGTGAAGTGCAACATCAATGATCTCTAAAATGTTTTTTTTTACAATAATATTACAGTACTCACAATGCACCTATGAACGTATTGCTGGCTCAGGTGAAGCTGCGTTCACTACTGACAAACAGACCTCAGTTAAGACGAGCCTTTGATAAATAATGCCATAAATCAATCTTTGTTTATTGTGCGTTTTGCCTCTTTATTGGCAAATTAATTACACTCTAAATATGAGTGTAGGGAGGTGGAGAGAATGTAACCATTGAAGATACACAGGATTATTCTATCTAAATGATCATGTGTGTGTGTTATTAACAGGATATCAATATTAAATCTTTTTAAAACCGTCTTCCTGACACTGTGACACACCTAATATACATTTACAAATATGCAAAATGTAGTGAAATTTGTATTGGTTGCTGCATATCATTTTTACATAATGGTAACAACATGATAATATCAGCCTGCTAATGTAGCGGTCGGGCTCAAGTAAATTTGTTTATTTTGACGTCTGTATTCACATGTATGTGTTTGGTCTTATTTTCACAGTTTACCCCCAGGAGTTTTTACCGACGTATCACAGTATTAAAGAAGGAGCAGCAGTCACCAAAGCAGTACTGGTGAGTCAACACCGCAATGTTGATGTCAGCTACAGTAGCAGCAGATCACTCAAATGCACCTGTATTTGTAATGATTCATATGAATATTCTGTTCTTCATCTGTTCTTGAAGCACAATAATTTAGCAAACAGATGGCGGATCACTGGACCGCAAGACACCAAATCACAACACAAAACAGACATGAGATGAAATGCATTTACATATGAAACCATGCATGTAGTTACATATACAATGCATGCATGCAAGAGCTTTGTGTATACCTACTGATGACACAAGTGTGATTGTGTGGAGAGAAAGAGAGAGAGAGAGAGAGAAAGGGCGGGTATCATAATGTTTGTTTACACTTCTCACTCCTCTTGCATGGCCCACATCGCACATTAAATAGGCCGGTCAATGTCAGTGTTCAACAATATCTCACGCACACGGACCTCTTCCTCTCCTCACTTCCCGTCTCGTCTCAGTGTGCAACATGTACGGCGCTATGGAGGAAGACGAGTATGAGTATGAGTCTACGGACTTACCTGACGGGCCTTCTTATTGCCCTCAGGTCGAGTTTAATGGCAAACCCGACTCCTTGTTCTTCAACGACGGCGTGAGGAGGATCGACTTCATCCTGGTCCACGGGGATGAGGATAAGGAGGATTTTGACAAGAGGTACACGTTCCAGCGGCACAAGGTATGTCTTTCATTTTTTTGAGATCTTTTTTGAGCCGGATGGTTCAGCACAGTGCATCATCTTAGAACAAAGTAATCTACTCACAAAAAGAGAGCCGCTGTAAAAGGTGGTATGTTTGGGTATTTTAGTATTTTTAAGCAATTTGTTGCCGCTGTTAGATAGCGTAGAGAAACTTCAACCTGTCAGCATCCCAAATCCTTAGGCAAAGAGTTTTAAAATTAAGATTAAGATTTGTCTTAACAAATAACATACTATTTTTGTCAATGTAAGTAGTAGTTTTCTCATGGAACCTAAATGTAAGTCATATTCACGTGACATGCCTTGTGTGTTTAATTACACATGCAAACTCTATTGTTTGTAAAGGGAGTTTTGATTCGCAGCAGGACTGTGAATTTAAATGAAGTACTCGTATCTATTCAGCACAGGAACTTAAATAACGCATTAATTATCCAGCAATGGGAACAGCTTGGCATACATGGTTCTGAAAGTGCCTTACCACTGAACTTCTCCTTCATTCAACACGCATTGTGACTCAGTTGTTCAGTGGGTAGAATCCCTGAGGGAAGTTGAGCATTAATCCTTCACTTAAATCCCCAAAAACGTACTGAAAAAACAAAACAAAACAAAAACAGATCAGTCTGGTTATAAGTCTCCTTAACTGAACTTGAACTTCATGCATTGGTATAATTTTGGTCCATAAACCTTCACAAACAAATGAGTAAATTCAACTGGGGCACAATTGAATAGAGTAAATCTGAAAGCAAACAAAATGTTGGTTCAACATGCTACCTACTTTTTACACAACACAAACCTAGATGTGCAGCGATCACAGATTCACTGGGACTGAGGCAATCGCTCATTCGTAATCATCCCAAAGCAAACTAAAGCCAAAAAGTGATGGGGAGAGCAGCAGTCTCTACCAGGCACTCCCTTTACTTTGTTTTTCCAGAGCCTAACCTGGGTCAAACACAAGTTGCTAAACCTTCTGCGCCAACTTTAACGGCTGGAAAAGGGTGTGGCTCAGTTCAGATAGTGTTAGCTAAATCGCTATCTTAAAATAATTCTTTCAATATTTTACTATGGTTGTCTAAGTGTTCATGCACATCATGTGGGGAATGTATTCCCCGTGTGTCATGAAAACATCCACCCTGAAAGCAGCGAAGGTATTTGACGTGTGCTTTGTCTCTCGGAGGTATTCCTTAGAATTGACATCAAGCGGAAATGTGTCGAGGTGTTACATGAAGGTTGATCCCAACTCATCAAATAACAAAGAAGTTGGAACAATTAATTCTACCGTTCTGTATTATTTGTTTTGTACTTTTTCATACTAATTCATGCTTTTTCATGCGTCTTTGGTTTTGGGAAAGCTGTGTAGCAGTTCAAAGATTGTGTCCGGGATTCAGTTCCCTGTAACGTTTGATGACATGCCACCAACAAGAACATGCTCTGACTTGCTTTGCAGTGCCGCCGTTCATTGCCTGTGTGTGCAGCGGAAACATCTTAGGGAAATGTCATGTGTCCAAATAAATGAGCTCAATTATAAACCTATATAAACAAATAACGGCAAATTGAATCGCATGAAGGTTGAACGTGTCGGCACATTATTTAGCTAAGACATTACCACAGTATAAATAAAGCCATTTCATTTTGTGTATATAGATAATCCCTCGTGAAAGTCCTTTGATAAATGCTCACAGTATTTACACTGCCGGCTTGGCACATAAGTCACCCGGTACATAAACTGAATCATAATTGCCAAAGAGGAGGAGGAGGGAGCATTAATTCAGGAAGCTTTTTTTTGTGTGTGTTTTTCACTGTAGAAGCGGCGGGAGTACTTCGAGGCCTCCCTAATGAAGATGGGAATGGAGCTGGAGGCGACAAAATCTGTAAGTAGATTACACTTTTCAGAAGGTTTATCTGACTGCAATCTAATACTTAACGCACTGCTTATTTGCCCTTTGCAGGTAATAGATGACAAACTGCTGTTTGTGAAAGTCCACATGCCGTGGGACGTGCTGTGCACCTACGCCGAGGTCCTGCACATCAAGCTTCCCATCCAGCCCAACGACCTGTCCTCGCAGCCCTCCCCGTGGCGCTTTTTCTCCTGCATCACCAAGCACTTCTACCCCAACAAAGACCTGATCACCGAGGACGCGGAGTTCTTCACCGCCCCCTTTGACAAGGACCGCCTGGAGTACTTCCACGTGAGGGACAAAGACGTCTTCTTCACCGCGTCCATGAGGAGCAGGATGGCAAGTGGCCTCATGTTGTGGCAGTCAGTTTCAGGCTGCCTGCAACTTCCTTTCATAGGACGGTGTTTGGCGGTTGTAACCATCCTATTATACGTTTGATGAGTGTGTAAACAGATTGGTAGCTTAAAGACGAAAACCTCTTCTTCTTCCAGGCATATTACATCCTGAGTCGTGCCCCCTATGAAGTACGAGGGAACATTAAGAAGTTTGGCATCACCAAACTGCTGGATGGAGGAGTGTACAAAGCTGCCTATCCCCTCCATGACGTAAGTTACATGTTACAGTCATGTAGGTATGGTTTAGGCCTTTTTCAGTTTGTAACATCCATATTTAGCATGGCGTAATGCAATTAATGAACTAAGAATTTACTCAAAATTCCCTTTGTTTGTATCGTTTTTATTATTTCAGTGCAAGTTCAATACCAAGTCCGAAGAGGAGAGCTGCCCCAACGAGAGATTTCTGCTCTACAAAGAATGGGCTCATCCCAAAAGCTTCTACAAGATGCAACCACTGAACCACATTAGGTAAACACAAGCCTTACTTACTGACTCTCTGATGATGTTTCAGTTCAGCTAAAACTGAAACGCCTTTGTACTGTCCATAAACAGTTTTGGACTGCAGTTGTATTCGCTGTGTGACAAGCAGGAACAAATACAATCGTTTTGATGTCTTTGTCCTTGCAGAGCCTTTTGTGAACAGTAGAGCCACAGTAGATTAACACTCTTTATTATTTTTTTCCACAGGAAGTATTATGGGGAGAAGATCGGCATTTACTTTGCCTGGTTGGGTTTCTACACAATGATGCTGGCTGTGGCTGCTATTGTGGGACTGGGTTGTTTCATTTATGGATACAGGACCCAAGAAACCAGCACCTGGAGGTACGTTTCCTTGTAGATTTTGAATGATGAACTTGTAATTTGATGACGTAGGATATTTTGGAGATTTCCCAGTCTGATCATCTCTGTTCTCATGTTTCAATTACCGCAGCATGGAGGTGTGCAACCCTGACATTGGAGGGAATATTGTGATGTGTCCGCAGTGTGACAGAGAATGCAAATACTGGAGGTTGAACAGCACCTGTGAAGCTTCCAAAGTGAGTTTGACTTTATGTGTTTCTACAAAGCTTTTGTCCTCCCGCTAATGTCGCTCAATATGCAAAAAAAAAAGAACTGACTTTTGCATATTGTAATGCATGCTGCTATTTCCACACAACTGTTATGCCTGGAACTGATTTGCATGTAAGCAGGACAGAACTGTCACAATTTTGATATCCACATTTGTCTTTTTTTCAATTCTCTTTTAGCAACTTTGCATATTTGATAACTTTGGAACCTTGGTGTTTGCAGTTTTCATGTCCATCTGGGGTAAGTTGTATACAATGTCAAAAACATACCAGGTAATGACTTCGTTCATGTTCACGGTTCCCATAGAGCGTGTGCAAGCATGCTAATATCACTTACAGAAGCTGTGTTTAAAACTGACCATTTGAAATGTTTATTTTGTGCTCATCTTTGGCATTGTTAAAGGCAAAACAGACACAGGAAGACACTGACAATACTCTCGCCCTTCCTGTTGTTTTTCCTGCTCCTGTTCATTTCCTGACTGTAGTCACTTTGTTCCTGGAGTTTTGGAAGCGTTACCAGGCGGAGCTGGAGTACACGTGGGACACTGTGGAGTTTCTGGAGCAGGAAGAGCAACCTCGCCCAGAATATGAAGCAAAGTGCACCAATGAGAGGAAGAACCCTATCACAGGGGTAAAAATCACATGCACATTTTATTCTATTCTATTTGCAGCTAATAACGTAGAACTACACCAGCCAAGAAAAAAATAAAGATGGATTCAAACAAGTTTTGTTCAAAAATGTATGAACTATTTGAAAATGCTATGTTGTCAGGATGAGTTTTAAGTCTTGCCATGTTGTTTTTAAAGCCCAGTATATGACTGTGTTTGTGTGTGATTTAGGTAAAAGAAAAGGTGCCCTTTTCAGCCTTTGGACGATGTGTTCGGGTGTCGATAGGAATTTGGACAGTCATATTCTGGGTAATGTAAATAAATGTCATTTTTATTTCAATGTCATCATTTTTTTCTTGGTAACACTGTATTTTTCCTGTCAGCAATTCACTATCAAGCTCCTAAGAAGAATATGTTATTTGGTACTAATGATTGGGAAAATACTATATTTTTTTAAAGAAAGGTACATTTAAACCCATGTAAATATTCATACATTACTCATTTATCATTGGAATATATATTGTTTTTGCATGTAGCTAACGTGGTGTGCATTGAATTCTTAGGTTTTTCTTAACTTATTTATTGGAAGTATACTACTTGAACATGACCTCTACTTTACCTACAATTAGTACCAAATTCATAGTTCTTTCCAGTAAACTTCTATAAAATAGAATAATTAGGACGTGCTTCTGAAATGACGGACCCATCGAATAAAGCTTTTCCCCATTTTTTCAATTTCAGAACAAACACAATATTCATGAATCTTTCAACTCTATTTTGTCCTTTAGATTCTGTTGATCCTGGCGTCCATTGTGGCCATCATTGTTTACCGACTGGCTGCCTTTTTTGCCTTCTCGGCTGAACTCAGATCTCAGGACCTGAAGGAGCTGGAGCCCTTAAAGGAGTATGTGACGCCTCAGATGGCCACTTCTGTCACAGCCTCCCTCATCAGCTTTGTTGTCATTATGATCCTCAACATTCTCTATGAGCGGGTCGCCATCTGGATCACAGACTTTGGTGAGTTTGAATTATACTTTTCCCCAGTATTGACTTGCATGTGGTTTAATCCGAAAATCCTTTTCTTGTCTGACACAACAACAGAGCTGCCACGGACCAAGACGGACTACGAGAACAGCTTGACCCTGAAGATGTTTCTCTTCCAGTTCATCAACTATTACTCCTCCTGTTTCTATATCGCCTTCGCCAAAGGGAAAGCGGTTGGCTATCCTGGAAATCCTGTTTACCTCTTGGGAAAATACCGGAACGAGGAGGTGCAGTTTGTCCGTCCAGCTGTTTGTTACATGTCTAATGTATTCGCGTGTTGCTCCTGACTCACGCTGTGTGTCTTGCTGTCCTGCAGTGTGATCCAGGTGGTTGTCTGATTGAGTTGACGACTCAGCTTTCCATCATCATGGGCGGGAAAGCCATCTGGAATAACTTCCAAGAGGTCTTGCTACCGTAAGAAGTCAGAATCTAAAAACAATTTTACGTTAAATATAAAAACGATAGTAATACAATTAAGCAACACAGTGTCGGCTTATAGAAGCAGGTGAACATCAGTGAACTTGCTGCTTACAAAGAAGGCTAATAGCTAATCATACACAAGCTTTCCATCGTCATACTGAGCTACTGTTACTATATGATCTCTTTCACCCCTCCATAGGTGGGTGAAAAATATGATCTTCCGCTACCGCACTCGTGGGCCTTCAGAGAAGGTGATTCCTCGCTGGGAGCAGGACTACCAGCTGCAGCCCTTCGCAAAACTAGGACTGTTCCATGAATATTTGGAGATGGGTAAGTCCCCGTCTGCCACATTTAAAGCTGCACCTGGAGCCGGTTGCACAAGCTGTTAAGTTCAGACTTATTAGACTTCTGTATCTCTATATTACAAAACAGGTTGCGCCACACAAGCTAAGTCCTTCATACAGTCGTGGTTTGCTCTTACTAAATGTTTTAGTGACATTTCATTGAAATATTCAATGATGATGTTCAAAGAAATATTTTCAGTTGGACAAGAAGACCACCACTCTCACGGCGTGTCCCGTGTCTTAAGCTTTAACAGTGCAAGCCAATTCAGTAAACTGGTTTGAAACCAGTTAGTAAATAACCAAGAGATACTGAGGGAAATTTACACACAAGTAGTCAATATACAAATACCTGCTGCAACTGAATTGTCTTGACGGTGCCCGTCTCGTCTCTTTCAGTCATCCAGTTTGGCTTTGTGACCCTGTTCGTTGTCTCCTTCCCTCTGGCGCCGCTCCTGGCTCTGGTCAACAACCTGTTTGAGATTCGGGTTGACGCTTGGAAAATCACCACTCAGTTTCGCCGCATCGTGCCAGAGAAGGCGCAGGATATAGGGGCCTGGCAGCCCATTCTTTATAGCGTCGCTATATTGGCTGTCGCAACAAATGTGAGATCACTGTTTACGCAGAGTTATTGGCGACGATAGCGTTGATGATCACTTTTCTGCTTTCGCTACATTTACCTGGCGTCCTGGTGTCTCAACAGGCCATGATCATCGCTTTTACATCCGACATGATTCCACGGTTGGTCTACTACTGGTCGTTCTCTGTGTACCCATATGGAGATCACTATAACAACACCATGCAGGGCTACATCAACAGCTCGCTGTCTATATTCAACATCAACGACTTCTCCAACGTCAGCAAGCCCCTGAAGACACCTGACAACATCACCACCTGCAGGTACAAAGATTGGCCATCTGTGTGTGCTGAATTAAAATGTCCCTTGTTTGAATATCAAGAGAAGGCCAGTTTCCATATTACCTGTCATCCATTTCAAAATGTTTGCCTACACAAGACTAATAAAATAGGATGGCAAGCTCAATAGACTACTGGTGTCAGAAGCAGCTTTGTGGCAAATCGTGTTTGAGTATGAAATTTCCTCCTTTAGGTATCGAGATTTTCGGTATTCTCCTGGGCACCCGAGGCAGTATGAGTACACTATCTACTACTGGCATGTGATCGCTGCCAAAATGGCTTTTATAATCGTTGTAGAGGTGAGTGTGAACATAACAGGAAATCTTTCTGACACTAAAACAAATCTTTCATTATCAAAACGTATTAATGTCTTCTTCTACTCCTCACAGCACATCGTTTACCTCACGAAGTTCATCCTGTCCTACGCGATCCCAGACGTCTCATACGCTGTCAGAGAACAGATCAAACGAGAGAAGTACTTGACCCAGGTTATCCTCCATGAGACCAACCTCAAGCTGGTGACCAAACGTCTGAAACCAGTCGACGACGGGACTGCCAAGTACTCGAAGGAGATGGAACTTGGTTTCTCAGAGTAAACTGTATGGAAGAAGACACCAGACCATACTGTATATACATGACTACCCAGTTCTTTACAGCACTCACCCATATCTCTTCAAATACTGACCAACATCTCGTGGTCCAGTAACAAAATTAAGACCTGGAACAAGGTATGGACTTTGAGGGACTGTTGGACAGAGAAAGGAGAAACCACTTGTATAGTCTTCACCCTTGTCTACTGTCCTCACACTCTGGACTCCCGTCAGGTGAAAGCATGCAAAGGGAGAAAGAACAGTGCATCTAGCCTCATTCACCTCTCAGAGTGTCTTTTTCTTTTTACTTTCCTCTCATACTGACCAATCTAACAGACAGGTTGACGTATTGCAGCTGGCAGTGCCACTGCACAAACTAAGTGTAGGACAATCAAGTAACATGGCAGTGTTTTGCACTACCTTATCAAGTAGGAATGGAGTTCAATTTGTTCAAATCTGAAGCCAGTATTGAATTTTAATCTTATTAGATTTAGCTTTTAACAATTTTAAACAACATAACGGAATATCCTAAACACAAAGAACTCAGATAGGATGACACACATTAAGCTAAATGACTTGCTGGATGTTACAGCAACGAGAAACCGATGTCAAATCAGTGCCTCACATTTTTAATAATTAACACCAACTATTTGGTGGACGAAGCAAAAAATACAACCAAACAAAACAATCGTAGCTTAGCTCTTCCAGGGCTTTCAGCAGTATCACATGGTCTTCATTGGCAGATGGAAATTTGCCAATGAAGATGTTTCGTCCATAGGACTTCTCATCCATGTTGGCCTAAAATGAAAGATTATATTATGGTTGAAAGCTCTGGAAAAAAGCTAGTATGTAGACCTTGAGTTTTTTTCTTCTAGTTTAATGACTATATTGAATTTTAACTCAGCACAGCAGCACGCCACTCCGTCACACCGTTTTTAGTTTAATACTGTCATGAAATATCAGTATTATTGTTTACAAAAAATGCACCACTTTTCAATGCAATGTTGAGGATTGATGTAGATTTTTTTTTTTTTACACTTCCATTTCTGTTTCTCAAAGTACAGAGCTGAGGTGATCTGTCGAACAACTCGCAACGTTACACAGGTGTTGAGATACCTCGAGTTAGAATAAACATGGACTAACTGACCTAAAGCCACATATACTGACTAAATGTGCCTTGAATACTTTTATCTCTGTAAGCCTTTCAAATGGTTTAAACGTTGTTATAATTTTTGGAGGGGATTCAATTACAGTTACAATTCAGAAAGTCAATTTATTAGATAATTCCAAAGTGATGCCATATAAAGGTTTGATGTATTCACGTTTACAAACCACAAGAATAATTTAAAACTGAACGCTGTTTCGGTATTACACCAAAATGCGATTCAGTTTAACCAATATTTTAAATTAAATGAATTAATTGCAGCCCTGTGAAGTGGTTCAGTTGACTATGGAAGTATAGTCTGTCTCCTTCTCTATTCATGTACTCTCATCTACTATACTGTTATGCACTTTTTACTTACAGAGTTCCACTCCTGTGCCATGACCACTGCAATGCACAACATGTTGAGCTGCAAGTTATATCCTGTGATATAGGCAGTACAGTAATTCAGTCTTCTCCTGTGTCATTGCTGAAATCTTAGATCAACACCTCTGCTGCATTATTGCCTCGCCTTGTGATTTAAACTATGGTACTATCTCCAACATGTATGCAAACTATCATATACCAGCAATATCTGATGATGCGTATCCGTCTTGTCTTTTTGTTTGATCTTGTCAGTGCCATGAAATGTGTATTAAGTCTTACTATAAAGACTCTCCAAGGATTAAAAAGACTTTCCACCATTGTATGTTTTATTTATTTATCCGACCTCTCTACCTTTCACCTGGGATGCATTTAGAAGTGTGCTCTGTTGCACCTGAAATAAAAACACATCAGTCATGTCACAGTGTATTGACAATTGCCTGTAGTACATTCCTACATCACTGCAGCAAGATGAAAAATGAAAATAAAAAACAGCCTCTGCATGAAACTACATGATGTCATGCTGATACAATCTTCATTGCTTACCAGATGCATTGTGCAAGTATGCAAAATAAGCCTTGACCTGGTTGGTACAAATGCCAGAAACTATATAAACAAAACACAACAATTCCTGAACAGAGACTGCAGAATATTTGGCAAATGTCTCATGCTGAAGCTGCTTGGAGTTGTATTTTACAGGTTCTTGCTACAGGTATTAAAACACTTTACAATATTTAAAAAATATCTATCATCAAAGCAGCACTGTATGTTTTAAGACATAGCAGCTCAGTGGGTGGCTTTACCGCTCTACATTTTTGATCAGGCATATTTTCCAACGCTCTATTGACGTCATCTAGAAGCGACACAGGCCCCATTTTAACTCACATGTACGCTCATTTCACTGTTTGCTGTGCCTGAGGTGAAACAATTTTGTCAACCGATACATGTGTGCATATTGTATTGTATTTGATCGATAAACGACACGGTTTCTCCGAGATGAGTGCCCAGATTACTTGTGTCGGATGGGTGGGGAGAGGCGTTGCAAAGGAAACCCCAGACAAAGTAAGTTCATGTTCAGCTAGCTAATGCTAGCAGACAGGCGGCTAATTTGTCAACATGGCAGGAGATACACTATATGCTACCATACTCATTTAAATGACCAATACTCTAAGCCCTTTGGCTGTAATTTATATTTCTAGGTGGCTTTAAAGGTAATGTGTCCCTCGACAATTTTTTTACATTATAATATAATTGAAATTACCCTCATTTAATCAATGCTACAAGTGGTTAAATTGCCACAAGTGACAAGGGAAATGTTACACTCTGCGTTGTAGAATAATTACAAACGTGTATTAACTATGTAACAGGTTATAAGTTAGTAATCGAGCAACTGAGCCGATGTTGATGCAGGAACGTATTTTAAAATGCACTTAAGGCTGTGGAAATGTAATGAAATGACCTAAGTTAGCCCAAGTTACTGTATTTATACACTTTAACTAGGAGGCCTTTAGGTCCTTGTGGAAATCTTAATTTGTGCTGCATTAAAACCAAGTCAACGAATTAATTATAATAACAGGTACTAGCAGCGGCAACAAGGTGCTTATTAGATCGAAGCCTTTCCAAAAATATAATAAAAAGTCATATCATTTTTTTGTTCAATTATCTAACAGTAGTAACTTTTGTTTATTTGTACTTCCACTGTTTGTTTAAGGATTCAACCCAAAATGTTATCAAAAGATCTATCTGTTCTTGCATCTGATAACAGCTCGAGACACGTGAGCGTATCTACTTGTTTAAGCCACGTTTTTTATTCCATTTCAGGTTGAGTTGAGCCAAGAGGAGCTACAGCGCATCATCACTGATGCAAAAAAGGAACTGGGGTATGTTGGAATAAAACGCACATTACTGCAGTGGTCTATTGTCCAAATGTGAAAAGCATTACCTGTCATCGAGTGCTGAATAGAAATAGAATGTTACAGCTGGTGTCATGTTTTTTTGTTTGTTTTGAATTTTATCTACTCTCCTAAATCAGTCACCTAGCAGCCGAGGAGGATGAAGACGATGATGAAGGTATAGCCTGTGAGGAGAATCCTGATGGTAATACAGCGGACGTAGCTGGAGATCCAAAGGGTGACGATGAAGATGGAAAGGAGGAAGAAGACGAGCTGGCAGAGTACGGCCTGGATAGATATGATGAAGAGGATGCAGGTGAGTGGGGAGGTGTTCATGTACAGTGTGTGTGTGTGTGTACAGAAAAACTAATTGCAGCTCATTCTGTCCACTTCACTTGTGTCTATTTAAAGATATCTGAGTCTGACTGTATATCTGCTGTTCGTTTGTCTTAAATTTAGCGACCGCTAGTCTCGGCGACAGTCTGGCTGGCCTTACAGTGTTCAGCTGTAATGAGGAGGATCCTTACATCACCCTCAAAGACACAGTAAGTGCACTCAATGATCACATCAATGCAGATTCAGTATAGTCCCACTTCAAGTAGCACCTAAAGCTTAATTTCAACCACGAACAATTTACGTAGAAATTTGTATTTCAGTGCAAGAATGTCATTAAACCTATGAAAAAGCCTTCAAATTGTGTCTCTGATGCTTTAGATCTGATATTAAGGGGGTATTGGGGAAGAATAATTTGGAAAATTTTACAAAAACAATTTTGATACCCATTGTATCTTGTCTAAGCCAAATTGCTCAGCTGCCTTTGTTCTTCCCTCAAGGACCAATATGAGCGAGAAGACTTCCAAATCAAGCCCGGTGACAATCTCATCCTTACAGGCAGGGCAGAGAAGGACTGCTGCAATTTGGAGATCCATGGTAAATATCTTCATAAGTGACATGATGAGATGACAGCAGGTTTTCTGAAGACACAGAGAAATGTCTTCTTTTGTTTGGATTTTGTTGTTCTAGCTTAGAATATAAGCTAAATGCATGACGCGTGTAAATGTAAAAATAAATTATCAATATTTGTTGTAAACCTTTTCTTCTCAAGTCTATACTAAACACTTGATCTCTTGCTTTCCAGTTTATAACTCCGAGGAGGACTCTCTGTATGTTCATCATGATATTCTGCTACCAGCTTACCCACTGTGTGTGCAGTGGCTAAACTTTGACCCCAGTCCTGGAGAAAAACCTGGTAAGAAAAATTCAGCTTTGCTCTCACGAACCTTTACAAAAATCCTGTTCCTCTCCAAACCAAGCCTCAGTTTGTATTAACTTTGTATTGACATATACATAACAGTAATGGATTTCAACAGAACTAGTTCTCAGCATCATATTTAATGTTAAGCTAAACTAAAACGAAAAGGAATTGTATGTGTTTAATGTGCATGTGCCACTGTACTTCTCTTACCATGTTCTGTGTCCTTATTACAGGAAACTATGCTGCAGTGGGAAACATGACTCCTAAGATCGATGTGTGGGACCTGGATGTGGTGGACTGTTTGGAGCCAGTCTTTTCTTTAGGGAGTAAACAGCCATCCAAGAAGAAGAAAAAGAGCAAGAAGGTACAAACCTGTTCTTATACTGTCTTAAACAAGCATCTGTATGATGAGAATGGGGTCACATTGTAATGATTTTCATGCCTTTTTTTAGGATGTGAGAATTTTTTTTTTTTTTTATGTTTGACACCATTGATAGTCGACTTGCTTGTCTTGCCTTCCTGCATTATTTCCTGCTTTGTTATATATCATTAACACAATGCTGTGTGTTCTCGTTGACGCCAGGGGGCAGCGGCAGAGCCTGTCGAGGGGCACACGGACGCAGTGCTGGATTTATCCTGGAACAGACTGATTAGGTCAGGATATATATGTTTTTATAGCACTGGAAAAAAGATAATCCTAAAATGCACCAGATAGCTGTCGGATGTGCAGAATTATACAGACGTATTTCCTTCTTGTGTTTACGGACCATGACTGTGTATGTGTACACTCTCGTCCTTAGAAACGTGTTGGCCAGTGGATCAGCAGATGACACGGTTATCTTGTGGGATCTTACTCAAGGAAAACCAGCCACAACTCTGCACAGGCACACTGACAAGGTGAGTAATGAGAAAAATAATGATGCTGGATGTAATTTAAAGTGTGTTGTTGATTATAATTTGCAGGCTTCAGCTTCTGGGATTTTCTTTTTTTTAATCTTTCAGGTTCAGACGTTATCATTCCACCCATTCGAAGCACAGACTCTGATATCAGGATCATATGACAAGTAAGTGTAATCTCTGATTGACATTAGTTTATAGGATGGGGTGAAAGGAAATGCACAGATTTTGTTAACAAAGATTTACATTCACAATGAGTTTGATACACACATTTTTTTTCTTTTCAGGACAGCTGTCCTGTATGACTGCCGCAGTCCAGACAACAGCAACCGGACCTGGAGATTTAGTGGTCAAGTGGAGCGGCTGACCTGGGACCACTTTTCACCGTGGAACTTCCTGGTAGATGCTCAAATTCTTCTGCTCTATTTTAACGGAAATATTCCAACCACTTTCCTTTTTTAAACTTAAACGGTTGTAAATATTCATTACGAATACACCTGCTGTGTATGCTTTATGGTCATTGTGCAATAAACCTTGTTTATCCCGCTTGTTCTATTTCTGTCACAAGCTCAGTGGTTAACTTGAGTTTGTGTTTGCGTTTCAGGCCAGCACAGAGGATGGATTCATCTACTGCCTGGACGCACGCTCAGATAAACCGGTTTTCACACTGAGGGCTCACGACGAAGAAGTGTCAGGTAGGAAGTGGAAGTAGAAAGGCTCTAGCGGTGCGGCCTAGCCATCATTCAAACAGCACAAATGATTCGGCACTTGTTGTTCTGCAGTGTGTGGTGAGACAGTTGGTCATGAGTCATTTAGGAAGGATGAAATTATGGTTCAGCATTGTTGGTACTTACCAGAGTAATTGGGGAAATTGGTGGCGGCTCTGTTTTCAGTCAGTCTTTGAAAACATTTGGATGAGCCCGGTGAGTAACAGCCAATCCAGCCAGCAGGGACCCTTCCTCTTACATGTTTTCCACCATTTAATTTCCTTCTGTAAACAACGTTGATGGACAACTAAGCGGATCCTTGCCCATGCTTTGGTTCTAGGTTTGCTTCATGGAGGAATTCAATTCTTGCAAAGGCACATTGACTGTACAATGAAAAATCTAATCTAAACAATTCTGCAGGTTTGAACCTCAGCAGCCAGATCAAAGGATGCCTGGTCACTTCATCAGCTGACAAACACGTTAAGATTTGGGACATTTTGGGCAATAAGCCCAACCTGGTGCACTCGCGAGACATGAAAATGGTAAGAACTTACATATGCAGCATGTACATCTCAGATTCTTCCACCCCAATCCATTTGTAAAAGTATTTTGCAACGTCAAAGTTATAACAACTTTCTCCCCGACCTGTTGACAGGGTGTACTCTTCTGTGCGTCATGTTGCCCTGACCTGCCCTTCGTCTATGCCTTCGGGGGACAGAGGGAAGGCTTGCGGGTTTGGGATATAAGTGATGTTGCTGCAGGTATAGTTTCTTTCCTTTTTCTTTACATCACACACGTAAACATCGCAAAAGGAATGCTGTTCATTGAAATCATATTAAAAAGTTAAATAAGGGTCTTTACACAGTTCAGCACTGACCTTTTATTTATGGAGTCAATTGTTAAATTGCTAATGCTCACATGTTATTGTGATGTTTCCCTTTTAGTGGCTGAGGTGTTTGGCAGCCGGGAACGCTTGGTGCCGAACACGGGCTCACAGGTATCCAGCACTGCAGCCACAGCAGAGATGGAGGTTTCCGAGTGACGCGTCAACAACCTGTAAACATGAATAAACTCTTGTTGCTGTGTTCCTTCATAGTGCAGTAGTTCATGCAAAAAGGATTTAAATAAATGAAGCTGCATTTTTTTTGAAGGATTTGAAAGGTTGGCCTGAATGCAAACTGGACCTAACATACCTGAAAGACTTGTTCAGCTTGTCTCTCTGCACAGCTAACAACAGCAGCTGGCACACTTGAAGTTGTGTTAAGAAAAGAAGAGACATATCTTTCTTGTATTCATATTAGTGAATATTACAAAGAATCTATTTGGGCTTTTTATTTGGAAGCAGTGATTCAAATATTTGAATTGTTCAGAGATTGTTTTCAGTTTCTTTATACATTTACAAATGTAATATGCTACTAAAACTATTTTCACATTAACATTGCATCCTGGTATAATGAAATATTAAAAGAAGCCTGTGTTCTTACATTTGGCCAAAGTGTTAAAAAAAATAATGTCTATTCAGTAAATAAATACAGTTCATAAAATGTGTAAACCTTTTGTTCTTTGGAATCTGTGACCCTCGGATGGTTTTCACCGTCGTAGTGGATGATGCAAAGTGACATAATATCTTTGTCTAAAATGGACCAAACTTGAGGTCAAATTGATAAAGTTTCAATTGAGTATGTCATTCCCAACATTGCCATCTGAAGCTATGTAGAAGATTGGCCTTTGGAGAGAGTGTTAAAATGTGTTACATTTACACTCGGAAACCATTTCAGAGGACACATGCCTGCCATAGTATACATGTAACGTCACTAAAAACATTATTTAGCCCTGACAAGTAAAGAGTGGACACAACTCTTAAATGTGTTTCATATAAATAACGTTAAATAAGTAAGAGACACAAGAAGTATATCGTTTGTTCAAGCGTATAGTGCACGTATCAGTTAAAAAATAATAATGTACTGTGGTAGGATTGAGGAAAAGGCTGGTAGTCGAGTAGTGGAACTAAACTGAGTGAGTCTGAGCGCTAAGACGGAACTATTATAGTGATGCACACCAGAAAGTAACTCCGCAGAGCTTAGCATGGCGTCGGGTCATTTGTGCAAGCTACATAGTCTCTTAAAGCGACTTTCTAACGGCACACAACTACGACACGTACAAAGTAAGTTCTGTTGATATCTGAGTCACAAGGTATTTGATGGAGGTTGTTATAAATTGCCGTTTCTGACCATTAGCTCATCGGTGGTGGGAGTAAAAGCTAACAGAGGCTAACCTTGAGAATATGTTCAGCAGGTAAACACTTAGATTTGGCTTGCACTCAACGTGTGTACTGTGTATTTTATGTAAATCAAATTTAAAATGGGTAGCCACGTAATTAAGGTGTCCTAACTTATTGCTCCTCCCTCTGTCTTAAGATCATATAGAAAGCATTGACGGTGGTCTGAAGATTCATGCTCTCAAATGTGGTGTTTGATTTCTGGCTGAGAAGCTGAGAAGTCCCGTGAAGTGTGTTAAATGCACGAGTTAGTATCTGTGTGTCTCACCTGTCATTTCTGCTGCAGCATGTTTGGTGCCAATGAGACAGAAGTCCAGTGTCAGTGGTCCTTCACTTGATGCCCCGAACTGGTATGTTAAGACGTTAACTGTGTTTATGTAATAAAAAAACGCTCATATATATTCAGTCTAGCTATGGTTCTAAGACGCACTTAAACGCACCCATACAATAATAATAATAAAGTAAATATGATATTGTGATCAGGACAATAACCTCTAATTTTCTTGGGTTTAGTAATGTGGAAATCGGTGTGACTTCAGATGGAGGAACCATAGTGTGCTACCATCCCACTGTCGACGTTCCCTATGAGCTTACCCAGGTAACAGAGCGCTTTCTAGCCTCATGCATATCAATGTGTTGGTTGTCACTTTATCTCATTGAGTAGCACTAATTTCCACCAGAGAAAGACTTTTTTTTTGGGGCATAAAACCCTGCAGATTATTTTCCCTGCACAGCTGATATTCCTGCCTCTGTCTGAGAGGACGTACAGTTCATTGCTGGAAATAAACATAACATGTATAATTATGTAAGAGGGAACCTTGTTCATGACGGTGAATCTTTGTAGCCTATAGAACGACCAGACCCGCTGAACAACTCGGTCGAGACCCATGACCAGATTTTAAAGGCCCACCTCAGCAAGGAGGTGCTGAAGGACAGAAAAGGGCCCACTATAGAGGAGCTAAGCAAGATGTTTTTCACTACCAAACACCGGTGGTATCCAGTAGGACAGTAAGTACACGCATACAATTATCTTGTATTTATCTGCCTTAGTATGAATGTAGTGCTGCCCCATCGGGACTAGCTCATTCGCCAACTTTGATAATGACACCTTATGTACTTTGTGTAGGCTTCTTATAGTCATTTTTTAGGGGTTCTTCCATTGCACAATAGGTGTATCTGTAACTGCAGTATATATCTGAAGCAGAGTGTAAGAGCTGACAAAAATACATCAGATAGACATTGATCAAAATGAATTTCCTTCTGTGTCACTGTTCACAGGTACCACCAGAGACGCAGGAAGAAGGATCCCCCAAAGGACAGATAGTTGAAGGCCAAAGTCACAAAACAGCAAATGATGTTTGTGTTTTTGTCACAATGATGTATAATAAACTGTTGAATACTACGTAGGTTGTCATGAGTTTTTAAGTCAGTGCTGCTATGGAACAATAATAAGGCTTGGAAATTATACTTTTATTTTGTTTCGTCTACTCTGATACTGTGTAAATTTACTGCCCTGGATTTTAGGGGCTTTTTTATAACAACTACTGCAAATATAAAGCTAATAGACTGGCACCAGTATACCATAAAACATATTCTAGGTGAACAGATTGTAGCTGGGGAGTAAAAGTAGTTTTGATTATCATATTTGTATGGAAAACAAGAGGGATATTATATACTTCAGCGATTTTTGTTAATTTTATATGCTAACCACTCTAACACCAAATCTGTATCAACACTTAAAATGCTCAGTGGTGCATCCTTAGGATTTTTGTATCTCAATTTTAATATACATGAGTTTGCTGAGCTTTAATATTTATTCATAAATACTATCATTCTGTGCCTGCAAGAAAAACAAAACTGTAGATGAGTGTTTTATAGCATGGTAAAGGTCTTGCACACCACAACACACCACCACACAGGTTTACAACAATATGATTGAAGAAAACAGAAAATCTATCTCCAAATGAACAAATACTGACAAAAGCTGGTATATTTTACAAGTTCGGTCTCTATAAAAAGATAAAGACTGAAAGAGATCGACCCCCACAAAAGTGACGACATTAAATATTTAGGTGGTCATTTCGAAGCCTTTTTTATGTGCTGCACAGACGGACCTTCTTATGCTCTACCCATGCTTGCATGTGGTAATTAAAAGCTGGTTCTCACCCACAGAAAGCATATGCCTTAGCTATAGCTATAGCTTTTCACTGTCTATTTTAAAGTACCATGAAAAAGAGCACATTGTCATCGCTCGCCAACAATCTTTCACTACAGAGGCAGGAACAGAAAGTAATAGTTTTTATAATTATTGATTTTCCAACTGAGCTACTCATTTTTATTTAGACAGTTTTCAACCTTAAAATACATTCTCATTATCTGTATCACAACAAAGACTTAAACAGCGTAAATAGAAGATATAATATAATCTTCTAACAGGAAATATAAAACTAAAAGGAAGAGACCAGCAAAAGAGAAAATATGCAATAAAGGCAGATTACATTGTGTAATGCAATAACATATAATTTTGTTTATACTATTTTGTTTTATGTATTTTAAACACAAATATTAAGGCTGTAAGGAAAAAATAAAACATATGCTTTATTTTAGAAAAATGCCATTTGTGAACAAGAAGCTTTAAATTCTGTTTATAATGTTGGCAGTAACAACTAAAACCAAGAAGTAAATTTACAATTACTTTTAATATTTTTATTTAAAAAAAACACATCTTGAACAGCAGCGTATTTCCTTACATCATCTGAAGCCACCGGAAGTGAGAGTTATCTGGCCCCGCCCCGGCAGCTCAGTCAATCCAACCTGAAGAGAAGGCGAGTCCACGGCTAAAAATATAATAGCTAACACAAGATGACCGGTTTGCCTCGTAGGATTGTAAAGGTACACTTTACACCACGTATTGTATACATGTCTTAACGAGGCCGTGTGTGGGTATTGTTATGATCGGTTGGTGAGAATGTTGACGCACAATTACTGCCGTCTAACGCGTAGCCTGACATTAGCGCAACTAGCACGATTAGCTCTTATCTAGCTAGTTATCAAGCTAGCTCGCTGGTCCGCGTCTGCGAGTGTTTTGTTTGCCACTTCCGTTCACTCGCGTCTGCTCCAATTGTGGTTTCATTTTTGTTCGAGTACATTTGTTGTAGTACTTAAATTATAGTTTTCACATCACGTGGTTGCTAATTGGTACTATTGATCAACAAATTATGACAATTTGTCCTAGTCGCCATATGAATGGATTCGCTATGTTAGCTAAGCTAACGTTAGCTTAGGTGATTGGTACACATGCCTGGCGATGATGTGTACGCTGTTCGCTGTGGCCTCGAGACATTGAAGTGCTTGTAATTAGGCAAACATGTTCGTGTTGCTTCTGGTGTACAAAAACTAAAATTAGAAATAAATGTAAGGCCTGGTGCGGTCAACTTCGCCCAGCCAGGCCCGTCTGTGGGCGCGATCAGCCTGTTCCGCCACATCGAGCTGCTATTTCTCGGGTTTAGCAGGTTTTCTCACAGCGTTGACTCATTGAAAACACGACACGAGCTTCCATCATGGAAAACCTGTACTTTTGGTTTGCAATCTTAACGAAAGACGTGCACAATCTTTACCACACGATTAATGCAGTTAACGTCGCTTGTTGGCTGCATATGTTTTGGTGCACCTGCTTTACCAAATGCAGAAATATGAAAACCGCTCCACTTCCTCATCTTGTGTCGCACACTTCTTTATCGATTTGCGGTACTCCTCAGAATTCTCCAATTCTACTAATAATAATATAATTTGTATAGGCCTACACACTAGAAAAACAGTAATCGCCTGTACTGTATTCTTGTAATCAAATGTATCTTAAAACAGTAAAAGCTGAAACGGTCAATTAATCAATTAGATGATTGACAAAAAAATTAATCTGCAACTATTTTGATAATTAATTAGTCAAATGATAGATATTCACAGGCATATTCTCTAAACGTGAGTATTTTCTGGTTTATATGTATGGCTGTGACAAAACAGAACTAACTTTGGGTTCTTAGAATTTATGCACATTTTTCTAATTTGTTTTCTGACGGTTTATATAACAAATGATTAATGAATTAATACATTTTAATGAATTGGAAGAGTTTAATGTGGTGTTTTTAGATTATAGTAAGTCTTTGTGCAGTACGTCACAATTGCTAGTCCCTGTGTTAAACTGTAAATTGTGGAATGTGGGTGAGTTTGGAAGTGTGTGACTAAGCAGGGCGAAATTGTTCGTCCCCGTCCATTATATACTCGAAAGTCTACACCTACTCAGAAATGTCAACAACAGTGTTATGTGTTTCTCCTTCTGACCACACTCAGGAGACGCAGCGGTTGATGGCGGAGCCTGTTCCGGGGATCACGGCAATGCCAGACGAAGCGAACGCACGCTACTTCCATGTGATCATCGCGGGGCCTCAAGACTCTCCCTTTGAAGGAGGCACATTTAAACTTGAACTATTTCTTCCAGAAGAGTATCCCATGGCAGCTCCCAAAGTGCGATTCATCACCAAAATCTACCACCCCAATGTTGACAAGCTGGGAAGAATATGTTTAGACATTTTGAAAGGTAAGAGAACCTGATAGTAAAATGTAAATCGATAGGGAACCACACTTAGCTTATCGCAGGATTTTAATTTAGCATTTTTGCTTGCATTGTTTTCTCTCAAACCTTGAAATTAGCAAGTTCTTAGTTGTTTCAACCCTTTCACATCACAGTGCTATTATAAAAATATGACCTATTTGCATTTAAGTAGCACTGTTTAATTGGAAATTTCTCTAAAAACCTGACATTTTTATATTGTGGATGAAATAAATATTCAGATAAAAAAAATAGAAATTCACATTAGCTGGCATCAGCTGGCAACTACCAAGAGCAGAGCAGCAGTGAGGTACCTAAACATGATCTACGGTAATAAAGGGAGAAATAAAACAGTGGAACATTGTGATTCATTGGCACACTAATTAATAGCCAGCTCATATTTGATTCATTAGAACTACTAGAGCCAGATGTTTTCTATTAAGTAGCATTAGGGAGACGTGGATCTCGGAGCAATTCCTGCTCGGCTTTAACACTCATTCATGATGGTTGCCGCTGGACAGTGGCGTGTTGTGTCTGCGTGGCCATCATTACCCACTAACATCTGTAACATGTCACCCTGAAGTTTCCCTCGTTTTTTTTTAAAGCCGTTTCTCTTTTTTGCATATTGTTCCGAACTTCCACTCTTCCAGATAAATGGTCTCCGGCTCTGCAGATCCGCACAGTGTTGCTATCTATCCAGGCGTTATTAAGTGCTCCCAATCCAGATGATCCCCTCGCAAATGATGTTGCAGAGCAGTGGAAGAGAAACGAAAGCATCGCCATTGACACAGGTGAGGATCAGTTGGCGTTCTATTTCAACTCTCATTATAGCGTGTACTGAACTACACTGCCACGGCCACAGGCGGTCACAGATGATTTAGATTCATCTGGTGGTGTTCTCATGAATGGGAAACAACTCAGTCAGGATGTCAGTGGTTTTGACCAAGTCTGTAAATACAGACAAATGTGGCAGCAAGTAAGCATGGATAGAATTGATGCAGTTTTGGTGTCTGTAAATCATCTGACTGAGATAACGGTGTAATGTTTTAACTGGCCCCTGTGTTACATAAGGAGATAGGTTGAGAGTAGTGCTTACAGTCGTTTGTCTCATTCAAAGGCTCGGTTGTAATCAGAACTGAACCGAAACTTAATTTAATTTAATCTAAATTTAATGTTCACCGGCAAAGAAAAAATGCTGCAGTTTTTGCCCTCAGACGGTATCTGTAATTAGAGATTAGTTAATCAACAAAAAAAAGAATCAGTAACTAATTTGATAATTTAATCCATTATTTTTCAAACACCAAAGAGCATTGTTCCAGTAGATGTGAATCATTTCTGCCTTCATTGTTTTTCTATGATAGGAATTATTATTATTTATTCCATTATTCATGAAAATAGTTGGTAGATTAATTGATAACAAATCTAATCCTTAGCTGATGCCCCCGCTGTTGGCACGTCTGCCTGCTAAACTGACTAATTGTTTCGGTCGTGCATTTAGAAATCCTTGGGACCGGTCGGTTGCTTTCGGTCCGATCGTCTGTGCACACTCTGCAACACTTTCCTTATCCACAGTCCTGCACCATATCGTCCTCACGCCCTCCACCACCATTTTGTCTTTCTCTGTCTCCCCACAGCCCGATCATGGACCAGGCTCTACGCCGGCATCACCGAAGTATAGAAGAACAGACACGAGGCTTCTGAATGTGATCCACAAAATGTACTCCTATTCTGTCAACATTCAAATTTAACAGACACACAAAAAAAAAACAAAGAAAAAAAAGATAAGTCCAAATCTATTTGAAAGAAATGACAAGATGTACGGCTGCAGACCTCTGGGTGACTTATTTTCCTCTTTAAGACGCGTTAAGTGTGTGTTAGCCTCTTTATTTTTTCCTGTGTTGCTATTTAAATGCATGGACAGAGAACGACACCCTCCCAAATTACAGTCTTAAAAATAACATGTCTCGAACAAGGCGCATACTGTTATGTTTGCAGAATACACATGCATTAAAGCTCTTCTTCTTTTAACACATGCATCATTTGTCAACACATCTGCACGTCTTTAGTGAGAGATGACACGCTCTGTTATTTCAACACTTGGTGGACGGCCGTCTCCCACTAGCAGACGGAAGACATGAATACCAGTGATGAAGTTTGCCTTTACTCTTTTTAGGGAATGCAAAGAGGTTTTTTTGGGGGGGGAAATAGCCCCTTGCGTTCAACAAGAAGGTTAGTGTGTCTGTGCATACCAACACGTCACAACACTGAGTATCTAGCTGGTGGTGCAGCTACTGTAGTTCATCTCAGCGCTTCCACCTGAGCACAGGGGTGGAGCGCTTTTACGAAATGTTCGTCTTATTTGTACAATTGGACCAGGGCTCCACACAGGAAGTGCTAACTTATAAAACGTTCAAAAGACGCTTTCTGTAACTGCAGCGCCAATCGCGTTTTATTGTAACGAAGCGGTTATTAGACACTGAAAATAAAAGAAAACACAGGCTCTCAGAGGGCAGGGACGAACCGTTTTCATCCACAGACAACTGAGGGAGGTTGAACCCAACATTTTTAATGTAAAATCAATTTGAAGCCCCCCCCCCCCCCCATCTCTACCAGTAGAGAATACAGCTAACATTCAACAGCATGGAGTCCATCCAGTGTGGATTTGTGGCCCCAGCCGATGTCATTTTATCTCTCTCCATCCTTTTCATCTCGGTCTTAGGTTGATAGAAGACAGGTTAGCGTGTGATTTAGATGCTCGAGCCCAATTGGATGAGGATTGTGTAATTATTATTAATCCAAGATCTCATGATTTAATGTCGTGTAATGTTACATCAAGCGGTCTGTGGTTTCAGTGAAAGTTGGACAATTTGGGGAGGATGAGCAGATTAGTTCCACATGGTTTAACAAAAAAAAAAAGCCATTCCCAACACATTGAGAAAGGTAGAAAGACACAACTTGTTTGTGCTGAAAAGGATCGGTCTGCATGTAGTGACAGACTACTGAAATGTGTTGAAAATGTACTTTTTTTTTTTTTAAAGGATGTAGGCTGTTTTTATTTTCCTTTATTTTAACTGTCTGTCCATGCTATCTATGTTGCTTGTTCTCTATTTTATTTCCCGTGTTACTTTATTAAAAAGGCATGTACCATAACCAAACTTATATCATGACGATTCAAATTAGTTTTCTTCCGGGTGTTTTTGAGAGTCGAGGCGTTGAGTTGTCTTTAAAGGGAAAGTTCAGGCTTTTTTTTTTTTTTTTTTGAAGGTGTCGTCTTTATCAAAGTTGTCTTTCACCATGATTTTCCGGAGTCGGCCTCACCTGCTTTTGCTGTTTCTATGATACTGATCTGTGATGATTATGCAAGTGCATTGAATTGATTGGGTCATTGTGGTGGCAAAAAAAATGATATTACAAATAAAAAAGTATTAAAGATTAAAGGCTATTACAGATTTTCTGTCACCTAGAGTCCCTTAAAATTGCACACACGACATCCTGTGGCTTCTTCTAGACGTCTTTAAACTCACCCAGAATGAACTGTTTCTAACTGCTGCATTGACTAAAGTCTGGAAGATGGAGCTCAGCTTAAAACCTGGTTAATGTAAATTCTGCCGTTAAGTTTTAGTACATTTGCATACACGGCTCTTCAAATACTAAACGGAGTAAGTACGTAGAGGCTTGTCTGGTTTATGTGCAGTCTGTGTTCCCCTGTAGGAGCGAGGTTACAGCAAAGACTTCATTCATAGAGATATGAACTTAATACATTTCTCGTAGGAATTGATACATCTCAATTCGCAGTCCACAGAATCTGATGTAGGTTTCTGGGGTGTTCTGTTCAATAAAGCTTTAATTAGGCAAATTGTATTTTCACAGGGATAAGTATATAGCCTGAATCGGTGCCACTCACTGGGGTTCATTTTGTCCGTCCCTAGATGGACCTTTAAAGAACACAAATGTCAACATGAACACAAAACTCTTAAAAACCATCTCCATTTGGGTTTCTAATGATCCTATTATGGATTCTGCTAACGAGGATTTACAAAATGGCCTCTTACATTTCCCCACAGACGCACATCTGAGTCTGAAACACTAAATGATCCGAGGATTCCTGGGTGTGCTCCAGTAGTTCATTTCATAGATTCACACTTTTGAATAGAGAAAGAAGTCAGCTGCTGTCGTGTGGCTCTGTAGCCTTAAAATCACCCGGTGACAAAAAGGAATATCCTGACGTTACATTGTAGGAATATGGAAGCGAAGATAGATCATTGGGATCTTGGAAGCAAACGGATACCCGAGTGAAACCTAATCACTACTTGTTGTATATAAGTACCACTAAATTCATAGCATATGAGTATTTTACTTTGAAAACCAGCTGTTAATGTGATTTTACATTCAAAATTCACAGGATTCTACACAAACGTGTGTTTCCTGCTGTGACATGTCAACGTGTGTGCTCTGAAAAGGTCTATTTCTCCTGCTGTTCCACAGAATTTCACCAGATGGTGCTTAAACACATTTCCTGGATCAGACAACTTCACACCTGTTAGTTGCCATAACTGAGGTGCCTCATAAGAATAATTATGTTTTCAAACATGGGGCACGTGTTCTTCCTCTGGGTTTACATTCATTCATCTGAGATGTCTTTACATTACATCCTCTCAACAGTATCCCAAGTCCCAGGTGTTTGTCCCATCAAGATGTTTGGATCACAATACACCGAGTCTTGGGCAATAGTTTTGTAGCGTCCGCCTTCCTACAGGAGGCACCTATCCTCCATGTTTTTTTTTTCATGTTTCCTCACCAGAGACAAAGATTTCACAATGTTTTATGATCATGGCCTGGTTTATATGGCAACAGTGAGCCAGTCAAGCTGGTATGCAGCCTTTCTTTGAGTGGAGTTGCAGGAAATGATTCCCCTCACTATCTGAAACACCTGACAAAACATTAACTATAGTCTCAGGGGCTGTTGTCTCTCTCGTGTGTTGTCCATCCAAGTGATTGCGGCTTCCCCCTGCTCCCAGTCTTTATGCTAAGCTAAACGGCTGCTATAGCTGGAGCCTTATATTGAACGGACCGATATGAAAGTGGTGTTAAATCTTCTCATCTAACCCTCGGCCGAAAAAAGCAATTTCCCAAAATGTCGAACTATTCCTTTAAATGGACTATTGCAAGGAATCAACATGCAATTAAAATGAACTTTTTAAGAATATGCTTCCCTTTTGCACAAACATTTGCCCCCAAAAATGACATATTTAATGTCACATTTAATACCTTTTATCTGTAATTGTCTGTTTCCACTCTTTTCGGGCAATTGCTCTGACTCCTGTCTGGTATTATTTGAAGATTATAGTAACTAACTCATACAACAACAATTCTAGGCAGAGAACCTTGAGACTGTAAATACACTTGCACTTGAAATACCGGTTGAAATAGTGCACAAGAGCAGTGCCATAGAAAATAACCAGGAACGGTGAATTGACGGATGAAGTGTTCCCGGCCTCCAGTACAGTGTGTCAAACATGTATATGCAACAAGCTAGTGATCGCTGCCACAGATGACGTGGAGCCAGCATCCTAAACATAGCCCTGCTCCTCTGACGGATCATCTCTCGCTGTGATTGCTGACAGCAGGTGAAAACATGCTCGTCACATGCTGCTGATGTTGGACTGACAGTTGACGACAAGCGTCCTGTTCTGACTGTGGCGTGTCGTCGTCATCAGTCAGACCCAGTTTAGACCCGACACCCGCGGTGGTCAGTAGTTGTGGTGCGTCTTTATGAAGTGTCTTCTCCTCTCCCCTTCTCTTATCATCTTCTCTCCCTTTCCCTCATCTCATCTCCCTCTAAAGTCCTTTTCCTCTCCTCCCGCTTTCCCTCTTATTCATCTCTTTCTCTCCTCTACCCCCTCCTTCTTCTCTCCGCTCTTTTCCTTCTTCCACTCTTGTTTTCCTTTTGTTTCCCTTTCCTCTCCCCCTTTTTACCTCCTCTAATTTCTTTCCTTCCCACCCCTCTTCTCCCCTCTATTTCTCCTCTTCTTCTCCTAGTTTCTTTCTTTTCCTCTCATCTCTCCCTTTCCCTCCTCTCATCTTCTGTTTTCCTTTTCCTTCCATATCCTCTCCTTTCCTTCAGCTTTCCTTTTGTCTTCTTCCTCTCCATCTTCCTGCTTCTCTCCCCCCCGCCTTTTTTTTCCTTCTCTCCTTTCCCTCTTCCTCTTTAATTTCTTATCTCCTCTCCTCTGTCCTACTGCAGATGAAGTGAAGGGGGGCTGCAATCAGAGCCCACTCACTTGTACCTTCCTGCTGTTGTATAACCTAATAACC
This sequence comes from Anarhichas minor, assembly GCF_050575085.1. NCBI lineage: Eukaryota > Metazoa > Chordata > Actinopteri > Perciformes > Anarhichadidae > Anarhichas > Anarhichas minor. The sequence goes on from NW_027466491.1 coordinate 3,684,893, forward strand.
TAATCCTTATTAAACTTAAATAAAGATGAAAGATTACTCACATGCGGGAAACACAAAAGGCCAAAAAGGAATCCCTCCTTCGGCCACAGCAGTTATCTGGAACGACTTTAGTCTCATTCTGTATATCTAACTTTTTTGATTAGGATGCTCTCTACCACAGCTGTTATACAAGACGGCTGCCGTGGAATACTAATGCAGGCAGTGCTTAGTTTGCTGTAAATGTAAATTAGGACTGAGCCCTTTCAGACATTTTTCAGAGCTAGGAGTTAGAAATCGTACTCTCTTGTGGTGTTAACTAACATTTTCCTTGTTGAACAGTTTAATCTCTTGAACCTGAGGCCGTTTGTACATCCTTTACTCTCTTTATCTCTCGATGTGGTTGGTCCCAAATCTATGTGAGTCCACTGAACTTCATTCATAAAGGTCATAGCAGATGTGGTGTGCTTCACAGAGGTACACATGATATTAATGCAACAGTTAGGAATACATATTTAGCAGGGATTAGGAAATACACAATCAGTTTAGAAAATGTCAGCACTGTTAAGAACAAACATTGCAAGTCCCCAAAAGAGAAACCTGAAAGATTTTGACTTTTTTTTAGTTGATGCCATTAAGTACTTCGCTTCCTACGAAAATATAGCTCAGCTGATTATTTTTAGTGCTAATTGGTAGATATTAGCATGCTAAGATGCTAAATTAAGATGATGAACCTGCAAAGAATCAGCATGTTAGCATTGTCAGTGTGTGTGTGTGTGTGTGTGTGTGTGTGTTGATGGCTGGGATTCCTCTTCTGCTCCTGTGACTTTTTCATCCATCCATACTGAGAACAGGTTGTCCTGAGCCATCCTTCCACTTCCCCGCACTCTCTCTATATATACACAACAGCCACTGCAGGAAAGGAAAGAAGAGTGTGTGTGAGTGTGTGTGTGTGTGTGTGTGTGTGCGTGTGCACGTGCCTGCCTGCCTTTGTGTTTGCAGAGGCCCCCGAATGCAAGGGAAGTCACATATTATGAACGACAGACATGTGCGCTGCCACCACTCTATCCTTTTTCTTGGTGTAGCGTTAACTCGTAACTTTTTACAGTTAAATGGCCGCATGTACTGTAAAAGGAGTTCAGGAGTCTCATTCTCTCGTCTTTTCTCCTCTCGCCTCCCTCCATTCTTCTCCTGATTATTACTATTATTATTATTAATAGATAATTAGATGGCACAGGCTCTATCGGCATACAAGGCAAATCAGTAGGTGTTTAGGAATCTACAAGTTAAAGAGGCAAGAGCGGACATCCTGGTCCCTTAAATAATTAAGCAAAGAAATGTGTTTAATTAATGATTCCTAACAAGTAACTCCCTTTGATTTGTGTTGAATTTGAAGGGAAAAATAAATCAAACCTGATCACATACTGATCTCGTCCGATGTATATAATTAACAGTCTCCAGTCATTGAATCTCTTTATGGGGCCTGGGCAGGGACACCACCACCCAGACATAAAAATAACCCCCCCCGGCTGTGCACTTATAGATTACAGTATCGGAGGGAAGTCAGGCTGCTGCTGACGGTGCTGATCAATAACTTATCAAGCAGTGTGCTGATAGAGAGCTTTTAGTACTCAGGGTTCAATATATCTCGTCTGTTTGGCGGATTTGTGCTTGAGTGGGTTTCTATGGAGATTAGATCAACACAGCCTAGAGATTTATTTACAGATTATTGGGACACCAGGTCGCGATATTTGACAAAACTCATTTCAGCTCCTCGGGATCGGTAACACTGACTCACCCGACGTAAAACTAAACGTGAAATATTAATCCACTGACGTTTCAATGTTTCAAATCAGTAGAGACGTCAACTTTCAATCAGAGGAGGTGCTGACCTTTGAACTTCTAATGCTATTGGATGGACAGCCATACAATTCCACATTTTTTACAATGATTTGGTTTATGACCACCTCTTGCAAAACTAATCACAATCCCATCAGCCTCAGCTCTACTTTATGTTTGACAACTAGCACATTTGTAGCACGCTAACATGCTATACTACGATGGTGAACATGTTAAACAACTGATACGCACAAGCAGGTTAGCATTAAGCTCAAATCGTCTCTGTAGAATGGCTGTAGACTGCCTTGTTGATTAGAAATGACCAATTGTTTAAGCTCTTGTAATTATATTTATTGACCACAATCACTATTATAAAACCAAATCTGATTGATTGATTAGCACTGAACTGAGATTTTATAGACATAATAAACCTTGCAGACCAAACACAAAGGACTAAACTGACCATTCAGTACGCTGTAACCATCCAGTTTATATCCCTAAAACACAAACAGCCTTTTTTATAACGGTTTTATCCTTTAGTCGCGAAAGAAACATGTTGTACTTTTTCCAGATTCAACGCAAACACACTCTTTCCCTCTCTCAGTCTAATTAGCCTCAATCAAGAGGGAAACATCTGTTGTTGGCAGCGTTGTAAGCTTAAGTGGACTTACTTTGTAAAACTACAAGCATTGTCCTGTGAGGTGGTGAGTAAATTATTTTCACAATAATGACCTGATAATAACCAGCACTGACTCCGTGGTTATCCAAACTGTGCCAGACGATGTGACAACATGTGTGTCAAGGAAGCAGGGTTTAGGTGCATGTGATTATACCTTGAGCATCTTGATAAACACCATGTCAATCTCCAGCTTTGGTGTGATTACACTGGCAAATACAGCACGCATTTATAACGCGTGATCTAATTCCCAGCCGCTGTTATTTAGCAGCTAACAACCACAACAAAAAAACGGATCATGTAGCTCACCACACAACGACGTCACTTGAATTGCAGCCATACGGTACTTCCCTCTCTTTCTCTCTCCCTCTCTCTGTCTGTCTGTATACAGGTCACCTTTCCTTGCATAACAGCTCATTCATAAAACAGCACCACGCCTCAGAGAATGGATGAGGAAAAGACTGCAGACGGCTGAGACGTATATAAACGTCTACACAGGGAGGGATTTTGCTGCAGTTGTTAAAAAGCTGTGTCAGGCTATAGTGCAATGTATTTACTGTAACTGTCAGATAAAAACCTTGTATCTCTGGTCAAGTTAACAGCAGTTTCTTTTTTGCAGAATCTGCGTTTTAAGTATAGAGTTTCCAACTCTGTTATACTGTAAAAAATACTGTATTTATGAAGGGTTAGTTGTTCTAAACGCAAATAATATTTTCAAGCTATATGAAGGCTCCATAGTGACCTTGACCACTGACCATTTTTTTGTGTTTTAAATCTAACAATATATACAGATAATACGCTTTGTGTGACCAGGGCCCCTAAGGAAACTTAAAACCCGAGGAGCTTGCACATCATGAGAAAAAGAAGGCGAAGGCAAACAATAACATACTTTAAGAAGTACTCAAACAGAAAAAAAAAATCATGTCTTCTGGTTACATAAAGACAATTCCAGGAATGATATGTAAGCTCAGATAGCTGGAACAAATGAATCACCATGGGCCAACAAACTGTCCTCCAATGGGAGAAAAGGGAGGACGACTAGAACACTGACTTCAGGTACAACATAGCCACTGTGGCTGAGTCTGAAGAGTTGCCTTCTGTTGGGAATAAAATGCTCAAAAATGCATGTTGTGACAGGTCTGTTTGTTTTGCCCACATGCTGTAAGGGCAGATGTAAAGTTGATGTTTGATTTTAACATAGTTCATCCAGTTTCACCTCAGCTTGTCGGAACACTCATTATTGAACACCTTAATGGCTGACTTCTACGTTTTTCCTGCAAGTGTTATTTGTGTCGGAACTGATGGTCTCAAGAGCAAATCCTTTCCTTTTTCTGCTGCTTAGTTTTGTCACTTCCTGTTTGTTGGTAAACTATGTCAGAAAAGTCCATACTAACATACTATTAACTAAGTATGCTTAAATAGTGTGTGACATTTTTTTACTGTCAGAAACCATAAAGTTAAACCCAATACCACATGAATTTCATACTATTTCCAGAGAAATATCACAGTAACACTGGACACTACGCCGGCGGGAATATCCCACAATGCCATACGGTAGTGACGGCAACCTTCATAACAGACGATGATGGACAGCATCAATAATGCTTCAATGTAAGTGTAAGTATAAGATTTCACTTTGCGAGGTGTAATATATATATTATATGTATATAATCTCCTGTTTCAATCAAGGCACTTTGCTCCTCAGATGTGTCGGTAGAGCTCAGAGAAGAAAATGTTGTTCAGGGCAGCTCTCAGTTAAGTGTGAAAGTATGATTTCCAGTCATTGCTACAGGCCTCACTTTGAGTTTTAGCTACTTGTTTAGGTAAATGGCATCGTTTTCATTCTCCCCTGTATCATCATCACTGCAGGGTTTTTGTCTCAGACAGTTTTCCCACATTCTGGCAATCACACTGTCACTGTCTGGTTTTGTTTATGCCCCTTAAAGCCTAATCTTCACATGATTATAGAGTGTGTGTGTTTTAGTTCTAGCTCAAGGAGACAGAGGCATCATTGTGAGGGGAACATTTGCCTGCAGGTAGCCTCAACAGTCTGAGCAGCAGCAGTCAACAACAGCACATTACATGGTAAAGTCTAGTAGTCATGGTAAAGTCTAGTAGTCATAGTAAAGTCATCAATATTAAGTTTGCATATATTCTTTATGTTATTTTATATTATATTTTTATATTAAAAAGCATACGCTTTGACCCCACCCTATTTGTCCCTGTCTATCTGACCCCTAAGTGATGTTTATCCATGTCTGTTTTATTCACATCTATCACAATGACAGGCTTTAATATGCACCAACAGGCCCTCATTGTGTCCTTCAGCCCTCACAACCAACTTATTGTCATACTTGCATCTGCGGCCTTGAGACCTGTATTTATTCTGTTGCATAAACTGTTAAAAGAGATGTTGATGTGAGTTGTTTTCCACAGTCATCTCACAGAGATGCTCACAGAAATGCGGTGAGCGTCACAAATTAAATGCCATTCATCTACAAACATACAAAACCTGGACCGAAAGAACTATCTAGATGGATACCGCCAGAGCTTATTGAGAAAATAAGTAGTTTTAGTAGTTCTTCGGGTTAGCCGACCAATAATAAAAGATGGAGGCCACGTTGCACACAATGCTACCCCAAATAATCAATATACATCATCCAAAATATGCTGTCTGTTTATGACAAAATATTTTCATTAGTTGTGTTTTTGATTTTCTTAACACTTCCTTTCCTGTAATGGGGGTAAATCTAACCAAAGTAATATGCTATAGTACAATACAATGTGTTTTCCTTATTACCTACCACCTGTATGGTTAGCTAACTTAGCCCTGATCCAGGACTGTCATCAAGCCTACAGGTGTGTTGACCCTGGACTAAGGCTACCAGTTAGCTAGTGAGCGAACGTCACCTGCTATCTCTCAGACCATTGGGCTAACAACGATGGAGTTTTAATTGACGTTCTGGTTAAGCTAACAAAAGACTCAGGACAAAGCAGAAATGTTCTCCGAGCGCTCTGTTGCTACTTTGGTGGACGGCGTGGAGCCATTAGCAGATGCCGTCACAGGCTCCATATCCCACAGTGACAGCAGCTCACATCCATCCTCGCAGCCTTGGCGCGGCTGACAGGAGCTCACTTCATCATTGGAGGAGCTCCATCCCATGGGAACATTCACCTCACCCCGAGCACCTCTGAACAACTGTCCTATCTTTGTTTGTCCTGGTAAATATACAAAGCAAGGCTAGGAGATTACTAAAGCTGTATTTTAAACTGAAGTGTCTAATAATGGAGACATTACAGGATAACAGATGGCCCAATCTAAAATTAGCCTGATAGCTACTGCATGATTATCCATGCACTCAATTTAGGAGGGAATAAATGATGCCTCATTGTCGTCATCTTGATCGGACCATTTATATCTTTTGTGTTATAAGGCATCACAGCTTTTTGTGGCTCTAATTTTCCCTGTCTTGCAAGAAGCCCTTCCCTCACATGCCTGAAGGCTCGGTGATGAGGTCAAAGAGGAGACTTCTGGGTGAGCTGATCAGCTTCAGGATGTTATACGTGTGAGTGGATCACAGGCAAATGAGGAGGCAGATTAGACTCCAAAGTGTGAGAGTTTCTGTATTTGCATATCTGTATGTAACTACACGTGTAAACTAGATACGAGTGTACATATACTGAATATGTATTTGCGTGTATTTTGTGTTTGCGTGTGTTGTTGCAATGGATGTCGTGACGTCAGAGAGCAGGTGTCATGTGACGCTCCTGATAAAGTGAGGACAGCGATCTGCAGCCATTCTTGGCTCCTTCGTTCCTCCATCCGTCCTGATGCGAGTCTGGAGAAACTGGATCCTTCCCCCCCCCCCCCCCGCACCTCGGCTAAAAGGGGACCTCTCAACTGCCTTCTTTTGCAATGCAAGAAGATGATGATAAACCGCTTCAAGTAGCAGGATGACAGAAAGATTTATTTTCCTCTCAGGTGACTGATGCCATTGAGATGATAACTTGACTGAGCATCTGTTGCTACATATGGAGCATGATGCTAATTTTAGGGCTAACCCTGATGGCATTGATACAAACTAGAATCCTCTAAAATTTTACTAATCCCAGAATAATCCTTCAAAAGATTTTTTTCTATCAGTTTTGGATTTATTATACCTCTACTTGATAGATAAACTTGATAACTATATTTCACACTATTTGTTATGGGCTGCAATTATCATTAACGTAATCACATCGTAACCACATCAGTATAATGTCGTTATAACCCCGATAAAACAAGATGACGATGCAGTTTGACTTCAGTAGCATGTGACCTGCAGGCTAATTGTATTTACATCTCATTCAGGCGATGACCGCTGTTGTTGAAATGATAACATAACGTGACCTGAGTGATTTTTTCATCAACACTGAGGAATTTCTGGGTTATCCGGAGAGCAATTATCTCCACAATTCACTCAATATATGTGTGCAACCTAAGGGGTGATATGGGTGAAAGGGGTTAGAGAGGTCAATGTGTGGGGACATTGTTTTTCAAAGTTTTGACCTGATGATGAAACAAGATGAAAAGTTGCTGTGATCACCAAAGTTAGATTTTATGGCAATCCGTCCAGTAGTTGGTGAGGAAAAAGTCAGATGATCGCCAAAGAAGATTAGAAGGATTCATCCTCTCGGGATCATGGATGTCTATCTTTTATAATTTATGTTTGTACAGATTCTCTGTCTCTGCTCTTCTGGAGAGACAATGGGTGATCTGTAGTCGTTATTTTTTCTAGGTTAATCTACTTCTATCTATGTTATTTGACCTATGTTTTTGCATTACCGCTCTGCTTAACATTTGAGTTTTGGGCCTTCTTTTACACTTATGTCTCTGAGTGAAATCCAATGCTCTGTATCGCTTGGTTTTTGATTATTTCTCAACGTTTATCTTCTTCTCTGAGTGTGTTGTAATCAAAGAGTGTGTGTGTAACTCCAATCTATTGTGTGTTGATAGTTAATTGATGACCTCTGTGTGAGAGACAATATGTTCTGTGCATATATCGCTCACGTTCTGATGAAGGTCTCAGTGACTGAAAGCTTAGAAAACAATTTGGTGCAAAGGAGACAAGTGTGCAGATGTTTTGATCGTGTTTTTTCGTGCAAATCCGTCTGAAAGTTGGTAAAAGGCAGTCAGATACGACCAAAGAATCACCGGCAACAACACTTGATTACCTCACCAAACAAGTGGATTGTCTCGCTCTTTGACCCACTTTGATCAATCTCATTCTTTGGTTGATCATTGTCTCCTGGAGGTTTTGACTTTTGATGTTATCTGTGGAGTTGCAACATGTGGATCCTCCTGCAAGCCTGCAGGTCAAAGGTGAACTGAGGAACGGTATCATCCACAGCCTCGATCATGTCATTTGATTGTCATAGTGGGAATTGCATCACTGAAACAGTGACTGCGTTTAATCATTTAATAAGTTACAGCTGCTTACAATGTAATCACAGTTTCTAAAACCCCACCTGTGGGGCAGTTACAGAGGGAAGGGGTGGCGTTCATTCACTTTTAACATGAAGCCAGCGACAACATGGGAGCGCCATCAGATATGAGTTGAGACATATTTTACTCAAATGTGTTGAGTCAGGGGGAGCAGTTAGGAGTGGTGCTTATTCACAGTGACAACTCCCCCTAAAACAGGCATTACAGCACTGTAGTTTTAACCCTTGAAACACAAACTTTACCACAAACCTCAGATATGGTGTTCCAAATTTGAGCATTAACCTAAATTATTGTGTAAATACCTTTTTTCCCTCACAGATTGGGACTGACGCGCTCAGAAAACACAAATGACCACAGTTATGATGTCAATTCAATGACAGATGGGAGTCACTGAGTGATTTCCCAACACGCTTGATAAGATGTGACTATTCCATGAACTATTGAACATGTAGCGCAAGATATTTTACGTAAAACACTCCCATAATACTAGACACAAAAGAATCCAGGAGGTGTTACAAGAAACATTGGAGTGATCAGTTTAAGCAACCAGCTCGAATAAAAACTTTATGTAACATCATAGCTTTCCTGTCGCTAATAAAAAGAGGCAGAATGTACCATTACGTGTGTGTGGAACAGGTGAAACATGAAACTCCCAAAAAAAACTGCCTTAAAAGTGCAATAAAAAAGTAATGTGCTGACAAATACATGAGGCTGGTTTCATTTGTCAGCCTTAATACTGAGTCTGAGTCTTGTTGCAACTCCACAGATAACATCAACTTGAGGAGAGGTGGGGCCAGGCGATGACTAATATGCCATTCTTAGCATATTTTGGAATCATTGACTTTAAAATTTACACTATGCTTTTGTGACATTTTGAAAAATAATGTTCTACTTATTCTTCCTCGATGTGTTCTGATTGGAGTCTTGGGTCTAGAGCAGTGAGTGAGTGCCGGCCGCGTGGCCCCGCCAACCTTTTTGTAAATCAAAATGAAAATAAATTGATTCACAATAGGATTTCTTTGTACCTTTAATAGTGCATACAAATACACTAATAGAGCTTGTTTAAAAAAACAATTTAAAAGAAATAAAGATGAGTTATGGGACTTTTAATAAGCAAGTTGAGTGAGTAACCCTGATCTAGAGTGACTGACTTTCTCGCTATACTAAAAACCCTATGTAGCATCTATGTAGTCTATTTAAAAGATATGTTTTTTCTTCTCAAAATGATTTGAGATCCTATATATTTGGTGTCGTGACAAGTTATTATAGATATTGCACCAAGCACAGAACAGTCCTAAATGAAAGATCATTAATTAGTCGTCATAGGTGATCCCCCCCCCCCACTCTGAAACAGGTCTACTTGTCAAATGGTCCCATGTTCTGCAGCGCCAGTCCGGTGGAGATCAGCGCAAATTACGCATTTGTTTATTATCGCTTCTGTGACCAGAAGTGTAGCTCCGCCCACTGAGACTAACCCAACCAATGAGCTCATTCCTGTTACAGAGGAGTGATCTGTATATCTAAAACTCCAGTCTGCCTGTTCATTGTACTGAGTCAGCAGCCGTGCGCAAATGGAACCAGAGCAGGGCTGTGCGGTGTAGGCTGTAGACTATATAAGATATCTGCCTGCAGGAATTCACACGCACTGCCGACTGAAAATCACAGGCAGCAGCTCGAGCTTTGACGTCATCTTCCACAGATTGTATGAGGAAACCATAAATCCAGGATAGCCTGACGGGTACCCCGGTTGGGATCTCTCCAACAGCCCCCTCCTCCTCTTATTACTGACCATCTCGGACCACCGATGCAGAGAGCAGCAGCGATGCGGCGGCTCTGCTGTTAACTCGCTGGACCATTTGCTCTCTGTTGTTGCCTGTTTTTTTTTTTTTTTTTGTATCTAAAGGAGGCAGAATAAATCCACAATGAAGCTCAAACCGAACCAGACCAGGACATACGACGGCGAGGGCTTCAAGAAACGAGCAGCATGTCTGTGCTTCAAGAATGAACGTGAGGAAGAGGTAAGAGGTTCCGCAGAAACTGAACCACATGAACAATATGCAGGGGTTGTGTGTGACTTCGTGGCCTAGTCATCCCCTGTCTGGACCCAGTCATTCAAACAGCGCAGGGGTGATTATGAACCAAATAGAAAATGATATTTAATATTACACATGGGTTTAGACGTGTGGCGCCAGCTTCTATGTGTAGCTGCGTTAACACTGTTTTCTGTCTGTCACAATGCCACTATTTTGGTTTGTGTTTCCGTGCTGCTGCTGTTGATGCGCCTTGGGCCATCCAGTTTAGGCTAGTTTGAGGAGCGCGTAAATAAAGGGGGAAAAGGCTGTTGTCAGAGTATCGACCATTAATAACAAACGATAACGGTGACACGTTTCAAAATAAAACACCTGATCAATACCTCATTCGAAACTCTATTGAGTTGACGCAAAGCTCTTATTTTGAAGCCTGATTCGCTTTACTTCCGGTTAGCTTGTTCTTAGCTTGAGGTGGCTAACACGGAGGGGGCGAGGCACTCTGTTGCACGTTTCCCTTTCATTTTTGGGGTTTACGTCGGCGTGAGTTGAGAGAGGAGTTAAGAATGAGGGCCTCGATTATATTATTAAATATATCTATAAACCGTCGCGTCACTTGACCACATTTAATATCACGACAGGGAGGGTCCAGGCAGTGGCCATTCATGATTATGCTGCATCCCACCGGCCTTGAGCGGGCAGCTGCGTAGCAATTATGGATGAGGATTTAAAGGGGCCCCCGCCATGTAATAATGGATATGGAGTTGCAACCTTGTATTGTTGTGTCTTAAAGACTTTTCTCGGTGATATACAATGCAGTCGATCCGCGTTAAAGCGGATTTCCGTACCGTGACAGCGGTGGCTATTACAAGTGTTTTTTTGTGTTTTGGGTTAGTCACTGTCTTTATTTATTTACACACAAAAGAACAACAATATTAACAGTGACTCATATCAAATATTCAAAACAGTACAAAAACGACAGAACATTAACAAAGCAAATAGAATCACCTTTATAAAGGTTTATTCTAAGTGAGTCAAAATTAGTCTGAAAATAGACACACACACAAATACAATTTTACAAATTTATTTTGGTTTTCGTTTTGCCCCCCTTAACTTAAAACATGTTAAGAAGGGTGACCATAGACCATAGGGGTCCATAGGGGTCTGAATGCAGCTGCGTGCCCCCCCCCTCCCTGTGACTGCATTCAGACTGACTGTATAGACATTCTTATCCAGAGAGCCTTTATTAATATAAATGACTCTTTCAAGTTAAGCTGTTTGTACTGGTTCCCTTATAACTAATAATAGTCATGTATGCATACGACTATACATTCATATATGTCCAAATATCAGGACCATATCTCTGCTTTTGTGGCATATTCTCTCATGTCTAAATTTATCGTCAATCGCATGGATGGCACTGCCTGAAATATGAGAACCAATCTGGTCATTACGATTTTGGGTTGTCAACAATGGCCATTTTTCCCGTCTAAAGAAGGTTGAGATATGGAGCTTTGTGTCATCAAAACTCTCCTGAAACACATGCCCGATACATATGCAATCAGTTCCTAGACACAGGAGGTGAAATGAGAGCCATACATGCTTGTTGGACTGTTTTGTTTCGGAGAGGAAAGGTGAAAGCTGAGCCCACAGGGAGAGGTTCTGTATGACAGCAATTAAACTCCCAGCCGGGGAAAACAGGAACCTCACAGTGTAGAGGGATGCCAGTGATAACTGAGGAGGGCACCTGGGTAAATTAACAGCATGCGAGTTGCTTGGGGAGTGTGTGCCAAGAGAGCTTCTTTAATTATATTACGTCATAATAGTGCAGTGGTCGGTTGCAGAAACCCTTAGTTAAATAACTAAGGGTTATTTGTACATTTAATGCAAATTTAAACAAGTCAACTTTATGATTCCATAACACTTCCCCTGCTTTATGTTTTCACACATCTACAGTTATTCATATCAACTTAATATTGTCAGCTTGTTTCCACTTCCCCCAGGTGTCCGTCATGTTAAATGTTGCCAATCTTAATTTGAACCGTTCAAATTTAGTTGTTTGTTTCATGATTTAGAAACAACCTAAAGTGCTACAAACTGTGCTTGTCAGTGTTGAGACTTTGTTAAAATAAGCTTTGTATAATGTCACGAGTTCATGCATAATTTGGAGTAAGGGAAAAGATCCGATCGAGACAACAGTTTGAACCGTAACCTCCATGTTTATGAATTTATGACCCAGAGGCTGGATATTGAAGGTACTGCAGCAGATTGTAAACAATGTCATACTGGGAATTGGAGGGGGAGGTTGTCCGTGTAAGTGGACGGAAGTCAGAAATCTAGGTGTTCAGTTTCTCTCTCTCTTTGCCTCTCCTGCTGTTTGTCTCCGACAGTCCCTGATAACGACTCCTCTTGTATTGGTTGATACCTTTTTTTTATAATGTGACGACTATTTTACAGCTTAGCACTACTGATTCTGCACTTGAGTGTCTCAGACTTTCCCTCATTCCCTCCTACCGTCACCCCGGCATTCGGGGGCCTTCTTTTATTTGACAGCTACAGGCCTTCCGCCTCGGGGAGGAGGCGGAGGTGTTAATGTCCTCCAGAATATCCCTGCCTGCTGTCCCCTGTTTGAGGCCATGCCAGAGGAGTCACTGTCATAGCTTGTGTTTTACTACCAGTGGTAGTTCACATATCTCTAATTATGATATTAAGTTAAGAGTGACTGATCCTCCTCTTTAAATCAGATACGAGACTATACAACAGATTTTTGGATCAGAGAACGGTTAGCTAACATCAGGTGAGTGTGGCATTCGGTCACAGGGTTTTTTATTACCCCCGGGGGGAGATTTACTGCACGTTACCTCAGAATTTGCCCTCGTCCTTTTTCACACTGGGGGTCCCTGGGAAGTGATACGAGTTGCAAACCAGTGAAATATCCCCGGGAAACACTGCAGTGTTCCCTCTGGGGTTTCTTCTTCTTCTCCCTGCCCCTCTTTCCAAATATAAGTGTGTTTCTGTGCTCCGAGTTCAGCTGTCAGCCTATGTTTCATGACCGTGTGAGTTATTTTGTTCACCCTTCTAACTGTGGCCTATGTATTCTGCACTTCCCCCCCCGAACGAACTTGAAATACTTCTCACTGGATTTCTTCAACTTGTCCAAGCGTCTTGGTGCTCGGAGAGATGAACAGACGCTTGCAGGCTTGATTTTGTTGCGATGACGAATGTCTCGTCGCGCTGGAGAGTCCTTCTTGCAAAGCTTAAAGGCAACGCCAAACCCCTGCTGCTCCCTCTTTGTGAACTGTATTCGGCTCAGATGCACATGTGAAGAAACAACTTCTTAATTATACACAGTTAGTAATATGTTGATTCAGTGCTCTACATTCCTAAATGTATTAAAAGTAAACTAAATGTGGCCTGTGCTGTATTCTGAGGATGGACAAATACGAGTCCCTCGTGGGACAACATGGAGAGGATAAAAATGGAACAACCAGAGCAGAAATCCTGTTTGTCCTCGGTGTCCCATAAGCTCTGTAGCTTTTGTTTTGTATACATCTCACACTTTAGACTTCGGACTTGACACCAGGGATCTCCATTTAAGCCTTTCTGGCTGCACTCCCGACAGCGGGGTTGGTCTCAAACACACCCAAAACACAAAGAATAAATCTTTTATTATGTCATATCACTGAAATAGCCCAGCCCAGATTTACAGTCTGCACTCTGCTGAGAAGGCGTCATGTTCTGCCCCAGCTCTGTTTGTACTATCGGTGTAAATGCCCCTTCCTCTAACACACGTCCCTTACTGTACGCTACATCAGACATACACCTGTTGTGTGTTTTTTTTTCTCTCGAACCTTTTTACATCTACAGGAAATGTTTGCGGAGCGTGCGCGCGCTTAATCCACCCCGTCACGCTTGACATAGATGGCTACCCCACTGCCCTTCATCCCCCGATGACGTAGTCTGGGAACAAGCAGGTGGCTGGGCTGGATGAATGTGAGAAAGATGGCAGCCCGACAGCGCTCGCTGTCAAAGCCCCAAGCATTCGTTGTCCAATTTGGTTTGGCCCCCCCGGCCCTTCGCGGAGCACTCAGAATGCCTCCGGTAGCTGCAGCCACGATCCCGTTAGAGAATGTAAGGGAAGATATATACGAAATCAGCTGTTCATATCACTACGATCCCGGTCCTGTCACAGACTGTGTTTTAAAAAAAAAAAAAAGAGCAATTTGCTCCATGCAAATGTGGTAATGTTTACAGCAGGTGTGCTTCTGTCTGTTGTGGTTGCTATGTGGATACTGCCAGAAAATGCAGACACGCACTCATCTGATCCGTGTATATCCGTGTACACTGCAACTGTAGTGTAATTCAAGCCCAGCAGGCCGCTTAGGGAAGCACTGGCAGACTTTGAGCGGCTCATGCTTGGTTTACATGCATTGTTTGCATTGTTTGCCGGGCTCAGTGTGTGTTGGAAACGCCTCAACACGGGCTTTGATTGAGCTTTAACCAGCCTAGAAATCCAAAATGGTTGAAAGCAGGTGAACGGCTACATGCTGAGGTCCCCCAAATGCCTCCATTTGTTCTAGTTAGAGTGAGCTAACTTCTTTTTTTTTTTTTTTCTAAAAGAACTGTTATCCAGGTTTGTGTGTGTGATATTTTACAATAATTGAAATTACCAGTTGAAAGTAAAGTACCATGTTTCAGTGTGTATCGTTCTCATAAACATGTATTAGTCTCACTCAGAAGACCATCCACACCGTGTCAGGATCAAATATTTGAAGCGACGAAGGCTGTGGTGGATTTAGGATCCTGTCTACAGCAACAGAGAATAAATAGCAGAGGCAGCACCAATCATCTGCTGTCTGTCTTTGAGACTTGAGTCAAAGGGGTCAAGGGTCATGTCTCATGTCAAGCTCAGTTTCAGTGTTTAAGTCTCAGAAACTACGGGGACGTCTTGCTTCCTTATGATGTGATTTCTGTATCTAAAGGGACATACAATCTGATAGTAAAATAAAGGAATTTACATTTTTTTTCTGTCTGTTCCAGGTTCTGCTGGTCAGCAGCAGTCGGCACCCGGAGCAGTGGATCGTCCCCGGAGGTGGGATGGAGCCAGAGGAGGAGCCATGTGGTGCCGCAGTGCGAGAGGTGTTTGAGGAGGTGAATAAACCCGAGAATTAATTGTTTCTTATCACTAAGTGAGCTCTCTTTGTGCGGTGTAGAGGAAGTCTTCGTTGATGGTTGAACAACAAAAAAATAGCCTTTTTTTTTTTTACTGTGTTTAAAGTTAACCTGCATCCAAAAAAAAACAAACACCCGTCGGGTATATAACAGGTATTCAAAGCAGCAAAGAATTGACTCTTTGGAAATGTCTTGGTGTTGTAAGTCCTCTGTCCCTGCATCTGTCCTTGTGCATAATTTGGAGTGACCGCAATTGACTTGACGAATTCTGGGTCTGCCATTTGAGATGACATGTTGCGGCAGAGGACATAGAAAAGACATTTATCATTTTTTAAATTAAAAATCCTGCTAAAATGTCTTGAATGCACATCTGTGCTTCCCTTGGGGGTCACACGACTCTCACGTCGCTGCAGTTGTCCGTTTCCAGTAAAGTAAAAAACACAGAAGTGGAGGTGGTATGCGGTGTGCATGCTACGTGTGAGATTTCTGACGGGACACGGTGTCAGTAGCTGGGTGAACTACTGACACTTCTGGTATTCCAGAGGTCCCTCTGGTTGAGAACCTCGTGTTCTCAGCCACGTCAGCGGTCTAAACTTGGCTCCTCGTTGGATTCCTGTGCATCCACGGACCCTGTGGCCCAACCCGCCGGACACATCGGTGCGACAGAGTGACACTTGTGAAGTATGCTGAGGGGGAAAGCACAGATGTCATATGTCCTGGCAGTAATTTGATTCCTGTGAATTAATAAAGCAGCTATGATGTGTTGTGAAAGGGACATAATTACATTTCTGCAATAATATTCGTTGAGGATTTGAGCCAGGTTTGTTTATTCCATACCAAGGGACATTACCAAGGATTGATAATGATACCTATTATTAGAATTACTTTAAGTCCTTCCCGAAGGCCTCAACTAATGTAGATAAATTCCATATAGAAGTGATTACACCTTTTTAAGAGGCTGACAAGCCTATATTGAAGCAGCTGTGAGGCCACAGAGGACAAAAATGAACTCGGCACAAGGATTTATTCTGTAGTCCAGTTCTCAACGTTGTTTTTCGGTAATTGTTCGTCAAGCAATACATCCAAACAAAGCCTGGGCGGTTACAGTGGAGCTCAGTACATAGAGCCCTTTAAACATTGATATGTAATACACAATACCCATTGTTTTACCACAGAATAAAGTCTGTTGTTTGAACACTGCTTTTCTAATGTTTCCACCCTCTATTCATCTTTTTGCCGTGAATAGAGTGCCCTCAAAACTTTTAGAAAATCACACAAAGAAATGTCCTTTGCTGTCTTTGCTCCGTGCACCAGAGCCAGTAGGGGAAAAACAAAACTTCTAAAAAAAACATTCTTCATTTATTCTTTAGGCCGGTGTGAAGGGCAAGCTAGGACGTCTGCTCGGCGTGTTTGAGGTAAGCTTACGCGGCTTTATCTTACTTTCAGTCTATTATACCAATGCAACCGCACATTAAAGGGTATTAGATGCACAAATTCCCATCTCTTTTTTATTTTTTATCATGCAATATATAATTTCTGTGTAATAGTGTTGACAAGAGAAACATGCATGTTTACAAATGTTTTTGTATGATCATTAAATATCCAGTTTCTTTCCCTTGCGTTCCCCTCAAGCAAAACCAGGATCGGAAGCACCGGACGTACGTGTATGTGCTGACTGTCACAGAAACACTGGAGGCCTGGGAAGACTCCGTCAACATAGGTACAGTTCACCTTCCCGTGTGCGTGCGTGCGTGCGTGTGTGTGTCTCTGTCTGTCTGTCATCTAGCGCACCTTTTTACAGTACACTGTTTTTTTTATTTATGTGGAGGCCAGTATAGTGCATGGAGACTATATGGGCATTGGGGTATGCAGTGACCACAGGTGTCTATAAATCTAGGCCACCGGTCGTAGCTGCAGTGGTTCTGAGCTGTAGTTCATTACAGCTGACAGTAGCCTGGACACCAGTATCCAGCCTGACTTTATGTGCATCCTCCACCTGTCAGTGTAAACCAGAGCCTGCTACATCCACCATGTTAGACTATATTAATGCGCATATGTCGGTATATATGCCATGTTTTCATGTGCATATGAAAGCATTTATGTATGTCTGTGATCCTCAACTAGCAACTACCCTCACCTTGCTGCTAACCAAATGGACCAATTAGCTGAGGATACAATTTAAATACACTCTACCTGTTGTGGTAGCTTGCTGCAAAATACTCTAATACTATCATTTTTATGTTATGGCTCTCTAATTATGGGAACACCCAACATTAAAAGCGCCCTTTTAACTCATACATTGTGCTCTGTCTCCCCCTGCAGGTCGTAAAAGGGAGTGGTTCCCCGTGGACGAGGCCATCAAAGTGCTGCAGAGCCACAAACCCGTCCACGCCGACTACCTGCGGAGGCTCCAGCTCAGCTGCTCTCCGACCAACGGAAACTCCTTCCTCCCGAGCCCGCCACCCAACGACAACTACCCCCATTACAGCGCCACCGCGACCTCGCCCTCGACGGGTAACGTGTTGGGCTCCTCCTGCAGATAGGACTGCACCTAAAACCGCGTGCGCTGTCCAGCTCGGATGGTTCACTGAAAGTCTGTACAGTCTTGCATGAATCTAATGACTTTTCAGAGTTGCGGCTCTCCTGTATGTATCATTTCTATAGTCTTAGCTGCAGGACGGACCAAAGCCGTCACCAGAACTGTGTTGAAGACTCGCGTGACAGGGCAGGAGACGTCTCTGACAGAAAGACTGTGAATATCTCAAGAACACTTTTTATTTTGCTGGCGAACACCAGACCGAGGAAGCTGCACACTCAGCTGGCGTGAATGAGCTGGTGAAGGAATGCCTTACAGAAACTTTGTATGAATGTTGTATTTGGGTTGTTTTTCTCTCACTAATGGTCTTTTTTTTTTTTCTTTTTTTTTTTAAGCAGAATGGAAATGCTTTCTAGTCAATAAAAGAGTAATTGACCCCCAGAGCACATCCATGCAGGGATGAGACACCAGAGCATTGATATCTTTCAAGGTTTTCCTCTGTTGTTAATGTAGGTTGGATCTCCTTTACACCGTGTAATAATCAATTGTTGACATATTCCAAACTAAGTTAATTTGAACATAATGTTAAAAATATAGATACAAGATATTTTACACAATTAAAACAAACTAAATAAAATAGAAAACGTCATGCCAGAAATGGCTTGTGGACGTCAATGCCAGGGTCAAGGGTCAGAGACGTATTATCTGTCAGGATAGCGCCAGCTGTCGGTGAGTTGATACCTCAGTAAACTGGATCGGAGTCGTGCCGTCGTGTTCGATATCCTTTTGACAAAACACTGCTGTGTTCATAGTTAAACTGCAGCCAGTGCCCACAGACATCACGTCTCCGCTAACCTTGACCGATCCAACAAACTGGACTGTTGACTGTTTGAAGCCACATGCCAGTGTTACGCTTTCCCACGTTTTTTTGAAGTGAAAGTATTTACTGGTGTAAAGTCTTTTCCTTCGGTTTGAAGTGCTGCTATAGGGTCAGTTGAGTCTATCTCAACTCTGGTAATGAAAGAAGTGGATTTTCTTTAAACGAAAATAATCATGGTTGTCTGCTCTTTGCATTAATGTTAGCGTTTTTATCACGTCTCATTTGGTAAAACAGACCACCAAATGACATCATTTCCATGTACGATATGATTGTTTTTCCTACCATCTGCTACTAACTAAGATTACTAGCACTTTGGGCTTCGACTAATTATTTTATTTCTGGATTAACCTTGGATTCTTTTCTTGGTTAACCTAATGATTTGGTCTATAAATTGTGAAAAATCATGGCTTTTAATGCAGTTTTAATATAAATATTTGGTCATGGTTTTGGGTGCATGGTGGGGTCTAAGATGCATACTTTGGCTCTAGGTCATCCCTGTCTTTCTCTCTCCATGTATCCCGTCTGCCTCTCGACTATATATATATATCGTTAAAGGCTAAAACGCTCCCTCAGACATATTCTAAATAAAATCACATCTACATTTTAAAGATGAAGACAGAAATCCAAGGAAAAAAAGGCTCAAATTGGCAGTTTATTTTTTGTTCGCTGAAAAGAGACACCCTCACTCCTGTGTTGACCGCTGAATGACGACTGGAACCCGTATACAGAGATCTGTAAATAGCTTTGAAGAGAAACATTTAACGTGTTTTTAACCTGAATGTATACCTGTACAATTTCTCTGAATATTTTATATATTTTTTAACAATGTAGGCCTACAAATGGCAGGATAAAACCAACGTGTAGAAAACCCACTGAGGACAGTATGTACAGTATATTTGTATCGATGACAATGTGCCATGGGTTCAGGATGTAAAGGTTGGCTGGTGGTTGAATTAACCCGTTCTAAATCATGATCTGGTGAAATCAGTCTTTGTGAGGATGGTGGAGGAGTTAACTTGGAAAAAAAAACAACAGACTGGATCTGGAGATGCATTCTTTTTTTTTCTTCTTTTTAAGAAAGTGTATATAGCATCCTGCTAATCAACTTGTGTGTGTGAGATGCACAAGACTGAGTAGAGACATCAATTATGAAATGGTTTTTTTTAAACATTTTTTGGGGGAAAAACAAAATCAGTTTTTGAAAATGAAGGCAGGACAGTATGATCAGGGGAATGTTTTGGAAGCTTTGGTAAGATGCTGAAAGACAGATGTTTATTTTATTGTTTATTCAACTGTAATGAACACATACTGTTTAACACTGTTTTAAGTTTTCCCATGTGACCTAGATGTATGCTTCAAAACTGCAATATCGAAAGCTTTAAAACACCAATTCCAAGTTCCATAAACTGTCAGCCTTGTTCGATTGGTAATGTTAGGACTCCAGCCACCTCAAGCCTTTGTGTGTATGTGTGTGTGTGTGTGTGTGTGTTGATGAACGTGAAATATGATGTGCCAAATTTCAAAAAGTGTTAGGTGGGTAAATTTGTAATGTCATAATATACATATCATTTTTGGCCAACTGCTTTGTGAAAAAGAATAATGATCTCAAACATTGTAATTTAAGAATATAATCATTTAGAGATTGAAATTAAGACTAAGGAACACAGGCACGTATTGTTCTTTTTTTACCCCATACTGTGTTTAAATTCCACTTGTCACGTAGCTGAGCATATAACACTTCACTAGGATCAAAATAACATCAATTTAACATAAACCCATCCATCTCGATGTTTTGCAGCTGAGACATCTTCCTTCACTTCCTGGAGCCTTTTTGTTTGATGCTCGGGGTCTATATGCTGATCTGAGAACGCTCCATTTATGAGTAAAGCATGAGAGTCAGGATAAGAATCCCACAAATGAAATGTATGTGCTCGTGTACAAAAAAAATGAAGAAGGCCTGGACACGAGCGTCCACTAAATGCACGGTGGATTTGAACAGCTTGATTGTCTGCTGAACACATTGTAATGTCACATGGATGTAAACCAGAGCATTTTACTCAAAGCAAACTTAAGCTTTCTCACCGTTCTGTCACCAATATTATGCACAGAAAAGTTTAAGGTGAAAGGGATTTGATGACGTAGACTGGAAAGATTGTTTTTGAGACAAGATTGCATTAAAAGGGGAAAAAATCGTATTGTAGCTGTTGTTGAATTCTCATTTATTTGAATCAACTGTGCCGTCTGTGAGGCAAACTGTCATGAGAGTCAAGGATCATTCGTTGGCAAATGATTCTAGAAGTAGAAAAATAAGACCTGTCAATGAGAGACCCAGCAGCTGATGAGCCATTATGTTTATATCAAGGAAAACAAAATCCTCAAAGGTTTAGTGTTTCAATAGTTTAGGAGTCATGACTGGATTAACCTGCTATAGGGCCCCAGGGTAAAGATGTGTGCCACTTCCCACCCACACCCCCTGTTCTCAGCAGGGATTAGCTTCTGTTATGATACGCGTTTATTGGCTGACATTTATGGCTCGGACAGTTTGCACGATATCAGATGACATTTTGAGTCTGGGACTAGATCCGCAGGGCCCCTCAGAAGACCTTTATCATTTCTCAGACGATCATTCTTGACTGCTGGATGTCCCTAAACTAAATCTGCATTTTATCCACAAGTACCACAATCACACTGACACAAAAATAATCCAGTTTTGTTTGGAAGAAGTATAATTAAACACAATATAATATATTAACAATGTAATTGAATTAAACAGAAGTTGGTAAGGCCAAACAGCTGCCTATATAGCATATGTATCAACAGTACAAAGTGCAAATGGAGGCCTTTGGCCAAATTTAAATAGACTCTATTATGTCTGGCTTTAACAGTTGGGTCTATAAAGGTTCACAACTTGTGTAAAGACAGACTGGCTCCTTGGGAAAACACACCTGGTGGGAAAATGCCTGCTGTGTCAGGCTTCAGCTCCCCTCACAACTCAAGCCAAAGAGGGCGGGGCTGAGGTCCAGAGTTGAAAACTGATTATCTGGGCAATTTCTGACACCTAAGGTGCAACATTCCAAATTTTGCCCCTAAATATCCACCAAAAATCCAAAGTAAATATTGATACATAATGTCATTCAACTTTGTGTGCCTTGGACAAATAAGGTTAATGATGAAGCAATGCATTGCAATCAGAGGTTAAAGCAATATTCAAAAGTAATATTTAATATAGTTACAAATGAAGGTCCTGCTTCCAAACATGTACAAAGTCGTATCAACAAACTTTACTTTCAAAAGTTATTGATTAAAAACGGTATTTTAAACAGTTTAGCACCAAGCTATAGATATGTGAAATATGTATTATTATATATTGAAGTAAAATACAATTAAGTCGAAATGAATACAGTACTTGAGTAAATGTTGCTACCAACCCGACACCAGCCGGCAGCGACACCTGACACCTCAGGTGCGTGGCCTCTAGCCCCGCCCCGCGGGGTGTCAGCAAGGCAGGTCGACCCACCTCATGATCCGAGGGACAACAAAGCAGGACTGATCATCTATCCGCAAGCAGTATACCCATCCGTGAAGCGACCAACTTAGACGGATTTTGGGGGTAAGTCCACGATGGAGGAGCAGTTCTTTAAAACAGCGTTATCTGCGCTGGACTCGTTCGTGCTGGATGACACCAGTCTGGCTCTGCCGGCCGAGCCGACTCCAAGATCCTCGACGACAGGGAGCTCAAATGAGCGCAGTCAGCGCGTTCACCAGCAGGTTCAGCTCACACTGGCACGGAAAGCGAGGAAGACTGTGTCTAATGGTAAGGTTCAGTTCGAAGATCTTTATATGATTAATATATGGCTGAATTACACCGAAGAGGCATTTTTGGACGCGCCGCGCTCCTATTTGACAGATGTTGTAAGCTACACCTGAAAGGATCTTTTTTTTTTAAAATATATAATAATAATAATAGAGGAGGTGTGGCACATGTCTCCCTCCCACTATTCATAATTACAACAGTTAATATTTATTTAAAATGAAATCTCAGTTTGACCTTTAGCTCGGGAAGCAGTGTGTTAGACAATTAAACCATATTATTTTACAATATTCCACCATTTTGAGGCTGGTGTGACCTCTTTGAAAGCAGCTTCTAACCCATTGTCACTGGTTGAATATGTTTCTGAGTTGCGGGAAGTTCAGCTACACCTCTCGCGTTGCTACATTTGATTGTTACATTTTAAAGTCTGAAGAGGTGAAACTGTCCTGTATTTTATAGCATAGCAGAACAATACTTTTTCTTCTTTCCGGTCCTGTTAATCATTTAACCTATTTAAATCTGCTGTTAACCTGTGATGTATGTTTTTGTTTTGTTTATTACTGTTATAATGTCATCTCTCTGCCTTGTTACTTCTTTTATTGTTTCTGTCTTTACCATTTAAAGGGCGTTTGAGTACCCTTTAAAGCCCTATACAAATACAATGTGTTATTATTATTATTATTATTATTATTATTATTATCTTGTGACCCTCTTAACGGGTCCTCATCCCCACTTAGATACCAAACCCTATACGTGTCCTTCTCGATCCAGGAGATACGCTCTGTGTGTAGCCTTGATAGTCTACTATCATTTTGGAATGCATTCCTCATAGTTGTCTGCTTGTCCAACAGGTTTCTGCAGTTTTATTTATACACTTAAAGGGAGATGGATGTGACAGCGGACAGAGCTTGAATTTAATAATAATAATAATAATAATAAGTAAAGAAAAAATGTATTATCAGGTGCTGATTCATGTTTATTGACTATGCAGTTAATTGTTTCAGGTCTGCATAACAATAACACAGGTATGTGTTGTATTGATTTGACTAAGAGTACTGTACTTTTGTAGCTCAGGCAGCTATAGGCTAGGAGTAATCTCCCTGATCTGAGGAAGTATTGGTGTTGCCATGCGTTTAGGTAATTACAGTGTGAAACAGTGTACTTTAACAAAACCTCCTCAACTTGTTTCAGGTAGCGTCCATTTACAGAAAAACACGGCAAAGAGCTTTGATGCTACCGATGGACTTTTACCAAACATGAAGGTACCTCACTCTCTTTACTCATTAATGCACAAACAAACACACACACAATTTAGTGGCATTTATCATCTTCTTTATGTGTCACTAAAAGGTACGACACAATCTTATTGTCCTTGTAACCTGATAAACTCTTCATTCCGTGACAGATAGCCATCAAGTGCAGCCAGTTCCATCGGCTGCTTTGCATATTTAGGATGTCTTCTCTTTGAATTTTGGACCTACCCATTGTGAAAGAACTGCATGGACGTAGTGTGCTGTAATTTGAATGTAGTCAAATGGTGTGCTGCTGCTTTATATTCAGAGCCTCCAGCCCATTTGAATGAATCACTGTGTTTTTAGCTCGACATTCTAGTTAATTTGTGACTTTTAAGTGTCAGCTCGAGGTGTACGGAGCCCTGAAACTGGCAAGATAAAATAAACAGAGTTATTATTGATTTTGCCAACTGATAAGTGGTAAAATAAAACACTAATCAAAAATATATTTTTGTGATGCAGCACAGTCACAGTAGGCATTGGTACATTGTATAACTCAACAACTAATTCATTAATTTTGACTCTTTACTGGGATCATAATGACCTTTTGTACAGTAAAGTAGAGTGCAACACTGTGCAAGTTGGACTACTCTGACATTTGAATTTGAAGTCCTCCCAGAGGAATTTAAAGTGAGAGTACCAGCAGAATAAACAAGTATTAAAGTGTGGATTGTGTTTTCTTTTCACAGGTAAATGGATTGGGCCTCACCCACCGCTCTCTATCAAGCAACAATGTGCGGAGGCCACCATCGAGGAGGGTGGAAGTGTCTCCACCCCCGAGCCCAGAGTTACAACGCATTCGCTTCAATCATAGTGCCTCCAGCTATGGGATGTACACCCATCCAGGACACAGTCACTCACACAGGACGAGCACTATGGTGGACTACTCACTTGGATCGGATTCATTTCGTCGCTATGCCGTCTCAGAGGCGCCCCGTGGCACGCGGCCGCTCGCATCCACATCTGCACGCGGGACCCTCCATCGGAGGTCACTCAGAAAGACGGCAGCAACGCAGCCTGTGATTGCGAACGCAGCGTTTCAGCGAAGTGGTGATTACGACTCCCGCTGGAGTAATAACCAGACTATCGTCAAACAGGAGAAACACACCGTGCGGGGACAAAGTGGTGATAAGATGTTTGGTGCTATCCCGCCCGAGGAGGGCTTGCCCTGGTTGGCTCAGGTCAGGAGGGAGGGGATCCGCAGAATTAATTCATACCCGCCCTCGGTCACCAGCGTGGAGGTGGACATGGGGAGGCAGATGGAAGTAGAAGTCCCCATCCAGCAGATACATGCTCAGAATATCATGACACTGTAAGCGTGTGTGTTTGTTTCTCTTAATTCAATAATTTGACATATTCTTGCATTTTCTCGATGTGCCATGAAGCAAGTATTTTGAGACATTTGCGGATGGAGCAATTACATTCACAGCTGTCTTCTCTCACACAGGCAGTCGGAGGTCAATCCTCCGGAGATGACGTTGGAGAGGGCCGTGAACCTGCTTACCCAGGATGATGAGGACACGCTGATCTCTGCAGCCAGCCACATACAGAGTCAATGTCTCAAGAGTGCTGATGCTAAAAAGATGGTATGTTTACTCATGTGCATTGTATGATTTTGCAGTAGCATTTGCATTTGCATCCTCCAGACACTTTTTTTCACAGTTTGTAGGCTTTGCTGTCACATTTCAACAGAGACAAGCCAAGTTAAGTTGTGTGAAATAGCTCATCTAATTTAGCTATTTGGCTTTGAAAGTGATATCAGCCCTTTCATGCGCTAATAAATGTCTTTGCTAGCCGAGGTAAACATTTATCGTGTAACGCTCTCTGAATGTGATGGCTGGCGTAGATTCTGCATCTGTGTGTCGATGAAGCTGTCAATCAGCAATACCCTCTTGTTTCCAGGTGTACTATCTCCGTGGGATTGGAAAGCTCTTGCAGCTCCTGTGCAATGACAATGAGGTGGTGCAGTGTGTCGCCGCTGGTGCTCTGCGCAATGTTGTTTACCAGAGCAGCGAAAACAAGATGGAGGCGAAGGAAAATGATGGCCTGGCCACCATTTTGCTTGCACTGAAGAGCAGCCGTAATTTGGAGACCAGACGAGAACTTACTGGTCAGTTTTTTTACTTGGTTTCGATATATACATAACGTCACCCCAACTGGCTTTACTTTCTTTTTTTTACTGTGTAAAGAAGCTGTCAGACCTTAACATTTTGAGATAAATGTCTTTGCCTTTTATAAAGTATATTTCCATCTCACTCCTAGGTGTTTTGTGGAACCTCTCCTCTCATGACCTTTTGAAGGAGTGTCTCTCCAAAGAGGCCTTGTTGGTCCTCACCCAGTCAGTTCTGATACCCAGTTCTGGCATTTTTGAGGGCGAGAACCCAAAAGACGAGCTCCTAGCTGATGCTGATGCTTTCCACAATGCCACTGGCTGCCTGCGGTAGGCTCCTTTGTTCTCTTTGAAAGTAGATACTCAGCTATTGCTAGCATTAGCTAAATAGCACTGCTGAGGCTGATGGGAACGTCAGTTTTGCTGGTATTTAGTCATAAACCAAAGTATTAAACAAATTGAAATGACCAATAGTTAAATCACAATTTATCTGCTGTGGTCTAAGACTAAGGCGTTAAGATCATCTCTGTGTTTACCAAGCGGGAGATATCAGACTCACTGCTCCCTAGGCAACCGGGTCAAATGAGTGAACGACTGAATTATTCATCGAGCTCTCTCCTCTTTCTGCTCGGCTGCGCTGAAATCACTCAGTCTTCGCTGGTTATCAAGTTCTCCTAAGCATGGTCCCCGGCCTTTTGAGGTCCCTGTGGATGAGAAAAATGACGAGTTCCTCTTCAATTTATATTTCATCACTGCACAAAGAACATATTGTGTGGAGTCAGAATGTTAATTGTTGTATTTTCCTTGGGAAGTTGGATTCCATGAAATGTTTTTGTTATTTGTCATGATTGCTACTGGCTTTGGAAAGTTCTGCGATCCAAAACAGTGCGTCCATTGACTTTTTACAATTATGCGGTTGACAGAAGGGGACCTCGTGATTTTTTTATTTGTTTCACTATAATGTGGGACTTTTCTAATATGGTGCAGTGGGAATGAAAACACACACAAATCACATTACCTATATTGTTTTGACTGTTTTTTCTCTCCAGAAATCTGAGCTCTGCTGGTCCAGATGGCAGGAAAGCAATGAGGGAGTGTGAGAACTTTATTGACTCGCTGGTCTACTACATCCGCGTAGCCATAGCTGACTATAAAACCGATGACAAGGTGAAATGACAATGAGATTCCAGAGAAAATGTTCACAACAGACTTCATTTTGTGACCCACACTTCTTTCTATTCTGTAGTGCATATCAAGTTATTCACACAAAATCACATTGCTTCTCACTGGATTAGAAAAATCCAAACATAAATAGTTCATGGAAACTTGGATCCAACTTGCAAAGCAAAACTGCTTGAACTATACCCCTATACTCCCATTCAAGTTTCAGTATGTTGTATCTCGGTGATTTAACAGCCTGCCATACTGTATTTAATTTGATATTTACCTCTATATCTGCTCGGAAGTCCACAGAGAACTGCGTCTGCATCCTTCACAACCTGTCTTATCAGGTCGAGGCCGAGCTTCCCAAGAAGTACACCTTGGATCTTCGAAATTCTCAACAAAACTTGGCTCCCGAGCAGAAGGCTGTTGGCTGCTTTGCTCATCGCAGTGCCAAGATCACAGAGGTAATCCCATCGGACAAATAATCCATATTTACAATACATAAGATGTTTTTTTTACGGTATGATATTTGAGAGCAATATTCTGTGAAGACTGCTGCAGGTTTAATCCCCCATAAAACATCGTCTCAGAAGCCGATCATATTTCTCTTTCTCTTATATTATGAGCGGGGAGAGAAACATCAGAGCAAAGGATACGTTTTACACTCCTGCTCTGTCGAGTGGGTCTGCGCTACCAGCAGAAATACCTGCTGTTATAAACTTGTTGTCGCAATGCTTCATTAAAGCTAATCTAATCAACATTTTAACGTTAACAACATATCAAATGACTGCGTGTAATATAAAAGGAGTTGCCCGTAGTCAGAAACCCAGAGAGAGTTATCACCAACTTTGTGTGGAACCTATGTCCTCCAAATACTTTACTGTCTAATCCAATCTTTTTTAAAGGGATACTTTAGTATTGCACGTCAGACTTGCAACAGATGCCGAGATGTCCTGCCTTTTTGTCCCTAGGATGAATCAAGCGCCAAAAACACTGGATCATACACTTCCCATAATGCCCCTTTAAGTGTCCTGTAATGTGACATATTTGTGAGTGAAATATGTCACATAATAGAGTGTCTTTGGAAATCTAAACAAAGTGTTTGCTGACTTAGATCCAGACACACACTAAGCTACTATGATATTGCTCTGTTAGCTACTACCACCCATAAGGTGAAGTGTGGCTTTATTCATATTTGACTGAGTACATACATACTGTATACACACCCGACATCAAGAATATGCATCAAAACTATAAAACTTTTGATTTAATGAAACACTCCTCACGAGTATTTGCATGTCAATCAGACCCCTTAAACAATCGTCTGCATTGCAGCTACTCAGTGACTGCATTGGACAGAGTGAATTCTTTATGATGATGTGACATTACAGCATGATGATGCTGCAAAATGGCATTAATGCTCAGCCTCTTCCTGGTTACGCAAACTTAAAATGCACAATAAGAGATAGAAGAAGAAAAAACACGAGACAAAAGAAGTTACGTAAATCAGTTATCGTTAATCTGCTGCTTAATAGCTGCCTCTTGTTGAACCCAGTGATGAGAAATCAACTGCAGCTCATAAACTGTTTCCTCCCAGCAGTTGGAGCGACAGTGCCCCCTGCTGGAGGAGAAGGCTAACCCCCGAGGCATCGAGTGGCTGTGGAGTGCCATCACTATCCGCATGTACTTGTCACTGTTGGCCCGCAGTGTGCGTCACTACACCCAGGAGGCTGCCATCGGAGCCCTGCAGAACATCACAGCTGGGAACGGAGCGGTAAGATGGGACGGATGTCAACTTTCTGTTTCTATTTAGAGTTTTGTTCTGTAAAGACAAAAGCACTTAGTTTAAGGATTCACAAGTTTAACCGAACAAATGATTAAAAAAATGATCGTGGGCAAAAAACAGTTTGTTGCACTATTTTATCAAACCTTTTATCAGCAACATGAATCAATTGTTAATATGTATGAATACAATTCAAAGTAGCACATTTGATACATTTTTCTGTGGCCTGACAGGTGACTGAAGCCATCGCCTTCACTATTGTTCAACGGGAAAATGGCCTTCAGCATGTCAGGAAGATGTTAGAGGAGGGAGAGAGTAATGTGAAGAGGATGGCCATATCTTTAGTAAAAAACCTCTCGCGCTACCAGGAACTGCACCCTGACATCGGTAACTGTTTCCATTACAACCTGAGATACTTTGAGTTATTTTCCTCCACCAAGAATTTGATTGCCGATCTATTTTGTCTCACTTTGGACCCCGAGCCGCACCTTCTAATTCCGCACACTTTCCCATTTGTTTCCTCCTCCTGAAGTGAAGCAGGTGTTGCCAGAGGTAGTCGGGATGCTACCCAACGACGACACCGGCATCGACCTGCCGACCGAGGTGACGGCTTCTCTGTGTCACACCCTGACTAACCTGAGTCAGAGTGACGCGCAGCACGTCAGAGCCGTCGTCAACCAGGGAGCCCTCAAAAAGATCATCAACATCAGCAACAAGGACAACGGGTTAGTCTCATTAAGAGCTCTTCTATGACACTGAATCGTTTCCTGTTTGATTATTATCACTGTATGAGTTATGACTAATGTATGAGGACCACCTCCCATTTGCACCCAGAAGCAAATAATAGCAATTTTTTTTATTTGAACTTTTAAATGTCCTAGTTATGGACCAACCAGAGCGGGTCAGGCTGCTTGCTTCTTGCTGCACACCATGTGGAATCACAGTGATCTCCATGGAGCCTACAAGAAGGTGCGTTCCTACTATATCCATGCAGCACATTACAGTACAACACATGCTTTCTTAAAGGATAACCACCCTGTACTTGTCACTCATCTGGGCTCTGCACACAGTGATTTTATTCATTAACAAAACTCATCAGTCATCTGTTATTTAGGTCTGTTGTTGCCACAGTGTCTTTTTCTATACTGCCACTGGGGGGCACCAATGTGAAACAAATTCAATACATATTGGATTCTAAAAACCTCTGCAACACAACATAGATACAGTGTCCATAATCCACACTTTGTCTCTCAACAGTGTGGCTACAGGAAAGCGGATTTCATTAATGCGAGGACAACAAAGGCTGTGAACGCCAGATGAGACTGAGCCGAAGATCTATAGCAAAGTCAAGCTGCACCTGTTTACAACAACGGCAACAATCATTGGTTGCAACACTCTTCCTCCTGTAATGGGCCGCCTACAATATGCCTACATTTCCCTTGAAGGTCCCATGAAAGGGCTTTAAAGTTGTACAAGAGCAGGATGTTAAAGTAACGATTAACAGAACAATAAACCTGCTTACACAATACGTTTCTTTGTTTAGTTCCTTATTAGATACATCAGATGCATCTTAATGCCGCATTGTTAGTAAAACTGACAGACGAATGTAGAAACCTTTCCTGAAAATGCAACATTTCTCTAATGAAAGTGAATGCATTTCTTTATGAGTGTGTAGTTTGTTTACTGCAGTGGAAGCTCAACAGTTGAGAAAACTGTTTTGTGTGTTTTGGTTTATTTTAGCATTTCAGGCGACACAGTAATTGAGCAACAAGAACCACAATAAAGAGATTCAAATAGTCACACTAAAGTACTCGTGAAGGATGAAAATCAAATCAACAGCCTTATTTCTGTCAAACCAATGAACTGTTTAATGAATAAATGTATATAAAATGTGTTTTTTGAATAGAATGACGTCCTACTGTAACACACATCAAAAACAAGCTGATTTATTGATTCCTCTGATGAATAAACTGTTTTGAATGAAACTTATTATTTACTGTGTTCTGGTAAACTTTGTTCAGTACAAAAGCTATAAAAAAAAAAAAAAGAAGTAGAAGAACTGTTTGATTATTATGCGCAGTAAATTCTTTTCCCCTAATAAATCACTCTTAACTTTATAATGAGTGCGGAAAAAAGGTCACTCACTGGTTAGGCGTTATTTGATGACGAATGACTGTTTTGCAAAGTCTATTAATATACTGGAAATATCCCTAGATGCTAAAGGTTCAGAGAAAGAAATGTCCGTGAAAAGGTTGCCTCATTTATCAAAAACTATCAATATTATATATATATATATATATATATATATATATAAATAACTTGACTTGCAGTGCAAGGACAAGATGAGAAATGTAATTGTAGGAGATGAGGAATGTTCAAGAGCCTAAGACATCTGATGTTTGGTGTGTACACTCACCCGTCAGGCCCGTCTCTGTGACTTTGAGGCCCTGAAGCAGCGTTAACCTTGCAGGGACCTGGCAAGAGCTGCACTGCGGTACAGATGAAGGGGGGGGGGGGCACATAATGATGCAATGATACACTGGACTAAGATCAGAAATTGATAATGAAATACAGGTGAGCATGTGTAGAAGTCACAGCTCACAGGAACTGATAGGACCCTCATCCTCAGAGCCTGGGTGGTCTTGCTCAGACTTTTCTAAATCAAATTAACGAAGCAGGCAATTACAGCGTTGTATCAGTGACTGTCCTCTCCAGTCTGCATCTGCAAGTACACAGGACATAATGTAGCATGACGTGATGGAAAACAACTTTTGAGCACTCGTATGGTTTTCTCTCCCCTGTTTTCTGGCCTTGTTGAGCTGAAAATTGTTATATATCTAGAAGTGCATCTGATATGATCCAAACTCATGTGTGCATCTATTACAAGACAGGCAACGCAAAGTAATTCTCAAAGGAATAACTGAGTGGATCCACCTTTCCGATGGGATTATGCTCCCATTAAAGATGTAGAATCCTTTTTGCAGGTAAATCCAGAAAGGGCGATGCAAGTTTGTTGTTGTTATATCCTGCAGAGGGCAGTGGTGTAGCATTAACACAACTGCTCATCAGTCACCTCAAAGAGGAGCAGAGAAAAGATCAGTTTTGATCTGTAAAATGTTCCCCAAGTGGTACTTTGTTCCCACATTTGTTTCTCATATTCATAAACTCTTGATCCCACATGTTTCAAAGTGGTTTATCCCTCAGATTAAAACCCGAAGTCTTTCTATTTGAGGAACTAAACTCTGCTCTTTCCTCTTTTTCGCTCATAATCTCGAATTCACCCACTTTGTGAACTATTTTGGTGATAAAGTCCTCGATTTCCGAGCTGTGGTTTTGGCGCAAGGAGAGAAAAAAAAAAGCTCCGAAGAAGCCAAATCCTTTTAACAATAACCTACTTGTCTCTCTACAGTTTATGAGGATTGGTCAATTTTTTTATTTCACAAGGAGGGCCTCGTTCTCTTTTAATAGGATTAATTAGATGACCAGACTGAAAGACAAAAGTCGATTAAAATCAACACATACATGGTAATTTCACGCTCAAAAGCGGCCAAGATAAGTTTCTTTCCTTGTCGGTATATCAGCCAGTGTGTGAGGGATTAACCCCCCTGAAGCCTGACGACCAACATAGAAATATTACATGTCCAAAACACCAAAATAGCCAACAGTAACAGGTGTCAAGACACATGCGAATGGGTTTGTTTTGCTCCTGGAGAAGAGTGGAGTGAAGAGGACCATACCACATAATGACTGAATATGTTTAGTAGACAGAGCTCAGAGACAAAGAAGGGATTCTTTCACAGGACCAGCAGCAGTGGAAAACAAGCTGAAGGGAGGCCAGTTTCACTTTTTTTTTTTCTCATTACACTGACGCAATTGTCGACATGTCAGCACTCAAATTGCTTTCTACTGACATAATCACTCAAGAACATTGGGGATCTAAAATGAAGTGATTTTTTTTTTTTGCAAACTCGGCACAGCATGTTCTTGGTTTCCTGGGACTGCATACGTGCTTTTACCTCTCTGATCTTAAGGGAATGTCTGGAATGAAGTACCACCCTGTAATGTCACAAAGTCAGACACAGCATGCTACGTGTTTTAAGTCAGGACCAGACGGTTTTAAGTACAGAGCTCATTGCAGCTTCAGAAGCACCGTAGACACAGCTGTGCCATGAAATGTGGGAGAACTGTGTTAATTGTTTACTGAAGTTAAAAGAATATTAAAAAAAAATAACTAAGAAAAAAACATTAAGCACAACAAAAAATACAATAGAAAACAAAACAATAGAACTGATTCCTGCCCACTTAATGAAGCAGCTACCATTGTAGTTTTATACTTGATTGATTTCAAGTTTAAAATCCTCTACGACTACTACCACCACTAACGAGCTCAGCTGTGGGCCTGCCTGCTCATTAGGGGACATTGCCTTCAGCTGTGCTGAGTTTTTAAAAAGCCTCGGTCTGCTGGAGCACATGGTCACTTGTGCTGTGGGTGAGATAGTGTGTTGTGCACTCTTTTTTTAATTTCTGGCTCAGAAATATATTTTGGCAGCTTGGAAGTCAACCCAAACCAAGCGCTCCTTTCTTTTTTTGGCTCAACACCGTCTCTTTAGAGAACCCATGTCCCCCGAAAGCCCAGTTATTTTTTTAATTTTTGTATCTGTGTTTGAGTTAATCTCTGTCATGGGGAGCAGCAGAGGACTTGGTCAAAGCACAGCTAATTAAAAACATCCAAGTTTGCCAGATAACAGGCAGCCTCCTGATATTCAGTCATCAACTGGCAGAAAACAAAGAAATCACTAAAACAGGGAGGCAGAACAGTCTGATTGTATGAAAGTGGGACAAAGGTTTCACCAGTTAGTGAGACCCTCCCTAGACAAAGCACAATTTCTCAAGGATGTGCAGTCACAAGTTTGGAAATCCAAACACCTGAACTGAAGCTAGACATTAAAAGATGTAAGATGACGGCAAAGAAATCCCCAAAATCAAGCAATGGAAAAAGCTGGAAAAAAAGTAGAATTTTGGTTGTGACAAACTGATTAATGTCATGTTTAAACACAAATGAGGTGCATTTTCCTCTGACATAATATAATTAACGTAGAAAAGAAATTCCCAACCATAAAGTCGCAAATACCACAAGGGGTAAGGGTAAGACTTTCTACTTTCTTTTTCCTTTTGAATTACTAGATAACTTTACTACTTCAGAGAAGCCCAAAAGGCTGGGAACCACTGGTTTAAAACGTATATATTCACTCTGAAAATGATGGGATCAGAGCCTCTCCCCACAACCCAACACCAATACTTTATGTTGCCCCCTTTGAATTGTAGTCTAAGCCTGATACTTCTCTCACAATTTCAAGTCACCAGACAACAGGCTTTAGTGTTGGAGCATTAGTGTACATAAGATGCAAAGAACGGACATTCAGTGGCAGAGTATAAACTGGCCTGAGACATGCTTAGATGAGCACAAAGGTGCAGTCCTTACAGATAAATATGCTTTTTGCTTTAAAACAAGGTGTAAAACCAGAAAATATTGGCACTTAATTAAACCATTTTTAAAAGTCCTCTACTATAAAGACAAAAAAATGAGGACCAATTACTGACATCACTGGTGCATGTTTTCTTTGGGAAGACAAAAAAGTTGTTCAGTGTCCTTGAGTCTTTTGCTAGAACACAATTTATTTTGATGTACAAGGTTCCTCTTCCCCTTAGTTTCAGTTGTCTCATATGTCTTCAGGGTGATGCAAATGTCAAATACTATAGAAGTAAAATATGTCAGCCTGAGTCATAAAATAGAGAGAAAATCACTTCACTACTTGAAGAGCAAGGAGGGAGCCAAGGACTGCACGTACTTCTGAGGTATTCCAGCAATGAAACCTGATAGATGCAGTCAGCCAGGTAGAAAGACATCATATGCAGGTGAATTCTCAGATCTCGAGGTCTGCAGAGGTGACAAAAATGAAAAGTCCTTTTTGGAATTCAGAGAGTAAGAGTGCATGCTTGAGTACTGATTGATTGGGGTCAAGGAGGTTGTGTCGTGTCTGGCGCAGAGAAGGCATTTGAAGAGTTTGATCAAAAGAGTGATTATAGTCTGTAGGTCCAAGATGGGTCAAGCGCAAGCTTCTTGACTTGATGGCAATCAGCCACATGGATATCAGAAAAGGCAGAAGGTCAATGTCAGGGGTCTGAAAGAGGGACAACAATGTCAACAGAGAACTTGACTGGTTCTGCTCGACACAAATTTCAAGAATTTGTCAGGGTGGTGAAGAAAGACAAGGAGTTTAATTTACCTCTCAAAATCAGAGGAAAATTAGCAGTGGAGGATTTAAGAACCATCCTGGGTGTCTTAAAGAGTGTGCAGTTGAAAATAATATCTTTAACTTGATATGATCATTTGTACTGTAACCTCATATTCATGAAGGTCCAGGAGTGGTTAGACCAGCTAAATCTAAAAACTGTGTGTTAAGTTGGTAGCATTAAAGTGTAGCTGTGGGAAATATGACTGAGCTAACCTAACTGACTTTATTAGGCAATCTAGAAAAATGTTATTGCATTACTTTATTTGAGTTATGTGGTGTTATTTTTGTGATGTGTATAGTTCATAATCTTCCCAGTCTGGACCATTAGTGTTTGGTCAGATATTTTCCTTATAGGCCAGCCCAGTACCATGGCAGGTCGTGAAATAGTCACGAAATGCAATCTATTGGTCTTATGTACATGTCATGTTTTCGTGGTGACACACGATTACACGCATCCAAGTGACTATGCAATGGTCAGAGTAGTGACGTATTAAATGTAGAGAAAGATAACAGGGCTTTCACCCACAAGATTGTTGTTTGACACCGCGTGGCCCAAAGTATTGTTGTGGTTCTGTTGCCTCAACCTAATGTTTGTTTTGTTGCCGAGACCTAACTGTACGTAGCTGTTTTAAGCCCAATCCTGATGTTTTTCCTAAAAACTCAGTGGTTTTGTTGCCCAAACCCAACTTTCATTTTGTAGCGGGATGTCTTTTACTCCTCATTCAAAAATAGCTCAGACATTAGCAAGCTAACGTTAATTCTACCTGCATTTAATTTAGCGACGCAAAACCTACCGGAGTGTAATAAAACCCATTTTATGTGGTGGTGCGACCAGTTTTAATTCAGTAACTGATAAATCTCCACTTTAAGCACTTATACAGTGTAACTAGGTTTGTACTTATGAAGAGCAGGTGCAGCTGCACACAAGCACAGGTGTTTTCACATGTCCTAGCTGATTAGACCTCTGCTCCGCTTCATGCTTGGTGGAGTCATGCAAGGAAGGAGTGTCTAATGAGGCAAAGTGACAACACCTGTAAAGGGACCATAATGACTTCTGTTTCTTTCAGACTGAAATATGATGTTTTGGACTTCAAATGCTCTACCTACACAACGCTGCATCTTTCTGTGATGAATAACCAAGCTTTTGCTTTGCTTTTAAATCATGACCGTGACGCTATATAAGCAGGAGCCTGTCAATAGTGCACATTCATTTTAAAGACGGGGCTTTAAATCCTGAAAGTATCTAGTCAAACGTTTTCACCACTGCCTGCAAGAAAACATCAATCCCATATGGCTCGATTGTCACAACAGCTGAACCATATGTTGGGGGATTTAATTGCAGAATTTGGTTCTAAACTGATATGTAGGCCGACAACGCTGGAGCGATCGAGTGCTATTATAATTAAAGCTGGCTCGAAGCAGAACCATATTGTGGGTTTTATCAAATTTATGGCTCATGTAAAGACATTTGCAGAGAAAATGGGTTTGCCAGAGACGGCCTAATTGAGCGTCAAAGAACAGATTAAACACTAGATGCAGCAACTGTTGTGTGCAAGTTTTGTGCACAAAAAATAAAAAGTCCTGCGTGATATCATACACGTCATATCTGCACTGAAATTGACGGTATACTGAAAAGCTGAAGGTCATCTGTGAGTTTGCTTTATCAGCAGAACAGGCGGCTGTCATGATTAATGCCGTGAGACACGAGTGTGGCTGGAATTTAAATAAGGACACAGACACGCACACACATCACACTTTTTAAGAAAAGACTTCTCTTCAAGTAAAACACATCTCTCAAATATAACATGGTGCTGCTCTCATACGGCAGAATTATCACAGATGTGCATATAATGCAAATGGCCAGTCGGTGATATGTCACGGCTGCAATAAGAGCACTGAGAAGTGAAGCTTAGTGGCTGTTGCCATCAGGACGGGAATCATTTCACTTGAATTATAGATGTTCTTTTTATAAATCTTTTAAGAAACTATTGAAGAACTGAAATCTTTGCAGAGCCTCCAGGGTAGAGTGCTAACTTTAATATGTTTTTTGACTTTGAGATGGGAATGACGTCATTTTTGTTCTGTCTCAAAGTCAAATTTCTAAGTTTTTATCCAAAACACTGCATGAAAAAGATCTGTATTGAAAAGCAACCTTTTCAAAGGGGAATTTAAAGTCCCCTGTGTTTTGCTTGTTGTTACATTGATGGATGTTTGAGCTTCACTGTGCAGAATGACTTATGTGTGCAGAGTTTGGCACTAGAAGGCTGTTTTCACAAAGTTTCTCTGTGCGCACAAGAGTTCAGTTTTAAGACGTGTATACGTGCGAGCAGGTTTTTGTGACATCACAACTAGTTTGGAGCCAATCACGGGTCAGTATGCAACTTCCACAAGTTCGGTGTGGAAACTTTCACTGAGAATATACTTTTCAGTGATGTAGATGACATCAGTTGTTAAAGTTTGGAAACCTATATTAATACGCATGTTATTATGGATTTGTCAACAAGGGAGAAGGAGTGGAGTTGGGCTAGATGTCGTGAACAACTTTAAACTAGGTCATTTAACTTTTCTCAGATAAATTCAATGCAGTATTTTTGCTTTACTTATATACTAACATTAATTTAAAAAAATGTTTTTAATTGAAAACAGAAAATAAGAAACTGCACAAATCCTAAAGAAATAAAAACAAATAAATAAACGCATACCCCAATTGGATTGTGGCATGAACAACCATATAGAAATATGTGAACAACACTTTTTATTTATGGGTACAATGTCACCCTGAAAACGCTGCTTTTCACCTGACAAATATAAACTGCCTACATATAAATCACTGCAATGTTGCTTCTCGGATCAAAACCGCTTCAGCTTCTCGGGGTCCATTTGCGTCGCGTTGCAGCTTTAACCGGTCCATCATGCCTTGCGGTGTCCCAGTTCAGTTCCGATGCAATTTACAACGCGCCCTGTGGTCTTCCCACACTGGCGGGGCAGAGCAGCGGGCTAACAGGCGCAGCGGCAGATGTTGAGAGCCCCATGTCGGATGTCCAATAACCGGCCGGACGCATGTTTACATCCACACGGGTGATACAGGCGGGGGACGTGCGCACACCGTTAACTCTAATGCAGGCTCGGGATCAGCGCGGAATAAACAGGATCTCCCGCATGTAACCCGCAGAACAAGCAGCTGAAAGTACCGGATTTTTTTTTTATCCCAGAGAGAAACACTGAGGCTACAGCACAACTGCAGAGTTTAAATGCTCTTGCACACAGTGATCCAATGCTGAATACAGGTATGTTGTTGGCGATTTACGCTGGACTGAATGCAGTCAATGTCTCCAGCTTGAATGCGTCAGTCTAGGCAACATTTAAAATCTGCTGCCAATAAGACAAGGTTGTAGGCTATTAAATGACCTCATTTATATCATTTCATAGTGAATGTCCAGTTTATTTATTTGGAAGACGGGAAAAAAAAGCACAGAGCTATCACTGGTCAGCTGGAGTTGCATAACTTTATTTCGCAATTGGGTCAGATTAATTCATGTATTTCCTCTTTATCCTCCCTTTTTGAAATACTAACGTGGTAGACTATTTTACAACGTTTATACATTCACACAAGAATACATCCTTAAATGGGAGTGATTGTGGTGTTCCACATGGTGACATACTTGATGCATGAGCCAGCAGGACATTAGTGAGTGGTCAGTGGATCTGCTGAGCCCTGCAATGATGAATCTCTTAATAGAGTTGGGCAATAAGCGCTCACTCAGCAGTGGCTTTAATCAGAGTTCCTTCATCTGAGTAGTAAGACAGTAGGACGTCCTTGAAGCGCACCTGTGATATGGAAGCAAGGGCAAAAGTCACTGATATTGTGTTTGTGGCAGGAACAATGAATATAAAAACAATGAAAGAACAGTTTATTCACGTGTGTGCAGGACAATATAACATATAAAGTTATGTTATTGCACTAGAGAATTTGGCTTCTGCAAAAAAAAAGCTTTTGTAGTTGAGAGATATCCTGCCCCATGTCTCCTGTTTGGATTGTGTCTAATATTAAAGACCATTTCTTGTCAAATAAAATGCTAACTAATAGCAACTAGAGCAACTATTATTTTCTCGATGTATCTTTTGGTCTATAAAATGTCAAAGAATACAAAAAAATACCTGCCACAATTTCTTAAAGCCCAAGGTGCCGTCGTCAAATTGCCTGTTTTACCATACTAACAATTTCTGAACTTGTATATATTCAGCAGCAAATCCTCACAAATGTATTTAATAATTAATTGATCGTCAAAAAATTGCTTGTTAATTTTCTGTTATTTGCTAATTAATGAATTGCTTTAGGTCTGTATAAGATAGCATTAAAAAAACTAGAACAAACAATACAGTATTTTTATCACCTCTTTAAAATAGAAAGCTGGACATCAAATCTCTGAATCAAAATGATTGATCTCACAATGCTTAGCTATATAAACTAGTAAACATGTGCATGCGCTCCTAAAGCACAACACTGTAATTTAACAGACTTTGCAGTGTGAATCCAGTCCAGACTCCCCCTCCCACCACCTCCATGTCAGCTAAGCTCCGAGTCTTACAGGGTTAAAGGCTTATTGTCTCCACCAAGCTGATTAGTTTTAACTTTTGAGACTGCAAGGTGGCAATTTGGTCACCCCAACTTCAATATGGTGATTGATCCCAGCACTTGTGGAAATTCAATAAATATAACGCTGAGTTATATTTTGAATTTTTTCCCATATGTCTTCAGCAGTTTAAAAACTTATTTATGCACATGATAGTGGAAAGTGTGATAAACACATGTCCACTGCCATATAAGATGTTTTCAGATTAAGATGTCCACCAAATGGCAGGTGTTGCATCCACGTAAAACTCCACTGCCTGTTTGTTCACAGGAAAATCTTCCGTTGTATCCTGAATGGAAAGCTGTTCTGTCCGATTACTCCCTGAATCTTTTCACTCAGCTTATTCCAGCTTTGTGTTTAACCTGCAGCCACCTCACTCTCCTCAGCTGACAAAGTTGATGTGGAAGTAGCACACAGCTGCAGCTAACAGAGCACTCATGGAGAGATTGAAGCAGAGGTCGTAAATTGAAGAGGTGGGAGGTTGCAAGGTGTCTTGTTTTGATCCAATTTCACGTTTGAATCATTTTAATGTCTTTGTCAGACTTCAGGGTGGACTAACAGTGTATGTAGTGGGAACAGAGAGGAGATGAGATAGTGTTGTATGATATGAGGCTGTGTGCCAACTCCAAATCACAAAGTCATGAGCATAGTACTGCGAGGGCTGCTGAGCCCCCCGCCACGCTCAATCAAGAAAAGTGACATTTTGCCCGAGGACACGGGTCAAATCCTAATTTAATTTGCTTTTCATGTTTGAAAAACCTGCTGACATAAGCATATCTTGTGGCGTGGCTCTATGGATGGCAATGTGGCTCGTCCACTTTGTTACAGACTGAAACATTTGAACTAGTTTAAAGTTTACTTTGTGTTAAGTTCTTTTTAGCAAATGTTAGCATGCCAACATGCTAACTACAAAGGTGAACATGGTAAACATTGGGCCTGACGTCAGCAGATTTAGCATGCTGCTGTTAGCATTTAGCTCAAAGCAGCGCTGGGCCTAAATAATGTCTCACAGAGCTGCTGGCATGGCTGTCGACTCGTGTTCACATATTTGCTTTGGCTAAAGCATCCGAGGCGTTATATTCACAGCACTGAACATACTTGCTGTGTATATTTTACCTTTTTTATAGTTTGGAAAAAAAAAGTTACGTTGACTTGTAATAAATAAGGTGTGTGTTTATTCACTTAAATTGCTTGTACAGCCAGAGATGAATTTCCCCTTTTGAAGGTCAACTAAACTGCATGCCGGCTCGCTTAATTTCCACCAACAGACAAACTCCTGAGCTTGAGAAACCCCGCTGCTGCAGTAGTAGTATACACCTCCACGTTTTCTCGCAGCCCACATTCAGAGGAAACAAAGAGGAAGTGACAGGAAAGTAGGGGTTGCTTCTTAATTGTTGGTGATTGTTTGGTCTACTTTCCCAACCGTGCCCTCCAATCAATCCAGTCATCTGTGTAAGGCCTCGGACAAAGCCAGAGCCGCGTCGCCATGGTGAGGGATTGTTTGCATCCAGTCATGCCGCTAGCCATGTGGGCTCACACACACACACACGTGCACACACACACACACACTGCAGCATGCTCTTTTGTCTGTGCACCACTTGTTTCCGTGGACCCCCTCCTGCTGCCTCAGCCTCCTTGTTGCTTTAAAAATTGTCCCCTGATTGCATCATCGTTGTTGTTGAACTGCTCCGTGCTGCTGCTGCTTTAAAGCGCCACGTCTTCTAGATACAAAAGTCACTAAAGTCACATTTTCAGGTCTGTTAGTAAAATATAATTTGACTCCGAAGTGTGCTATGCTTTCTGCACGATAGAAATGGTGCTATATTCAATATACTATTAGCAGTTCTTTAAAAAAATACAGCATCAGTACCAAAAGATGTACTTAA
The DNA here is from genome assembly GCF_050575085.1 of Anarhichas minor. Classification (NCBI taxonomy): domain Eukaryota; kingdom Metazoa; phylum Chordata; class Actinopteri; order Perciformes; family Anarhichadidae; genus Anarhichas; species Anarhichas minor. The sequence continues at coordinate 3,726,460 of NW_027466491.1, forward strand.
ACACACCTACTTACAACGCGATAGTGTCTCAAAATAACTGACATAAAAACGTATTTAGGTATATTTCAGTAATTATACATCATTAATACATTAAGTATATTGTTAGTATGTCAGAAATTGCACACTTCAAGTACAATTTCAGTTAAATTAACCACAATGTATTTATTTCCATAAAGCTTTACCCTTAATAATAATTAGATTGTACAGAGACACTCAGTAATCATCATTTTGTTGTGTCCTGTTTGTTGTTGGCAGACTGCTGGTGAGGTGAGCCAGGGTTGAAACTTCAATCAATGAGTTTGTTAAAGTGCAATTAAGTGATGGAGTGAGAGAGCACTGGGCTGAAGCAAGGCAGGAAGTTAACTCTTTGGTTGGTATTTTGAATTTAAACCCCTAGTTGTAGTTGGTGTGACATTAAAAGCTTTCTTTTACATCTTTCAATCTTAACATCGTTGTACCTCTTCAATGCTTATCTCAAATATTAAAGGGGCTTTAAATGGTATTTTTGTGCTGATCCGTTTAATAAATATCCCTCAATGTTTGAAGAATGACGAATAAGAAGCACTGACTTGCCAAGGCTGTCCCCTCCCAAGATCTGCCTTCCTGTGGCATCCTGAGAATGACACTTTAGGGGAGGCTGACTGAAGTCACCACTAAGTTTAGCTCAACAGTTAAGCAGAGAAGAGACAGTCTTCTTCGTGTGTGAAACCACATGGCAACAGCAAAAGCTGTCCCAAACCACAAATGTCAACCCCCAAAAACATACATATGTAGTAACTTTGTCTGTTAGAATTGACTGTCCTGGATTCTCTATAAATGGATGACTATGTGAAGGATTCAGTATGCAGTTGGAATGTGAAGCACTGAGTCTGTGTGTTTATTAAACTGTGACTAATGGAAAAGGAAATTCCAACGGCACCTTTCCCAAAGGTTAAGAGGTTACTCACTCTGGAGATGTGTCGCTCAGTCTGACACTAAATATGGAACGTATACATTTACAAGGAACTGGACTGAAATAGAACCACTCGTGTTGCGGCATACTAATTTGTGTACACTCGCCATCTAGCGTGCATGATTTATTTATTCACACTCTGGCAGCGGGGGGGGGGGGGGGGGGGCTTCAAAGTGACTGTAATTTAAATCAAAGACGGAAAAAGTATGGAAATAGCATGATGAAAATTTAGAACAATATCGCAGCAACGGCTGTCGTGAAAGAGGCAACAGAGAGGTGGCTGATGTTCAGGCGAGCCTTTCAGTGATTCGAGTGTTGGAAGTTATTAGCGGGGGTAAAGAAAAATCGAAGCTCGTTTCCACAAGGAAACGGACTGCAGGGTTCATGCTGCTGTGCAGAGAATTCGATTAGTCTGACATTGACCGTCAGGTCACAGCTTCTATATCCTGTGTACTTCTGCTCTCTGGTACAACATTTACTGTAGATCCCTGTGAAGTCAGCGATTGAGTGGTTAAGAAAATGCTGTTTCATCATCAAAGATCAAAGTATAAAAACCCTATAGGAACATCTGCTTCTGCACAGCTGCCTGCTGCTATAGCCGCTGTGCGCTGTTTCTCGCACCTACTAGCATAATATGTTGTGATATTTGTGTCAGAGGGCCAGTGGGAGCATGTGAGTCAAGGAATTCAGGAAATTGTACAAAATAACAACACAGAAAGGCGTGTTAGTGTGATACGTTTTTATGTTTTCTAGTTTTGATGGTCATGTTTGATATTGTTAGTGTCTGCAGTAGTGTAGCCAAGAGGTGTCTCCAAGGATCTGAAGTTTTAATTAAATATAACTGTCACCTTGATGGAAAAGGTGACTTGTAGACCTGAAAAGACACTCCAAGCTGTCTTTATGTGGCAACCTGCCCTGCTCGACTCATGTCTCTTTTTTTATGTTTTTTATAATAATAATATAATAACGCCTAAATCTTCCACCTTTCATTTATGAGCATTTGCATATTAAAGTCTCTCATATTTGACTCAATTGGACTTCAATGAAATGTGACTTTGCTGCAGCTTGATTTTCTTTCTGTTTTGATAATAGGTTTATGATGATTGTATCACTGAGGAGTGAATGACTTCAGCACGACGTCGCACACAGATGTGCGCATACCAAGTGTGTGTGTGAAAGAGAGAGAGCAGATTTACAAGCTTGTGTCAACACTTGCTCTTCTTCCTGGTGAGAATTCAATATCGACCGTCATTGAATGAACATTGCATCAAAACATTTCGACTGCAGCTGTGACAGTTTTAAAGGCATCATCACATCATCTGTTCGGATATTGTGTGTTATGAAACCATGTCATGGAGCTTTTGTTATTGCAAGTTTGTTTTGAAATAACCTTCAAGTCCAACTTTTCCAATGAACAGTGCATTCAGAATAGAAATGCTTTCACTGAGTTGATGATCTTTCATTAAACGTGATGTGTTTCCTGCCCTGACTTTCTGCCAGACCTACCACCAAAATGAATATAGTTTCATATCTTTTTCATCCCAAATGTTTCTCGTAGCTACCCTTAAGCCTTCTTCTTTGCATTGTTGATCCATCTGTCCCCTTACTGTTTCACCTTCATTCCCCCTTAATTCTTTAATTTCCCCCCTTTCTTCCCCCATTCGGCTGAGCTCTATTCACGGATATAGTCTCATTTACCGGCATCTGGCTTCAGATGCATCTTGCAGTAGCTGTCTGCAGTTACAAATCATCCCGTTCCCCACCAGAGGCGGGCCTTGCCCTTACCAGATGCCTCCAGTGCAGAGGGGTGAGCAACGTAATGCAGTCTCGGTAGGAAAAGGCCTCGAGGGGGGGACCGGTAGTTAAATTGCAGGAGGGATTGGGGTCCCATTCCAGCTGTGATGAAGATGGAAGGCGCCTAACTTGTTAAGGGAGGCTTCGAGCGATATGAAAGTCAGGGATCAGAGCTGAACTGATGGCCCATTCAGGAAAAAGGAGGGCTGCTGCCCAGTAGGGTTGCAAGAGTTTGAGCATTAGGCACCAGCTCCTTCACTGCTCTGTTGCACAGGCCCCGTCGTCGTGGCCTTGCCAGGTTCCTAATGACTGCCTCGCTGCTGAGGTGCTTGTGTCAGCGGTTTGAAATGGCTCTCATTCTGCGTGCATGCAACTGCTGTGAGCTTTCCTGCACCGCCACCAGCAAATGAAAAATATATTGGATGTAGACGGTCACAATCACTGCACCACGAGTGTGTTCTTGCAGCAATTCATCAGCAGCATTACAGGAAACTACTTCAGAGGAACATGTGTTGTAAGTTGTTGTAAGTTGTTCGTTTACAAGAGGCTGGTGTCACTCCACCATGTGTTGCTCGGGTTGATATTTTTATAAAGATTTGAGCTCTTTCCATCTGTATTGTAGTAAGTGGGTTGTCTAGTGGTTGTAAAGTCATTCTGGGAAGTGTAGGAAATTATAAAGGTTGAAAAAGGCCGAGGGATATTGAGTTTAAGCGGAATGATGTTGATGTTATTGTCATTATTTTGCAATGTTAAATGCTCCCCTCTGTTCAACAGCTTGTTGCAGGTAACGTATTGTGGCTTCAGAGCATTGTAACTGAAAGCAGCTGCTGCTGCAATGCTGATGAGAGCCATGAGAGTGAACCCAAACAGTAAAGCTTTTTACAAATGTTTACAAGAACAACGAAGTTCATTGCACTCAATAATGTTTATTTTTTCCTTTTTTAGGGATGGACAGTTAAACGTTATTAGCACCCCCTTGTGGTGTGGAGGAATGAGGGCCTCTGGATGAAGGCCATGGAGCTGAAAGTTTGGGTGGACGGAGTTCAGCGCATCGTGTGCGGCGTCACAGAGTTCACCACATGCCAGGAAGTGGTCATTGCTTTGGCACAAGCCATTGGTAAGCTCAAAAAGACTCGATGCTCGAAAAAGATCTAATAGCACAAGAATATGAGCTGTAGATGTCAATCATTATTGACTATATATATATGAATACACAAAAAAACAACTAATAACATGACAAAGACCACCAACAAGAAGAGTGGATTTTACCCTGTGAGATGAAATCTTCTCCATCTGCCTCCTTAAATTTAAACTACGGTGGTGTGAATAATATTTAGTCCCACATAAATCCTAATGGGGGTTTTTATTTGCTATGTGGGTTGTTGGCTATATTGGCCGGGCAGTTTGTCAGAAATACTGGAGATGATAAATTGCAGTAAAATGAAAAATGTCTAGAGGGCACAAAGAGATTTTCACCATAAATGGGCTGCTCAAAACGAGATGAGTCATGCTGCAGACGTTGGTCTATTTACGTGCTGTACAATTACAGAGAAATAAGTTGACACTCTGTCTCAATGTTACTTATTGCATGGATTGCATTGTGCTTATAGCTGTGAAGTCAAGAGCATAATAATATGATTTCATCAAATTGAAGGATGTGTACTGTTTTTAAAATGGACAGATTTTCAAGGTATTTCTCACTAATCCCCAAACATAGATTTTTCTCAGAGCTAAAACCCGTCTTTCATGGTGCCAATGTAGCAGAAGTTATGGCGTCCACTGTCCTTTGTGTTCGCTGTGCCTTTTGTCCAGGCCAGGGCACTCTGATGTGAATGGCTGTAGTGATGAATGCGCCTCTTTTACAAGGACCCTTACTGTGTGAGACGAGGGTGAGGGTACGATGGGCAGTGTTTTACTCTTATCTATATTTGCACAGGAAAGAATGCAGGCGTACACACACACATAGCGCTGTGAACCACTGAACATAGCCCTTTTCCCAACACAATCACTGTTTGTTGAGTTGAATGTTCCCACTGTTAAGGTCTTTTACTAAACATGATTGTGAAGCTCTTTGAAATTACCAATGCTGCACACGGGTGGGAGAGGTATGTTCTTTCTTTCCTCTTTCTTGCAAAGCTCTTTGAAGTTAATTTTTAAAGCGTGCTTACAGTAACTTCTTACCAACGGGGGTTTCAACCATGACAACATACACAAAGAAGTACCAAGCCATTAAATGATGCAAGTTACTTTACAGGCCAGAAATCTGCATGTCGTCAGCAGCTCAACAATAAAAGTGAATTGTGTTTGTGATTCATGAGTACAAGGGGGCCAAGAATAGGTCTTTGGGGTACGCCGCGGGTTAAAGGGGCCCCCCCAAAGGAGAAAGCAATACCGACTTTACAAAGAGAGTTTCATTGAACAAGTTTGAGCTGAATCAGCTGAAGGCATCATCTCTGTTCAAACGCAAAAATAATAAAACAACCCCACAGCCGTGATTAAAATGTTGCTAACTGAGTCCCGCCCACTTAAAAACAGGGAGAAGAGGACGAGAAAAAAGTTAAATACAAAAAATCTCGAATGAACTAATCAAACCTGTTTGGAAAATGACTGTATTCTGTGATCTTGTAGAACCCCATCGCTCGTAGTAAGAAGCTGATTGAAAATAGATGTTATCATGGCCTTTAAGTTGTCATAAATGTTCTGTAATAAAGCGCCACATGCCTTAAATTTTCTTGTTTTGTCCCAGGACGCACTGGCAGGTACACCCTGATCGAGAAGTGGCGGGAGACAGAACGTCACCTGGCACCGCATGAGAACCCTGTGGTGTCTCTCAACAAGTGGGGTCAGTATGCCAGCGACGTCCAGCTCATCCTCCAGCGAACCGGCCCGTCTGTTAGCGAGCGGCCCACCTCTGACGGGCAGGATCGCGTCCCAGAGCGAGGCTTCTTCCGGCAGAGCCTGCCACCTCTGGCCAAGCTCCGCCCGTCGGGGACAGACCGCTCGCTCAAACGAAGGGAACCCAAACGCAAGTCTCTGACCTTCACTGGGGGGGCCAGGGGTCTGCGGGACATATTTGGGAAAGGCAGAGATGCTGAAGGTAGTGTGTTTTAGTTTGTTCAATATATTCAAGCTTACTGTTGTCAGTAATAGTTGTTCCTAGTTGTGCACATAATGTCAAAAGTCCTGGTTTTACTGTCGTCCTTCTCTTTCATTCCCTCCCTTCCACAATCGAATAACCATCCTTTCATCCGTCCACTCAGCCAAACAGCCCCAGCAGCGGGGGGTGAGTCTGAACTTGAGCAGGGTTGGAGGTGTTGGAGTAGCATCTGTAGCTGGGAGTCCAGCCAGAGAGCTGAGCCGGTTGGTGCAGCTGCAGAGAGACAAACTCCAGGCCCTGGAGAGCCGTCTGCTGGGCTGCGAGGCCGAGCTGCAAGACTGGGAGGAGGCCGTCGGCGAGGTCGATGAAGTGAGTAAAACCACAGCTGCTAGCGCTGTTACTTACAGGAAAAGATCATGTGTGCAGATCCATAACACCTGCACTCTAAAACCCTCACAAATGTATTAAGTTATATTGCATTCACACAAAGTAGTAGACAGTCACTGGCCTCTCATCCTCTGCTCCGGCTGTTTTCTGGCGTAGCCGGCGTACTACGCACAACATTTGAAATGTTAATAGCTCAGCGGGCGCAGATGGGCTGCAACGCCAGGTTCCATTCACAATTAATATCACGGCCCGTTAAATGCCTGCAACATCTTTTATTCCTTTACCATGTTATTTTTTATATGTTTTTTTATATTCTTTTTGGGGCTCCAGAGTTTTCACATGGAACAATTTTTCTCTTGCCAGGGAGGAAACTTGGAGGAGGACCTGCTGCTTTTCGAGCAGCAGGTGAGGAGGAACGATGCAGAGATGGAGGAGGAGGAATTCTGGCAGAACGAGCTGCAGATTGAGCGCGAGAGCGAGCGGCAACTCCGGCAACAGCTAGTCGAGCTGCAGGGCCGCGTACGCGATTGCGAGGCCAAGCTCTCAGAGTACTTGGCACACATAGAGGTGAGCTGCTGGGTTCATAAACGGCATGAAAAGCGGAATTACTTTTTCCGTGAAGACTATTTTCATGCCAGTTATTCCATTTGATTAATTATCTGCCATGTTCTGTAGAGCATGGAGGGAGGCCTGGAGCAGGAGCAGCAGGAGGCTGCGCTCAACCAGAGGGTCAATGAGGAGGAGGTACGATCTAGTCTATTTTGGTCTCCAAGTAAACACCCAACAGAATTCAAGCAGAGAGCGGTTTGTTGAATTGCTGAGATCTCATTCAGGTCTCTACAGCTGAGGACCCTCTCCGGTGTCTGTCATACAAAAATGCAACTTCACATAGATGAACACGAATGAACGCTGCATTGTTTTTCACAGCAAAGGAACTAACATTTTGAAGTTTTAACCACATTAAAGCATGAAAGAGCCCTCCTACATCTCCACTGTGAGGATGGGTTTTCGTTTGCCCATTACTCCTTAAAAAAAGTTTTTGATGAGCTTCGGCTTTCTCTCCTCACTTGCCACTCTGGATTACAGGTGCGATCCCAGCTGGAGAAAGTGAGGGCAGAGCTTGAAACGCAGAGCCAACACACAGCTCGGCTGGAGAGCAGCTGCAGGGCGTTGGAACGCTCACTCGGCCAGTCCGGGAAGAGATTACAGGTCAGCTCAGATTCTGCTTATTATTTTAATTTAGTTTTTTGACACCAAAGCCTGAAAATTGAATTTAAAGCACCCGTGGCAGCTCAGAATACATGGGGAGGATGTTGAAGTTTTATTTTTTTTGAAAATGGTTTTAAAATGCTCCTTTTTTTTAAGTTTCAGTGCGGGGAAATTCAGTCCTCTGCTCACAAGTGGAACCATAGAAATCTAAGCTCATTTAAGTTGTGGGCAGTGAAGCGAAGTTTTAATCTCTGGCTTGCGGGGATGTGCATTGGATCCTTGGCTGCTTGCATCCTTGTATGAAGCGATGTGCTCTATGTACAGGCGAGGTCCGGTAGGGTGTGGGAAGCATGAGGTAAGGGGAAGGGGAAGGGAGAGAGGGTATTACAGCATTCTTCGTCTGATTAGAGAGGGGCCTGAATAAGTACTCAATCCCTCGCTTGCAGTTACGTAACCATCTGGGAGCTAACTCCTCTCTTTAACGGTCTCAACTGGGTTATGAATTCTGGAGAGATCCTGAGCACAGTGGGATCCCATATTGATTTCCACATATTAAATCCACCTCAGTTAAAAAGCAAATACATAAATGTAGTTTAGCGAATGCAGAAAAATATATTCAAATTAGGTACAGGGGCTGAACTCATGTTTTAAAAGTAGTACTCATTTGAATGCACCGTGAGTGTATTATTTATTAGCCTTGGCATAGACTTAATTTAGTTGTCATGGTGTTTTTTTTTTCCAACACAGGAGAAGGAGCAGGAGCTGGAGCAGCTGACTAAAGAGCTACGACAGGTCAACCTGCAGCAGTTCATTCAGCAGACTGGTACCAAGGTCACCGTGCTGCCTGCTCAACCTACAGGAGAAAACAACAATGGCACGTACACACACACACACACACACACACACACACACACACACACACACACATACACACATACACAAGTAACATAGACATGCATGTACACACCAACAGAGACTCAGACCCTTGCCACATTACGATCACCTTGTTCATAAAGGTCAATTTCATAGCTAACCACATTTTGACTGAAATGCTTTGCACACATTGTCCTCACATGTGTATGTACACAGTGTCACCATGTGGTCATCCTGAGAAGGACACGTTGGACTGTAGACTTGAGCTGCTGAGGCAAGACTGTTGTGAAATAACAGCTTAAGTCTGTAACCCCATTACATGGACCAAATCACTGGCAGCCCTGAATGCTGAAGACTTTCACAGTTCGTCCAAAGGAAAATCCCCCGGCAAACGTTTTGTGTTTATCAGGAGGTGGTAGAGCGTCACGGTCCAAGATTACAAGAATGTCATGTCAGATTGTTAAATCAAGTTGTTGTCCTTTTTTGTTTTTGTTTTGTTGCTTGCTACAGAAGTGGACTCTGGTTCTCTGAAACGACTTGGCTCTTCTCGGCTTTTACCCAGCGACCTTCGCACCCTTCAAAGCGCCGCGACCTCCAGCCTCAACCCTGAAGGCATCTACGTTTGACCCCAATTTGTGTGGGAGACATTATTTGAGCAGCAGGGTCGGCCTGATGTTGTCAAGGCAAATTCTTCTGACTGGAAGACTCCCCAAACTGTTGAAATGCTCTTGAGCAAGGCACTGAAACAAAGTGTGGGGGTACAGTTCCCACATCTGTTTTGCACCTTTCTTGCTCTGCCTCCTCTTCCGTCTTACTAGGACTGAGAATCAAACTGATGTCAAAATCCATTTGCAAACTAACATTCAAACCGTCTGTACTCCAGTAGGTGAGGGAAGATTCCTCTCACAACTCTAAACTTCCATTTTCTCAGAATAAAAAACAACTACAAGCCAGCAGATGTATTTTTGTTGCCGAAGGAGGCTTCAGCCAAACAGATGCACTTTATTTTTTATGTTGTAAATCATGAAGTGAAGGATGCAAAGTTTGGACATGTATAAACATAATCCATGCACGAGCATGCACGAGCATGCACAAACACCACACCTGTGCTATAACCATAGCCATATCTTATTGCCTTACTCTGGCGTTTTAAAACCAGATGTCTATAATGTTAAAAGAGAACTCAAGGTAGCTACTAAACTATGCGCCATAGAAATTTGATAAAATACTCGGCACCAATTCAGGTGATACCTAGTCATGGTAACTGATGTCAGTGTAACTCAACAGTGTCTCAATCTTTTTTTTCCCATATTTTGATATTTGTTATAAACAGGAATGTATTTGCTTTATATATCCTGTTTGACAAAAATGTAAAAAATGTTTGCCCATCATATAAAACAAATGATAGAGGAGAAAATAATGGAGGAACATCTTCAACTATTGGGACATTTCTGGTGAAATAGTTTGGCTCCAGGTTCAGTTTTATGTCATATTTGGTGCAGAGCCATTAATCTCCTCTTTGTTTCACTTGAGCACTTTCTCCAAAAGCTCTGAAATATGAAAGAAGCGATGAGGATGAGAGATGACAGAGGCCTTTGTGCCTGCAGTGTAAATCCAGCTTGGAAAGTATTTTTTTTAACAATGACTTCATACCCAGTCTGACCACCAGGTGGCGACAAAACATCTATTATTCAGACGCATGAAAGTTAACTGTGTGAAAGTTGCCTGAGGTCTGATGTTACCTGTTTCTATTCATTGTCATGGGTCAAACATGACTGGATATTGTTTTTGTTTCAAAAGCTTCAGCGCTTTAGCCTAATAGTTTATAATCTGAAGTGCCACTTGGATTGTTTGACATATTTCACTGTGTTCATCAAGCATGCACACACACTTCTCAAAGCAGTATTACACCCACATACTGCAATCTCTTGTTCCATCTGATTTTTATAATGAACTAAAGATGTCTCTTATGAACCAAAGCCAGTGTGAAAATCTATAATAGTTAGATGAATGTACTTTTTTATGTCAATGCAACTTATCCCCGTGAAATATACCAACTCGAGTCCAATAGTAGACACGCTTTCAGGTTTCATGGTTTGCTGTGCCAGATGGTTGAGCTCTGTCTTGTTGCAACAGGCTAAAACAAAACATACACAAAAGTCTGGTTGTTACCACATTTGCCCATTTTTTTATTTGATGATTTGTCAACACAGAATAAAAGGATATTTCTCAGAGGATTTCTACAATGAAACTGACACAAACTGTGTTGGAATGTATGTTCTAATAAGGGTCCATACGCTTTTGAACTTGATACAATTTCAATGTTTGTGGATGTCAAACCTGTGAAAAAAAAGTCTCAAAATGATGACTGTAGAAAAGATTTGCAGATGTGAGAATGTCTAAATAGTAAATGCACACAAATGCCTTTTGGTCCTACTTTGGGCTGTAAGAACGCCGCTAAAATTCATACTTGTAACTTAGATCTGGGTGTGCATGTGTAACTTTAGTGCCGAAAACACTGTGGGAATTTAGAGTGCTGAGTTTCACACGCAGCTTTCTGATTTGCATCTGTGCTCAAATATTCACAAGCAGTTCTCTTGTTTCAGAGTTTGTGCAGCCTCATCTATAAAGTGATGTGTTTGTTAATTGATGTAATATAAGGAGTACTTTTCCACTGATACTTAAAGTATATTCTGATGCTAATACCTTACCACTTCTCCAATACGGTGATTTTTTTTGTACACATTGGCGTCTTCTTCAAAATCTACAATCATTTTTTACCAACTTCCATTTCTCACAGGTTCACAACCACTTTGAAATCATTTCACCAGCTCGATATCTTATTGACCCTCACTTGAGCCCACAGGAAGAGACTCGTGTTTGTGCCGTGAGCGATAACAAAGTGAATTCCTCCCTCTGGTGAGACGGATCTTTGTTGTTTGCTCTGCGGTGCAAAAGGTAACCGGAGGAATTCACGTCACAACTTTTGCAAACTATTCCCAGAAATGAACAAAAAGTTTTCTTTTCTCGCCTCCGCCTCCCTTAGTATGCAGCATTATTGTCATGACAACAACCTCAGCTGTAGAGACTGTAACCCGCTAATAAAGGAATCACAGTTGACTGAACGTTTTTGAGTAATGGCATGCCTTACCGGAAAAAAATAATAATTGTGTCTACAGATCACAGCAGTCTATGGACTTTTTTTTAAAAAGTAGATTGAAGTCTGAAATATGCAGAATGCTACAGAGGTTGGGTGTTAATGCTGTTGTTTAATAGGCAGCTGTGCGTGCATGCAATAATGTGTGATTGGTTCATTTGGACTCCCAATTACTGGCTGTCAAGGATGCAACAATTCATCTGAGAATGATTTTATTTTGGGTTTGTTGTGTCCCTTTTTGCCTTGCTGACATTTACACTGGTGGAGATTTGAGCTTTGGTAAAGAGCAGACAGCTCAGTGTACCACGAGCAGAACAATGGGCAAAACCTGCACATTACTGTCATTCCTTATGATTAAATTCTGGCAAAGACAACATCTATGGATGAAAAGAGATCCGTGTTGCATTGAAACATGGCAGTAAGTTTACAGATATTGTTCATAATTGCTTTTTTGTTGTGCCATCAATGGTGCTTTTCAATGATAGAGCATAAACAAACGATGTGATGGAGCCATTATGAAAACAGCCATCCAGTGGGTTTGAAAGCTAAAGTAGAAATGCTGCGGCTTAGGGATAACTCCAGACAAGAATGGGCAGAAAGTAATTATGGATGAATGCTGTTTACGTCTCGAGCATTTTGACAAGTTCAATTGTGTATTTGCTCTCATGGGGACTTGAGCAGCTGTTTGACAAATGTACCATGTAGCATTGGCTCCTAGATACAACATGTCAAATGCAAAAGAGGTAATGAGTTGGTTCTGAGAGAGGTGTAGCATTATTTGCAACACAGTCTATGATTTGCAAAGTAAAAGTCTATCGGCTGGCTCGTGATTCATGACATTTTGGAGACAAACGGGTTAGAATCATTTAGATGAACTGTGCTTGGCTAACTTCACTATATAATGGCATTAACTCATTGTGTAGACAAATTATTGTACAGTAAACATGTTTTGATTTTGTATTGTTTACACACAAATTCACCAACTAGATGTTTTTAGCTTTCAGAATTGAACACGTTTTCTTCTTCGGGTTAAGAAATGAAAATCAAACTCAAGAGAAATGTAAAATGTACAAATAAATGAATGAAATATATTTAAAAACATGCCATAAATGAATAAACTGATACAGTGGTGAATACTTTTTTTTTTGTGATTTGTATTTCATATTTCTCGTATAGGAAATCCACAGGATTTGCATAGTCACCTATCAGGGAGCCCCACTGCAAACAAATAGCTGTTGAGCCCAAAACTACCTCACGCACCAAACTAAACGTGTCAAACTAAAAATAATGAAGGTCTTTTGACATAAATCTCTACAAATTTGACTGTTAGTTAAGCCCCACCACCCTTGGTTGCTGTTGCTGTGCCTTTCAAGCTTTCATTTCCATACAAATGACGTCGTTTACAACTATAATAGTGACAGTTTTAACACTACAAAATGTTTAATCATTTTAGAAAACTGGGTCCTCGATTCCACAAAGAAGTTGACTGAAGCGAGCTAACGTTGGCTCCATGACTTCAAAACACTGTCTTTTAGTGTTTCCACATCAAATTGTTTTAAAAGGGGAACCGTGTAAAGTGGTCCTACGCATGCATTTGATGGCAGGATATTGTGCTAAAGGACTGAAGCTCGAGCTCTCAAGCAAAAGGATCCTCACCAGATAATAGTTTGCATTGAAAACATGGGAAAAAAGAAACAGCATTGCTTTTGTATTGCAGTGTGGAGATACAAATATAACATCTATGGTCAAACCAGTTACTGTTTATTTGGTTTAGGAGCATGCGCACCGCTTCAACATGGAGGAATCCACATGTCTCGTGTAGACAGAAGTTTAAAGTGTGAGGGCTGAAAGCCTTCCAGTGTTGTATCCCCGAAATCAAAATGCTTGTCACCATGTCACGCAATGGTGATAACACGACATTTTAGGGACACCCATCCTACAACAAAATGCAGCTTTATTTTGTCGGGGTCTTACTTATGCTGCTGCTGCAACCTGAAGGAGCCGGAGACGTGAGGGTGACTTTTGCAGTTGTCTAAAACGAGATGAGATAAAAGCGCGGATGACCTTCTCTAAATCTGCGAAGGATAAAAACAACTTAATATTTCATATGTTTCTGAATTGCAGGAAGCAGAGTCTCAGCAGCCTCTTTACCTGCACTTCAGAAGTCAAGTAACTGTCAGAATCACTCTCAGCCCCCACGGCCAGTCGGCTTTGTGTTCGAGAGACAGACAGACACACAGACAGACAGACTACTGCCAAGATTGACTGGAATAAAAGTTTCTCCAAACAACAACCAGTTTCAGATTAATTTTCAACTTTTGATACTGTACAGAGTTGGAGGACTTATCAGACCAGTTTTGAGCAAAACGTCTCTCCCAAATGTATTTCTGCTTTAACACTTTAATGGAGCTCAACAGCTGGGTCAGAGGGGCTCTTATTACATCTGTGACCCTCTCACACCAGACGATGCTTGAAGATTTGTAGCCTTAAATGCTGTTACATTTTTAATCATCGTTGTCTCCTGTGGTTTATAAGGTGCCATCTTTAGGTCTAATCGGTTTTTTTTTTTAAGCAGGCATCACTTTTGGTGACGTATTATGCAGTATATCTCATTAGGAAATAAAACTCCCAAGTAAGTGACAGCAGTTTTCAGCAGGCAGGCACCAGCCAAGCCTCAAGTCATTATACCACGACAGCATTGTTCAGTTTAAAATCTTATTTTTCGAGATCAGTGTGGTGTGTTAAATGGAGGCTTGTGGAGGAATCTGGATTTTAAATGATACATATACATATTTTTAAATAAAGAACACTGTAAGCCCCTCTTAAACACAAAGTTGTAACACCCCTATACCCTAAACTTTTGTCTTTCTTAAATACCCAGTGAGTATTTTATTGATAGCCATGTGTGCAAAATAATAAATGCAATTTCCGGGCTGTAAACTTGTTATCAAATTCTTATTATAAATCAAACCAAACGACTCAGATTCGGAGTCAGATTTAGCTCTTTATTGGCTGCTCTACTTCCAAAATGTTTGTTAGGTGGCAATTTATCCCAGATTCGTACATCAAATCCACTTCCCTCTGAGCTGTTATCGACTCCTTTCTCTATCCTGAGCTCTGCTGATTCAATCGCAAAGCTGTCATTTGGCTCGCAATATCATCAAAGTATGTTTGATTTTATCAGAAGGAAATCTGCACCGTGCCGTGGTGTCGCAAGACTTTTTTTTAAGCAACCGTGTGGATGGAGATGAGAGATTTCATGTGAGTTATCTGAAAGTCTTCTAAAAGGCACAGTGTGAGGGGGATGAGTAATAGTCTTACAATCATGGAGCCTAATTAGTTAACCTCAATTTGTGAATTATGATGCAAATGTTGCACCTTAGACGGATTAAACAATTGTGTTTAAACTGAATTATAGTCGTGCCTGAAGATTGATTAGACTATATTTGTGTGTGTGTGTGTGTGTGTGTGTGTGTGTGTGTGTGTGTGTGTGTGTGTGTATTTGCACAAGCCAGGGCCGATGCTGTCATTAAATAGCCCCTTGGCCCCTCTCCTGAATTTGTTTATTCTGCACTGGGCATGGGGGGAGGTAGCAAACAGATGGGCATCCATGAATTATGGAAATTATGGGCTTTGATTAACCACCACACACTCTGTTGGATAAAAGTAACTACAGGGTTGCCAAGTTATGTGGTGGTGCACTGGGCTGTGCCGTCAGTCAGGCAGCAGCGTGATGGACCTGATGCTTCATTGATGTTGTTTACTGCTCAATCTTAAAAAGCGCGGAACCGCTGTATTATTCAAGTAATTCCTGTTGAAGTTTGGTCCAAGGTGAAAGAGCAGTTTGACATTTGGGAGACAAACATATACACTGTCCTACCGAGAGGTAGATGAGAAGATTGATAACTCTTCAGCCAGCAATCGTTTAGCTTAGCTTAGCATAAAGCCTCGGCACAAGGGGAAATGGCTAGCCTGTGAATCGTACAGAACCCCTGTGAAGCCACAACTTGTCCTTTCAACTATTTGGTTTTACAAACTAGCCTATATGTATTTATTACTAAGTGTTATGTTGGATATGTGTACAGCTTTAGAAATATATTTTTGTCTTCTTGTTTCTCATTTGCACCATAATCCACTCTTAAGAATGAGTGTTTGAAACTCTGAACATATTCATTCAGCAGCGTGCTGCAGGATAATTAATCATCTATATCATAATCATTTAATTCTTCAGTTACTTTCATCAAATGAAGTCAGATTTCTAGAGTGTTTAATTAAAGCTCTTTTAAAAAGTATTTGATTTGTTTGAAACAGGCACCAATTATCTCAGTATTGGCCTTGCAACTTGCCTGCAACCTACACCCCCCTTCAGCATCTGATACCCCCCCCCCCCACACACACACATACACACCATCATCAGCCGTCCCTCCACACACCACTGTCCCCATCTCTTCACGTTCATAAATGAAGAGAGACAGCCTTATCCCGGAACCAACACGGAAAAGCAATTAAAAAGGAATTAAGGGTGTGCAGGGAGAAATTGGATATGATATCCGACGCCTATTGTAAATGTCAACGTTATTACTGTGTTGTTGTTTCCCATTCCTTTGGCCGCCTTGCCCATTTTCAGGAGTGACAGCCCATAGTCTGCTGAGCTTAATGAAGCCGTCTCAGCAGCCAGGGTTTTGGTATGTAAGGTGAAGAGTGCTGCTTATCCCCTTCTGCATGCAGCTCTCATTCGAATAGTAACAGCCCCCACTTCTCTTCTGTCTTCTGTCCTCGAGCAAAATGTCTGTTCAACTTATTTAACACTGCTGCCCTAATGCTGTGAATTGTTACTGTACTTTAGGCTCACCTAATTGTGTTTTCAGCTCAGCTCGCTCCAAGAAGGAGCAGTGATTGCCTTTGACATTAACTAATGGGGTCCTTGATAAAACACAGTTAAACAAACACCCATAAAACTGAATTTTTACGCTTCATACTGACATTATTTTGGTCTGTTAAAAAAAAATGTCCATAGCTCCTGAGTTGAATCCTGACGTACCTGAAGAGGTTTTCAATGAGAGACTGGTTAGGTCACAGAGGTGGATTCTCATTCACTTATTTGTTCCTGTTTTACGGGATCATTGGCTTAATATTCAGATGGTTTTCTACGGCAGTGATTCTTGGCATGGACATTTGAGGTCAAAAGTCAGGTTGAGCTCCAGGATAACATAGGGGTCCGCTGTCTTATGTTGCTGTTATGGGAGCTCTACCAATAATCACTTGATGTATCACTGGTTATCACTCTTGTAACCCAAAATAAATGAATAATTCCTCGTAAAAATGCAGCCGTGGATTATCCTCTTAAAAGGGAATCTACCTGGAAATGGGAGTTTGGAGATACTGAAAAGCAATTTTAATTTCCCCTCACTGCTGTCCGAGCTGTCACTGAAAACATAAGAATTGATTCTGACAGGAGAGGGTGAGAGGAATTACCCTGGGATCTGGGATATCCAAGGTGAAGACAGCCGGCTGTATTACTGTAATATATGAATGTCCTGTTTTATCACTCTTTAATTTCCCCAAGGGACTTTTATTTTACACCGCGTAGCCTTGGCTTAAGTGAATTGATATTCCGCTGGGTATTGCCTAGATTCAGATTTCCTTTCAAATGTATCCTGGTTGTTTTTTTTTGCTGGCTGCCTTTTTCAGCCTTGTGCTTCAAATTCATGCAGACATTCACTCAGTGCAACCACAGTCTGATGCTGTTTGCCACTGAGCAGCTCCACTGGAGCGATTTGGGATTTAAGTGGCCTCCTCAAGGGCACCACAGTGGTGTTTTTTTTTTTGAGGGAGCTGAGAGTGTTGCTCATTCATTTTCCACACCTAGATATCCCCAAAATGAACGGTCCTGAAATCCAACATTGCAAGTTCAAGCAAGCAAGAAGAAGGATTCATCTCTCGGTCTCAGTGATTATACGAGTCCAACCAGTCCAGTCCAGTGTGAGTGTTTGTGTGTGTGTGTGGGTGTGTGTGTGTGTGCACGGACGTTTCTCGGCTTCCTTTGTTCTCACCCTCCCTTCTTAGAGTCTGTCTTGTGTGTCCCACTTCATCTCCTGTATAATGGAAGTGGATGACAGCCACATTTGAAGTCAAGAGATGAAAGACATCATTTACAAGTCGGTGTCTGCTCTCCTTCTGTGTCTTTCTCTCGCTCTCGCTCTCACACACACACACACACACACACACACACACACACACACACACACAATATATGACACAGTGCATACAGCAATGGACCAAAGCATCACTAATATCACAAAAAACACAACTATAAAATGGTTTCTTTCTTTAAAACCTGACTGCTATTCCAATATATATGATAAGATGTTTATGGACCTTTTTTTCAGCTGACAATTGTGATTATTTTTTGAGATTAGAACACCTGTTACAATAAATGCATAACCCATAATGTAATGTTAAATGTTTACTGCCTAACGGAACATGCTATGAATGGATGTCACCGGTTAATAAGTCAAGACAGCGCACGCTGAGTTACCTGTTAACACAACACGGTAGTGCTGACATTAAATGGGTTGGTGCAGATGTGTATGTAACAGAACATTACTACATTTATACTGCTCTTTTGTAACCTTGGAGGGCAGCTTCATTAGGTTTGAGATGACATTTCACTGTTTAGCTCACTAAGGAAAAGGGCTTCATAATTGGGAAAGTAGCAGATGTAATATAATGCTAATGCTTTATTTTCAGGGTCAGTCATTTCTGACAAATCCTATTAAGTCCCAAGTTTTCTCAAATAAACTACATATAATTTACATGCACTACTTATAGGGACAATGCTCACAACAGGTCAGTTACACTCGAAAATGTAAAATGTGCCAAAAAGGCAAGCATATTCCATATATATGAAGAATGTATAGTTTTCAATAATAGATGAATAAAGAATGGATATGTACTAATAATAAAGCTATAAAGCTTTTCTTTCAAGGAAATTCCAATTTACCCCCAAATAATCAATCATGCATTTCCAGAAAACTTCTTAGGAAAATATCAGCAAATTATTTGGAAATTACGGATCCATGATTTAATAAAGTGTCATCAAAATAATGAATCGTAAAAAGTAGATGATTTAGTGTTCCAAACTGCAATATTTAAAGCATTTTGACCTGGTGGTGTTAATGATAGGGGAAAGTCTGAATGCTGTTCAGAGGAAAGTCGATATTCTCGGTGAGGTTGCTTTTAGGAAATAAACACAATCATTGACAGTGACATCAGCTTGTCATCCACCTCCTGCAATAGAAGGAGTCTTTTTCATCCAATTACGAGAGACATAACCTGCCAGGTCTGATTGTGTTTCCGTAATCTCTGCAGTTCCTTGTCTCTGCATCTTACTGTACCCTGTGGCGTGCACAAGCGCCACGAGGGGTTAGAGTACAACCTGCACTGGCGTCAACCCTCTGCACCTTGTCTTGATGCCCTTGAGCGGTAATTGGTTGAATCCCTTCAGAATCTGACTTGAGGGCACAAAAATCCACAGCTCCCCAATCAGCTGGCTGTCAATCATTCTGCCAACTAAACTAAAGCCGGGGATAACTAACAGGCTCAGATTGGAATTTAGAGTTAGGGAGACATAAATCTTTCCGACAAGTTTGTGCTCGGCCAGGTACTCTTATAGGCACCAAATTGGATGATAGGGATGTTGCCAACATGGTGGTTAGGGGGAAGCCCAACATCCAATTTGGCTTTCAGAGAGACAGGAGGTACAATTGTCTTGTTCCAGATATGTAAAAGTGACAACACTGAGACATCCCTAATAAGAATACTGAATAAATGTTTAGCTCTCGTTCATATATAAATCTAAACATATGGGATTTGGAGTCAAGTCTCTCTCTTATTACAGTATTTGTACCTAAAGAGGCACACAACACAATACCATATTTAACCCTTTACCGGTCCCCCTCATCTGTTTGATAGAGCACATTCTGAATTGTGATATCTTAGTTGCACTTAAGTCAATCTTTGCTCTCTGTTCAAATATGTTTGAACATCAAAAAATTTCACTGTGGTTTTCAGAAACAGACCTTTTCAAGTGGCTCCATTTCTCCAGTTTGACATGTTGCCTGTGTGCATATAAAGAGATTGATTAGACGTGCCCTTTATTCCACTTCTATAGAGAAAAATGTAGATGGTTGAAAATGCACTTTTGCTGTAAATGTAAATCTCTACCTTTTGGTAAATGCTCAGAGTTAAAAAAGAAAAAAGAAAAAAATAACTTGTGTTGATTATTATGTAAAATATGAAAATAGATCACTTTCCTTTTTTTTCTGGGTGGGACAAAGATATTCTCCAAAATGGCAGAACAATATCCAGCTCTGCTTCTCAGAACATTAATAAAGAGCCATTTATTTTCTCTTGAATGCGTGAATATCTTGTGTTTCTTGAGCACAACAACAGTAGAGAGAAGCCTTGTGAGAAATCATCCTATAAGCCATTAAGTCCCACATTCGATCCTCATGACCCCCGGTGTCCACCGTGAAGAAGTGTCCTTTTAATCACAACTCTAAATCACTGGGTCCACGAGTGGCTGACCCTGCCATCTGACCTTCCTGGTGAAGGGAGGCAGGTGGAAACACAACCGCTCGGGGATCTATAGATAATTAGTAAGTTCACAAGGCATTTTGCTGCCGTTGGTTGATCACAGCAGAAGAACAGCAGTCGACGGTAATCAATGATGATCAATACAGCAAAATAATGATTCGCACAACACAATCGTTCTTACGCCTAATGGGGACTCTCGCTATTTTTAAAGTAAACGATGGTAGCACGAGCACAAATTTTACCTTTATTTATTTATTGAACATACTGAATGTTTTACAAATGCCTCATACTGTGCCACGTCCAGGGAGGACCAGCTGTTTCTCAGTAAATTATGGTACCGTTTAGAGTAAAATAGACCATAAAGCAGGGTGTGCTTTAGGGCGTGGCTACCTTGTGATTGACAGGTCTCAACCACGGTGTTGTCTGGTCTGAGAGTGTTTTTGTCTTACAACTTTAACTCTTTTACAGTGTGTTTTTAATTCATGAAAGTTAATCGTAACATTTTGTTCAGCGTTCGGTCGAACTAAGCTCCAACCTCCCGTGTCACTTCTGGTTGCAAAAAGCTAAGTTGGCAACGGGCAAAAACCAAAAGATGGCGACGATAAAAATGCTGAACTCCAGGCTTCAAAGCGGCTGTCCACAAACCAACGGGTGACGTCATGTAACTACGTCCACTTCTTACCTACAGTCTATGGGCAATACACCAAAGAGATGCTCAGATATTTCAGTCTGGATCAAAGTGGTGGACTGACAGACAGACAGATCGACCCTCGAGACATGCCGCTGGCGTGGCTAAAAAGCTGTAGAAGAATGGATTAACTGGATCACATTTGGACCAAACGTACATCATTTTATTCCAGCGTTCGAGGCAGTTTACACCATCTCCGCCTGGCATCATGCAGTAGACTCACGCTGAGCAACACTCACTCACACACTCATTAAAATTCAGATTGATCAACTCGATCCCATATTTCATTTCTGCTCTGGTGGGAGCGTCGTCACAAAGCACAAGTGGCCTTCCAGTTGTCTGATGAGCATGATAATTATTTCCACCATATGCCAAGGCTTTCCAAAGCACCTGATCTGAACCCAACATCAGGCAGTGATGGACTCGAGCAGAAGACAGTGTTTGCCACTGACAAACCATCTTTATTGATTTCTCTTTATTCATTATTTGCTCCTTTATCTCTCGCTGTTTGCCTCTTTTTTTTCTATCATTCTCCTCTTTGCCATTCCTTCAACCGACTCCCAGTTCCCTCTCTCGCCCCCAACCCCCACCCCTATCCCGCTCACTTGATTATGTTGAGCCAGAGTCGGGGAAAGTGTCACTATGGAAACAGGGGCAGAGGCAGCGGAGGGCTCTCTATGGGAGAGAGGGAAAAAGAGATGGAGGGAGAAAGAGAGAAAAGGACTGATAACTGGCCAGTGCTGAGGAATCCACGAGTGGTCATCTGACTCAGAAAGATAACGAATGAATCCTATTCACCAGTCAGTGGTGGAAACACACAGCTGAGTGATATCATTTAATTCAACGCACCTTACTGAGCCATAAGAGCCTCTCTTTTTCCTTCCAGCATTCATAAATCCACTTGTTTGTTTTCACGTAGACAGTGGGAAAGCTATGAGTAATGCACCAGATGTGATGAGATATAATCACTGGATGTACGAAACATGAGCAACAGCCTTTTGATATTGGGTGTCGGCCCCTTTTGCTAATCTTCAGGCTGTATGAATTATGTGAAATCTTTAAAATAATTCACTAACTCAACTGCTTGTCTCGATCTACATCACTCCCTCTGAGATTTGTATCATTTTAATAAGGGAAACCAATGAATAATGGAGGCTTCTGCTTAAATTTACCTCATACATGCAATAAGCGAGCAACACTGGACCACCGTTTGAGTCTGCAATAGCGCTGAAACCATCAATCCATCTAAAAATGTTTTTTGATGTTTAGTTTTTCAAATCTGTGAATTTGCTGTTTTTCTTTATCATATTTGAGTCTATATTTTAGAGTTTTGGACTGTTGGTTGCATAAAACAAGCATGTGCATACGTCAAGTTGAACTCGGGAATAATGGGCATCTTTCCATTTTTTCTGACCTTTTATCGACAAAGCAATCGTTTGATTGGAAATATAATCAGATAGTGAAAATCATTGTTAGTTAAAACTGCAGTCTACTGTGCAATATAACATTCTGTAATGTCATCACAGATTTAGCATTTTCTGATCCATGGAATACAGAAAACTCACATTACCTAATGTTTAAAACAATAACTTTATGTTCACATTAAAGCAAAAAGAAGCAAAACTAATTTTGTGGAAAAACTAACGATGAAAGACTTGGTTTCCTTTGTCAGCCTTGAGTTTGAGGAACAGGGTGGTGGAGGAGAGACGAGAGACGGGAGGGAGCAGGTTATAGGAAAGGGGAGGAGTAAAAAGAGGAGGGGGAGCAGCATGCGAGGGAGGTATGATAGTGAGAGGGGCTGAGACAGTGGCAGAGCGAGCCAGAGGCAGGGAGGAGGCAGCGAAGGAGGCAGCTCTCCTCCTGAGTCTCCATCCCAGAGAAGACAGAGAGGAAGAAGACCGAGAGAAATCGACAGTCCCGCTTCGCTGCAGCATCCCATTAGCTCCTGAAGTTAAAACCAAGACGTCCACTGTGAGGTACGTTACACTGTCTACTTTGTGGCTCTCCTCCTTTCATCCCTCTCCCCGTCTTTATCAGGACTGTGGACCAGCAGCAGTCAGGCGCTGGGTTTTAAGTAGTGCATGCGCAAAGATCCTGCTGAGGCTTTTCAGCAGCAGGTTGCTCTGTGTGTGTGTGTGTGTGTGTGTGTGTGTGTGTGTGTGTGTGGATATGTGTGTGAGTACATGGAGCAAAACAGGGTCTGATTTATCGAAATGTCAGCAGAGATTCTGCTGAGATGTGGTTTCTTTGACATTTGAAGACTGATAACATTTCATGCAATCAGACTCATTCTGAGCACAGTGTGACCTGATGTTATAAAGGACACTAATCACCTCAGAAACTTGGCACCGGTGTTTCTATTCTTCTCTTCCTTTTACTCACAGTTGGTGTGAAGGTCAGAACACATCACTGAGACTCTAAAAAATTTGAAACTTTTCATGTGCCGTTCTTACCAAAGCTTGTTGTAACTCCCATATTTTGATAGGCGTGAGATTTTACGGCTTTCAACTCGTTTAAAAACGGTCACATTAATCATTTGCACAAATGCACACTTATTTGTGATAATTTCCTTTTGGATTCTCTCAGAATTTCCTCCATATCAGTTTATAAATCTGCTCTTGTGATCTTGATCTATTGTCGAAAACCAGATCTTTGTACGATTCCTTAACTGTGAAGAAATAATGAATAAATCCACTAATGCAACTGCAGTCATTGGAATACATTTAGAAATGTGACAATCATCTAAAACCCCATTTGATGTACTGGCTCTGCAGCTAACAGACTGTTTCTCTGACCTAAGTCTGCCTGAGTATCTGTCAACCACTCTCTTCATTAGTGCCATTAAGGGTGGTCTAATGTTATCAGGCACATTGGCGGTATTGATCTGCTAACCTGTTCCCAGGGGGGCAATTGCCCAGACAAGCTCCAAGTCTTCATTTTTAACTGTGCTCTTCATATGCAGCATATACCATTTCAGAACAGAGCGGAGGATTATTGAGTGGACTAGCGCAGGGTCCGTCTTTGTGCAGATGTCATGATGTCATACTAACTGGACCCTCTCCATCCTGGCTGCACAGTAGAAAATGTCTTAATATTAGAGAGGAAGTGAACTGTCCCGTAATAACACCGAAGTACGGTCGTTATTTGTGCTTTATACGGATGATTTCAAGTACAAGTCAAGAGCTGCGCAGAGCCTTTGTTTTTCAGTGCAGTAGCAGTGCTTTGGCTGCATAACATATGATGTCATGTCTTGTTGGCTGCTCCTACAAATTTTTCAGCAAATTATTGTTTATAATAAATGAAGAGAATGTTGATTATACCGTTTAACATTAATTGAAAACCAGAATTGCATTTGGTTCTGTTGGCTATTTGTGGGACTGACTAATTATTCCTGATTTCAACAAGTATTAATTAATGTCATTTCCATAATATCCGCAGCCTCGTGGAAGCAAATAAGAGCTTTTTACCGAGCTTTTCACCGCTGCAGTATAATTCAGTATTAGTATTCCTATCCTGTTGGAGAAAGAAGCTCATTATTCATTTTCAGTGTGAATCATTCTTTGTGTACTCGTAGCTCAAACAGTGTTTATTTACTTGTTTGGTCTATGACGATCAGGGATGGTGTGTTTTGAATAATACCTGTTGATAAGACCATTAAGTCCAAGATCCTTCATGAGTTGACTGAGATGATATAATAATATGATAATTGTGATATTCGGCCCGTCTTTTTACAGATTGCAGACATTATCCTTCCACTTATTAATTGTATGAATGAGGATTAACACACATAGTTTTAATACCAGGGCTGCAACTAACAATTGTTAGTATTTTCATTAATCTGCAGATTATTTTCTTGATAAAACGATTCATCTTTTAGTCAATAAAATGTCAGAAAATAGGGAAGATGTTCATTATAAGTTTACAGCTCTTGAGCTGTTGTCTGACCAATCATCCAAACCCACAGATATTCGGTTTACTGTCACAGGAGACCTTAAAAAAAACAACGCCAATATTGGCAATTGAGAGGAACTGAATCTTAGGCATTTTTGCTAAGAAAATTACCATATAATTTATTGATTTATTCAATCAACTGGTCTTTTTTCAGCACGATATTTTACAGAGCATACCATAAAGCAGGTATAAGCACGGTGCACTGGCAATTGTTGCAGTGGTGAGGTCAGACTGTGCTAAGTAGTAGTAGATGCATGTATTCATGTGCCTGTGGGCAGCATCTGTGTACGTGCGGATGTGCGTGTGGATGGCAAAGAAAGTATATGGAGATCAATGCAAGCAGCTGTTCTCTCTGCACTTCAAACGTTGCTCTGTTGTTGGCGCATCAGCGCTCCGACAGGCCTCGCGCAAGGGGATCAAAGGCTAATGAGACAGCCATCGCACAAACGCACCCGGCAGACCCATGAATATTGATACGGCTCAGGAGAGAGATGGAGGCAGGGTGTCTTCACCCGCTCAACAGCCAGCCCGATGAATTAAAGAGGGGGAGGAGAGGTGCAACTGTATGCTGGAAGGACTTTGGGGTTCACGATATTGCCAGAATGTGTGGTCACTGCTTAACAGGCTGACAGTTCTCACTGAGGTTTTGAATAACTGATGATCGTGTTGAGCTTTTTTAAAGGCCTTGGCAGAGGGTTTCAGTCAAGTCAAGTCAGCCAAAAGATGAATTGATTATTTTAAGAAATAACTGCTGCTTGTTTGTTGATTGTTTGATAATGAAAATAATTGTTAATTGCAGCCATATAGTCAAATAAGGTCTGAAGTAATGCACAAGCCTGCAAATCTGAGATAGATATACAAAAGCATCTTTCGTCTTTGTTTACCATACAATATTTCTCTTTGACAAAAACCTCATTTAAATGTCACACTTTTAAAAGCAATTATATTTTCAGTCATTTCTGTGAACTAAGCTATACTGCAGTCGGTAAGCGAAGCGTGCCGAGTCTGTACCATCAGAATATTTGCCTTCCTCTCTGCCCGGTGTCTGCTACGACAGATAGTGTGCGGGTGTGCGATTGCCTGAAGGTGATTGTGCCATTGTGTTTCTTGCAGGGCGGTTGTATAACAGCACAGTTAACCTGCTGAATGTCACCAGTTTGTTTCTCCCAGTGGTCGACGGCTACATGACATGTTACAATTAGCACTTTCTCATCCATTATCTATCTTAACGTTGACAAGTATCACCCCCAGTCTGGCCAAGGACTTCACTTTAAAGAGAGAAATGTTTTATTCTGGGTGGTATGTCATTTCAGCCCATTTTAGCTGTCGACAGGCAGGCAATAGACACAGGAAGGAGGACAAGTACAGCGGCAGGCAGGCAGGCCAGCAGGCGAGGATGGGGAGACTGATGCGGCAGGAAGGCCGTCCACAGTACGTGGGCGACTGTGCCTCTATCCTGACTTGGGCTCGTAAATCAAGCCATCCCTCCGGGGGCCAATCTTCCATTCTCAGACCTTCACAACAGCTTGTTCTCCAGCCTGTGACGAGAGGAGCTGTTGTCACAGCAGCTATCGATCGTATGGGATGAGTTTGTCACACCGGGGGATTTCACCCATCTGAGCGTGGTCACTGGAGTGTCCCGTCTTGTCTCTGAGTCTGTCTGTGGGCTACATCTTCCGTCTTTCAGCCGAGTCACTACTAGTGATTCACAAACTTAAAAGAAGTATTGGAGACTGGTACTAGACCTGGAGAGTCTTTAGAGACTGGATCCATTAAATGTAATGACTTGAGTCTGTTAGAACTGCTGGCGACTCATCCAAGGTGTTTCCCTGCCTTTCATCCAGTGCATGCTGGGATTGTTTCCAGACACAAGTGACACTAAACATAAAAAAGTTGGTGCAGATATTTAAATTTAAAGGAACAGTTTGGGATTGATACCACTCTCATGTTTGTTACTGCAGGCGGCTGGTTAGCTTAGCTTAGCATAAAGACTACAAATGAAGGGGGACTGCTAGCCTGGGCTTGTTCACCGGTACCCCTAAACCTAATTAATATATTATATGTTGTTTATTTAATTCAAAGAAAAACAAAGTGTAAAACACCAAATTGTGTTTTTACGTTCTTGGCCGGGAGTATTAAGGCAACCAGCTGTGACTCCAGGAATTATTTTTTATACTTTGGTTTGAGTATGGAACATTTTGTGTAAACAAACAAGATATTCAAAGTGTTATTTTTTAAGACAGGTTTTGTTACCTTTGGACCTAACCAGGCTAGCTTCCCGCTAGTGTCCAGTCTTTCGGCGAAGCTAAGCTAACCTGCTGCTGGCTGTAGAGCTTCATATTTACAGAATAGATATGATAGTGTAATCATCTTCTCATGTTAACTGTGGCAAGACCGCAAATAAGCATATTTCCATTTTAAGCACATTATATGCACATTATTCTTACAACAGTTTTTTTATTTTTAATAATGCAAACAAAATGATTTCAGTAGCAAAAAATGACAAAAGATCAAACACACCTCCAGTATGTTTGTGGTAACAGGCGCATTAATCATGTTACATTATTCACTCAGAGGATTATTTGTAGTTTAATCTCCCTGGATCTGTTGTTTACTATGCTACACCACAGTGCATATGCAAATGCTTTTTGGCTGATGTTCAGGTACCAGAGAATATGTTTACAAAGTGCTACAACATTAGTATGAATCAAAGCAAACCCAATGCAGGAAGGTGAATAACTCTCATTATTTGCAGATTCTTTCATCTATTTGACTTATATTCATACATGACTAGACTGACAAGATGTTTTACTGGATGAGAAACCAAATTCAAATCAATTGCAAATTACATTAAAAAAAAAAAAAAGCAAAGTTTAACCCTGCACAGTAATGGATTTCCAATAATAGTACAAGTCAGACTTTAAAACTAAGTGGTTAAATTATTCACCGGAGCTCACTCCACCCTTTAAAAGCCAATTAGGTGAATGTTTCATGGAAATCAGCCACAGTATTTTATCTCCTGATGTCGTTTTGAATTTGAGAGGGAATAAATTACACAGATTTGACGGCTCCAAAATTAAATACCCCAATCCATCTGACACTCCTGTCGGGTGAATACTTAACAAGATAAAATCCCCTTTTATTTATTTTCCACATAATCTTTCTTTTGCTTCATTTATAGTTAGAGTGAGTAGCAACACATATTTGACACACTAATATCTGATTTATAGCATGAAAAGATGTACTGTAGTTTAAATGATAAAAGACAACAAAGAAAGTTATTTTACACAACAACCCTCTCAACCTAGTGACAGAGAATGATTTTTTAAACAAAAATGAATTTTAATAACACCAGTCTAAGGAAGTGGTATGGAGAGGAAAACGATCACAGCGGCAATATTGCGCCACCGTGTCACCAGTGCCTCCTCGTTATTTGTCCTCAGGCAGTTTCAAAGCATTTCTTCATCTTGTTTCCTCACCCTGAAAGCCTAGTTTGTGAAACTCCACCAGCGCTGCACACAAGAGCACTCCCACTCAACCTCCCAGCCTGCTGAGAGCACTTGAAAGCAATTTTCTTTTAATCAAGTTCACTATAAAGGCCCCTCTGATGCCAACCTCAGCAACACTACCATTTTGTTTTGTTTTTTTCAGCTTCAACTCTCTCTACATTATATTGATTTCTCCATGAGCGGTATGAAACCCTGTTTACTTATGTAATGAGAATTCTAATGAGTTGTTTTGCTCTTTCAGGGCAGATAGGTGCGCTTAAGTTGAGGCCTCGTTTTTCAAATATCTGCATCTACTTCTGGGCAACAAGCATTTTTAAACAGAACCAGTGTTGCAGCACTGCAGGTCCATGACCCTTATCTTGACATTGTTTTCTACATTAATTAGACACATTATATACATGTTCAGATCTTTACTTAAGTACCAGCACATATCAAAATACATTATAAGTACAGTAAAAGTCCTGAATTTAATATCTTACTTAAAGTACAGAAGTATTATCAGGAAAATGCACTTTTAGTTGACATTATGAACGAGTACTTTTTAAAACTAACGATTATTTTCAGCATCAATTAACTTGCCAATTATTTCCTGGACTAATTGATTAATCATATTTACAAAATGACAAAAAGTAGAGAAAAACACCCATGACGTTCCACAGCCCTATAAGTGACATGTTAAAACAGCTTGATTTGTCTGACCATCAATCCAAAACTCAACAGTATTTCATAACTATCGTATGACAAAGAAAAGCATCAAATGTTCACATTTGAGAAGATAAAAACAGATTCTTTTGTTTCGAGTTTTTGCTTGAAAAACACCTCCAAATTGTTATTCATTAAATGCTCTTCGGTACATTCTATGACTTGATTAAACCTTGTTCTTTTTGAGACAGGTTGGATTTTTTTTCACCTCTTGCACTGCCTAATGTCCTCAGGCAAAGACGTTTCTGCCGTATCATATTAGTGACAAACATATTTCATAACCATTTAGTAGTCACTGACCTTGAGAGCGATGCTCTGAAGTGGATATGCATGATGCCCTCTTGTTAATTCAGGGAGTATCTCAACAAGAGCCCCTTGTTTGATACATTGTGACTGCAGACATATACTGTATAGCTAACACAACAATGCTGCAGTGAGGTGCGAAAATACATGTGAAGTCAACAGAATACAGGTCAATGACTTTTCATAATTAATTTTAAACTTGAAAATAATTAAAAGTATCAGACCAGAAGTGTGGCAGCTGTTGCCCTTCAAGTTAAAGATGCTAGCACTCCTTTCACGCAAATCACTGTATTTTTCTTAGACTTTTTCAGCCACATGGAGGCAGTAGAAACAAGCCACTGACATGTGATCACCCTTCAAGTTGATATATCAATCGTGTTAGCAGACAGCTCCCTATATACACATCCAGCAGACCACATTAGCATTCATTTGGAGTCATGTTTCCTGTAAGTCCAATACTCACTCTGCTTTTAGCTCTACTTTTGGTCTCCACCAACTTCTGAAAGAACATCTCAGACTCTTCAGCTGCAAAATGCTTCACTGCATTCACTAGCTAATGGATGCTGAATACAAAACAGTAGACTAGCTCATAGTCTACCCAAACATTAGGGACAAATGTTTGTACAAACTCATCGTTTTGTTTGGCTAGAATGACATGAATGACACTGAATTTCTTGCCGTTGTCCTTTGTACATCTGTCTTCAGGTCAAGAGGACACGTTGTGCCGTGAAGACTGTTGACTGTGACTGAACCTCAGAAGACTCAACACAGAGGTGAGCATTACTAGCTACTCTTACTGTCTCCTGTCAAAGATTAATAGCAAAGATCCTTGAAATGATGGATGGTAACCCAAAGTTTAGATCAGCATTCTGGTCATGGCTTTAAGGTTTCATGGCTTTAAACATGATCGACTGTAGAAGAAACAGAATGAAATGCTAAATCCTAAAAGATTTCAGTCCTTGTTGATTTAGAGATAGCAAGCGTGATATGCTATAGCCTACAGCGGACACTAAAAAACACTACAGAAGAGTAGCTGGTGTATTAGCTTACAGCAAAACTCGTGTTTTAATAAAAAGGTAATTCAATAGAAACTGTAGCCACATCTGATTTCATGCTGAACACGGCGGATGTATTTTTCAGCACAACAGCAGGACAGACCAAACTTGGTTATTTTGCTGAGGAGTTGGAGGTTTACTGTGGCTGCTCCCTCTTTCATTAGTCCCTGAAATATATATCAAACTGACCTGCTCCCAAAAAAATGCAACAAAATGTCTTGACTTGTTGACACCATTTTTAATTACCGTATTTTCCGCACTATAAAGCGCACCGGATTATAAGGCGCACCTTCAATGAATGGCCTATTTTAGAACTGTTTTTATATATAGGGCGCACCGGATTATAAGGCGCATAGAATAGAATAGCGTCGTAAGCGTGTCTCTTGAAAGGTGCCATTTTGGGGTCTTTATACACACAAGTGGTGTTGGACTAGGAGTAAGCACAGTACCGGTGTTTACCGCGGTGCAGCTTTGTAGTTTACCAGTCGTACTGAAACATTTTGACAGAGCGCCGTGTACAACCAGTATGGATCAACCAATTAACCAATTGATCCATATATAAGGCGCTCCGGATTACAAGGCGCACTGTCGTTTTTTGAGAAAATTAAAGGCTTTTAAGTGCGCCTTATAGTGCGGAAAATACGGTAATGTCGGCGGTTAGCACCAAGCACATTGACAAACATACTGCGTTTCCATGTCTGCTTGACAATAAAAGCCACCACGTGTTTAACCAGTTGAACACTGTAAATGTGAAGCGTAGGCAGCAGCAAATGTTCAGTTTTCATTAGCAATGAAGACTACTAATAGAGGTAAGGACATGCATTAATGTACAGAACACAAATGATGTCTACAACCTGATTTGATTTCATGAAATGTACAACTTTAAGATGAATCATGCATCTACTGTTCATTGACTGTATATTTGGAAACACTACAGTGCATGGATGATTGGGAGAAAGTCGACCAACCAAGTGAAAAAGGTCAGAAACTCAGAGAATGGCGATCAATACTCCACAACAGTAATCCTCACCCAGGACTTAGCTGGACTGTTCTTTCTATGAATTTTCAAGTGGTTACACATGTAACCATCAGAGAAGCTGCACGTTTCACGTCCTTCTTTCACTCCCCTGCTGCTGAATTGATTCCCAAGAGGAAACCCTGTAGAGCCTATACAGGATGGAAGCCGTGTAGTCAGATTTTTACACTGAGACCTTCAGCAAAGTGACTTCTGCCTGCAGAGACTCAGACTGCAGAAATAATCACTATTTCCTACATTATATAGCCTTTATACACGAAAGTAGGCATTTTTAAACACCGTTGTTAGCTCTGAATCAACTAAACAGTAATGTGGGTTTTTAAATTAAAAAAATATGAACTGCAATAGAAAGGAAACGTTCACTTGATTTAATGTGCAAATACAAATTTAAGTAAATTCTAACACTCCATAAGTACGTCACATAAAAAGTTTTTAAAAATGGAAACACTCACAGAAAATGGTTAAAATGGCTAAGACATATATAATCTAATATCTAATTATCTAATCAGGGCGTAATAGTTTAAGCAGAACTCTTGTCCCATAGATCAAGTATGGAAATTACACCCTACCCAGCTGCCTAATGTGTTTTAATGAAACCTCCAAAAGAACCACTTTAAACTGATGGCACAAAAGTACTTTCACCAATAAAAATGAAAAATGAAGCCCTGAAACATCTATTAGATATTAAAGTGCATTCCTTGTGCAGCAAAACTTTGTGAAAATGTGAATCTAAGTGAAAACAGAATAAAAGCTCAGACATTAATAGGTACGCTTCCTTGACTTTTCCTATTTTTAGCTCCAATCTTCTGTGTCAATTTTCTATTTTCTGTGGCCCAGTTTATATTCAAGGGAAAAGCTGCAGCGCTGCAAAAACCCAAGGTGATTACTCGCACTATCTGTTCGTATTTACCTGTTGAAATGATGATGATATCCTGAGCGCAGGTTGTGCAACAATAATGCAAAGTTGTGCTGAGTTCACCTTCCAATCAGTGTTAACGAGAAGTCTATATGCAGTTACAGTGTGCATTCAGGCAGCACACATATCTGCAGCTAAAGAAGCACAGTATAGAGGAGCAGTGAGTGTCCAGCAGTGCTCTGGGCAATCCACCTTGAGGCAGTTATACAGGAAAGGAGTATGTGACTGGAATGGAGTATTTGCATTCCAGGACACGAGCTTAAATCATGTGTTTTGTACCAGTTTTAATGATGGTACCCTCACTAAACTTAGGTTGCGTCGTATCAACGCTGACCCTCATGGGCTGAATTCTGGTGACACCTTCCAATCTGTGTTAATGAGCTGACTCCACTCCGTCTACGGGTCATGGTGATATTTACAGAAACCGTTGTAGCGGCAGATATCCACGCCTCCCCATGGCGCTCCCTTGCCTCATTTGCATAGCTTTCAGACTTCCCTTTCTCGCTCTCCCTCTTTCCCCCGCTCTCGTTGTGCTCCACCGTGATCGACAGGCTCCTTCGCACTTCTCTTCAGTTTGTGTCGCACATGTTAATTAAAGCCTCTAATTAGCTTTCCCCACTAAAAGGCCGCATTAAATCAGAGTTGGAATGGCAAATGATTCCTGGCATTAGCATAATTGTGTTTTTGAAGTGTAAAGATTTGGGCATTAGGGATGCTAGCACGTGTTTTTGTTCCAGTGATTTGTTGTGTTTGGGGTTCAGGTCCTAAGGGGCCGCTGGATGTTGGCTGTGTGGGTTTAGGGGCCCCAGGAACCTACAGGGCCTACACACTAATGAGGCCTGCTCCTCTCTGCTGGAGCAGATACAGGAAAAACAAACCTGTGATGTGGCACCCTCGGGTGGCCCTGAGAGACTGGCAGAGCGGAACAGGACGCTGGTGGAGTGTGTGTATGTGCGTGTGTGTGTGTGTGACAGAGAGCGGAGACTAAAGGGAGATAAAGTTATGACTATTTTCATTATTATTGTCAGAGAGTTGCGAGTCTTTTGCCCAATGCATGCTGGGATTGGCTTAAAGCCCCAGTGACACTGAACAGGCAAAGATGGAATATAGATTAATTGACGGAATGGTCGACTAATGTAATGATCAATGTTTTCATGGCCGCGTAAAAAAGTTCGTAATAAAATGATTTTTAATTGAATGTACAGGTTGTTAATATTGTATAAAAATACTTTTAGGCCTTATATTACTTGTTCACAGTCAAAATATGAATATGTCGTCGGGATTTGTGTTACCGGCCATTCTCTGCATAGACCGACAGATATGTTTATGTGTGAACTAATTCAAGCCTAAATATCCTTATATATGTCCATCAGCTGTATTGAGACGTTTCCGTCCAGGTGGAACAATTATTTTCAAAATCGAACCCCTTGCTGGCGTTGGTGAACACACAGAGACTCTCATGCCCGGGTCATGTCCTCTATTACATTGTGATAAACCTGGATTTACTGGTGATTAGTGCTGTGTGTACATCCTCAGCTGTCAAACATGACTAAAGCTGTCACCATTCCATGAAACACGCCTCGGGGTAGACATGATGTACTTTTCAGGAACATCCTCTGGGCGAACTAGCTCACTGACTATGGCAAAATTATTCAGGGTGAACTTGTCTTAAGGCACAGTGGTGGAACAGTGACAGTTTGGGGGTTGTGTGATAGCTGAGAGTGTTGTCATATGAGTTATTATTGAAGCACCCAGATATGCATTAGATTCCCGCTCCAGCCTAGAATCTGCTTCAGGCATGAAAAGCCATTAAAATGCATTGGAGGAAGCATAGTTGAAGAAATGATGTGAGGAGGAAGAGGGTGCCTACTTTTAATTTGATTAATTCTAATTAAATGATTTTTGTGCCAGTATTCAAATAATTTCTGTTCCTTTTAAAAAACTACAGTTGATTACATAACGACATACTGCCATGTTCCTGAGCTGACACGTGAAATTAAGTGGAATGATTTTTTTTAATGGCACAAAAGCGCAGCAATCTGTGTTTTTAAGTGTGAGAGAGGAAGAGAGAGGCTACTGTGGTGATTAGTGGTCCATCTTGCGATGACAGCAGGTGTAAAATTATAAACTATTGCCAAAGTTTGAAACGTAAATATAATAATTCAAAGAAAATACATGATTCAATATCATTAATGAATTGAAACCAGGGTCTACAGCCATCCTAGTAGCACTGTGAGACCGTGCATAGGCACGCCAGTGTTTTGAGCTAATTGCTAATGCCAAAATGCTAATATGCGCACAATAACAATGTTAACATGCAGGTGTTTAGCAGGTGTAATGTTTATGTTCATGTTCACCATCTTAGTTTGTCGT
The DNA here is from genome assembly GCF_050575085.1 of Anarhichas minor. Classification (NCBI taxonomy): domain Eukaryota; kingdom Metazoa; phylum Chordata; class Actinopteri; order Perciformes; family Anarhichadidae; genus Anarhichas; species Anarhichas minor. The sequence goes on from NW_027466491.1 coordinate 3,761,060, forward strand.
GTTAGCAAGCTAACATTTGCTAATTGGCACTAAACACAAGTACAGCAAAGGAATGTTATTAGATTTGTAGGTATTTGGACATGAACGAGATATTCAAAATTTGGACCTGATGATGGTGCTAGATGAAAAGTCAGAGGATCCCCAAAGTTTTTCACAATTCATCCTGAGTGGGACACCAATGTATGTACACAATTTCATGGCAATCCTTGAAACACAATTTAAGTCTGGATCAAAGTGTTGCACCGAACAACCTAGAGATTGGTATTGGTATTGCCATCCGTAAAATATAAATAATGTTGAATTTTGCCTCTGGAAAGTCAAATTATACAATACAAAAACATTTAATGAATGAATGATTTGCTATAAGAACACTCGTGTTCTGCCATACTTCTCTGACACAGACAAGGTTCAAGCATGAGTGTCACACAATCAAAGGTCTGTGTTTCAACATCAGATCATTAGACTTTAAATGAACCATGGTGTGCTTACAGGTGTGCGTTCATGAGCCGTGTTGCAGCAGCTCGGAAAGTGACTCACCAGACCAGAACTGAGGACAATTCAATAACCAGATTTGTTTTTAAGTTATCACATCGCAAGCCTGCTCTATTTCTATGCTTTTGATAGAAATATAACCTATACAACAAAAGAAAAATCTCATTACCAGAAGTTCACCCTATAGGTCGGTACTGATTATAAATTATCAATCAAGGACTAGTGGCCTTTAAAGGTGCTCTCATTTATTTTGTGCCACTAATTCTATATTGACTATTGAGCAAATGAAGCATATTTTTCATTTTAAATGAACTGATTATACATTCTTAAAAGATGACAAAATAACAAATAAGAGAGTGAAGTGTGTGTGTGTTCACCTTTAAGAGCCGGTGACTGACAAGCTCGATGGAAACAAGCTGATGACAAGATGACAGGAGCAAGAATGAACTGATATTTTCATTAAAAAAAATCCCGGGGCCTCATTTATGATAGGGAGAGGGAGGAGGGAGCTCCAAATATCACGTCTGGTAAACAGACACACACGTACACGCACACACACACACACACACACAGCAGCCCTGATTGAGTGTAAGTGTCTGCGTCGGCGGTCAAGGTCAGCTGATAATGGGAGAGATTGAGGACAGGGTGGGGGGGGGGAAGGGTCGGCAGCAGTCTCAGGTAATGAGATTTACGACCCTGAGCTCGCACTGCACCCCCCCCAACTACACCCTCCACCCCCACCCCTCTCCTAACATGATTTATAGATCTAATAGACGTCAGCGCTCCCGCCTTAGATAGAGGCTTCACATCATCACTGAGGGAAAGTCATCCGTTCAACAGGGCAAGAATACAGAGACGCCTCAACCAAGATGTCCCCGTGTGTAGGTGTAGGTGTTGGCATTAAAGATCGCATAATAACCAGACTGTACACGACCTGTTCAGCCCGAAACAGTAGACGGGCAAAGTTAGCAAATAGCTTAGATTCATGAAGTGGTCCAAAAACACACCTCCAAATAACACTAAGGCCAAAATGGTTAACCATCACAAGAATCACGTCAGATATTCAGATATATCAAATATTGCCAAATAGGTTTTCACATGGAAGGAATTTACTTTTGTGTATTGGTGCACAACATCAACTTAGTAAGATAAATAAAAAATATAGGCAAATATTGCAAAAATCAAGCACCAATGCCACTTTTGGACCACCAAATTTAAAACATTATACATTTGATCAAAGTAACAAGTTGTTGTAATCTTTTGCAGCCCACTGGACCATAGCCAAGGTTTTAAAAAAAGTCTGGTCAAATGTGCCCAAAAGAACCCATATATCCTAAATTCTGCATTAAATAAGTATATGTTTGTTATATAAAATTAGTATATAAAAAAGAACTCAGAGGGTGACTCGCTGCCACACAGAAGTAATGGGATTACTCTAACATGCCACCCTCCATGCTGGTGTGCTCATTGTGCTAACATTCTAAACAGAATGACATTCAACTGAAACAACACTCGCCGCTGTTCCAGTGGGCTGCACAAGCCAGCCGTGGCACAGCAGCAGCAAGAATGGATGCCATTGAACTTACTGCTCATTACCAGTAGAACCTCTCCGAGAGCAGCAAAACAACATCCATTGTCTGCTCGGCTCTGCTTACTGAGGCTTCTGCTAAAAAGCAAAAAAAAACAATATGGTGACAGCCAGATTGCCTCCCAATAGATGTAGTGCTAATATTTGCACTAGGCCTTCTGTACGTGTTGGAAAAGATGGTAGAATGGATTTCGAGCACAAGCTTACACACAGAAACACATACGAACACCCCTTCAGTTGTTTGTTCTCATGCAGTCTCCCATCTCTGTGTATTTTGAGAATTAAACCAATAAGCCCCCCTGCAAAGCCCAGCCCAGCAGTTATTGATGTGCTGTCTTTTTATTGTCTGGAAGCTTATTCTGTTCATATTCACTGTGTCTGCCTTTGTGCCGAGTAGAAGTTACTTTAAACAGGCTGACACTGAAGGGCTCCGAGACGCCACAGCAGCTGTGGAATCTGAGGCAACAAATATGTTGTAGATATCACATGAATGCTCTGATATCTGTTTAGCACTCGGGTATTTCTGAAATTCTCCGATTGCGATAAAAGTTTGCACGTACATTTTTTTAAAAGGTCAAAAACTTGCGGGATATTTTCAAACTTGAAAAACCTTTTGAAGATATATTACAACCGTCACTGACGAGAGATTCTAGCTAAAAGGGACTCAGAAAACCACTCTGGAAGGCATTTATTCAACCATATTCCAGCTTTTTCCAATTCCAGCTCACATATTACCTCTCCTTTACATCTTATATTGGTCAGCTTTGAGCATTTTACTTTTATTACTATCTTCTCCATAAATTCATAAACTGCTTCTGGTTCTGTTTTAAACAATGTGTGCAGAGGAATATTTGCAGCTCATTTGAATGAACAGAGGAATACAGTAGCACATGAAATGTTAGTTTAAAACTGAACCTGCTTCCATTTTAATATCTAATTTTAGTCTCATTTTGAGTCACAGGAGGCCAGAAAGTCATTATTCTGATTCTTAAACGGCCCTTCATTTTCAGGAGCAGAGTATTGGTATCGAAAGTCTTAGGTTACGTGACATACGTCACATGTAAAGTTACATAACGACTTTGCATTTACATTGTAGACACCTTATAAACGAGACACCTGATGCTGCTTCCCCCTGCATGCCTCTGAAATCATATTGTATCATCTCTCCCATCTCATTTTGTCTCATCACACCCAGTGTCTCTGTGTGGGCGTATGTCGGTGCTCATGCCCAAAGGGGAGTTTCTCACTCTGATAACATGTGGGAGAAGAAGTGCAGTCAGGCGGAGAAACAAAACCGCTACTAAACCACAAAGTTTTAAAAGAAATTAAACAAAAGTCTTCTTCAATTCTTCCGAGATTTCAATAACAATGTTATTGAAAGCAGCACAGAACGGATGCTCTTATTAATTTTTGTTTATTTGTCCGCTACTCAGCTCTTTTCCACCTGAGGTAAAGTTCTCGGCTGTGAGGACAATAATTACTGCTGTTCACGTGCCTCCACAATTTCCAGCTCAATAGAGAAAATGCAGTGTTGATTTCTCTGCGGTGTCGCGGCTGCTTTATTAGCAAAATATGGGCATTTTTAGTCCTTCTGTTTGAGCCTCTGTGAGTGAAAAAACTCAGTCTCCTGAGCTCCACACAGAGTATGAATACCCGGAGGTTTCAGAAGTAATCAACTTGCATTCCACGAGGGAGGAAAATAATACTGCTTTAATTAAGGTGATGCCGACGACAGCTTTCTCTTCTGGTATAAAAATACAGAATAATACTGTTGTCTGCATTTTCTTGTACCTCAGCCAATCTCCAAATGTACATTTCTACGAGGCTACATCTTTTGTAAACGTGACACTGATTTCCTACATGCCAGAATTTCATTTTTGATACTCAGATTAATTGACACACACTCACTAAATACCACAGCCAGCCGCTTTCAACAAATGCATTCAAACAAGTACAGTAGCAGCACTTCAATGCTAAAAACATTACAGCTTTGTTTCAACACAGAGGAGGACGAGTGTTGCCAGAGAGAGCTTAAAATGGCTGCCGAAAGTCAGAATAGTGGAGCTGAACCAAGCCCAGCAGACGGTGGACAGGCTTGCTGTTGGATGGCTGGGTTCGAAGGCAGCAGCTTGTTAGGGTGGAAATGGATTAGCGAGAGGCACAATGGGAGTCTTAGGCGTGTCTGCGGTGTTGTGTTAAAGCCCTGCCTACGTCGCCCGGGCTGCTAGACTCATTTATGCCCAGCGGTGCATGCAGCAGCCAACTCTCACACACAAGGCTTTTCTAATTGCCACGGTTTCTTCTGCACTTGCAGCGACAGCCTCGATTCGGCATCCGTCAAAGCAGGGAATAAACCTGCGGTGCCGCACAATTGTTATGTTTGTCACATGCAGCTGGTAGTGGAATTATTTCTCAAACACTATTGTGTCACATTGTGGGAGACGCTGTCGTGAGTTTTGCAGTAGGATGGAGAATTTCTTGATAGTGAGCCCGTCCCCCTTACCTGCAAATACCACTAGATTTATTTTTACTGCCTTGAAAATGCTTATTATAACAACATTTGTAAAGGTGACAGGAGTTCTAGTGAGCTATTTTAAAAGTAGTTTCTATATGTTTAGCCTTGTTTGTAGTGACATGACTACTAAGGGTCTAGTTTGGCCCAGACTGTAACGTTGCATGCTGTGACAACCCTCTCTGATCAGGCCTCTCCCTCCACGAGCCTGGTGGGTGGAGTCGGGGCATCAGGGAGATTCAGCTCACCTGGTCGATAGACTATATAAGGTGGTGACAGTCAGTGAGCCAGTATGTCTTGGTTGTGACCCTGTCTGGCCTTGAGCCAGCTTGTGACAATGCTAACATGCTAATCTAAAAAATATGTTCACTGTTCTGAAGTAACAACCTCACTGAGCCTCACTGGCATGGCTGTGGGCTCATTATTTTTGTATAAATTAATGACAAAAGTGATTCAACCTCTTTCTTATAACTTGTACATGAGCCCATGAAGTGCCACATTATACAAGCAGCGGTTACAATAATTTATTTGCCTGAAAATGCATTTGCAACAAACAATGTGGCGCCCATTACTTTTCTTGCTAGAAATTCTACAACACAGCGCTGCACCTTTTTGATCGATGCATAAATAGCATTATGTGACACTGTATACCTGTCAATGTTGACGCAAAAGGAGGATTTGTGTCGGAAATTTAAGTTTGTTGCTCACAGTGGACTAAACCACAGACTGTTATAGGAGATGGTGAATGAGCCGGTGGAATAATGACAGGAAAGAGGGATAGGGACATTTTGACACGTCGCAGTGGGAGAAGAGCGCAGGTGTATTTAATCGTCAACGATGCCTGAGTTCTATTTAGCACTTGAATAGAGCAGAGCGGTCGTTAATGATATTAGTAACACCTGTGCTACATGACTAGTCAAAATGCCTGCTGAAGAAAAAGGCCGTTTCACACTCACATTCACACCTTTAAGCAATTAACCTAATCCGCGTGTCAGAGCACCAGGAGGAAACCTAGCAGGCCAACTCCACACAGAAAGTTCATCATCGGAGAATCCAAAGAGACAGACAGCACAGTGGTGGAGGCACTGTGTGACTGGCAGGTAAAGACTCAACATGAGCTCAACAAAGAAAAAGGCTGGATGTTGCTTAGCTTAATGGTCCCCAAAATACACCGCAGTAAGATTTTCTAATGCCAGAAATTGTATTCAGTACTTGAATAATATATTCAATACTATGTTAAATGTTTTAATTGTGAAAAAAATCTCATAAAAAAACCCCAAAACTAACTCATAGCAACGCATTTTGCATGTATAACACCTGATATATTCTGGCTTCTGTCTTTAGCCTGGACAAATGACTGCAGTAGTCACAGGTATTTTATAACACCCAAAACAAGTTTGTAGCTCCTGACAGGACGGTGGTTTAATGGTTTTGTTTTTTTCATGGGATTTGTTTGCAATAAGGACAATTTTCTGACACTTTAAATCTCTTACACCTTAAATATCTTTTACAACACTTCACAATGAGGAAAATAACAGGACAGGTCTAAATAGCTTTGGTAGATGAAATCTCAAACTGGCCCGGGCTAAAACCAGCCAATCCCAAATGTGTGTGTGTGGTCATGGATCTAGTTTTGTGCAAGTGCAGCCTGGGTAAATGAGGATTGACAGGCCCCTAATGCCCTCTGCAGCGAATAAATGGATAATTGAGAATCCTGTTGTGACGCCCCCCGTCCTGTGTCTGAGATGAGACACACAGCCATCTGAGCGCCCCGATGACACCGCCAGAGATTGATTTTGTGCGTGTGTGTGAGAGTATGACACAAAGATGAATTTATTTTCTGGCTCTCGTACTATCAGTCGCACTATTTATATATTCATTTCTCATATTATAATGCGGTGACAGTGATGCTATTCTGTTGCTGCCTCTGTGGTGTCAGTTTTGCATTTGTGCTTTTTGCATTTACGGTGGACGTCTAAAGAACCGGCAGGGACACACGTGATGGGATTTAAATGAAACTTAAATGCGTCGCATTTTGTCATCTCTGCTCTCTTACCCACTCAGAAAGAAATTGATATGTTGAGAGGGACACACTTGGAGAGCTGCCACTAATTATTTTTATCACTGATAATTTAATAACTGATTATTTTAACAAGAATTTCTGAAAAAAAAAATAAAATTTCCATGACAACTGGCCAGCTCCATCTGCTTTATTATTTTATCAAAATTCTTAATACAAGTTTAATTAGTGAAAAGAAAAGACATTTCCAAGTTCCTGGAGCCTAAGCTGACATTGTTTTGTACAACCAACAACCTAAAATTTCTCACATTTGAGAATCTATACCAAGACACAATATAAATGACTGTTTCTGTTATTTGGTCAATAGATTTATCATTTTAGTCCTAAAGGTGAGACTACAAACACACATTTCTAAGGATTTGATCTGTGTATGAGCATTGCTATGTTGGATTCAATTATTTTTAATTATGTCTCAAACGGAATAATACTAGTTGCAGTTTTCAACCATTAATCCAAAAAAGGTGCTTTATGTGTAATCCAGAGACTAAAGACAGATTTTTGGGTGCAATGCAATAGAATATGTATAGTGAATAAAAACAACTATAAATGCAATAATAACTGTGGTAACTCCTGATTAATACCCAGCACTCGGGTGCCTTTTTTTAAGTTTCATACAGTATGTCGATAGATTGCAGGAAACGGATGAAAAAAATAAAATTCTTCCACGGCAACACACAGCCAATACTGACTCTGATGGTCAAAGCAACAACAGATTAAACCATTTGCAGTTGTTAGATGAAAAACAGACGTTTTCGAAGTCAAGAAAAGGATGTTTACTTTCTCTGACCCGCGATCGAGAACGATTGAAAAGTGTATTGAAATAAAAGCCAGGCGGAGGAGATGGACGACTGGGCCAGTCACGTCCGTCTGCAATGCACTTATCAGGTGGGGATTTTCTGGAAGTGTCAGTCGGTATAGGAAGCCTTCAAGGCTCTCGGGGAAAGGGGATGCTACGGTAGTGACAGGGCTATCTGCCTCTGACAGCCCAAAGACCTAAGACCGGATGGCTGGGAGAGATAAGGGTCTGTCGGCACTGGACACACACAAACAGACAGGACACAAACACACACACACGAGCACACAAACACACAGCCAAACACTGGCATTCACTTTACATTAACAAATTCCCTGTTGCCTGACCACTCACTCATTCAGTCACTCATGTGCTCTGACACACACACACACACACACACATATAGGTACACACATGCTGGCTCCCTGTCTGCCAGCTAGCGAGGCTTCCCATTAGCTGTGGTGCAGTGTGCTGGGTGAGGAGCGCTGGGGCGAGAGACATCAATTTGCTTCCTCTAATGCGCTCGCTGCCCCCACAAGACATATTGATTATTTCTTCCCCGCAAAGCGACAAATAGCAATTTCGGGGGCATAATGGAGATAGATGGTTGGTTTATAAGAAGCCCCCAAAGAAAAGTTGTAAGGGAGGGGTGAGGGGGCTGAGGAGGCAGGAGGATGGGGATGGGGATGCTCTTCCTCCTCCCACTTCCCCCGTCTCTGTCTCTTGAGTTTTAACTTTCTCCCACCTCCACCTTCTTTATGTCGCAAACGGAATAAAAAACCGTGAACAAATGAAGCAGCAGGGTGCTGATAAAAAAAAAAAAAAAATGTCGTGAGAGATGAGTGCATCTAACGTGAAGGTGAAGGTATGGCAGGGCTTTGGGGTGCACAGATGTTGAGGCGCACCACCAATGCACATTCATTATGCGCCTCCTCCTAGCGTTGCCTCCTCCCGTCTTAATGGTTGTACTGCAGAGAGCAGCTGCTGCCGCAGTGTTTGCTCTGCCTCGCCCTCCGTCTGTTACATCTACTTCATATCCCCCTTGTTAGCATCAGTGTGACCGATCCGCAGGTTGCTTTTACAGCGAGATCATGAATATTTGATTCTCTATGTGCTGCAGGTCGACTCCACGCATATTTTGAGTTCATTTTAAGTTTTGGCACGAGTATTTGGATTTTTCTTGAAATTTATAGTGAAAGAGGTTGTTGTGTCATCCTTTCTGGTCCACAGCCCTTTCTAACTACATCTTTCAAAGTAGAATAATTCTTGAAATGAAGAGTCACACACTGTTTGTCATGTTTATTCGCTTCAGTCTTAACAAGAAGGCGGCTGCTTTTAAATCTTAAGAAAGCTGAGACCTATAGATTTAGGAAAAGTAGACATCATGTAGTCTGTTTGCTTTGAGAAATGGGCTTTAGAGCTGACAAGAGATTCCAAACAAATTCTAAAATATATGGTGTTGACATCCGAGTCGAGCTTTCAGTCCGTGCATCCATAGCTGCCTTCATTTATTTCCAGAAATGTTCTTGTCACTTTATCCACCTGCTATTCTCGACAGACTTCCACTGTAAACTCGAATGTGTCTTCTCCTCCAGACAGTGGTGTTCACACTGTTATACAACACGCTGGCTGAGTTGAGGTAGCTGATAGCTGCCAGCTGTAGAAGTCAGTGTTGCTGTGGACTCCAGGTGGAAAATGAGGAAATGCATGTGTGCGGCTCATCACATGATGGACTGATGAGGAATGTTGTTTAATAGTTCAGCTGCAGACAACTTTTCCTTTCCAAAGATGATGTCTACTCATGATAACTCTTGAAGAAAAATCCCCGATCTGGTCCACGTTGTAGAAAATAAATGGACTTTTTCAGTTTGGTACAGACAGACTTGTGCAAGGCTTCTAATAGTGTCACCTAAAATTGGCTCCAACTCATAGAGACCCCGAGTGTGATATCATGAGCCTTATCTGAACAGATGGTTTAAGTTCAGGCGCACACACTGGTGTAAGTAAGTAGATATTTTGCTGTTGGTACAGGATGAAAATTACTGTTTAGCCAAGTGTTACAGTATTTCTAATATAACCATATGGTTCACAGGGACGTCCAATTTCACAAGAAAACAAGAGTCTACTGTACATCCACACCACAGTGACTCTGTCCGGCTGTACTTTGTATGTAAAGAGCTAACACTACAATGTTGACCATATTGTAATATGTTGATGTTTAAGTCACGTGACCGTTACATTAGTCATGCCATAATTATTAGCAGCCGAGTCAGGAAAACTTTCCACGTAAGCATGTAAACTTAGCTATACGTTGTTAAAGCAGAATGTGTCTGATAACAACTTATCGCGACAATGTGCAAACTATGTGAGAATATGAAAGGGGTCGCACCTGAACCTGCAGCACACCTCTGGATTTCCTAGCGAGTTTCAGCTCATCGTTGAACTGTCCGTCTTGCAATTTTTGGTCCGCTTTCGCAGCGTCGTTTTCTGCCGCAGCAGGCAGCTGTTTTCAGCGAAAAAGCTGTGAAAACCCACTGTACATTACATGCTCGGCACCAAACTGCAAACAGACACAGTTAGCAGCTAGGTGATGAACATACTGGAGCATTTAACAGCTAATTAGACAGATATTTTCCTTGGTGGAGGACTTGGTGGAGACCAAAAACGGAGCTATTAAAGGGTGAATATTGGACATTTGGCTGCTTAAGTTTCAGGGTCCTGGTATTGTGCACACTGGGAAGCTGGGAAACTAGCCATCGCTAATGTTATTAGTGAGACCTGTTCTTTTCTTAGTATGACAAGTTACAGTCTCTGGTGTAAAAAAGACAAAAGAAAACAAAATGATGCTTTCAGAATGACGTTCTGAATAGTTTTAAGATTGATTGGGAAAGAAATGCGTCGTAACAACAAGTATCGGTAATCATTGATTCATGATCTAGATTCTAAACACACTATTATTGAGCAAAAGAACAGAATATTGACACTAACGTTGAGGTTTTCTGATATCTGCTAACTTGTCAATTTTTTTTTATCTCTTCATGCTCTATTTCACATGTGGCAAAGTACATCAACACCAATTTCTGTAAATGTATTGCTGTGCAGTGATTTCGATTCAGGTCACGAGAATGTTGTGCTCTCTGAATGTGTGAAATAGATCCTTTTGCTCAAGCCTCGCTTTATCACAGTTCCCCCTTGAATATTTTATGCGTCGTCTTTTATCCCCCCTTCAAACACTGTTATTGTTTCGTCACTAGAAAATCTTGCAAATCACAAATCAAGTCCTTTTTTTAAAGCTTAATCATTAATTATTCATTGTTTTTGAATACTTGGTTTGACTGACAGAGAAAAGTGAAGTTGTTGCTTTCCTGCTGTGAATGATGTAGACATGAAGCGAGAGCACTTTCACATTTTTTAATAGTTCATAAGGGTTATACATTAGATAGTGCTGTCACGTTAGAAAATTTTTTTTGTGGTTTTAAAGCCAAAATTTGACTTTACATGAACTCTTAAGGTAACAGTATTGCACTTGGGTCATTACAAGTTGCAAAATGTGTTTGAAAATACAAAGTCCAAGTAAAAAAGGCAATAATTTCTACCTTTTGCAGATTAAAGTGCAATAGTAGTCAGTTCAAATATTTCTGGACCTCATGAATATGAATAAAGCGAGCATGACAGGCCATTTTGTTGTTTTTAGCGATAATGGATCACAGCTTTAATTGTATGCAACAAGCCTGCAGTGGGCCATTAACCACAATAAATGATTTGCTAGTTTGAAGAATTGTAAAAACTTTGACCATTCCAGCTGCTTTTATTCCCCCCCGCTGGCAGCCAGTATCAATTTAGAATGTTAAATGAAGGTAATGTAGCCATTACAAAGTGTAACAGCACCAACTTCTCTGCTTGCATGTAAACCGACACCCTTAACAAATGGAATTTTTAAACACCCGGCCAATCCTCTGCAGACTAATAACGCCTCCTTCCCCAGAGATGCAGCAGACCTAAATTAAAGGAAGCAGCCCAGACAGACAGAAGTGACATAGAACCAAAATGAGCTTATTATCCCCGTTACTGCCAATGCAGCACGGCCAAGCTGTCACTGATCACATCAGACATGTTATATAAGACAGCGGTATTACAGGAGCCACACCTGATAAGAGGAATGATCCACAGATGTGATGAAAACAGACAGATTGAGATGGAGAGGAAAGAGGGGACGGGTGGAGGTGGAGGGAGAGGAGGGGTAGCGTGGTTGATAGTGAGAAGATGGTGGGGGTTGCAAGATAGAGGGGTAAAGTGAGGATATGGGGTTGGACGGAAGGAGTAGAAAGAACAGGTGAACAAACAGAGGAGAATGAGTGGATGTAGAAACAGCAAGACGAATGGATGAGTTGTGGTATGAAGGGGGAAAGGGTGGATGGATGGAGGGATAGTGGGACGGAGGAGGGAGAGATGGAGTGTTGCAGGAGTGAGGACGCTGGCTATTATCCTGCATCGATTTAATCCAGTCAGGGATGGCTGGACGGGTAATGAAGTGTGGGATCTAGGGGTTGCAGCACTCGCTTGTCTGCGCCTTATAGCTTTATGGATGTATTGTGGGATGACGTGTCACCTGTGTGTGTGTGTGTGTGTGTGTGTGTGTGTGTGTGTGTGTGTGTGTGTGTGTGTGTGTGTGTGTGTGTGTGTGTGTGTGTGTGTGTGTGTGTGTGTGTGTGTGTGTGTGTGTGTGTGTGTGTGTGTGTGTGTGTGTGTGTGTGTGTGTGTGTGTGTGTGTGTGTGTGTGTGTGTGTGTGTCACATGCAGATGGTAAAATCCAGTCTGCTGTGGTTAAACACGAAATTAGGTCTTTGTCTCCAGGATGCTTTGCTTGAATGCGTAATTGATTGACTAAGAAGCATCCCAACACAACCTACCTGGATGGATTACAGTATTTACAAACCCTATAACCTTGGAATTATGTTGAAGATATTTATATTAGCTTTGCAACCTGGTCTTGTATCTTACCTCAAAGAACATTTTTAAATTGAATTTGAATGACACACATTAATATTTAAAGACCTAAAAGCCCTGTTTCAAATTCAGATCAAACACTATAATACCACTTACTAATTTAAATTTAGAGTATCAGGTTACATATTAGCCAGAAAAAAAAACCTCATTCTGTAATAAGGTTCAGCATTAAGGGGGATTAATTTATATTCATTATCTATCTCCCCACAACTGAATTATATCAGATTTGAGGCATTTTTAGTAAGTGAAAGAGCTGAATAAGCTCAAATGTAACATCTAGTGTCACAGGTAACAAAATATTACCTAAACTGAAACAATTAGCTGATTAGATGAACAGTTGATTTTTCGGAAAATTTACCAGCAACCATTTTGACAATTGTCAGTCATTTTTATCCAGTAAAAAAATAAGAACCTAGCAGACATTTTAGATGAGACAGGAAGTAGATCGCAAAGAATAGGGGAAAGAAAATCTACCTGACAAAAAGCCAAAAAGTTGTCATTTAACAAACTACATTAAAAGGTCCTTTTTGTTCTTGTCATTCTTTCAGGCCTCCTTTTATAGGTCAGTAACTTTTCCCTTCTTTCTACAATGTCAGCCATCCTCTTGTGGGGCACAAATCAAAACGAGCAGCATCCACTGCAGACAACAGAATCAAAAGAAGAATAACCCTTTTCCTCATGGGGTTTTGTATGTAACATAAAAAGGTTCCGAAGAAAAAAGACTAAAGGACGTTTTGTAAATGCAAAACAGGGGTTTCATCAGGTACAAGTAGCAGAGGGGGAAATCAACGTTGTAGCTGTGAAACAAGAAAGAAGTTGTCCCTCTCTCCCCTTTCCTTTCTTTCACTTTGTACATCCCTCACGTTCACTCTCCTCCTGCATCCCTTTTTCCTTGATATCCATCCCCCGAAGCCCCACACTTCCTCTTCCCAGTCTAATCCGTTACTCGACATGCTCCCTCTTTGTTCTGCGACCCTGACAAGTCGTCTCGTTCCCCTGCTCCGAGGACATCCTCCAGTGTGCTGGGGATAATGGAATGAATGCTGGAATGATAAACCCCCAAGGATGCTGGGGGAAAACACAGGAGTGTGTCAACCAGGGTGATAACACTCTATTCTCCGATGCATCTGTCGAAGGAGCAGGGATTATGGTTTTACAGGCAGGCTTTGCCGATTCGCAGCCCCTTTCTGCAGGCTGAGATGTTTACACTGGAAGGTATTGTGGGTGTCAGGGGGCACCAGAGGAATATTCTCTCATCTGTCTCGCACAAAGGTCTTCATTAGTTTTGAGCATTGCCTCTTGTTTTGCAATCATATCTTGGTGAACAGGTAATTTAAAATCACCCTATCAAAGCTTACTGCTCTCCTAGGATACAAAAAAATCCTGAGGAAATGCCACCGTACTCAAGGCTGTAGTTATAATTAGTTTTGTCTAGTAACTCAAAGGTGTTACACAACTACATGGCAGTCAGAATTAGAGACACTGCAATTGGCAAATGTCAACAAATCCCATGAAAAACACAACCAACAAGTATTGTCTAAGTAGCCACAGTCTGATACAGCTTATTCCTCTGTGCCAAAGAGCTCCATTGTTGTCCAAAAGCACATCCATGAGCCACACTGTTGCACAGGCTGACATTTTCCTTTTATTATATTGAACATGGGCACTGTAGTTTATTTTGGATTGATGTCGAACACGCTTGTCTTGCTGCTGTAAAGACTGTCGAGACTTTTTTTGTTTTGGTTTCACACTTTCTGTTTTCATGCCTGCGATCTGGGCAGTGCTGGGCTCCTCTGCCTCTGTCTTGATTACCCTGACAGTAATTGTTAGTGAAAACTAATTACTCACTCTCTGTGCTGCCGATTCTGATTGGAATGAAGTGTATTTTATATGTTATACCTTCGCCACTGGAGAGAAAATATTGAAACTATTTTCTGTAGCTCTGGTCTGGTCGTCTTGGTCATTATCTGACATGAAATAGGATTCAGAAGACGTCCAGGCTTTGAGTTAGGGTTTTTTTGGTAGAGTGAGACAGTGAGGCGAAGAATCAATAAAAACTGATTTGTAAGCCAGTTTTGTTGCTGCAAAACAATTATCAAAGTCTGAGGCTCTTGGTAAAGTTCAAGAGATGAAACGCCATTTCTTACAAACATGCTGTCTTGTGCCATTACACTGCAGTCCAACTACTCTTGACCCCAATCTCCCAGATATCCACACAGGCAAGGAAGGTGGACACATTACCCTTCCTCAATCTAACCTGCCACATGCCCTTTTGACTTCTCAGCCTATTTAACAATTGAACTATTCTTTAAACTGACCTTGACCACAAAAGAGAAGAAAGAAAATCGAAGAAGTGGGGATGGGAGGCTCATAAGAAAACCTCCCACCCCTAAAAATAGAAAAGGTGGCAATTAAGTGCCAATCTAATCATCCCTCTGTTAAACGAGCCCTGAAGATTCCGCCCTCACATCCCCAAGGATTTTTTTTTTCACACCACATCCTCATCATCGCCGGCTATCGGCTTAATTACGCCCCCGCCATCCCCAGATAAGAGAGTGATAGCCTTATCGCCACGGCTCATTTCCAAATCCATGAAATTAATAAAGTCTACCTCTCGTCTCAGTTCTGGGGCCAAACTTATATTAGCTGTCACGTACGAGAACTCTGAAGTAATACTTTGCCTGTTCTTGCAGTTGGCAAAGAAAATCTAGAGAGAATCATCCTCCAGGAGATTAAGGACAAGTAGGGGAAGGTTTTTTTGTGTTTTAGGCGCATGATATTTGGGCTGTAGTTTTTCTCCCTGATGAGGGTTATGTCTCTGCTAGTTTTATGATTCTTCTGGCTTCATTTATCATTCGCACAGTAGCTGGATTGTCTATTTGGTTCAGTTGACTACTTAATTTTCCTTAATCTGCACCTTGGGAGAACTGCTAAATTGCAGTTGTGTTCCCCTCTGCAGTGGACTTTGCATGTGTGTGAGACATCAATTAGTAGAAATATGTTTGAATAAAAGCGCTACCTGCAGACAGCCCATAAAACTCCCAGCTTGTTGTAAGAGAGTTTCTTTATCGTAGATCATCAATAAAGCTCTAATCAAATAAAGTGGAGCTTGAGCTGCTTTCCAGTCGGATCCACCTCGAGTCTATGAGTTTTCCAACTCTCCCTGTTGGCTGCTGTAATCAGTGGGGAGACAGCTGGTTTCACCACGCTGTTCCACCTGCCCGCTCCCCTGAGTAAAGGGCTGTGCTTCAGCGACCAAATCCACTCCAAGTCTCTCTCCGAGGCACACTCCAGCATGGCTGGCAGGGGTCTCACACATCGATTTCAGGGAAAAGGGAAGGTTGGGCGGACCCGTCACCACACCGGCGCTGGCAGCGGAATGAGACGGGCTCCCACTAGGTTTGGGCCTGTCATTTATTTCTAAACGACGGCAGATGGTGAGCTTGGCGCTTGCACCATCCTCTCAATCTCCCCAGGTGCACTTCTGTGATGGATGTGGCGAATGGGAGCGCAGCAGAGGAGGCTAAGGCACATCTGCGCAGGCCGATAACGGGGGGGCAAAGTATGTCTGGGCTTTCTAGCCGTCTACTCGCTTTCCACATATTACTCATTCCCTCACAGACCTCTTGAGGACTCACAGACCTCTTGAGGACTCACATCTTTCAGGGTTTATTTGCCTCTCACTTTCATAGCTTTGCTTTTTGCTGCTCTTATCAGCAGGGAACCTCTCTGTTTACCGTGCAGGTGCACTTTTCAGTTTGACATGGCTACCTGGCTGGAAAAATCTATTCAAACTTTTCATCCAGCATGAGATACACCCCATTTTAAAAAGGGCCGTTACCATAGTTGGTCATCACAGAACAATATTAACTGTAGCTTTCATGAGGTTTTCAGGCCGCACTGAAAGTTATCTAGAAATGGCCAATAACTTTGAACAAAGTGACAGTGTAGGAATGTAACTTTGCTTAATTGCCTTTTATTTCTTTTGTTATCCTCATTAGTGTTCTGACGATGCCCAAACCTCATGAACAACAATGGCTTTTTACAGAAGTAGAGTAACTCATTAAAAGCAACAAGTTAGCAGCTGCTACAGACAAGAAAGAGAACACACGTCTGTGCTTGCTAAACACTTCAATCTAAACTAAAGGGATACATTTGTTTTTCTCTGATCAAGTTTGTGGCCAGTAGCTCTGACAACATTATTAGGTTGGCTATAAACACAGAAACTCTTAAAAACCCTTAGTATAAGATTTATTATTATTATTATAAGACAAATAAATCATATCCTCACATTGAAGAAGCTGACACCAGAATGTTTGGCATTTTGTTTAAAAAAAATACTCTTAGGATTAATCAATCACCACAGTAATACTGATTCCTTTTCTGCCGATACAATACCTTTACTTGATCGGACCTCTTTCCACCTTTGACTTCTTTATGACCAACTCAATCTTGCTTTTACCGAAGCACTTTACAAACACACACCCCGTCCTACACACCATCTGACACAGTGGATCCAAAGAAGCATACAAGTGAGCAATCGCGGCCTCACAACACCCTTGCAAAGGTCACTTCAGCTTCATCATCCTAATCATCGAACACCATCACTTTTTATGATTTAGGGTTGCGGTAAAAGCATCATAACCCGCCCAACCGCATCCCTGCCCATAGACGAATCCATGGCAACAGAGACGTCGGGCTGCCCTCCGACGATGCATCTCTGGGATTCTCTGTGCGTCGCTGCAGGTTGACAAGTCAGGCGTAAAGAGTCGATTTAGCTGCGGCATTGGGGAGGTTCGCACATTAACAGGGAGGAAATAGGAGCCAGCAAATACTTAGTGGTTGATTGGCTCCGCAATAACAGAACACCCCCTTTGGCAGCTCGTCAAGCGGTGCTATACGGATGCCATTACAAACAGGGGGCCATTAGCAGGCACAGAGGCTTTGTGAGGCGTGTCGCTGCTTCACGTTTTTAACCCCCAGGGCTGTTTTAAGATGTGTATGATCAGCTGTACACTGCTCACCCTTTGTGTTTGTCCTTTTTTTTACCTTTTATTTAGATAGATGGATGGATGGATGGATGGCAAGCATTTAGGAAACATGAGCTTTTCATTCAACCGCAAGCTCTCAAAAAGAATATTTCACATTACAGGGTAAAACATCGAGTACACATCCCTCCAAAGTCCTAGTTACATCAATCCCCTTTGCAGAAAAATAGCAATTTGGGTCAAAACATGGCACACTGTGTACACAACGCCTCAGAGGATCAGACCCAGATCTGACTCAAAAACCGTGAAGAGAGACTACTCTTTCAATTTCATATAGAGGTAGTGTTCATATTATAGCTATTATATTAATAGCACCTAATGGCCGCTATTTAGAAACTTTTTGCAGTGAGATTAAGTTTTTATACAGATACACACGTCCTAAAAGCTTATTTTATTTGTTGTAGGCAGCACTAGAGACTAGCTGCATTATAATGACTTCCTCACTGTATGAAAATGTGATTTGTGATTTCTTTTATGCCTCATGCTGGGTCGAGGAACAGTATGCACTGTATGTAAGTTGCTGGATCTGCACAGAAGTGCTATTAATATGCAGTAAAAAGCTAACTTAACCAGTGGTGGCATGAATATTTTATCACCATAGGGTGCATTGATGTGTCTTCCATATTTCTTTTTATTGTGGGGTGAAAAGGCTGTCAAATGCCAACTAAGATGTTATAATGTTGGAACTATACTCTAAAACTAGTGGTTAATGTTGTTGTTGATGCTGTAGGTTGCACCAAATAATACTAATTATAAAATGCTAAATTGCTCTTGATAACTAAACTAATTTACAGCTGCTATTCACAGATGGCTTGACTGTGAATAAAAGTTATCAATGAAGTTAACTATAACTCCCAAGGTGCTTTTTGGTAAGAAATATCCAATCATCAGGTTTAAAATTATTATACCATACCGCTGGCACTACTGGCAGGCAGAGGGTAAACACTACATGGTTGAGAAAAAAATTGCAGCTTAAATCTGTTTACTTTTAGATTCTGAGTCAATTTCGGTCGAATTCAGCAATTACGACATGCACCACATTCAACAACAAAGCCTTTTGAATTTGTTACCGCTCTGATCCACACCTCTGACAAGCCTCTTCTCCAACAGCAGAGGCTCATGGGTAGTATATAGAGCTGTCTGCGAAACTGTCAAACTGATGCAAAAAACCTGAATGAGATTAGTCATAGCAGAAGTGTGATTGTTACATCAGCAACCTGACCCGCCAGATGGTCTGTTCCACAGAACCATCTGAGAAGCTGTCATTGGAAACTATTGCAATTGGTTTTCCATGTTTCAATCAAACTCATGCCGATGCCAGTGGGTAGAGGACTGAAAACATCTTTTACATCAAGAAAAGCGTTCAGTACCGTTCTTCTTTCAATGAAGAAATGTTCTCCACTTCCGATATAACTGATGCTATTGAAGCATCTACGCTAACCTCTCTGGGAGCCGCCATTGTTGTTTGGAACACACAGTGGCCTCTCTGTGTCGTTTCGCCACACCCAAATCAATCCCGTAGCTGCCAGTAGCTCGGGACGCTGACTGGTCCGTTCATTGTCTCGCAAGACACAAACTCATTACCTGTAGCCTGACTAGATCGATTTTCGTATTTTTTTCGTATGACATATGATCTTGAAATTCTTGCACGTTCTCGTGACATTGCGAGAATCCAGCTTGCCGTGCAAGATGAACTGAAGATATCGTTTAAAGACAATTTCGCAATGGAAATTCAGAACAAGCAACTCTTAAACTCTCCAACTGGCTCTTTTCTGTGCTCACAGCTGCTGCATCCACGGCCATTTTGAAGCTCTTTCTGGCAAAGCGAGTGCAGGGGCTACAATACCTTACGGGGCAACACATGCTATAAATACATGCATTCATGGTAGAGTGCCACCATTTGGATGAAAGCCTCTGGCAAATAGTGTATGTTATGTAAAATGAGTGGCCTGCCCTGGCCCGTCCAGCCCGGCTGTGTGCACTTCAATAGTCTCCTCTACCACCCATGAGGTGGTGCACAAACACCGCGGGAGGTTTTTTACTTCTTTTTTTTTACTTTCACAGTCCCGCAGGCACCCTCACTGACTGGCATCTCATTAGGGGAGCAGAGCGCCGTGCTCGTGTGTTCGCCGCCAGACAGGCCGCGCCACAGGCTGCATGCTAATTGCAGAGGCGTAGCCAGCGTGAGACGACCTTGTATGGCAAAAGAGGAAGGAGGCAGAGAAGTGGTTGAGTTTAGCGTCTGGTGGGCAGGGGGCTCTCCTCCACAAACCGCTTTCTTCCTGACCTTGGGCAGCAAAGTCAGCCAAGTCTGACCACTCACTGGACTACGATCATAAAGGCAAAGTCCCATTATTAAGAAATAAAAAGCAACGCAGTGTGTAATATAGGTCGTAAGCATTTTACTTATCATACTGTGTTGAGCAAAGCATCTCAGTGAGTGACATTATTCCGACATTAATTTGCTGCTTATCATAACTTTACTACAATTTCAAAGCCTTCAGTTTTTCTTTTGCTTGACAATTTATTAGACTCAAGGCTTCAAGTGAAAGTCACATTCAAGAACACGTTCTAGCAGTAATTTAGCACATCTTGACAGTATTATATACACTTTCACCTCTTGTGACATTAATTTACAACATGTCTCAGCTGTATTACAGTTTTGAGGCTTGGTTCACCTTTACAAAGGGCATGTAATTTGCATTGAACATAACAAACTACATCTTAGCACTCGCATCTGTCAGAGTTTCTCAAGCAACTACACTGTACAATCCTCAGACTATATTCCAATCAGTGACAAAACAGGTAAACACTTGGACTGAGAGGGGGATGGAGAAAGGACAGATGGAGTGTGTAACTGTCCACAAAAAAGGTCAAGTGTGGCCAACTACAGTTATAGAGATATAGGCCTTGGCAACGGCTTGTATCTCACTAATACCTGAATGCTGGCTGACTTTTATGTAGTTCCTGCAAATAAAGATTATAAAGAATGTGTTGTGTGAGAGAGAGAGAGAGAGAGACATAAAGACACACTGAGAGAGAGAGAGAGAGGGAGACTATAGCTGCCTGTCTTATTTAGTGCCATTAGTTCCTCCCTGCCACTCATTGATAAAGAGGCGCTGCCATCAGCCAAACCAGCCATCTCCTTCAGTCCTCATTAAAATGTCGTCATATTAAAAAATAATTTCAGGCCTCTGCTGATGACCGTTTTATTGCCTTCATGAAAATGTTCTCACTTTGGAGTCAACGGGAGAGAGAAAACCTTCAATGAATAATGAAAGCGAGAGACAAAGAGAAAGGACGGCGTAGATAAGGGTGATTTGTTGCATACTTGGGAGGATGGTTTCAATTTCTAGACCATTAATAATTTCTTCATTTTGCGGCCCAACAATCAAACATCCTTTCTGTACAGTATAGAATCTACACTGGCAAGAATAAAGTGAGCCAGATGTTAGGCTGGCCATTAAAACAACAATAAAAACAAACAAAAAAGCCAGTGAAACATAAAGATTAAGGATAAAAAGCAGAAAAAAAGAAAAGAGAAAGGCACAAGAGCATTCTTACCCTTTGAATTGATTTTTTAATTAGTTCCGCGAGATTTGCTTTTTACTGTTAAGGTCTTTGTAAACTGTGTTACATCAACACCATATCCAATTATCCAATCAGCAAGAATAACTCAATCCAATTAGCTGACAATGCTACTGCTAACACCTGCGTTCTCACTAAAGGGCATCTTACAAAGTAGTGCAACACATTAACAACACCTCTCACCTTTGCAGGTCAGTTGTTGCACTTGAACAGGGAATCTGGAGTTAATCTTCTACTCGCTTACAAAAATGCTTCCACAAGCACTTTTTATCGTAGAGACGCATGAAATGGAAAAAGCAATTTTCTAATACCCTGCAGTGGAAAAACACTGCAGCAGCAGGAACATAGAGGCTATCAGCGGGAGTATAAAGGTTACTGGAGAGGTGCTTTCTCGCATTCACACTTTAACAATAACCTAATGAAAATCCTGGTGTCCTAATGACACCAAAACCTGTACTTGCTATGTGTTGTGCATACAACGCTCAATAAAGGGTGAATTTGCTGTTCCAGAAACAGGATGCTAATGAAAGTCCTTGAAACATCAAAGGTCCAATAAAAGATGAGGTTTAAATGGACACAATCCTACACCTATTCATCCCCATGGACGTGTTATCTGAGGTAGCACTTCAGCTCTTATTTGTTTGGACTTATTATTATTCTGATTCGCAGCTTTTCAACATTTCCATTTTGCTGATTTGTCGCTCAGATAATGAGAAGCCACACAACAGCGGCCTGCATGCATACATATATCCTGTAAAGGCTGAAGAGAAACTGGTACAGATGCTCCTGCACATCACTCCACGATGTAGATTTAATGCCACCATATGCCGATGTTTTCAGGCACCAATGCAGATTAAATGAGCTGCTTGTATCAGGTGAAGAAGTACAAAGTTTTGCACCATTTGTTATGTTGCGCTGGGCTATCTCTCCTCTTGATAATCGCATTTCTATTCAAAGTGGAGCACAAATAATAACATTAGCAGAGTGTAGATACTGTACTCTTTCCCTGAGCTGTGTGTTTTGTTTATGAGATATTTTAATTGTAAATAGAAACACGAGTGCACTGGAATCAATCTATTAATGTGGGAAACCATGAATTATGAGAGGAAATTAAACTACTTTCACGCATACACAGAAACACGGAGAAGCTAAGCACACAAACGGGGTTTGTGGGAGTACGTTAATGTCCCGGCAGAATACACACATAACTACTTGATTGGCCCCAAGGGATGTAATATCTACGCTTTAATTTCAGATAGCAAGTAAGCATATCCTGTTACAAGCCATTACAAGAGTTTAACGCCAGGCGCTGTGTTTGTTATGCTCTCATTTTACATCTTCACTTCTTAGGCTTCAGCTCTGTTTGAGATGAGATGAAAAGATTTCTGCTATTTGGGTTACAGCGATAGAGTTTCTTGTCTTACAAAATTTGCTCACATAATTAAAAATATTCAGCTGAAAAACACTTCACTGCTTCTTTCTCCTTTTGTTAAGGCTGACTCAGAAGAAGGAATAAAGAGTATAGACAATATAGACATAAAGTAGACCTCTGGGTCTGGTGTGTTATACACTTTATTTTGGATGTGATGTATTTTAGGATGTACACACCACTGTGGCTGCTGGACAGAAAGATTAGTTTCTTGCCCTGGCTCTGGGCTCACGTACATACACTCGCCAGACAGAGAGTTGCTCGTGGCTCTGTTTTTTTTTTGGTTGTAATACAGACAGAAGATGCCAAAGCAATGTTGGGTAATTACTCATCCCACAACCTACTGAGAACTGGGCAGAAATAGAAAGCGAGCAGAAATGTGCCAGGAAACACAAGCCACAAGTACGCAGGCCCTAAAAGTACCAAAACATATATAAAGAGGAAGTCAGGTGGTGTTATAGAGCAACAAAGTTTGTGTTGAGAGGAGGTTGAGGACGATGGATGGTTCGAAAACCAAACGACAGCCAACATTTGTCTTATTTAAGAAAGACCACGATCGTGTTCCTTTAGTTTAAGCAAGTGTTTATTATTGTAACCTTGAAGATAAAGCTCCCATATTCTCAACAAAGTACAGTTTCTTGAGTTAAATGTTACTCAAGCCACTGGAAGGACATAGAAAAAGTAAAAACGGCCTGTAGCTTGCTAAAAACATGTCTTTGGGTGTAATATCAGATGATAAATACTGCGCTCCGGGGGAATGATGTTCATTTGTGACATCCTCATTTCATATTCTTGCCAGTTGGGCATGCCTCAGTTTTGAGGTGTAATATAGGCCTGCCAAATCAGCGGTAGCCCCATTACTCATCCCCCTCTGTGCAGTCTCCTGGCTTGTGCTCCGCCGCTAATGCAGATTACAGGGATATATGAGGGCTATTTTGTTCGCTGCAGGGTGGAAACGATCACAGGCAACCCCATCCCTCTCTGATGCACCATTCTACATCTGTTCCCCCCACGAAAGCCTATCTGGAGATCCATCAGAGCCAAGCCCTTATCAGATCTGAGGCTGCTACATCTATTGCACATCAATTATAGATGCTATGGGTAAAAAATTGGGTCACTATATCAGCATTGCTTTCGATCCGCAGAGACATTGTTTGGTGAAGTGATTAGTGGCTTGACTTTAGATACGGTTCGTGCGTGTTATACGTGTTAAATAGTCCACTCATGATACATGGGTATTAAGACACAAGGGCCCCCAGTGAAGGAGAATAATGTGTGACCAATCATGGCTTTGCCATAATGATAATGTGTCTTAAACTTGTCATTTTTCATTTCTTTTTTATGAACTTTGAGAAGCGTTGGTGGCTTTTGTTTGTGGGATTTGTGTAGGTATGAAGAGTATTGTCGGGATCAATAAACCCATTTTTTTTTTTCCTGTTGAAAGACAATCCGAGGTGATAAACGAGCCGAGCTGCGTCATTCGAGGTCGAAAATCACACGCAAATTAAAATTTATTTCCAACTTGCTCCCTGACAGAGAACACAGACATATTATTCAAATTTCTATCTATTCTGTGACCAGGACACGTCCAACACCACACGTTTAATCTTTATGCAAGTCTCTCCTCATCTGTTGCGTAAATAGACCATTCATCATATTATTGGGCTTTTACAGCTTGACTGTTTGAGTGATCTGTCTCTCAAACAGCCTCTCTCCCTGGCAGCCCAATCAATCATTTTTCAATGAAGATGTCACAGCTCATTGTGTGGAGTGTTATCCCAAACAATTTCCAGAGCCTTTTAGATGATAAATTAAAAGCTAAACTTTTTTTTTGTTCATGAGGATGGTTGGCTCCTTTCTGAGAAATGTGTAGGTGCAATATTTTAGAAGCAGAATAATGGAGTATTTCACCCATGCTTGATAGTTTTAATCCTGAATTCACCCACTGTCAACAATTTTCACCTCAGCGGAGACGTTAGCAGGTGCAGGATTGTGCTCACTATTAACTTTTCATTAGGTGGGGTAAACCGCACCTGTCATCAAGAAGTAGCTGCTGCTCAACAAGGGACATAATTGGTTTGTGGTTAATGGCTGTTTGAAGCTGTTAGTCCTGGGTGTGTCTCTTATATCGCTGTATGAGTTCTATGAGACTTCATATTTCTCAGGAAGAAGGAAAAAGTTTTTAAGGGTTGACGGCTGAATCAGAAATGTCTTCCAGGGTGTGCTTGGAAGTATGCTTGGTAGTGTAGATACTTAACAAAGAAAAGTTAACGACCCTCACTTCAACTGTGAAGCCGTAAGATTGACTCATTAGATACCCAAACAGCTGCAGTGGTGCAATATGTTTTTCACTCTCATTCAGGTTGAATTCTTCTTCCTCTGTTAACTCACCTCACATCTCCTCTCTTCTGTTTCTGTCGCAGGATCCTTCAGGAGTTGATGCGGAGACCTGCGACACTGGGAGCCTGAACACTGCCGTCCATGTTCACCTGACACCGAGGATGTGTTTCCGATAACACAGTGTGCAGATAAAACACCCACCAACGTGAACCCTCACTCATCATGCTTCCTTCCATTTAACCGAACCAACTAAAATCTTTTCCATGGCTTTTCTCTTTGATAAGCCTCTGCTTACTGCTTAGTCAAAGTATCACCAGAGCATATACGTTTTGTATATCAAATCTTAATTTCAAAGTATTTTGCGCAGGTTGTACAATTACTCGCAAATAAAGGTACAATAGAGTCCTCTGAAATGTACTGTAATTGAAACGTAGCAAATATGGAAGTAAAGTACATGAGGTGGAAGGAGTATTCAGATATTTTGCTTAAGAGTAGCAATACTGCAATATAAAAGTCATGCAGTATAAATTCTACTTAGTATAAAAATGTAATTATCAGCAGTAAAAGTGATTCACTATAATAATGCATCATTATTTACAACAGTATTCAGGTCCTTTATTTAAGTAAAAGTACGAATGCCAGGAAGCTGTACTTAAAGTAGCAAAAGTAAAAGTACTAGCATTTCAATGTTGCACCTGGTTGAAGTGTAATCAATTTTATGATTAGTTCATAAGAGAGCATCGTATTTTATGAGATGTAACATCTTTATTTGCACATTAGATAGTAATTACAGCTGCCAAATAAATGTATTCATTTTATATTTTCAGATTATGCTTTCTGTCAAATACATAACAAAATGGCACTCCCTACAATCATTAAACCAAGTGTATTGAAATCCAACCTTTTTTGCAGACTAATTAGTAAGGGTTTAATGTAATCTGCTACCTCAGTGCTCACTCCTCGTGCCATGAGGCCTCAGTGAGGAGTTGCGAGGATCTGCAGGTCCTTTCTTCGGTGTGTCAGCTCCCCACCACCACACTTCTCCACTTCCCCACCCTCGGTGCACCACAGTTGCATTATTAAACTTGTAAAAGATCATTAGCATACAAAGCAGGAAACCTACCGCTGTGAAGTCATACATATTTATCTGGACGTGCCTGACTTGTGCGTGCATACGCTCGTACTGTAACCCCTTTACACACAGGCGTGACTGTCTTTCGTGCTGCAGGAGAGCTGAGAACAGACACTACGAAGAGGATGTTACTAGAAGCACGCACAGTTTTAAGGGATAGATATTTATTCATGCAACATCTGAAGAAAGACGAGCTGGCATTTGCCATAAACTTCACATTAAAACATGTGCAGCTGCCTGTAAGACCGAGAAAATGTGTGTATTTGGAAACAGAGCAGATGGAGCTTGGTTAGGTTCATCAAAGCAGTTTGCTTCAAGCATATCAAACATAGTTTACACACAGAGGAATTTCGGTCTAGTAATGCCTGCAATACATATTCATGTCCTGCACTCAGAAGCACATAATCAAACAGAGAGAAAGACAAACAGAGGACATGGTCTTATAAATACTTGTATCACCTGCGGGCTACCTCTGACTTTTGAATGACTATGAAATCAGCTCCTTTTCTGTCTCCTTCCCTTGTTCCCTTCCTCTACAAATCCTCTTTTTTTTTTCAACCATTACCAACTATTCTTGATGAGAGGACAACCCCTCCTTTTTTCCTGCGACTTGGAGTCCACCGTTACTATTCCCTCCTTCCTCCCTCCTTCTCTTTCCTCCCTCCTGTGAGATTGCTGTTGTGTCTTATGGCTTTTTATTCCTACGTGATGGTAGATGGGTTCATGTAGGAGTAGAAGCCACTAAACACGCGGTGAGTGCTCAACACGCTGGCCAACACACACAGCGAGCTTCCTGTGGATATGACAGCTGCCATGTTCACATCAATGGTCCCGCCCATTATCAAGAATATGCACACCGTAAAAATAGTATGGGGTAGTCACTGCAGGGAGTGGCTACTGTTTCAGGTTATCATTTCACACCAGATTTGTAATGTGAAAAATGTTAAATTACTTCTTCAAATGGTTATATTGCCTAATTGAACAGTCGGTTTTAGGACAATAGAGCAGAATGGTGCTGTTCGTGTGGGCTGACAAATCAATTTGAAGTTGTGAATAGACCTACTTTTTCACAAAGGTTTCCCACCTGCATGCTGGCTCAACGTGCCCTGAATTTAAAACTCATTCCTGCATTCCTCTATCCCGAGGTCGCTGTGCAAAAACTGGAGCTGGATAGTTCTCAAAATAGAGATCAGGAGGAGTGGATGCCACAATTAAAATGAAACAACTTGCAGAATTAGGTCATCTATGTTGTTTGATAATGTGCAGAATGTGAAGGGACCTTCTATCCTCTATGAGAACATACAGAAACCTGTTACGGGATACTCTGTGACACGTTAATGACCTACAAAAGTGTGAAAATAATACCTCTCTTGTGAATTTATTACCCTTAATACACATTTCACTGATAAAAAATCCTATTTTTGACATATTTAGAAATATTGCATATCACAAATCACAAAATCAACTTCATGTGCCATTGCTGTCCTGTAAAAACTGGGCATCTCCAAAACGACAACATTTCATGAGCTAAGCTTTGTGATTTCTTTATTCCAGAAACTCCAGTTGTTTTTATATAGTTAACTTTGTTTAAACCTGTATTAACTGAGTTTTTGGTTACTTGAGAGCATCAGAAAAAAAGCTGTAAAGTTGTGTTTGTGTCCACCTTAGAAGTGCAAGTTCAATATTTGATCAACTATTAGCTCTGTTTTGGTCTCCACCAACTCCATAGACTAATACACGGCTGCTAAATGCTGGACCATGTTCATCAGCTAGTTACTGTCTATGTCTATGTTTGGTAAACAGTTAGTGTAAAGTCCGTTTTTGATTGTGGTTTTTACTGGACAGCAACTGTATGCTTTTTTTTTTTGTTAGTTTGTTTTGTTATTTCTGTCAATTCATACTTCCACTTGTTTTTTGGTCATCCATTTCACATGTACTCTTTGTAAGGACTCTTCTTCATCAGACCAACACTGTTCCTGTAAAGCTTTTAGCACCAGCCTGAAAAATGTAACTCAGCTCAGTGCAAACCCCTTAAATTCCTGTCCAATCATAAATTAGGTCCAGGACAACTCAAAATAGCCTATAATGGTATTCATCTGCAGTAACTTTCTGCCTGAAATGAACTTGGTACCAACCAATTAAGCAAGATATTCAAATGCTCCTGCTTGTGTAAGGGTCCAGTTGGGTGCTGTGGGGTTTGGGTTTAAATGTCAACCCTCTGTTTGTAATTGCTGTAAAATAAGCTCCTCGTTTTCTCTTCCTGAGCAGAATCTGAATAATGCCTAAATGGGTTGTTGTCGTAAACCAGAAACTGAATTATTAATCCCTGGATATTACAAGAATTTGACAAATGCTTGCAATTGTGTGACATTACTTCTGTGTCGATATGAGGGGGGGATAATTATTCAAGATGAAATTGCAATTGATATGGTCTACTAAGGTTTAATGATTTATTCAAGGCTGTAAGTTGTTATGATCTAAAATTCAGTGGGGTGGAATGGGAAGTTTCTTTGGCTTGCATTTTTCGGTTTAATTTATTTTTCAGGGTTCTCACTCCGACAGAGAGTTCTTTGGGTCCGTGGGAATCGAAAGGTGGGAATCAACCATCACGGTATCAGTGAGAAAGAGCCTGCATTATTTAAAACAGCTTGGCATATGAAGGGGAAGTTCTGTTTGAATAGATTATTGCCATCCGCTATTTCGCCCAAGGTTGTGTACGCCTTTTGACTCCGGTGTAAACCTCATATTCTCAAAATGTCAAAATGTTCAGCGAAGTAAGACTCATTTTCACTTCAAAAGCCATAAAAAAAATTTTAATTATGCAATTGGGTCCTCGGGTTATGAAACTTGATTGAGCTGTACAAGGTCACATAATCATCAAGTTCAGGTAAAAACATGAAAATTGTCAGAATTGGAGTAATGGGATTTTTCATCTGACAGCTGCGATAATGTAGCGTGTTTGTGTACAGTGAGTGCTGAGCTACTGTATCCACCTCCCTCAGGCTACACTTTCTTTCTGTAATAAATAATGCTCTTTTGTGTTCTCTGCTTCATTTGTTCCCTGTTGTAACGTCAGTGCTGCTCAATAAATTATGAATCACGTCTGTTCAACCTGCCGCATATCTCTTGTTTCATTTGTCTGTCAAACTCTGTTTGTGTGTGTGTGTGTGTGTGTGTGTGTGTGTGTGTGTGTGTGTGTGTGTTTCTAATGCCACACGCAGGCACACCCCAAATGTACACACCAATAAACATGAGTTTTCTCTGGATATAATAAAATACAGATCGGTTTATGAGTACATGTAGCTAAGTAAGGAGTACAAACAGTTAGAGAGCAGCAGGAATACAGCAGTAAAACATGTTCAAAATATTAGTAGCCTGAGGTATAAGCGCAATTCAAACTGCCTTTCATTGACATAATTGCTCATGTTCAGTGTATATTAAATCTGCTATAAGCCATGAAATTGCCATACATAACAACACAATTGCACACTGACAAATAAAGATGATTTCTGGCTGCACCGTGTTATACCACAAAGTTGTCTAACAGCGGGCGGACTGAAGGATTGTTTAGGTGATGAGTTGCAGAGGCACAGCGTGATTCTTTCACTTTCTTTTCTCAGATATTTTGGGCAGCAAAGCTTGCCTACACACACCAGCTGGCTGTTGTCTGGGGGAATCGCCTCAGCCATCTTTTTTCTGATGAAATCAGAGGAAATCCACAAGCAGCCCAAGGCAGACCCACATATCCGTTTTTTTATTATTATTCCTTCTCTATTCAATAATTCTCAGTGATGGGCCTTTCCTTTGAGCACTGGCACTACTCCTCATTCCAATTAGTGAAAGGCAAAGAGGCCCCCTTGTTTGTCGGCACGCAAGCAGTAATTGGATAATCCCTGGAATTTGAGCGAGTGCACAAAAGGGAATCTGCAATTAAACCAGAAAGTCTGTCAAATATTGACAGAGATGAGTCCTGCAGAGTACAGATACAGATAGGTTTTCTAAAATTTCTCAAAGTTGTATGCCCAAGGGCAGATTATGACGTTTTTCTCATAAAGTTTAGTTTCTGTAATAAAATAGATGAAAAATCGAATCCATTCTAATATCAATATGAACATTCTTTTGAAAAATCTGTTTGTTTCATTGGCTTCAAAAAACCACCACATGAACTTGTCTCCATGTTCACTTACGTTACACAACTTTATTTAGGAAAATACACCATGTGAGAACATGAACTAATTTAGAATCTGACCTTTGAATCTTAGAATCTTTATGTGTCAAAATCAGTTGTACCACCATTGTTTTAGTTCATGATGCTCTCACATGGTGTATTTTCCTAAATAAAGTTGTGTTCATCAAATTACCACATACAGAAGCCAGACACTTTAGTGTTTGAATACTGCTGGGTTTTGGTAATAAACACAGAGTACAGCTAAGACGAATGGGAATATCATTAGTTTTGCAGTTATTTGGTCACAAACCAAAGTATTGGACCAGTATTTGGACCATTTGGTCTGTACCAAATTTCAGCAATCCATCCTTTAGTTGTTGGGACATTTCACTCAAGACTCCAAATGTTAATTATCGCCTTGGGATTGTCGATATGTGCCAAATTTTAAGGAAATCCAAGGAATGGTTGTCAAGAGATGCCACAAAAAAAGAGGTTACCCTGCTGGTGGCGCTAGAGAAAGTAAAGCAGATTACCAAAGTCAACAGGACTCCTTCTCTGGGACCATGAATTTCTGTTCAATTGCAATTCGTCCTATAGTTGTTGAGATATTTTAGTTTGGACCAAAGTGATGGATCGACTATCAGACCGCCATTGCCATTTTTGCAACCTCTGAATGATGAAAGTTCAGATGCCACAACAGAAGCCTACCTTGGCATTTTGGAAATAATCTCTGCTCACAGTGTGACCTGAGGACGTCCCATTGTGACAACAGTGTGCTGAGTTACACAGATTTTTCTCAACATCTTCCTGAAAGCCATCACAACGAGACGTCTCCTCTCTTAGAGTCCACTTAATGAGAGTGTAGCGTCAGCGTTCTGGCTGCAATTACAGTGCTTAGGACTCTTTAATGATATGTTAATGGCTTGGCTGTATTACCTCTCAGCTGCCCAAACAACATTAAATACCCTGCGGCTGATTAATCCGGCATCCACAAAAACACCCAATTAGAGGGAAAGTGTTCAAATCGAGTTCTACTAACAACTTTAAGGCAGAATAGACAAGCACTAAAAGAAACGCTTAAAGATATTTCCCTCAAAGTAAAGTAAATGGAGGTGATAGCCGAAGCTTGGGGATATTCCCATTTTACAGTGAAAACACATGATTCTTTATTATATCTTACATATTAGGATGGTGCTGTAATACAGCGTTGGTTAAGTTGCTCAAAACACATAGCTGTTGCTGAAAGATGATTCCTGATATAGGAAAACTTAAAAGAGAGTATTCTCAAAGCAATGACGTCCTCCACAGTTCCTAAAAACTAATGATCTGAATTTCAAATAGAAAACAAAACCGTTCTCACACCATCACCATTGTGTCAAATACGATTACTCTGAGACACATTTCTAACAACTCCCAGCACAACTTCACTTTCGTCAGCACATGATTGCTGTCGACGCAGAACTTGCAGGGCAATAGTGATTATTAATGTGCAACATCTGAAGTTAAGCTCATGAGGGGGAATTCATTTTTCAGGAGTTCCTTTTGTAATGAAGACTGAGCGGTGACAAAGCACCGTCGAGTCTGTAGAGGAAACACATCTAGGAAACAGACAGGGAAGTGCAAGCAGAGGAGGAGAAACAAGCCAGGTGCTGATAAAGACATTTTGTTCTTGTACTGTGCTTAATCAAAGTTCTGTGACGGTAACACTATACTACTTGAGTATGTTCTACTCCAGTATATACAGATGGTTTTAAATCATAGGTAAAACAACATACAGTGTCTCCACAACATCTTCGTGGTATAGCTTCTACAAGTCTCAAACTTCAGTGAAGGAACTAAACATAGTTCGTGGTGTTCCTACGGTTGAGATGTGGTGACTACTAAGGCCGTGATTCACGCAGGGATGGATTACAGTGTGGGCGAACTCCATCTGCTGATGTAGATCATGTGACATGATCGAAAGCTCCAGAGCGACTAAGTGGACATTTTGTCAACTATTCTCATATTTTAGGCAATTTGACCATACCATCCAATCATGGAAGAAGTGTAAATTACCTGCACATTTGTTGGTGAATGTGCACCTCTAATGTAGGTCCCTGGCCCTCAGAAAATAATAAAGATGCCATCTAGTGTGCTGTGTTTACTGTTCGTGATGGGAACTTGGAGACAGCAGGTGCCCAACAGCAAATATTTGCCCTGAGGCCCCTAAAGAGGTTGCACCGGAGCTGTTGTCATCAAAATGTCGATGTTCAAATTTCCATTTTTCCCCCTAAAAATGATAAAATACATTAAAAACATCTTCACATCCTGAAAGAGCGGGCACTTTTTACTCTCATACCCAAGTACATTTTACTCCCAATACTAATTATTGTACTCAATCTAAATAATCTGTGTTCCAGGTTTATATTTATTATATTATTGTCAATGAAAGACTTAAGTAAAGGTAGTAGCATATCATATCAGAAGTACCAGTGGTAATAGTACTACCACTGATAAAAGTGACAATTTAAATGCAATCATGTCTTTGACTATTAATATTACAACCCGTATGGCACTCGTAATAGTGCTACCAATCATCACTTTCTCCACCATGAAAGCCTTTTTCAGAGTGTCAGGCAGGTCTATGCTTTTAGCTCCATCTCGTCTGTCTCTTATCACCTCTCATCAGCAGGAAAGACGTTGGAAGGGGGGGGGGGCTGCTCATCCTAGGCAAAGAGAGCCAAAAGAAGGCAGCATCCTTATCAAAGGCCTGGGTGCTGAGCCTTGGTTAAAAATAGAAACTGAGGGAGATTGGCATCGATTTCT
Organism: Anarhichas minor; assembly: GCF_050575085.1. Lineage (NCBI taxonomy): Eukaryota > Metazoa > Chordata > Actinopteri > Perciformes > Anarhichadidae > Anarhichas > Anarhichas minor. The sequence goes on from NW_027466491.1 coordinate 3,794,042, forward strand.
GCAGGCGTTGACGGCCCGATTGACAGCAGCACGGCAGCGTCAGGCTGTTGAGCCATCGAGGGAATCCGCCAGACTGCCTATGATGAGATGAGATGGGAAGATAACTTCTGACAAGCCCTCCACCCGCTACCCATCTCTAATCACCCGGTCTGCACACACACACACACACACACACACACACACAAACATGCACACTCACAAAGAAAAAGTAATTACCACATGATTGCACGCGCGCACACACACACACACACTCATTGACACCCACACTTGCTGCCCCCTGAGCAAGTAATGGGACTTTGGCTGGCTGAGCATCCACCTGTCCGTTGTCTCTTGCCAAGTCAAAGCTCATGTGCTCACACACATACAAAATACCTCTGGATGTCCCTCCACAGCAACGAGCCGCCGTCCTTAAGGGTTATCTCACTAAATGATCTACCATCAGTAAATAGTGCCTAATATCCATGAGACACTCCGAACGGGGATGTCACTGACCTTTGTTTTACTGCTGTAAATGAACTCCACTAAGTGATTACTTTTATTACACTGTCTGCTTTACTACACTTGGATGTTGTTCTCCCCGAGGTATGAGCAGTAATTCAGCCAAGCATGTGTGCCTGGCATGCTAATATCAATATTTCTGGGTTGTCGCTATGAAAACATCACATCTTTACATCATCAGAGGTTATCATCTTTCTGGCATCTTTGAAGGAATAGTTTGACAATTTGGGAAATGCGTTTATTCGCTTTCTTGCTGAGAGTGACAACGTCAACTCGCCATTTTACATCCTCACCTAGCTGTTTAACCACTGTTCCACTCTTTATGCTAAGCTAATTGCCTCCTGGCCAGTTCCAGCTTCCACGGAACAGACAATTTTGAGAGTAGACTCAATCTTCTCATCTAACTCAAGGAAAGAAAATAAGCACAAAATGTCAAACTTTTCTATAAAAAAATAAGTGTATTCTGAAATTTAGAAGAACTTATTGTCAGAGCCAGGTTTAAGAAATATTTAGTCCCCCCAAGTTGTATCTTATGAGGAGTTATTTCAAGCAAGTTAATTTGGAAACCACAAACTGCTCAACTAAGTCAACTAACTAAACTATTAGTTTTCTCTTTAATTTATACATAGTCCCAATTAAAACATGGGCTTATAAAATAACGTGTTTTATTTGAAAAGACGTTTTTGCAAAGTTTTGAAAATATATTGTATTTATGAAAATGTTGGATTAATGGATTGGACATTTGTCACACACTCTTTCTCATCCTCGATTTTAAAATTATCCAATGAAGCCAAGATAATCATCATTAAAAGCCAAAAGTTTGACTTCCTATAATTAGGTGATTTGCTGCAATCTGCCACAAGGACTCTGTCAATCTGTCAGGTTGATTCTCCTCCTGTTAGAAGCGCCTTAGAGACAATTACTGTAGACTCCTCCTAATTAGGAACTCATTGAAATTTATGAGTGCCTGTTATGAATTATTGAGTTCTGTTTCCTGGGAGGGACGCCATTAGGGAAGTTTAAGCAAGTGAATTTCTTATAGGGCCCTTTGTCGGTATGTTTGTCAAGGTTTGGCTGGAATATAACAAGGTGTGTGTCTCCCTCTGGTGGTGAAAATAAGAAATTGTATATTTGAAGTGGTATATAATGGAATACTTGAAGACTTGCCAGGTAGTGTATTATTGTTTATTATGAAATGTAAATCCCCGGTATGACTGTGTATACCATAGCCATTGTTACAGTAGCCCTATTTCCTTTGGGATATTGTGATTAATGCTTAGTCTACTTCCAATTGGTTGTAGCACCCTGATGGTGGCGTAGATAGACTCTGGTTCTCTAACTGCCGAGGTCTGTGTTGAATCCTTCTTCAGGGTATGCAAAGGTGAAATTAACTGCTTGGCCGGAGCCAAATTTGGGAGAGGGTTGTGATTGTTTGATGTACATTATTCCACATGCATTTTGCAGCGCTAGTGTAGAGGACTTCGATTTGATTCCCATTGAAAGAATGGTTAGATGAAGTGAAATTTATGTTTTTTTCTCGACAACATTATGTGACACTTTGATGGTTTATTAACGTAATTTCACCTAATTATTCTTTGAGCAAGTGTGTCCCTGATGGTCTAGTGGCTAGGATTCGGTGCTCTCACCGCCGCGGCCCGGGTTCGATTCCCGGTCAGGGAATGCTAATTTGAAGGTACTTAACTTCAAGTTACCGTTCGGTGAAGTGAAATTTGTCATTTTTCTCAACCACATTATGTGACACTGTGATGGTTTATTAACGTAATTTCACCTGGTTATTCTTTGAGGAAGTTTGTCCCTGATGGTCTAGTGGCTAGGATTCGGCGCTCTCACAGCCGTGGCCTGGGATCGATTCCCGGTCAGGGAATGCTAATTTGAAGGTACTTAACTTCAAGTTACAGTTTGGTGAAATTTGTCATTTTTCTCAACCACATTATGTGACACTGTGATGGTTTATTAACGTAAATTCACCTAGTTATTCTTTGAGCAAGTTTGTCCCTGATGGACTAGTGGCTAGGATTCGGCGCTCTCACAGCCGCGGCCCGGGTTCGATTCCCGGTCAGGGAATGCTAATTTGAAGGTTCTTAACTTCAAGTTACCGTTCGGTGAAGTGAAATTTGTCATTTTTCTCAACCACATTATGTGACACTGTGATGGTTTATTAACGTAATTTCACCTAGTTATTCTTTGAGCAAGTGTGTCCCTGTGGTCTAGTGGCTAGGATTCGGTGCTCTCACCGCCGAGGCCCGGGTTCGATTCCCGGTCAGGGAATGCTAATTTGAAGGTTCTTAACTTCAAGTTACCGTTCGGTGAAGTGAAATTTGTCATTTTTCTCAACCACATTATGTGACACTGTGATGGTTTATTAACGTAATTTCACCTAGTTATTCTTTGAACAAGTGTGTCCCTGATGGTCTAGTGGCTAGGATTCGGCGCTCTCACAGCCGCGGCCTGGGATCGATTCCCGGTCAGGGAATGCTAATTTGAAGGTACTTAACTTCAAGTTACAGTTTGGTGTCATTTTTCTCAACCACATTATGTGACACTGTGATGGTTTATTAACGTAAATTCACCTAGTTATTCTTTGAGCAAGTTTGTCCCTGATGGTCTAGTGGCTAGGATTCGGCGCTCTCACCGCCGCGGCCTGGGTTCGATTCCCGGTCAGGGAATGCTAATTTGAAGGTACTTAACTTCAAGTTACCGTTCGGTGAAGAGAAATTTGTCATTTTTCTCAAGCACATTATGTGACACTGTGATGGTTTATTAACGTAATTTCACCTAGTTATTCTTTGAGCAAGTGTGTCCCTGATGGTCTAGTGGCTAGGATTCGGCGCTCTCACCGCCGCGGCCCGGGTTCGATTCCCGGTCAGGGAATGCTAATTTGAAGGTACTTAACTTCAAGTTACAGTTTGGTGAAATTTGTCATTTTTCTCAACCACATTATGTGACACTGTGATGGTTTATTAACGTAATTTCACCTAGTTATTCTTTGAGCATGTGTGTCCCTGATGGTCTAGTGGCTAGGATTCGGCGCTCTCACCGCCGCGGCCCGGGTTCGATTCCCGGTCAGGGAATGCTAATTTGAAGGTACTTAACTTCAAGTTACAGTTTGGTGAAATTTGTCATTTTTCTCAACCACATTATGTGACACTGTGATGGTTTATTAACGTAATTTCACCTAGTTATTCTTTGAGCAAGTGTGTCCCTGATGGTCTAGTGGCTAGGATTCGGCGCTCTCACCGCCGCGGCCCGGGTTCGATTCCCGGTCAGGGAATGCTAATTTGAAGGTACTTAACTTCAAGTTACAGTTTGGTGAAATTTGTCATTTTTCTCAACCACATTATGTGACACTGTGATGGTTTATTAACGTAATTTCACCTGGTTATTCTTTGAGCAAGTTTGTCCCTGATGGTCTAGTGGCTAGGATTCGGCGCTCTCACCGCCGCGGCCCGGGTTCGATTCCCGGTCAGGGAATGCTAATTTGAAGGTTCTTAACTTCAAGTTACCGTTCGGTGAAGTGAAATTTGTCATTTTTCTCAACCACATTATGTGACACTGTGATGGTTTATTAACGTAATTTCACCTAGTTATTCTTTGAGCAAGTGTGTCCCTGTGGTCTAGTGGCTAGGATTCGGTGCTCTCACCGCCGAGGCCCGGGTTCGATTCCCGGTCAGGGAATGCTAATTTGAAGGTTCTTAACTTCAAGTTACCGTTCGGTGAAGTGAAATTTGTCATTTTTCTCAACCACATTATGTGACACTGTGATGGTTTATTAACGTAATTTCACCTAGTTATTCTTTGAACAAGTGTGTCCCTGATGGTCTAGTGGCTAGGATTCGGCGCTCTCACAGCCGCGGCCTGGGATCGATTCCCGGTCAGGGAATGCTAATTTGAAGGTACTTAACTTCAAGTTACAGTTTGGTGTCATTTTTCTCAACCACATTATGTGACACTGTGATGGTTTATTAACGTAAATTCACCTAGTTATTCTTTGAGCAAGTTTGTCCCTGATGGTCTAGTGGCTAGGATTCGGCGCTCTCACCGCCGCGGCCTGGGTTCGATTCCCGGTCAGGGAATGCTAATTTGAAGGTACTTAACTTCAAGTTACCGTTCGGTGAAGAGAAATTTGTCATTTTTCTCAAGCACATTATGTGACACTGTGATGGTTTATTAACGTAATTTCACCTAGTTATTCTTTGAGCAAGTGTGTCCCTGATGGTCTAGTGGCTAGGATTCGGCGCTCTCACCGCCGCGGCCCGGGTTCGATTCCCGGTCAGGGAATGCTAATTTGAAGGTACTTAACTTCAAGTTACAGTTTGGTGAAATTTGTCATTTTTCTCAACCACATTATGTGACACTGTGATGGTTTATTAACGTAATTTCACCTAGTTATTCTTTGAGCATGTGTGTCCCTGATGGTCTAGTCCTAGGATTCGGCGCTCTCACCGCCGCGGCCCGGGTTCGATTCCCGGTCAGGGAATGCTAATTTGAAGGTACTTAACTTCAAGTTACAGTTTGGTGAAATTTGTCATTTTTCTCAACCACATTATGTGACACTGTGATGGTTTATTAACGTAATTTCACCTAGTTATTCTTTGAGCAAGTGTGTCCCTGATGGTCTAGTGGCTAGGATTCGGCGCTCTCACCGCCGCGGCCCGGGTTCGATTCCCGGTCAGGGAATGCTAATTTGAAGGTACTTAACTTCAAGTTACAGTTTGGTGAAATTTGTCATTTTTCTCAACCACATTATGTGACACTGTGATGGTTTATTAATGTAATTTCACCTAGTTATTCTTTGAGCAAGTTTGTCCCTGATGGTCTAGTGGCTAGGATTCGGCGCTCTCACCGCCGCAGCCCGGGTTCGATTCCCGGTCAGGGAATGCTAATTTGAAGGTACTTAACTTCAAGTTACCGTTCGGTGAAGAGAAATTTGTCATTTTTCTCAACCACATTATGTGACACTGTGATGGTTTATTAACGTAATTTCACCTGGTTATTCTTTGAGCAAGTTTGTCCCTGATGGTCTAGTGGCTAGGATTCGGCGCTCTCACCGCCGCGGCCCGGGTTCGATTCCCGGTCAGGGAATGCTAATTTGAAGGTACTTAACTTCAAGTTACAGTTTGGTGAAATTTGTCATTTTTCTCAACCACATTATGTGACACTGTGATGGTTTATTAACGTAATTTCACCTAGTTATTCTTTGAGCATGTGTGTCCCTGATGGTCTAGTGGCTAGGATTCGGCGCTCTCACCGCCGCGGCCCGGGTTCGATTCCCGGTCAAGGAATGCTAATTTGAAGGTACTTAACTTCAAGTTACAGTTTGGTGAAATTTGTCATTTTTCTCAACCACATTATGTGACACTGTGATGGTTTATTAACGTAATTTCACCTAGTTATTCTTTGAGCAAGTGTGTCCCTGATGGTCTAGTGGCTAGGATTCGGCGCTCTCACCGCCGCGGCCCGGGTTCGATTCCCGGTCAGGGAATGCTAATTTGAAGGTACTTAACTTCAAGTTAGAGTTTGGTGTCATTTTTCTCAACCACATTATGTGACACTGTGATGGTTTATTAACGTAAATTCACCTAGTTATTCTTTGAGCAAGTTTGTCCCTGATGGTCTAGTGGCTAGGATTCGGCGCTCTCACCGCCGCGGCCTGGGTTCGATTCCCGGTCAGGGAATGCTAATTTGAAGGTACTTAACTTCAAGTTACCGTTCGGTGAAGAGAAATTTGTCATTTTTCTCAAGCACATTATGTGACACTGTGATGGTTTATTAACGTAATTTCACCTAGTTATTCTTTGAGCAAGTGTGTCCCTGATGGTCTAGTGGCTAGGATTCGGCGCTCTCACCGCCGCGGCCCGGGTTCGATTCCCGGTCAGGGAATGCTAATTTGAAGGTACTTAACTTCAAGTTACAGTTTGGTGAAATTTGTCATTTTTCTCAACCACATTATGTGACACTGTGATGGTTTATTAACGTAATTTCACCTAGTTATTCTTTGAGCATGTGTGTCCCTGATGGTCTAGTGGCTAGGATTCGGCGCTCTCACCGCCGCGGCCCGGGTTCGATTCCCGGTCAGGGAATGCTAATTTGAAGGTACTTAACTTCAAGTTACAGTTTGGTGAAATTTGTCATTTTTCTCAACCACATTATGTGACACTGTGATGGTTTATTAACGTAATTTCACCTAGTTATTCTTTGAGCAAGTGTGTCCCTGATGGTCTAGTGGCTAGGATTCGGCGCTCTCACCGCTGCGGCCCGGGTTCGATTCCCGGTCAGGGAATGCTAATTTGAAGGTACTTAACTTCAAGTTACAGTTTGGTGAAATTTGTCATTTTTCTCAACCACATTATGTGACACTGTGATGGTTTATTAACGTAATTTCACCTAGTTATTCTTTGAGCAAGTTTGTCCCTGATGGTCTAGTGGCTAGGATTCGGCGCTCTCACCGCCGCAGCCCGGGTTCGATTCCCGGTCAGGGAATGCTAATTTGAAGGTACTTAACTTCAAGTTACCGTTCGGTGAAGAGAAATTTGTCATTTTTCTCAACCACATTATGTGACACTGTGATGGTTTATTAACGTAATTTCACCTGGTTATTCTTTGAGCAAGTTTGTCCCTGATGGTCTAGTGGCTAGGATTCGGCGCTCTCACCGCCGCGGCCCGGGTTCGATTCCCGGTCAGGGAATGCTAATTTGAAGGTACTTAACTTCAAGTTACAGTTTGGTGAAATTTGTCATTTTTCTCAACCACATTATGTGACACTGTGATGGTTTATTAACGTAATTTCACCTAGTTATTCTTTGAGCATGTGTGTCCCTGATGGTCTAGTGGCTAGGATTCGGCGCTCTCACCGCCGCGGCCCGGGTTCGATTCCCGGTCAAGGAATGCTAATTTGAAGGTACTTAACTTCAAGTTACAGTTTGGTGAAATTTGTCATTTTTCTCAACCACATTATGTGACACTGTGATGGTTTATTAACGTAATTTCACCTAGTTATTCTTTGAGCAAGTGTGTCCCTGATGGTCTAGTGGCTAGGATTCGGCGCTCTCACCGCCGCGGCCCGGGTTCGATTCCCGGTCAGGGAATGCTAATTTGAAGGTACTTAACTTCAAGTTACAGTTTGGTGAAATTTGTCATTTTTCTCAACCACATTATGTGACACTGTGATGGTTTATTAACGTAATTTCACCTAGTTATTCTTTGAGCATGTGTGTCCCTGATGGTGTAGTGGCTAGGATTCGGCGCTCTCACCGCCGCGGCCCGGGTTCGATTCCCGGTCAGGGAATGCTAATTTGAAGGTACTTAACTTCAAGTTACAGTTTGGTGAAATTTGTCATTTTTCTCAACCACATTATGTGACACTGTGATGGTTTATTAACGTAATTTCACCTAGTTATTCTTTGAGCAAGTTTGTCCCTGATGGTCTAGTGGCTAGGATTCGGCGCTCTCACCGCCGCGGCCCGGGTTCGATTCCCGGTCAGGGAATGCTAATTTGAAGGTACTTAACTTCAAGTTACAGTTTGGTGAAATTTGTGATTTTTCTCAACCACATTATGTGACACTGTGATGGTTTATTAACGTAATTTCACCTAGTTATTCTTTGAGCCAGTGTGTCCCTGATGGTCTAGTGGCTAGGATTCGGCGCTCTCACCGCCGCGGCCCGGGTTCGATTCCCGGTCAGGGAATGCTAATTTGAAGGTACTTAACTTCAAGTTACAGTTTGGTGAAATTTGTCATTTTTCTCAACCACATTATGTGACACTGTGATGGTTTATTAACGTAATTTCACCTAGTTATTCTTTGAGCAAGTGTGTCCCTGATGGTCTAGTGGCTAGGATTCGGCGCTCTCACTGCCGCGGCCCAGGTTCGATTCCTGGTCAGGGAATGCTAATTTGAAGGTACTTAACTTCAAGTTACAGTTTGGTGAAATTTGTCATTTTTCTCAACCACATTATGTGACACTGTGATGGTTTATTAACGTAATTTCACCTAGTTATTCTTTGAGCAAGTTTGTCCCTGATGGTCTAGTGGCTAGGATTCGGCGCTCTCACCGCCGCGGCCTGGGTTCGATTCCCGGTCAGGGAATGCTAATTTGAAGGTACTTAACTTCAAGTTACAGTTTGGTGAAATTTGTCATTTTTCTCAACCATATTATGTGACACTGTGATGGATTATTAACGTAATTTCACCTAGTTATTCTTTGAGCAAGTGTGTCCCTGATGGTCTAGTGGCTAGGATTCGGCGCTCTCACCGCCGCGGCCCGGGTTCGATTCCCGGTCAGGGAATGCTAATTTGAAGGTACTTAACTTCAAGTTACCGTTCGGTGAAGTGAAATTTGTCATTTTTCTCAACCACATTATGTGACACTGTGATGGTTTATTAACGTAATTTCACCTAGTTATTCTTTGAGCAAGTGTGTCCCTGATGTTCTAGTGGCTAGGATTCGGCGCTCTCACCGCCTCGGCCCGGGTTCGATTCCCGGTCAGGGAATGCTAATTTGAAGGTACTTAACTTCAAGTTACCGTTCGGTGAAGTGAAATTTGTCATTTTTCTCAACCACATTATGTGACACTGTGATGGTTTATTAACGTAATTTCACCTAGTTATTATTTGAGCATGTGTGTCACTGATGGTCTAGTGGCTAGGATTCGGCGCTCTCACCGCCGCGGCCCGGGTTCGATTCCCGGTCAGGGAATGCTAATTTGAAGGTACTTAACTTCAAGTTACAGTTTGGTGAAATTTGTCATTTTTCTCAACCACATTATGTGACACTGTGATGGTTTATTAACGTAATTTCACCTAGTTATTCTTTGAGCAGGTGTGTCCCTGATGGTCTAGTGGCTAGGATTCGGCGCTCTCACCGCCGCGGCCCGGGTTCGATTCCCTGTCAGGGAATGCTAATTTGAAGGTACTTAACTTCAAGTTACCGTTCGGTGAAGTGAAATTTGTCATTTTTCTCAACCACGTTATGTGACACTGTGATGGTTTATTAACGTAATTTCACCTGGTTATTCTTTAAGCAAGTTTGTCCCTGATGGTCTAGTGGCTAGGATTCGGCGCTCTCACTGCCGCGGCCCGGGTTCGATTCCCGGTCAGGGAATGCTAATTTGAAGGTACTTAACTTCAAGTTACAGTTTGGTGAAATTTGTCATTTTTCTCAACCACATTATGTGACACTGTGATGGTTTATTAACGTAATTTCACCTGGTTATTCTTTGAGCAAGTTTGTCCCTGATGGTCTAGTGGCTAGGATTCGGCGCTCTCACCGCCGCGGCCCGGGTTCGATTCCCGGTCAGGGAATGCTAATTTGAAGGTACTTAACTTCAAGTTACAGTTTGGTGAAATTTGTCATTTTTCTCAACCACATTATGTGACACTGTGATGGTTTATTAACGTAATTTCAACTAGTTATTCTTTGAGCAAGTTTGTCCCTGATGGTCTAGTGGCTAGGATTCGGTGCTCTCACCGCCGCGGCCCGGGTTCGATTCCCGGTCAGGGAATGCTAATTTGAAGGTACTTAACTTCAAGTTACCGTTCGGTGAAGAGAAATTTGTCATTTTTCTCAACCACATTATGTGACACTGTGATGGTTTATTAACGTAATTTCACCTGGTTATTCTTTGAGCAAGTTTGTCCCTGATGGTCTAGTGGCTAGGATTCGGCGCTCTCACCGCCGCGGCCCGGGTTCGATTCCCGGTCAGGGAATGCTAATTTGAAGGTACTTAACTTCAAGTTACAGTTTAGTGAAATTTGTCATTTTTCTCAACCACATTATGTGACACTGTGATGGTTTATTAACGTAATTTCACCTAGTTATTCTTTGAGCAAGTGTGTCCCTGATGGTCTAGTGGCTAGGATTCGGCGCTCTCACCGCCGCGGCCCGGGTTCGATTCCCGGTCAGGGAATGCTAATTTGAAGGTACTTAACTTCAAGTTACAGTTTGGTGAAATTTGTCATTTTTCTCAACCACATTATGTGACACTGTGATGGTTTATTAACGTAATTTCACCTAGTTATTCTTTGAGCAAGTGTGTCCCTGATGGTCTAGTGGCTAGGATTCGGCGCTCTCACCGCCGTGGCCAGGGTTCGATTCCCGGTCAGGGAATGCTAATTTGAAGGTACTTAACTTCAAGTTACAGTTTGGTGAAATTTGTCATTTTTCTCAACCACATTATGTGACACTGTGATGGTTTATTAACGTAATTTCACCTAGTTATTCTTTGAGCAAGTGTGTCCCTGATGGTCTAGTGGCTAGGATTCGGCGCTCTCACCGCCGCGGCCCGGGTTCGATTCCCGGTCAGGGAATGCTAATTTGAAGGTACTTAACTTCAAGTTACCGTTCGGTGAAGTGAAATTTGTCATTTTTCTCAACCACGTTATGTGACACTGTGATGGTTTATTAACGTAATTTCACCTGGTTATTCTTTAAGCAAGTTTGTCCCTGATGGTCTAGTGGCTAGGATTCGGCGCTCTCACTGCCGCGGCCCGGGTTCGATTCCCGGTCAGGGAATGCTAATTTGAAGGTACTTAACTTCAAGTTACAGTTTGGTGAAATTTGTCATTTTTCTCAACCACATTATGTGACACTGTGATGGTTTATTAACGTAATTTCACCTGGTTATTCTTTGAGCAAGTTTGTCCCTGATGGTCTAGTGGCTAGGATTCGGCGCTCTCACCGCCGCGGCCCGGGTTCGATTCCCGGTCAGGGAATGCTAATTTGAAGGTACTTAACTTCAAGTTACAGTTTGGTGAAATTTGTCATTTTTCTCAACCACATTATGTGACACTGTGATGGTTTATTAACGTAATTTCACCTAGTTATTCTTTGAGCAAGTTTGTCCCTGATGGTCTAGTGGCTAGGATTCGGCGCTCTCACCGCTGTGGCCCGGGTTCGATTCCCGGTCAGGGAATGCTAATTTGAAGGTACTTAACTTCAAGTTACCGTTCGGTGAAGTGAAATTTGTCATTTTTCTCAACCACATTATGTGACACTGTGATGGTTTATTAACGTAATTTCACCTAGTTATTCTTTGAGCAAGTGTGTCCCTGATGGTCTAGTGGCTAGGATTCGGCGCTCTCACCGCCGCGGCCCGGGTTCGATTCCCGGTCAGGGAATGCTAATTTGAAGGTACTTAACTTCAAGTTACCGTTCGGTGAAGTGAAATTTGTCATTTTTCTCAACCACGTTATGTGACACTGTGATGGTTTATTAACGTAATTTCACCTGGTTATTCTTTAAGCAAGTTTGTCCCTGATGGTCTAGTGGCTAGGATTCGGCGCTCTCACTGCCGCGGCCCGGGTTCGATTCCCGGTCAGGGAATGCTAATTTGAAGGTACTTAACTTCAAGTTACAGTTTGGTGAAATTTGTCATTTTTCTCAACCACATTATGTGACACTGTGATGGTTTATTAACGTAATTTCACCTGGTTATTCTTTGAGCAAGTTTGTCCCTGATGGTCTAGTGGCTAGGATTCGGCGCTCTCACCGCCGCGGCCCGGGTTCGATTCCCGGTCAGGGAATGCTAATTTGAAGGTACTTAACTTCAAGTTACAGTTTGGTGAAATTTGTCATTTTTCTCAACCACATTATGTGACACTGTGATGGTTTATTAACGTAATTTCACCTAGTTATTCTTTGAGCAAGTTTGTCCCTGATGGTCTAGTGGCTAGGATTCGGCGCTCTCACCGCTGTGGCCCGGGTTCGATTCCCGGTCAGGGAATGCTAATTTGAAGGTACTTAACTTCAAGTTACCGTTCGGTGAAGTGAAATTTGTCATTTTTCTCAACCACATTATGTGACACTGTGATGGTTTATTAACGTAATTTCACCTGGTTATTCTTTGAGCAAGTTTGTCCCTGATGGTCTAGTGGCTAGGATTCGGCGCTCTCACCGCCGCGGCCCGGGTTCGATTCCCGGTCAGGGAATGCTAATTTGAAGGTACTTAACTTCAAGTTACAGTTTGGTGAAATTTGTCATTTTTCTCAACCACATTATGTGACACTGTGATGGTTTATTAACGTAATTTCACCTAGTTATTCTTTGAGCAAGTGTGTCCCTGATGGTCTAGTGGCTAGGATTCGGCGCTCTCACCGCCGCGGCCTGGGTTCGATTCCCGGTCAGGGAATGCTAATTTGAAGGTACTTAACTTCAAGTTACAGTTTGGTGAAATTTGTCATTTTTCTCAACCACATTATGTGACACTGTGATGGTTTATTAACGTAATTTCACCTAGTTATTCTTTGAGCAAGTGTGTCCCTGATGGTCTAGTGGCTAGGATTCGGCGCTCTCACCGCCGCGGCCCGGGTTCGATTCCCGGTCAGGGAATGCTAATTTGAAGGTACTTAACTTCAAGTTACCGTTCGGTAAAGTGAAATTTGTCATTTTTCTCAACCACATTATGTGACACTGTGATGGTTTATTAACGTAATTTCACCTGGTTATTCTTTGAGCAAGTTTGTCCCTGATGGTCTAGTGGCTAGGATTAGGCGCTCTCACCGCCGCGGCCCGGGTTCGATTCCCGGTCAGGGAATGCTAATTTGAAGGTACTTAACTTCAAGTTACAGTTTGGTGAAATTTGTCATTTTTCTCAACCACATTATGTGACACTGTGATGGTTTATTAACGTAATTTCACCTAGTTATTCTTTGAGCAAGTTTGTCCCTGATGGTCTAGTGGCTAGGATTCGGCGCTCTCACCGCCGCGGCCCGGGTTTGATTCCCGGTCAGGGAATGCTAATTTGAAGGTACTTAACTTCAAGTTACAGTTTGGTGAAATTTGTCATTTTTCTCAACCACATTATGTGACACTGTGATGGTTTATTAACGTAATTTCACCTAGTTATTCTTTGAGCAAGTGTGGCCCTGATGGTCTAGTGGCTAGGATTCGGCGCTCTCACCGCCGCGGCCCGGGTTCGATTCCCGGTCAGGGAATGCTAATTTGAAGGTACTTAACTTCAAGTTACCGTTCGGTGAAGTGAAATTTGTCATTTTTCTCAACCACATTATGTGACACTGTGATGGTTTATTAACGTAATTTCACCTAGTTATTCTTTGAGCAAGTGTGTCCCTGATGGTCTAGTGGCTAGGATTCGGCGCTCTCACCGCCTCGGCCCGGGTTCGATTCCCGGTCAGGGAATGCTAATTTGAAGGTACTTAACTTCAAGTTACCGTTCGGTGAAGTGAAATTTGTCATTTTTCTCAACCACATTATGTGACACTGTGATGGTTTATTAACGTAATTTCACCTAGTTATTATTTGAGCATGTGTGTCCCTGATGGTCTAGTGGCTAGGATTCGGCGCTCTCACCGCCGCGGCCCGGGTTCGATTCCCGGTCAGGGAATGCTAATTTGAAGGTACTTAACTTCAAGTTACAGTTTGGTGAAATTTGTCATTTTTCTCAACCACATTATGTGACACTGTGATGGTTTATTAACGTAATTTCACCTAGTTATTCTTTGAGCAAGTGTGTCCCTGATGGTCTAGTGGCTAGGATTCGGCGCTCTCACCGCCGCGGCCCGGGTTCGATTCCCGGTCAGGGAATGCTAATTTGAAGGTACTTAACTTCAAGTTACCGTTCGGTGAAGTGAAATTTGTCATTTTTCTCAACCACGTTATGTGACACTGTGATGGTTTATTAACGTAATTTCACCTGGTTATTCTTTAAGCAAGTTTGTCCCTGATGGTCTAGTGGCTAGGATTCGGCGCTCTCACTGCCGCGGCCCGGGTTCGATTCCCGGTCAGGGAATGCTAATTTGAAGGTACTTAACTTCAAGTTACAGTTTGGTGAAATTTGTCATTTTTCTCAACCACATTATGTGACACTGTGATGGTTTATTAACGTAATTTCACCTGGTTATTCTTTGAGCAAGTTTGTCCCTGATGGTCTAGTGGCTAGGATTCGGCGCTCTCACCGCCGCGGCCCGGGTTCGATTCCCGGTCAGGGAATGCTAATTTGAAGGTACTTAACTTCAAGTTACAGTTTGGTGAAATTTGTCATTTTTCTCAACCACATTATGTGACACTGTGATGGTTTATTAACGTAATTTCAACTAGTTATTCTTTGAGCAAGTTTGTCCCTGATGGTCTAGTGGCTAGGATTCGGTGCTCTCACCGCCGCGGCCCGGGTTCGATTCCCGGTCAGGGAATGCTAATTTGAAGGTACTTAACTTCAAGTTACCGTTCGGTGAAGAGAAATTTGTCATTTTTCTCAACCACATTATGTGACACTGTGATGGTTTATTAACGTAATTTCACCTGGTTATTCTTTGAGCAAGTTTGTCCCTGATGGTCTAGTGGCTAGGATTCGGCGCTCTCACCGCCGCGGCCCGGGTTCGATTCCCGGTCAGGGAATGCTAATTTGAAGGTACTTAACTTCAAGTTACAGTTTGGTGAAATTTGTCATTTTTCTCAACCACATTATGTGACACTGTGATGGTTTATTAACGTAATTTCACCTAGTTATTCTTTGAGGAAGTGTGTCCCTGATGGTCTAGTGGCTAGGATTCGGCGCTCTCACCGCCGCGGCCCGGGTTCGATTCCCGGTCAGGGAATGCTAATTTGAAGGTACTTAACTTCAAGTTACAGTTTGGTGAAATTTGTCATTTTTCTCAACCACATTATGTGACACTGTGATGGTTTATTAACGTAATTTCACCTAGTTATTCTTTGAGCAAGTGTGTCCCTGATGGTCTAGTGGCTAGGATTCGGCGCTCTCACCGCCGTGGCCAGGGTTCGATTCCCGGTCAGGGAATGCTAATTTGAAGGTACTTAACTTCAAGTTACAGTTTGGTGAAATTTGTCATTTTTCTCAACCACATTATGTGACACTGTGATGGTTTATTAACGTAATTTCACCTAGTTATTCTTTGAGCAAGTGTGTCCCTGATGGTCTAGTGGCTAGGATTCGGCGCTCTCACCGCCGCGGCCCGGGTTCGATTCCCGGTCAGGGAATGCTAATTTGAAGGTACTTAACTTCAAGTTACCGTTCGGTGAAGTGAAATTTGTCATTTTTCTCAACCACGTTATGTGACACTGTGATGGTTTATTAACGTAATTTCACCTGGTTATTCTTTAAGCAAGTTTGTCCCTGATGGTCTAGTGGCTAGGATTCGGCGCTCTCACTGCCGCGGCCCGGGTTCGATTCCCGGTCAGGGAATGCTAATTTGAAGGTACTTAACTTCAAGTTACAGTTTGGTGAAATTTGTCATTTTTCTCAACCACATTATGTGACACTGTGATGGTTTATTAACGTAATTTCACCTGGTTATTCTTTGAGCAAGTTTGTCCCTGATGGTCTAGTGGCTAGGATTCGGCGCTCTCACCGCCGCGGCCCGGGTTCGATTCCCGGTCAGGGAATGCTAATTTGAAGGTACTTAACTTCAAGTTACAGTTTGGTGAAATTTGTCATTTTTCTCAACCACATTATGTGACACTGTGATGGTTTATTAACGTAATTTCACCTAGTTATTCTTTGAGCAAGTTTGTCCCTGATGGTCTAGTGGCTAGGATTCGGCGCTCTCACCGCTGTGGCCCGGGTTCGATTCCCGGTCAGGGAATGCTAATTTGAAGGTACTTAACTTCAAGTTACCGTTCGGTGAAGTGAAATTTGTCATTTTTCTCAACCACATTATGTGACACTGTGATGGTTTATTAACGTAATTTCACCTGGTTATTCTTTGAGCAAGTTTGTCCCTGATGGTCTAGTGGCTAGGATTCGGCGCTCTCACCGCCGCGGCCCGGGTTCGATTCCCGGTCAGGGAATGCTAATTTGAAGGTACTTAACTTCAAGTTACAGTTTGGTGAAATTTGTCATTTTTCTCAACCACATTATGTGACACTGTGATGGTTTATTAACGTAATTTCACCTAGTTATTCTTTGAGCAAGTGTGTCCCTGATGGTCTAGTGGCTAGGATTCGGCGCTCTCACCGCCGCGGCCTGGGTTCGATTCCCGGTCAGGGAATGCTAATTTGAAGGTACTTAACTTCAAGTTACAGTTTGGTGAAATTTGTCATTTTTCTCAACCACATTATGTGACACTGTGATGGTTTATTAACGTAATTTCACCTAGTTATTCTTTGAGCAAGTGTGTCCCTGATGGTCTAGTGGCTAGGATTCGGCGCTCTCACCGCCGCGGCCCGGGTTCGATTCCCGGTCAGGGAATGCTAATTTGAAGGTACTTAACTTCAAGTTACCGTTCGGTAAAGTGAAATTTGTCATTTTTCTCAACCACATTATGTGACACTGTGATGGTTTATTAACGTAATTTCACCTGGTTATTCTTTGAGCAAGTTTGTCCCTGATGGTCTAGTGGCTAGGATTAGGCGCTCTCACCGCCGCGGCCCGGGTTCGATTCCCGGTCAGGGAATGCTAATTTGAAGGTACTTAACTTCAAGTTACAGTTTGGTGAAATTTGTCATTTTTCTCAACCACATTATGTGACACTGTGATGGTTTATTAACGTAATTTCACCTAGTTATTCTTTGAGCAAGTTTGTCCCTGATGGTCTAGTGGCTAGGATTCGGCGCTCTCACCGCCGCGGCCCGGGTTCGATTCCCGGTCAGGGAATGCTAATTTGAAGGTACTTAACTTCAAGTTACAGTTTGGTGAAATTTGTCATTTTTCTCAACCACATTATGTGACACTGTGATGGTTTATTAACGTAATTTCAACTAGTTATTCTTTGAGCAAGTTTGTCCCTGATGGTCTAGTGGCTAGGATTCGGTGCTCTCACCGCCGCGGCCCGGGTTCGATTCCCGGTCAGGGAATGCTAATTTGAAGGTACTTAACTTCAAGTTACCGTTCGGTGAAGAGAAATTTGTCATTTTTCTCAACCACATTATGTGACACTGTGATGGTTTATTAACGTAATTTCACCTGGTTATTCTTTGAGCAAGTTTGTCCCTGATGGTCTAGTGGCTAGGATTCGGCGCTCTCACCGCCGCGGCCCGGGTTCGATTCCCGGTCAGGGAATGCTAATTTGAAGGTACTTAACTTCAAGTTACAGTTTGGTGAAATTTGTCATTTTTCTCAACCACATTATGTGACACTGTGATGGTTTATTAACGTAATTTCACCTAGTTATTCTTTGAGCAAGTGTGTCCCTGATGGTCTAGTGGCTAGGATTCGGCGCTCTCACCGCCGCGGCCCGGGTTCGATTCCCGGTCAGGGAATGCTAATTTGAAGGTACTTAACTTCAAGTTACAGTTTGGTGAAATTTGTCATTTTTCTCAACCACATTATGTGACACTGTGATGGTTTATTAACGTAATTTCACCTAGTTATTCTTTGAGCAAGTGTGTCCCTGATGGTCTAGTGGCTAGGATTCGGCGCTCTCACCGCCGTGGCCAGGGTTCGATTCCCGGTCAGGGAATGCTAATTTGAAGGTACTTAACTTCAAGTTACAGTTTGGTGAAATTTGTCATTTTTCTCAACCACATTATGTGACACTGTGATGGTTTATTAACGTAATTTCACCTAGTTATTCTTTGAGCAAGTGTGTCCCTGATGGTCTAGTGGCTAGGATTCGGCGCTCTCACCGCCGCGGCCCGGGTTCGATTCCCGGTCAGGGAATGCTAATTTGAAGGTACTTAACTTCAAGTTACCGTTCGGTGAAGTGAAATTTGTCATTTTTCTCAACCACGTTATGTGACACTGTGATGGTTTATTAACGTAATTTCACCTGGTTATTCTTTAAGCAAGTTTGTCCCTGATGGTCTAGTGGCTAGGATTCGGCGCTCTCACTGCCGCGGCCCGGGTTCGATTCCCGGTCAGGGAATGCTAATTTGAAGGTACTTAACTTCAAGTTACAGTTTGGTGAAATTTGTCATTTTTCTCAACCACATTATGTGACACTGTGATGGTTTATTAACGTAATTTCACCTGGTTATTCTTTGAGCAAGTTTGTCCCTGATGGTCTAGTGGCTAGGATTCGGCGCTCTCACCGCCGCGGCCCGGGTTCGATTCCCGGTCAGGGAATGCTAATTTGAAGGTACTTAACTTCAAGTTACAGTTTGGTGAAATTTGTCATTTTTCTCAACCACATTATGTGACACTGTGATGGTTTATTAACGTAATTTCACCTAGTTATTCTTTGAGCAAGTTTGTCCCTGATGGTCTAGTGGCTAGGATTCGGCGCTCTCACCGCTGTGGCCCGGGTTCGATTCCCGGTCAGGGAATGCTAATTTGAAGGTACTTAACTTCAAGTTACCGTTCGGTGAAGTGAAATTTGTCATTTTTCTCAACCACATTATGTGACACTGTGATGGTTTATTAACGTAATTTCACCTGGTTATTCTTTGAGCAAGTTTGTCCCTGATGGTCTAGTGGCTAGGATTCGGCGCTCTCACTGCCGCGGCCCGGGTTCGATTCCCGGTCAGGGAATGCTAATTTGAAGGTACTTAACTTCAAGTTACAGTTTGGTGAAATTTGTCATTTTTCTCAACCACATTATGTGACACTGTGATGGTTTATTAACGTAATTTCACCTAGTTATTCTTTGAGCAAGTGTGTCCCTGATGGTCTAGTGGCTAGGATTCGGCGCTCTCACCGCCGCGGCCTGGGTTCGATTCCCGGTCAGGGAATGCTAATTTGAAGGTACTTAACTTCAAGTTACAGTTTGGTGAAATTTGTCATTTTTCTCAACCACATTATGTGACACTGTGATGGTTTATTAACGTAATTTCACCTAGTTATTCTTTGAGCAAGTGTGTCCCTGATGGTCTAGTGGCTAGGATTCGGCGCTCTCACCGCCGCGGCCCGGGTTCGATTCCCGGTCAGGGAATGCTAATTTGAAGGTACTTAACTTCAAGTTACCGTTCGGTAAAGTGAAATTTGTCATTTTTCTCAACCACATTATGTGACACTGTGATGGTTTATTAACGTAATTTCACCTGGTTATTCTTTGAGCAAGTTTGTCCCTGATGGTCTAGTGGCTAGGATTAGGCGCTCTCACCGCCGCGGCCCGGGTTCGATTCCCGGTCAGGGAATGCTAATTTGAAGGTACTTAACTTCAAGTTACAGTTTGGTGAAATTTGTCATTTTTCTCAACCACATTATGTGACACTGTGATGGTTTATTAACGTAATTTCACCTAGTTATTCTTTGAGCAAGTTTGTCCCTGATGGTCTAGTGGCTAGGATTCGGCGCTCTCACCGCCGCGGCCCGGGTTCGATTCCCGGTCAGGGAATGCTAATTTGAAGGTACTTAACTTCAAGTTACAGTTTGGTGAAATTTGTCATTTTTCTCAACCACATTATGTGACACTGTGATGGTTTATTAACGTAATTTCACCTAGTTATTCTTTGAGCAAGTTTGTCCCTGATGGTCTAGTGGCTAGGATTCGGCGCTCTCACCGCCGCGGCCCGGGTTCGATTCCCGGTCAGGGAATGCTAATTTGAAGGTACTTAACTTCAAGTTACAGTTTGGTGAAATTTGTCATTTTTCTCAACCACATTATGTGACACTGTGATGGTTTATTAACGTAATTTCACCTAGTTATTCTTTGAGCAAGTGTGTCCCTGATGGTCTAGTGGCTAGCATTCGGGGCTCTCACCGCCGCGGCCCGGGTTCGATTCCCGGTCAGGGAATGCTAATTTGAAGGTACTTAACTTCAAGTTACCGTTCGGTGAAGTGAAATTTGTCACTTTTCTCAACCACATTATGTGACACTGTGATGGTTTATTAACGTAATTTCACCTGGTTATTCTTTGAGCAAGTTTGTCCCTGATGGTCTAGTGGCTAGGATTCGGCGCTCTCACCGCCGCGGCCCGGGTTCGATTCCCGGTCAGGGAATGCTAATTTGAAGGTACTTAACTTCAAGTTACAGTTTGGTGAAATTTGTCATTTTTCTCAACCACATTATGTGACACTGTGATGGTTTATTAACGTAATTTCACCTAGTTATTCTTTGAGCAAGTTTGTCCCTGATGGTCTAGTGGCTAGGATTCGGCGCTCTCACCGCTGTGGCCCGGGTTCGATTCCCGGTCAGGGAATGCTAATTTGAAGGTACTTAACTTCAAGTTACCGTTCGGTGAAGTGAAATTTGTCATTTTTCTCAACCACATTATGTGACACTGTGATGGTTTATTAACGTAATTTCACCTGGTTATTCTTTGAGCAAGTTTGTCCCTGATGGTCTAGTGGCTAGGATTCGGCGCTCTCACCGCCGCGGCCCGGGTTCGATTCCCGGTCAGGGAATGCTAATTTGAAGGTACTTAACTTCAAGTTACAGTTTGGTGAAATTTGTCATTTTTCTCAACCACATTATGTGACACTGTGATGGTTTATTAACGTAATTTCACCTAGTTATTCTTTGAGCAAGTGTGTCCCTGATGGTCTAGTGGCTAGGATTCGGCGCTCTCACCGCCGCGGCCTGGGTTCGATTCCCGGTCAGGGAATGCTAATTTGAAGGTACTTAACTTCAAGTTACAGTTTGGTGAAATTTGTCATTTTTCTCAACCACATTATGTGACATTGTGATGGTTTATTAACGTAATTTCACCTAGTTATTCTTTGAGCAAGTGTGTCCCTGATGGTCTAGTGGCTAGGATTCGGCGCTCTCACCGCCGCGGCCCGGGTTCGATTCCCGGTCAGGGAATGCTAATTTGAAGGTACTTAACTTCAAGTTACCGTTCGGTGAAGTGAAATTTGTCATTTTTCTCAACCACATTATGTGACACTGTGATGGTTTATTAACGTAATTTCACCTGGTTATTCTTTGAGCAAGTTTGTCCCTGATGGTCTAGTGGCTAGGATTCGGCGCTCTCACCGCCGCGGCCCGGGTTCGATTCCCGGTCAGGGAATGCTAATTTGAAGGTACTTAACTTCAAGTTACAGTTTGGTGAAATTTGTCATTTTTCTCAACCACATTATGTGACACTGTGATGGTTTATTAACGTAATTTCACCTAGTTATTCTTTGAGGAAGTGTGGCCCTGATGGTCTAGTGGCTAGGATTCGGCGCTCTCACCGCCGCGGCCCGGGTTCGATTCCCGGTCAGGGAATGCTAATTTGAAGGTACTTAACTTCAAGTTACCGTTCGGTGAAGTGAAATTTGTCATTTTTCTCAACCACATTATGTGACACTGTGATGGTTTATTAACGTAATTTCACCTGGTTATTCTTTGAGCAAGTTTGTCCCTGATGGTCTAGTGGCTAGGATTCGGCGCTCTCACCGCCGCGGCCCGGGTTCGATTCCCGGTCAGGGAATGCTAATTTGAAGGTACTTAACTTCAAGTTACAGTTTGGTGAAATTTGTCATTTTTCTCAACCACATTATGTGACACTGTGATGGTTTATTAACGTAATTTCACCTAGTTATTCTTTGAGCAAGTTTGTCCCTGATGGTCTAGTGGCTAGGATTCGGCGCTCTCACCGCCGCGGCCCGGGTTCGATTCCCGGTCAGGGAATGCTAATTTGAAGGTACTTAACTTCAAGTTACCGTTCGGTGAAGTGAAATTTGTCATTTTTCTCAACCACATTATGTGACACTGTGATGGTTTATTAACGTAATTTCACCTGGTTATTCTTTGAGCAAGTTTGTCCCTGATGGTCTAGGGGCTAGGATTCGGCGCTCTCACCGCCGCGGCCCGGGTTCGATTCCCGGTCAGGGAATGCTAATTTGAAGGTACTTAACTTCAAGTTACAGTTTGGTGAAATTTGTCATTTTTCTCAACCACATTATGTGACACTGTGATGGTTTATTAACGTAATTTCACCTAGTTATTCTTTGAGCAAGTGTGTCCCTGATGGTCTAGTGGCTAGGATTCGGCGCTCTCACCGCCGCGGCCCGGGTTCGATTCCCGGTCAGGGAATGCTAATTTGAAGGTACTTAACTTCAAGTTACCGTTCGGTGAAGTGAAATTTGTCATTTTTCTCAACCACATTATGTGACACTGTGATGGTTTATTAACGTAATTTCACCTGGTTATTCTTTGAGCAAGTTTATCCCTGATGGTCTAGTGGCTAGGATTCGGCGCTCTCACCGCCGCGGCCCGGGTTCGATTCCCGGTCAGGGAATGCTAATTTGAAGGTACTTAACTTCAAGTTACAGTTTGGTGAAATTTGTCATTTTTCTCAACCACATTATGTGACACTGTGATGGTTTATTAACGTAATTTCACCTAGTTATTCTTTGAGCAAGTTTGTCCCTGATGGTCTAGTGGCTAGGATTCGGCGCTCTCACCGCCGCGGCCCGGGTTCGATTCCCGGTCAGGGAATGCTAATTTGAAGGTACTTAACTTCAAGTTACCGTTCGGTGAAGTGAAATTTGTCATTTTTCTCAACCACATTATGTGACACTGTGATGGTTTATTAACGTAATTTCACCTGGTTATTCTTTGAGCAAGTTTGTCCCTGATGGTCTAGGGGCTAGGATTCGGCGCTCTCACCGCCGCGGCCCGGGTTCGATTCCCGGTCAGGGAATGCTAATTTGAAGGTACTTAACTTCAAGTTACAGTTTGGTGAAATTTGTCATTTTTCTCAACCACATTATGTGACACTGTGATGGTTTATTAACGTAATTTCACCTAGTTATTCTTTGAGCAAGTGTGTCCCTGATGGTCTAGTGGCTAGGATTCGGCGCTCTCACCGCCGCGGCCCGGGTTCGATTCCCGGTCAGGGAATGCTAATTTGAAGGTACTTAACTTCAAGTTACCGTTCGGTGAAGTGAAATTTGTCATTTTTCTCAACCACATTATGTGACACTGTGATGGTTTATTAACGTAATTTCACCTGGTTATTCTTTGAGCAAGTTTGTCCCTGATGGTCTAGTGGCTAGGATTCGGCGCTCTCACCGCCGCGGCCCGGGTTCGATTCCCGGTCAGGGAATGCTGATTTGAAGGTACTTAACTTCAAGTTACAGTTTGGTGAAATTTGTCATTTTTCTCAACCACATTATGTGACACTGTGATGGTTTATTAACGTAATTTCACCTAGTTATTCTTTGAGCAAGTTTGTCCCTGATGGTCTAGTGGCTAGGATTCGGCGCTCTCACCGCCGCGGCCCGGGTTCGATTCCCGGTCAGGGAATGCTAATTTGAAGGTACTTAACTTCAAGTTACAGTTTGGTGAAATTTGTCATTTTTCTCAACCACATTATGTGACACTGTGATGGTTTATTAACGTAATTTCACCTAGTTATTCTTTGAGCAAGTTTGTCCCTGATGGTCTAGTGGCTAGGATTCGGCGCTCTCACCGCTGTGGCCCGGGTTCGATTCCCGGTCAGGGAATGCTAATTTGAAGGTACTTAACTTCAAGTTACAGTTTGGTGAAATTTGTCATTTTTCTCAACCACATTATGTGACACTGTGATGGTTTATTAACGTAATTTCACCTAGTTATTCTTTGAGCAAGTGTGTCCCTGATGGTCTAGTGGCTAGGATTCGGTGCTCTCACCGCCGCGGCCCGGGTTCGATTCCCGGTCAGGGAATGCTAATTTGAAGGTACTTAACTTCAAGTTACAGTTTGGTGAAATTTGTCATTTTTCTCAACCACATTATGTGACACTGTGATGGTTTATTAACGTAATTTCACCTAGTTATTCTTTGAGCAAGTTTGTCCCTGATGGTCTAGTGGCTAGGATTCGGCGCTCTCACCGCCGCGGCCCGGGTTCGATTCCCGGTCAGGGAATGCTAATTTGAAGGTACTTAACTTCAAGTTACAGTTTGGTGAAATTTGTCATTTTTCTCAACCACATTATGTGACACTGTGATGGTTTATTAACGTAATTTCACCTAGTTATTCTTTGAGCAAGAGTGTCCCTGATAGTCTAGTGGCTAGGATTCGGCGCTCTCACCGCCGCGGCCCGGGTTCGATTCCCGGTCAGGGAATGCTAATTTGAAGGTACTTAACTTCAAGTTACAGTTTGGTGAAATTTGTCATTTTTCTCAACCACATTATGTGACACTGTGATGGTTTATTAACGTAATTTCACCTGGTTATTCTTTGAGCAAGTTTGTCCCTGATGGTCTACTGGCTAGGATTCGGCGCTCTCACCGCCGCGGCCCGGGTTCGATTCCCGGTCAGGGAATGCTAATTTGAAGGTACTTAACTTCAAGTTACAGTTTGGTGAAATTTGTCATTTTTCTCAACCACATTATGTGACACTGTGATGGTTTATTAACGTAATTTCACCTAGTTATTCTTTGAGCAAGTTTGTCCCTGATGGTCTAGTGGCTAGTATTCGGCGCTCTCACCGCCGCGGCCCGGGTTCGATTCCCGGTCAGGGAATGCTAATTTGAAGGTACTTAACTTCAAGTTACAGTTTGGTGTCATTTTTCTCAACCACATTATGTGACACTGTGATGGTTTATTAACGTAATTTCACCTAGTTATTCTTTGAGCAACTGTGTCCCTGATGGTCTAGTGGCTAGGATTCGTCGCTCTCACCGTCGCGGCCCGGGTTCGATTCCCGGTCAGGGAATGCTAATTTGAAGGTACTTAACTTCAAGTTACCGTTCGGTGAAGAGAAATTTGTCATTTTTCTCAACCACATTATGTGACACTGTGATGGTTTATTAACGTAATTTCACCTGGTTATTCTTTGAGCAAGTTTGTCCCTGATGGTCTAGTGGCTAGGATTCGGCGCTCTCACCGCCGCGGCCCGGGTTCGATTCCCGGTCAGGGAATGCTAATTTGAAGGTACTTAACTTCAAGTTACAGTTTGGTGAAATTTGTCATTTTTCTCAACCACATTATGTGACACTGTGATGGTTTATTAACGTAATTTCACCTAGTTATTCTTTGAGCAAGTGTGTCCCTGATGGTCTAGTGGCTAGGATTCGGTGCTCTCACCGCCGCGGCCCGGGTTCGATTCCCGGTCAGGGAATGCTAATTTGAAGGTACTTAACTTCAAGTTACAGTTTGGTGAAATTTGTCATTTTTCTCAACCACATTATGTGACACTGTGATGGTTTATTAACGTAATTTCACCTAGTTATTCTTTGAGCAAGTTTGTCCCTGATGGTCTAGTGGCTAGGATTCGGCGCTCTCACCGCCGCGGCCCGGGTTCGATTCCCGGTCAGGGAATGCTAATTTGAAGGTACTTAACTTCAAGTTACAGTTTGGTGAAATTTGTCATTTTTCTCAACCACATTATGTGACACTGTGATGGTTTATTAACGTAATTTCACCTGGTTATTCTTTGAGCAACTGTGTCCCTGATGGTCTAGTGGCTAGGATTCGTCGCTCTCACCGTCGCGGCCGGGGTTCGATTCCCGGTCAGGGAATGCTAATTTGAAGGTACTTAACTTCAAGTTACAGTTTGGTGAAATTTGTCATTTTTCTCAACCACATTATGTGACACTGTGATGGTTTATTAACGTAATTTCACCTGGTTATTCTTTGAGCAAGTTTGTCCCTGATGGTCTAGTGGCTAGGATTCGGCGCTCTCACCGCCGCGGCCCGGGTTTGATTCCCGGTCAGGGAATGCTAATTTGAAGGTACTTAACTTCAAGTTACAGTTTGGTGAAATTTGTCATTTTTCTCAACCACATTATGTGACACTGTGATGGTTTATTAACGTAATTTCACCTGGTTATTCTTTGAGCAAGTTTGTCCCTGATGGTCTAGTGGCTAGGATTCGGCGCTCTCACCGCCGCGGCCCGGGTTCGATTCCCGGTCAGGGAATGCTAATTTGAAGGTACTTAACTTCAAGTTACAGTTTGGTGAAATTTGTCATTTTTCTCAACCACATTATGTGACACTGTGATGGTTTATTAACGTAATTTCACCTAGTTATTCTTTGAGCAAGTTTGTCCCTGATGGTCTAGTGGCTAGGATTCGGCGCTCTCACCGCCGCGGCCCGGGTTCGATTCCCGGTCAGGGAATGCTAATTTGAAGGTACTTAACTTCAAGTTACAGTTTGGTGTCATTTTTCTCAACCACATTATGTGACACTGTGATGGTTTATTAACGTAATTTCACCTAGTTATTCTTTGAGCAACTGTGTCCCTGATGGTCTAGTGGCTAGGATTCGTCGCTCTCACCGTCGCGGCCCGGGTTCGATTCCCGGTCAGGGAATGCTAATTTGAAGGTACTTAACTTCAAGTTACCGTTCGGTGAAGAGAAATTTGTCATTTTTCTCAACCACATTATGTGACACTGTGATGGTTTATTAACGTAATTTCACCTAGTTATTCTTTGAGCAAGTTTGTCCCTGATGGTCTAGTGGCTAGGATTCGGCGCTCTCACCGCCGCGCCCCGGGTTCGATTCCCGGTCAGGGAATGCTAATTTGAAGGTACTTAACTTCAAGTTACAGTTTGGTGAAATTTGTCATTTTTCTCAACCACATTATGTGACACTGTGATGGTTTATTAACGTAATTTCACCTAGTTATTCTTTGAGCAAGTGTGTCCCTGATGGTCTAGTGGCTAGGATTCGGCGCTCTCACCGCCGCGGCCCGGGTTCGATTCCCGGTCAGGGAATGCTAATTTGAAGGTACTTAACTTCAAGTTACCGTTCGGTGAAGTGAAATTTGTCATTTTTCTCAACCACATTATGTGACACTGTGATGGTTTATTAACGTAATTTCACCTGGTTATTCTTTGAGCAACTGTGTCCCTGATGGTCTAGTGGCTAGGATTCGTCGCTCTCACCGTCGCGGCCGGGGTTCGATTCCCGGTCAGGGAATGCTAATTTGAAGGTACTTAACTTCAAGTTACAGTTTGGTGAAATTTGTCATTTTTCTCAACCACATTATGTGACACTGTGATGGTTTATTAACGTAATTTCACCTGGTTATTCTTTGAGCAAGTTTGTCCCTGATGGTCTAGTGGCTAGGATTCGGCGCTCTCACCGCCGCGGCCCGGGTTCGATTCCCGGTCAGGGAATGCTAATTTGAAGGTACTTAACTTCAAGTTACAGTTTGGTGAAATTTGTCATTTTTCTCAACCACATTATGTGACACTGTGATGGTTTATTAACGTAATTTCACCTGGTTATTCTTTGAGCAAGTTTGTCCCTGATGGTCTAGTGGCTAGGATTCGGCGCTCTCACCGCCGCGGCCCGGGTTCGATTCCCGGTCAGGGAATGCTAATTTGAAGGTACTTAACTTCAAGTTACAGTTTGGTGAAATTTGTCATTTTTCTCAACCACATTATGTGACACTGTGATGGTTTATTAACGTAATTTCACCTAGTTATTCTTTAAGCAAGTTTGTCCCTGATGGTCTAGTGGCTAGGATTCGGCGCTCTCACCACCGCGGCCAGGGTTCGATTCCCGGTCAGGGAATGCTAATTTGAAGGTACTTAACTTCAAGTTACAGTTTGGTGTCATTTTTCTCAACCACATTATGTGACACTGTGATGGTTTATTAACGTAATTTCACCTAGTTATTCTTTGAGCAACTGTGTCCCTGATGGTCTAGTGGCTAGGATTCGTCGCTCTCACCGTCGCGGCCCGGGTTCGATTCCCGGTCAGGGAATGCTAATTTGAAGGTACTTAACTTCAAGTTACCGTTCGGTGAAGAGAAATTTGTCATTTTTCTCAACCACATTATGTGACACTGTGATGGTTTATTAACGTAATTTCACCTAGTTATTCTTTGAGCAACTGTGTCCCTGATGGTCTAGTGGCTAGGATTCGTCGCTCTCACCGTCGCGTCCCGGGTTCGATTCCCGGTCAGGGAATGCTAATTTGAAGGTACTTAACTTCAAGTTACCGTTCGGTGAAGAGAAATTTGTCATTTTTCTCAACCACATTATGTGACACTGTGATGGTTTATTAACGTAATTTCACCTAGTTATTCTTTGAGCAAGTTTGTCCCTGATGGTCTAGTGGCTAGGATTAGGCGCTCTCACCGCCGCGGCCCGGGTTCGATTCCCGGTCAGGGAATGCTAATTTGAAGGTACTTAACTTCAAGTTACAGTTTGGTGAAATTTGTCATTTTTCTCAACCACATTATGTGACACTGTGATGGTTTATTAACGTAATTTCACCTAGTTATTCTTTAAGCAAGTTTGTCCCTGATGGTCTAGTGGCTAGGATTCGGCGCTCTCACCGCCGCGGCCAGGGTTCGATTCCCGGTCAGGGAATGCTAATTTGAAGGTACTTAACTTCAAGTTACAGTTTGGTGAAATTTGTCATTTTTCTCAACCACATTATGTGACACTGTGATGGTTTATTAACGTAATTTCACCTAGTTATTCTTTGAGCAAGTGTGTCCCTGATGGTCTAGTGGCTAGGATTCGGCGCTCTCACCGCCGCGGCCCGGGTTCGATTCCCGTTCAGGGAATGCTAATTTGAAGGTACTTAACTTCAAGTTACAGTTTGGTGAAATTTGTCATTTTTCTCAACCACATTATGTGACACTGTGATGGTTTATTAACGTAATTTCACCTAGTTATTCTTTGAGCAAGTGTGTCCCTGATGGTCTAGTGGCTAGGATTCGGCGCTCTCACCGCCGCGGCCCGGGTTCGATTCCCGGTCAGGGAATGCTAATTTGAAGGTACTTAACTTCAAGTTACCGTTCGGTGAAGTGAAATTTGTCATTTTTCTCAACCACATTATGTGACACTGTGATGGTTTATTAACGTAATTTCACCTGGTTATTCTTTGAGCAACTGTGTCCCTGATGGTCTAGTGGCTAGGATTCGTCGCTCTCACCGTCGCGGCCGGGGTTCGATTCCCGGTCAGGGAATGCTAATTTGAAGGTACTTAACTTCAAGTTACAGTTTGGTGAAATTTGTCATTTTTCTCAACCACATTATGTGACACTGTGATGGTTTATTAACGTAATTTCACCTGGTTATTCTTTGAGCAAGTTTGTCCCTGATGGTCTAGTGGCTAGGATTCGGCGCTCTCACCGCCGCGGCCCGGGTTCGATTCCCGGTCAGGGAATGCTAATTTGAAGGTACTTAACTTCAAGTTACAGTTTGGTGAAATTTGTCATTTTTCTCAACCACATTATGTGACACTGTGATGGTTTATTAACGTAATTTCACCTGGTTATTCTTTGAGCAAGTTTGTCCCTGATGGTCTAGTGGCTAGGATTCGGCGCTCTCACCGCCGCGGCCCGGGTTCGATTCCCGGTCAGGGAATGCTAATTTGAAGGTACTTAACTTCAAGTTACAGTTTGGTGAAATTTGTCATTTTTCTCAACCACATTATGTGACACTGTGATGGTTTATTAACGTAATTTCACCTAGTTATTCTTTAAGCAAGTTTGTCCCTGATGGTCTAGTGGCTAGGATTCGGCGCTCTCACCGCCGCGGCCAGGGTTCGATTCCCGGTCAGGGAATGCTAATTTGAAGGTACTTAACTTCAAGTTACAGTTTGGTGTCATTTTTCTCAACCACATTATGTGACACTGTGATGGTTTATTAACGTAATTTCACCTAGTTATTCTTTGAGCAACTGTGTCCCTGATGGTCTAGTGGCTAGGATTCGTCGCTCTCACCGTCGCGGCCCGGGTTCGATTCCCGGTCAGGGAATGCTAATTTGAAGGTACTTAACTTCAAGTTACCGTTCGGTGAAGAGAAATTTGTCATTTTTCTCAACCACATTATGTGACACTGTGATGGTTTATTAACGTAATTTCACCTAGTTATTCTTTGAGCAAGTTTGTCCCTGATGGTCTAGTGGCTAGGATTCGGCGCTCTCACCGCCGCGGCCCGGGTTCGATTCCCGGTCAGGGAATGCTAATTTGAAGGTACTTAACTTCAAGTTACAGTTTGGTGAAATTTGTCATTTTTCTCAACCACATTATGTGACACTGTGATGGTTTATTAACGTAATTTCACCTAGTTATTCTTTGAGCAAGTGTGTCCCTGATGGTCTAGTGGCTAGGATTCGGCGCTCTCACCGCCGCGGCCCGGGTTCGATTCCCGGTCAGGGAATGCTAATTTGAAGGTACTTAACTTCAAGTTACTGTTCGGTGAAGTGAAATTTGTCATTTTTCTCAACCACATTATGTGACACTGTGATGGTTTATTAACGTAATTTCACCTGGTTATTCTTTGAGCAAGTTTGTCCCTGATGGTCTAGTGGCTAGGATTCGGCGCTCTCACCGCCGCAGCCCGGGTTCGATTCCCGGTCAGGGAATGCTAATTTGAAGGTACTTAACTTCAAGTTACAGTTTGGTGAAATTTGTCATTTTTCTCAACCACATTATGTGACACTGTGATGGTTTATTAACGTAATTTCACCTAGTTATTCTTTGAGCAAGTTTGTCCCTGATGGTCTAGTGGCTAGGATTCGGCGCTCTCACCGCCGCGGCCCGGGTTCGATTCCCGGTCAGGGAATGCTAATTTGAAGGTACTTAACTTCAAGTTACAGTTTGGTGAAATTTGTCATTTTTCTCAACCACATTATGTGACACTGTGATGGTTTATTAACGTAATTTCACCTAGTTATTCTTTGAGCAAGTGTGTCCCTGATGGTCTAGTGGCTAGGATTCGGCGCTCTCACCGCCGCGGCCCGGGTTCGATTCCCGGTCAGGGAATGCTAATTTGAAGGTACTTAACTTCAAGTTACCGTTCGGTGAAGTGAAATTTGTCATTTTTCTCAACCACATTATGTGACACTGTGATGGTTTATTAACGTAATTTCACCTGGTTATTCTTTGAGCAAGTTTGTCCCTGATGGTCTAGTGGCTAGGATTCGGCGCTCTCACCGCCGCGGCCCGGGTTCGATTCCCGGTCAGGGAATGCTAATTTGAAGGTACTTAACTTCAAGTTACAGTTTGGTGTCATTTTTCTCAACCACATTATGTGACACTGTGATGGTTTATTAACGTAATTTCACCTAGTTATTCTTTGAGCAACTGTGTCCCTGATGGTCTAGTGGCTAGGATTCGTCGCTCTCACCGTCGCGGCCCGGGTTCGATTCCCGGTCAGGGAATGCTAATTTGAAGGTACTTAACTTCAAGTTACAGTTTGGTGAAATTTGTCATTTTTCTCAACCACATTATGTGACACTGTGATGGTTTATTAACGTAATTTCACCTAGTTATTCTTTGAGCAAGTGTGTCCCTGATGGTCTAGTGGCTAGGATTCGTCGCTCTCACCGCCGCGGCCCGGGTTCGATTCCCGGTCAGGGAATGCTAATTTGAAGGTACTTAACTTCAAGTTACAGTTTGGTGAAATTTGTCATTTTTCTCAACCACATTATGTGACACTGTGATGGTTTATTAACGTAATTTCACCTAGTTATTCTTTGAGCAAATGTGTCCCTGATGGTCTAGTGGCTAGGATTCGGCGCTCTCACCGCCGCGGCCCGGGTTCGATTCCCGGTCAGGGAATGCTAATTTGAAGGTACTTAACTTCAAGTTACAGTTTGGTGAAATTTGTCATTTTTCTCAACCACATTATGTGACACTGTGATGGTTTATTAACGTAATTTCACCTAGTTATTCTTTGAGCAAGTGTGGCCCTGATGGTCTAGTGGCTAGGATTCGGCGCTCTCACCGCCGCGGCCCGTGTTCGATTCCCGGTCAGGGAATGCTAATTTGAAGGTACTTAACTTCAAGTTACCGTTCGGTGAAGTGAAATTTGTCATTTTTCTCAACCACATTATGTGACACTGTGATGGTTTATTAACGTAATTTCACCTGGTTATTCTTTGAGCAAGTTTGTCCCTGATGGTCTAGTGGCTAGGATTCGGCGCTCTCACCGCCGCGGCCCGGGTTCGATTCCCGGTCAGGGAATGCTAATTTGAAGGTACTTAACTTCAAGTTACAGTTTGGTGAAATTTGTCATTTTTCTCAACCACATTATGTGACACTGTGATGGTTTATTAACGTAATTTCACCTAGTTATTCTTTGAGCAAGTTTGTCCCTGATGGTCTAGTGGCTAGGATTCGGCGCTCTCACCGCCGCGGCCTGGGTTCGATTCCCGGTCAGGGAATGCTAATTTGAAGGTACTTAACTTCAAGTTACAGTTTGGTGAAATTTGTCATTTTTCTCAACCACATTATGTGACACTGTGATGGTTTATTAACGTAATTTCACCTGGTTATTCTTTGAGCAAGTTTGTCCCTGATGGTCTAGTGGCTAGGATTCGGCGCTCTCACCGCCGCGGCCCGGGTTCGATTCCCGGTCAGGGAATGCTAATTTGAAGGTACTTAACTTCAAGTTACCGTTCGGTGAAGTGAAATTTGTCATTTTTCTCAACCACATTATGTGACACTGTGATGGTTTATTAACGTAATTTCACCTGGTTATTCTTTGAGCAAGTTTGTCCCTGATGGTCTAGTGGCTAGGATTCGGCGCTCTCACCGCCGCGGCCCGGGTTCGATTCCCGGTCAGGGAATGCTAATTTGAAGGTACTTAACTTCAAGTTACAGTTTGGTGTCATTTTTCTCAACCACATTATGTGACACTGTGATGGTTTATTAACGTAATTTCACCTAGTTATTCTTTGAGCAACTGTGTCCCTGATGGTCTAGTGGCTAGGATTCGTCGCTCTCACCGTCGCGGCCCGGGTTCGATTCCCGGTCAGGGAATGCTAATTTGAAGGTACTTAACTTCAAGTTACAGTTTGGTGAAATTTGTCATTTTTCTCAACCACATTATGTGACACTGTGATGGTTTATTAACGTAATTTCACCTAGTTATTCTTTGAGCAAGTGTGTCCCTGATGGTCTAGTGGCTAGGATTCGTCGCTCTCACCGCCGCGGCCCGGGTTCGATTCCCGGTCAGGGAATGCTAATTTGAAGGTACTTAACTTCAAGTTACAGTTTGGTGAAATTTGTCATTTTTCTCAACCACATTATGTGACACTGTGATGGTTTATTAACGTAATTTCACCTAGTTATTCTTTGAGCAAATGTGTCCCTGATGGTCTAGTGGCTAGGATTCGGCGCTCTCACCGCCGCGGCCCGGGTTCGATTCCCGGTCAGGGAATGCTAATTTGAAGGTACTTAACTTCAAGTTACAGTTTGGTGAAATTTGTCATTTTTCTCAACCACATTATGTGACACTGTGATGGTTTATTAACGTAATTTCACCTAGTTATTCTTTGAGCAAGTGTGGCCCTGATGGTCTAGTGGCTAGGATTCGGCGCTCTCACCGCCGCGGCCCGTGTTCGATTCCCGGTCAGGGAATGCTAATTTGAAGGTACTTAACTTCAAGTTACCGTTCGGTGAAGTGAAATTTGTCATTTTTCTCAACCACATTATGTGACACTGTGATGGTTTATTAACGTAATTTCACCTGGTTATTCTTTGAGCAAGTTTGTCCCTGATGGTCTAGTGGCTAGGATTCGGCGCTCTCACCGCCGCGGCCCGGGTTCGATTCCCGGTCAGGGAATGCTAATTTGAAGGTACTTAACTTCAAGTTACAGTTTGGTGAAATTTGTCATTTTTCTCAACCACATTATGTGACACTGTGATGGTTTATTAACGTAATTTCACCTAGTTATTCTTTGAGCAAGTTTGTCCCTGATGGTCTAGTGGCTAGGATTCGGCGCTCTCACCGCCGCGGCCTGGGTTCGATTCCCGGTCAGGGAATGCTAATTTGAAGGTACTTAACTTCAAGTTACAGTTTGGTGAAATTTGTCATTCTTCTCAACCACATTATGTGACACTGTGATGGTTTATTAACGTAATTTCACCTAGTTATTCTTTGAGCAAGTTTGTCCCTGATGGTCTAGTGGCTAGGATTCGGCGCTCTCACCGCCGCGGCCCGGGTTCGATTCCCGGTCATGGAATGCTAATTTGAAGGTACTTAACTTCAAGTTACAGTTTGGTGAAATTTGTCATTTTTCTCAACCACATTATGTGACACTGTGATGGTTTATTAACGTAATTTCACCTAGTTATTCTTTGAGCAAGTGTGTCCCTGATGGTCTAGTGGCTAGGATTCGGCGCTCTCACCGCCGCGGCCCGGGTTCGATTCCCGGTCAGGGAATGCTAATTTGAAGGTACTTAACTTCAAGTTACCGTTCGGTGAAGTGAAATTTGTCATTTTTCTCAACCACATTATGTGACACTGTGATGGTTTATTAACGTAATTTCACCTGGTTATTCTTTGAGCAAGTTTGTCCCTGATGGTCTAGTGGCTAGGATTCGGCGCTCTCACCGCCGCGGCCCGGGTTCGATTCCCGGTCAGGGAATGCTAATTTGAAGGTACTTAACTTCAAGTTACAGTTTGGTGAAATTTGTCATTTTTCTCAACCACATTATGTGACACTGTGATGGTTTATTAACGTAATTTCACCTAGTTATTCTTTGAGCAAGTTTGTCCCTGATGGTCTAGTGGCTAGGATTCGGCGCTCTCACCGCCGCGGCCCGGGTTTGATTCCCGGTCAGGGAATGCTAATTTGAAGGTACTTAACTTCAAGTTACAGTTTGGTGTCATTTTTCTCAACCACATTATGTGACACTGTGATGGTTTATTAACGTAATTTCACCTAGTTATTCTTTGAGCAACTGTGTCCCTGATGGTCTAGTGGCTAGGATTTGTCGCTCTCACTGTTGCGGCCCGGGTTCGATTCCCGGTCAGGGAATGCTAATTTGAAGGTACTTAACTTCAAGTTACCGTTAGGTGTCAGACGGCCCCATCAAGAGGTCACATGATCACACCTGTGGCAGAGAGGACATTACAAGCCCTCTTACATGGACAGGACCCCTTCCCCCGAGGTGCAATCACTTTACCCAAATGAGAGGCTATGTTCTGACATTTCTTGACTTCTTCCTTTTGATTTCCCAGTGTCTTGTTTGCCATGTCCCCCACTCATTTGTTGATCAACATGATATTCACATGCCACTGAAGTCTGTTTAGATGCAAGCGTGGAGAGTATAATGTCTGACATGAAGATGAATGCACCTGGAAAACATAACATTTGTGTTAGAGGCAGTGGTGCTGGTTTTCAGGCAGGAATGCAGCACCAACATTACCAGAATAAATTAGATTTATTATTTGAATTTTGTTTCATATTTATTCTCATTATCTACCCAAGATCTTCCTTGTTGCCAGTGTTTTGGTGCATTTTGTAAAAAGAAAAAAAAAGTTGAATGGAATCTTAAGTACAAAGGTAAAAATTTGATATTTATTTATTAAGATATTTCATTTACAATGAGCAATTAAGCAACAAACCCTCACATCTGGATGCTGGAACCATTGGTGTTTCATAAATTTACTTTATCAAAATGGCAACTTGCAGTTGAATTTTTTTGTCCACACCACAAGAACTTTTATACAGATGAAATGTTCTTTATAATTAAAATATGATGGACAGCTGGAAGACAAATAATTTAATACAAAGATAATTAATTCATCAAGTAGTGCATGCAGTGTAATTTTCTGTGGTTTTATTATGCAGACGGGATTAATGGGTAGTTTCTGGTCTACACTCCGAAGCAGCAGGGGGCGGTAATGAGCCTAATGGGCTTGTTGTCTGTGTTTTCCTGTCCAACAGGGGTCAGTGTTTACTCGAGGAAGCAGCAATGTTACAACAACCCCAACTCCTCTCTGAATTGATCGCTACATTACGACCAAATCGAGCTCTACCGCGGCCAAGCATAACTACTAAGAACCGCATAACGTTACTAAATGGTCTCAAATAAGTAGTGTTAACATTCGTTAGCTATACTCATAACGCTACTCAGTAGCTATAGCTAAGCTACAGACCAGGACTTTTTTCCATTTCAGGAGCGCGTAAGCTAGTTTAGCTTTGCTAACCGTTATAGCAGGTTATTTATTTAGTTGAGAGCTTGTAAGTAAACCTGTACGTTTCATTCCATTAGACTTCATTAACCTAACGTTATGCTTTGAGGATAGTCTACTACTCTAGCTAACGTTTTAGGCAACAACAAAAACTCGTTAGCTAGCACTTCCGGTTCCTTGTTTTCAAAATAAGAGGTCAGTGAGAAGTTGACATCTCATTTTGCTGATTTGAAGATAATGAAGAGCAATTAATTGCCTGGCAAGTAGCGTAAGATTAATGTGAATTACATTTGTGTCACAAAAGGGTCTAAAAAGTAAATTCATAAGAAAATAATTAAAAGATGCATACAGCAAACATATATACATACAGTGGTGGAAAGTGATTAAGTACATTTAATTAATGAACTAAACTTAAGTGTTTTGATCTTGCAGCACCTTCGCATGTAATGCAGTGCTATTAAATGTTGGTATTGCTACCCTTACTTCAGTAAACGATTGCATACTTCTCTAACAGGAAACGTCCACCTCAGACCTTTGCTAAATGGAGAGACAATGGCGCCCTCTAGTCTGACTATCTGAACGTCCTAGTTGATCCGGTCTTCGTCAGCCAACCAGGAAAGAGGGCTTGCCGTGATCTGGACTGAGGCGGATGAGACCAGAACCCTTTGTTCTGTATCTCCTCCTGAAGCGAGATTTGAAAAAAACCAGGAGCCTCTCAATGCTTCCTGCAAAACTGCGATCGCGTTTCTGCGGGTTGGCGATCGCTCGTGGATGTTTTACTCATCATAAATTAGCAGAATTCATTTATTAGCTGTTGTGATATATTTTTTTTTTTCCTCATCGCTACAACCCGGAGGGGGGAGACATCGGCTCGGGTTGTTTTTCTTCCTTCTTGTCAGCTGCTAAATGGAAATAAACCGGGGAACTGAAAGTGGAACCAGTCGAGGTGCGTGTCGTGAAAAATCACGTTTCATAACGATCCCCGCGATCTCTCGTGTTACCAGTGAGTTCACAGTGACCTTAAATGAAGTGCTCATGTTCTGTGACATGTTTCCTGCAGCGTGTCTACCTGAACCACAATGAGATTATTACGGTGGCATCTCCAGCGCTGATTCACTTCCATCACTCACATCAGATGCTCATCGATCTGCCGGCATAGTTTGCTTTTAACATCGATCTGAATGTCATTAGAGTCCTATTTCAGAAATCCAATCTCCTGCTCGGTTGTATAGTTCCAGCATTCAACAAGATGCGAGTTTGTTGTGAGTTTGATGGATGCTGTTGTCGGTGCACCTGAGAGCAGCACTTGTCATGTCATATTGCCACAATACATCTTATTTACTCACGCATAGTGTGTAATGCGTCGTTGTTGACACAGATTGCTTGTTGAATTATATGTAGTGTAGTAAGTGACATTTCTGAAGTGGGCTTTGGATCACTAGTCCTGGTCTAAACAACAAAATTCAGCTTAGTGGGTAGAAAAACAAACACATCAGCCTGTCTCCTACCAGACAGCCTGAAGTCCAGCAGGTCAATGTTTGAGCAGCTGCTGTGTTTATACTACAGCAGATGATATTCATGGAACTGTTTCCTTTTGCCGCAGCATAATAATCCCGTACTGCACTTTAGAGAAGCGACATTATGTAGCCATCAGCCTTTATATGTGAACCATTGAAATACATATTTAGTTTTAGTATGTGGCATTGAATTATTTACCTTTCACAAGTAGGAGTCCAGATAAAATCTAAGACTACAGTATATGCCAATTATATTTTGTGACGTCTGTTTTTTTGCGTGTGCCTGATAAAAGCCCTTTGTCACACGGATGCAAAAGTTATATTGAAAAGCTCTAAAAGTCGTATTTTCAATCATCATATTGCCCAACCTTATTAAAGACCTCTTAATAAGGAATATGAACCATAAAACAAAAGCAGAGACGTGTGCAGGTGTTTCATGTTACCTGGTTATTTGGTTACCTGCCTTGAGCTGTTTACTCCTGCTCTGGGTTTCTATCGGGTTGTGGGTAATGTGAAACTGTTGCTTGTGGATGCGCATTAATCCTCTTTAGGTAGTAACAGGCTGCATCAAAACAACTTTAATTGCCAGTTACATGAAATGTTGATACATGTTTATTTTTACACTTTTCTCTCCTCCTCCTTCTCCACCTCAGGTAATGATCTTCCAGTCCACTATCTACGCCTCCTCGCCCCACCCTTGCAGCTGTTGTCAGCCGCAGTGTGGCAAGTAGTGCAGCAGGGACTCGTGGACCACTATGGGATGCTGGAGGAGTTTGTTACCATGGTGACGGAACTGGTCCCAGAGCTGATGAGCTACAGTCAGAGGGCTCAGCTCATCCTGGGACTCAGGGCCAGGGTCAGTAATATATAATTCAACCACACTGAGGTGACGCGTGTACTTATTCTAGTTAGTTGTCTCAGGTCAAAGCCAGGTTTCAAAATGTATAAACAAGCTTTTTAAGTAGACGATGAGTGACGTGAGGATAGTATCTCACTTATATGTGTATTTATTTCGTATACTAAATCAGGTGGGCAGAGTAGCAACAGGTCCGGTGTTACACCAGGAGCTTTATGAACCAGGACTATTGTTTATGTGTGTG
The DNA here is from genome assembly GCF_050575085.1 of Anarhichas minor. Classification (NCBI taxonomy): domain Eukaryota; kingdom Metazoa; phylum Chordata; class Actinopteri; order Perciformes; family Anarhichadidae; genus Anarhichas; species Anarhichas minor. The sequence continues at coordinate 3,832,779 of NW_027466491.1, forward strand.
TGTGTGCACATCCAGCTGGTTCTAGAGATGTGTCGAGGGGAGCTCCCAGTGGACCTGCAGACCATTCAGCCACATCTGGACAGAATTAAAGCTCCCGTCAGCACTGCCAAGGATCACCATGTAAGTAAACTGTCGCTGGCAAACACACACAGCGGTTTTTCTTTTTCCGGTGTGGAAGTTTACTCGGTTATGACCGATCGAGTCTCACGACGGGTGGGAACAGTTGTTTTCTAGAATTTGTATTGAGTCATAAAAGTCAGCTCAAATGGCGTTTGTCATCCGTACCCTTGATTTGAGCATGTGTGTGTGTGTGTGTGTGTGTGTAACAGGTAACCATAAACCAGGTGGAGGAATCGGAGGTGAACTTTGTGGAGTTGGTTCATTCATTACTGGAGGATCCCTCGGAAAGAAAATATTTTTTCCAAGTGAGACAACACTCACTCCTTATTGCGTTGTTTTTCTTTCATTTTTCCTGATCGTAATTCCACATTGTCCTGTCCACTGTCCACTAACTAAATGTATCTGTCTCTCACTCTCTCTTAATCTGTCTGCCTCTCTTTCTCATTTGCAGGAAATATTCCCTGCGTATTTTGGGCCAAAGTACAACGCCGCACTTGAGATGCTGGTGTGGGAGTTCATATCAAGACTGGAGGAGCTGCTGCCAGTTCCAGACTTCACACAGGTGCCACATTACATAAATTACATAATGATAATAATCTACCTTGAATTATTTGTGTTACACTTTTCTTAAACCAGTCTTGGTTGGTCTTAAGCCCTGTTGGCATGGGACTAATATTACCTGAGGACCTCTAGGAATTTGTAATAATTGCAGAAGTCGTCTGTGATCTTAATCGTGTGTGTTATTTATTTGTTTGAATGTCACCAACATGTCTGATACACTTTGCATGAAATATACTGTCTACATTTAGACTGAAAATGGACACTAGTGGCCCTACGACCTTACTCTATTGCTTCTTTCTGCAGCCACGCTGCTGCTGACATTCACGCTTATGTAACGGGGTCGTATCTCGGCCTCTGTTATATCCCTATTTTGTTACCTGCCCTCTGCAGTGTTGATGTGAGGCTACCAGGGGAGAATGCCAGGCCCTGTGGGAGGTCTGCACTACTTGTTTTGCCTCCCGCCTTTTACTCCTCCACTACAATACACCAAAATGCAACACAAGAGAAGTGTGTCACCAGGAAATGGCTCTGGCATTATTCTTAGACTGACTGTGGCACACAGGCTCAGTGCAGCGGCTCATCTGTCTGCACCACTGACCCAGAGACAGATATAGAGGAGGGTTAACTGGATACAGGTGCAACACAGTGTCCCAGGGGACTGCAGGGGAAATACACAGCCCCTCGTGATACCGATTTGTTTTTTATTTGAACTCACCGTGAGTCATTTGGCAGTACAAATAAAAGATAATGAGTGCAGGATTACTAAAGGTAGGAACTTGATCTCTCTTCTCAGCTGGCAGCTTGGCTTGGAGACACTCCGTCATTCCTAGACGAATGTCTACAATCCTTTTTCCCGCCAGAGGACATGAAGGGTGTACTTGAACATCACAGAAACCTCGGCCATTTTGCAGAGAAAGGTACTGTGTGCCCCCCGGGTTGTGTGCTGTAACTGTACGGTCAACACTGAAACAGAAAGGGATATAATCGCAGATTAGAAGACCAAATTTATGAAAGCATTACTTACAAAAGGTTGGAAGAGACAGCGAAGATGCACTTGGAGCAACCACTAATTTTCCTCTTTGTATTTTGATAGAATTGAGAGTTTTTCTTGTCAGTTAAATAATGATTGAACCAAGCTTATTTCTTCTTAATTGTAGAATCTAGATTTTTACCGATGGATGACTGCATCCTCTCCTCCCTGTCTCTGCCTCCTGGGACCAAACCTGTCACAAACGCCACCGCCTCATGCACACCTGCTTCCAAAGATTCAAACCCTCCAGAGCACAAAGGACAGCTCGACGCTCTCTTCGACACAAGCAGCCTGGAGAGGGCGATCAGGAGGAGCTCCGAGACCGTGAGACAAAGGCTGGAGGAGACGAGAGACTCGGGCAGCTGGCAGCTGCAGGTTAGAGACGGGAAAGACTCAGTTAGCGCACAACCCCGCGATGAAACCATAGACCTCACTACGTCGAACGAGACTGCGAACAAGGATTCAGCAGCCAGTGACAACAGCCACAGCTTGAGAGGAGGGCGGGTTCTCAGGAAGAGGAAGCTGAGCGGAGGCGTGGACATTCCCAAAAAACAGCCTGCGGAGGCGACAGCTTTCCTGTAAGATTACCAGAAACGTTGTGTTTAAATGGTTCTGTGGGCAGTAATCACTTCTGTTTTATTTTCATCACTCGGGGTTCCATTCCCTTTTCATCCATATCAGCGGCATGGCTCTAAGGACGACAGTGTCAGTCCACCAGCTTTGATCTAGATTGAAATATCTCATCAACCATTTCATGGATTGCCATGAAATTTGGCACAGATATTCATTGTAGCTAGACAATGACGTCCCAATGACTTTAGTGAGAAAGTGTGTATGTCAATCTGTCAATTTGATCCTTTTGTGTTTTTCCACCTTTACAGGGATTCGTCAGTGGATGATGAGAATTCAGGTGAATCTCCTCTCATCTCAATATGGGGAGAATATACAGGTTTGTGCTCTTTTTTTTTTTTTGATGGATCAGTGGATGCTATCAGTCAGATCAATCTAAACGTAGTCCTTTGACTAACTCTGCTCGTTTTATTTTAGACTCTCAGGAAGGTTCCCTCCCGGTTGTGACGGACACGAAAGTTCCCTGGTCGGACGAGGAGACACTCAATCTGCTCGACATCTGGGGGAAGGACTCGGTGCAGCGGGCTTTAAAGGGCTGCTTGAAAAACCGTCACATATTTACGCAGATCGCTCAGAAGATGGCAGAGAGAGGCTACGTGAGAACGGTGGAACAGTGCCAGACCAGGATCAAGCGACTGAAGAAATGCTTCCGCAAGAACAACAAGTAGGTGTTAAATGACCTGTCCTCCTTCCTCGCCGCTCGTCTTTCTGTCTGATCGTTGCAGTTTATCAGATAACTTTATTTCCCTCCGAAAATGTCACAGCTGTAATTTGTAAAACAGCAAAATGCCCCCGTTGCCTTTTTTCCCTTTTCCAACACCAGAAGGAACTCCAAACTGGAGTATAAGTTTTACGAGCAGCTGAAGCGGGTACTCGGCTCCTCGGCGCCCTCGGCTGTTCCAGAGGTCACCTATGATGTTGAAGAGGTCATCGATGAAGATGAGTCACAAGACGGCGATGAGGAATTGCAGTTTCTTGGCCATACGAGCCGACTGGAAATCGGTACAATTTCACTTTTATTGGGGGGGGGGGGCAATTGTAGGTCAAACTAAATAAATAATAATACAAGGCCTAGGGAGGGGGCTAATATAAAAAAATATATATATAAATTGTAAATTTAGGAGGAAAAAACTTGGATATTCTCTGAGATAAAAATAAGAAAATGAACTCGTAGTTAATTCCGAAAATCTTTTTTTTAGAGAATTTGTCCCCTCACCCGGCTCCCAATTTAGTTATTTGTTATTTTTGTCCTTAAATGGCCTAATGTGCCAAAGTACTCCATAAGCTTCCCAAAGCACAAAAATAATAAACATAACACAGGGTTGTGTTAAAATGACATGTCACAGTAAAAGGACTGTTTCACAGATTATACTGACAAACAATGTGATTCATGTTTTCGTTTCAGGAACTAGAAGCGTCCCGTGGACAGACTTTGAGTCGTTGGCCCTCATCAACATGTGGGGGGAAGAAAAGATGCAGCAGGAGAGGAGAGGAATGCACAGGACGTTACACATTTTCTCCATCTTATCCAACAAGATGGCCGCCCAGGGCTTCTCCCGAACGCCAGAGCAGTGCCAAACGAGGCTGAAAAGGCTGAAATCAAATTTCAGGCAATGCTACCAAAACAAGTATGTATACTTACAGCAAAGAGGAATGAAAGGAGAAGTTTGTGGTACTTGTCGATTCACAGTATACATCTTATCTCTCGATGCAGCATGAAGGGACAGGAGCAAGTGGAGTGCAAGTTTTACAATGAACTGGGAAGCTTTTTAGTGAAGGACTTCCCTTCAGTGCCGCAGCTGGAGGAACTACCAGGAGAGCCTGAAGACAACGACTCACCGCCTTTTTCCCATCAGGATATCGGTAAACCCTAATGTCCTCTACTGACAGCGGGACTACATTAGAAATATGAATAGAATACAAAACAGTTCTGTTCTCAATGTCTCATTTATTTACTTATTGTTTAGTTACAACAAGATTATAACACCATTATAATGATCACTTTTAATGATTCAATGGAACTTTAATGGCATGCACAGTATACTCAAATTAATCTTTATCGTTCAAAACTTCGTCAAACAGCATCATGGCATATTCAACAAAAATACAGCTATCGAGCAGTGTGGCTAGTACAAAACAAAATGGTCAAATGTAACATCAACACTAGTAGTAGTGAAGTCATGATAGATGATGGGATGATGGGGGGGAATTAACTCAATGAAGTTATTCCTTAAAGTGTTTAATTTTCTATCTGTGTCACATCAGAGTCTGCTGTGGGCGTTCAGGAGGACAGGAAGAAAGTCCCCTGGTCGGACAAAGAGACCGTCATCCTTCTAGAGATCTGGGGAGACCCACAGGTAGAGCAATGAGAAAAAATGAGAGCGATATATATCCAGTCCTTAAATAGAGCCTCTATGTGCAAGCTATCCTCATCCGTTTGATTGTCATTTTTAAGTATATATTTCTTGTATATTGCCACATTTTGCTAAGAATTTCCCCCACATTTAGGTCCAGCAGAGCATGAAACGCTACCCACACAACGGTCACATTTTCACCGAAGTATCGGAGAAACTCACCGCCAACGGCTACTCCCGCAGTGCGGGGCAGTGCCACACCCGGATCAAGCGCCTGAAAGCCAACTACCGGCATTGTCAGGACAACCTGAAGTAAAAGCAGCACCCGAACCTTTTGTACGCTGTGCTGTTGGCAGGACATCTGTGTGTTAATACAGCTGTCTCTACTGCCTGTAGCTCATCGGGGACCGACAGAGTCGACTTTAAATTCTATGATCTGCTGGAACAAATCCTGGACAAGCAGCCGTCAACATCCTCCACTGTGGTAACAGACTCCATCGAAATATCGGAAGACTCCAACGGTGAATCGGTGCCTGAAACGGGTAAAATACAATATTCCTTCATCAAGTTCATGCGGTGAATAGTAGGGCAGCATTACGCACGATTACACTGTGTGCATTCGTACCAAAACCGATACAAGAGAGTGACAAGTGCTGTGTGTTCTGCTGTAAGATGGAGAAATCGGCACGTCAACGGAGAAACCGGCGAGTGGCTCGTGGTCCGATGAGGAGACCCTGGTGCTGATCGAGATCTGGGGCGACGAAGACGTTCAGAGTGCGCTGAGGGGTTTCATCCACAACGGACACATTTACGCCGACATTTCGCAGAGGATGCGCAACCTCGGCTACTCGAAGACCTCAGAGCAGTGCCGCTGGAAGGTCAAGTCACTGAGGAACAACTTTCGGCAGTGCTACGACAGGATGAAGTGAGATCAAAACTTTCAGTTTGCCTGTTATATCTGTTTGCACGTATAATCCAGTATGACTCTAATGGTTCGTATTTACGTCTTGTCATGCCGTCTAGATCTGGAAGAAGAGTAGATTACAGATTCTACCACCAGCTGGAACAAATACTCGGTCAGGAGGCGGTTTCTATTGATGATTATGATGAAAAAGACGAGCAAGCAGACCAGGACCCAGGTACAGTCGTCTTCATTCATTCATTCATTCATTCATTCATTCATTCACACAGCAGTACTTTCTAACGGCTGCATCAACCTGGAATAGGTGCAGATGTGAACACAGCGTGGACGGAGCAGGAGACGTTCGCTCTCGTCGAAGTGTGGGCTGCAGACGACGTGCAGCACAGCCTGAAAACGTGCGTCCGCAACGGGCACATATTCACCGACATATCGGAGAAAATGGCCGCCACGGGATACCCAAGGACGACGGAGCAGTGCCACTCCCGGATCAAAAGGTTGAAGAAGAGTTACAGGCGTTACTGCAACAGCTGGAGGTAAAATAAAATGGCCTCGTAAAAATGAAGACCACCATCCCCCACGCAAGCAGGCTGTTTCACAGCTTGCATTTTATTTACGTTTGTCAGAAATGGAGGACGGCCCACTGTGTTCCGATACTTCCACCTCCTGGCTCCGGTGCTTGGTGATAACTCTGTGTGTCCTGAAGTGGAGAGTGCTGCCGCTGACGCCTCCTTGGATCCCCTGATGGAAACGGATCCTGACATGTGTAGGTTCAACTATGATCAATCAATTTGTGTCACCACACCAGTTCTGCAATTGTATACAGCGTCATTTTTCCTTTCAAAGATCCAAGCACAACAATAAATCTGTGGTTCCTCCACTTAGACGAGCAGCCCTCATCCAGCCACCTCCTGGCTGACCAGAGCAGAAAGATGCCCTGGTCCGACCAGGAGACACGCACCCTGCTGGAGGTCTGGGGTGAAGACAACGTGCAGCTCACCCTGAAGGGCTGCCTGAAGAACCGCCACGTGTTTGAGTACATCTCTGAGAAGATGAGTGACGGAGGATTCATAAGGACCTCGGAGCAGTGCTACACTCGCATCAAACGCCTTAAACATGGCTTCCTCCATGAAAAGTCAGTGATGACAAAAACTATGAATCATTTTCTTTATATTATTGGTTTTGTTGGTTTGTACAGTTTCTGTACAGAGCCATACATGCATACATACATACATACATACATACATACATGCATACATACATACATACATACATGCATGCATACATGCATACACACATACATACATGCATACATGCATACATACATGCATGCATACATTCATGCATGCATACATTCATGCATACATGCATACATACATACATGCATGCATGCATACATACATACATGCATACATACATACATACATGCATACATGCATGCATACATTCATGCATACATACATGCATGCAGCTTTTCCTTTGTATCAGTAGTTTCCATTGATTTAAAACAAACTATAAAAGCAGTTTTAAAATATGTTTTGTTTTGACCACAAGTATTTGAATTTGACCAACTTTCATTGTTAAAATTTGCTCAGTGTTGTTTAAATGTCTTGGAAAAATGTTTGGGATTTGGTTAGCATTGGCGTTGCCAGCTAATCACAAGCTAACTGCCAGTTTTGTTTCACTTTGGATTCAGGGAGGAATATAAATTCTTCAACGAGATGAATGAAATCTTCGGGAGGGAGCTGAAAATGGACGACTTGGTCCCAGACACGTCAGTCCCAGATGAGCCAGACGACTGCACCCAAAAGAAAGGTGAGACCTTTCAAAATAAAACCATCAAACTGACTATAATACAGTTATTACAGAAGTCATGACAGCCTGTTTCTCATGTTAAGGTATATGGTAGATCTATAAGTGTATACTTTTCTCATTATTGTAATTGTTTTCTATAAACTGTACAGATTGTTTTTGTTAATTCTGAGACATCCACTCTGTTAGTAACCTCAGGGACCCAGTGGGTGGCGGACAGTTCGAAGCTGGCCTGGAGCGACGGGGAGACCGAGGTCCTCCTGGACATATGGGGGAGCGAGGAGATCCAGGAGACCTTGAAAGGCTGCACAAAGAACAAACACATCTTCATCCAGATCTCCGAGGTCATGGCGAGCCAGGGCTACCTGCGCACTCCTGAACAGTGTCAGACCAGAATAAAGAGGCTGAGGGCCAATTTCCGACACTTCCTAGAAGGCAGAAAGTAAGTACCCGCTGTTCAATGCTGGGGGGGGGATGTGGTTGGATCAGGCTGCAGGTCTAAACCTCTACATTCTTGATACGGTTTAAGCATATTTCGAACCTCATAACATTTGATCCACTGCAGTTGTACACATTCATTTGTGGAAGAAACTTGCTGTCTCCTTATAACAATCCATGAAATTCTGTTTCCAGAGGAGAGAAACAGGAATGCAAGTTCTTTGACCAGTTGGTGCAGATATTTGGCAGCAAGTATGTAATGAACTCTGACCCCCTGGCCGACGATACAGCTGATGGCGTAGGTAAGAATCCGCATTATAAGATAAGACAACTGGCTGCTGGCTCTAGCTACATAGTCAACACAAAAACCTGATCTTCTTATCTAATTCTCAACAAGAAAACAAATAACTGTGTTTCTCAAAATGTCATTGCTTGTGAGTCATAATCAAAACTTTATGTCTGAAATGTACTTTGTCAGATCTAGAGACCTGAAACTGTCCGTCATCGTAGAGTCAAATCACGAGGACACAGCAGCTGCAGAGTGACTGAGGAGCATCCAGAAGGGAAAAAACAAGGACACTCGAGCAGGAACTGTTAACATTCAGAGCTGTGGTGTGCAGTTGTTTACGGATGACGTTTGCCTCTGTATGTACTTCAAATACTTTAACATTCTTCATACACACAGGCTGTAGTGTCTGTGTCTGTGTCTGTGTGTGTGTGTGTCCGCGTCCCTCCTCCAGAGTGTCTTTGTATTATTTACAATAGAGCCATGAAACTAAAACCAGGAAGCTCAGGGCTCACAGGGACAAAAAGTAATTTCTGATCTTGATGTAGTGGGAGTCAAAGAAAATGCTGTTTTTGCTAGTATTTATTTATTTTGTACTTGAACTATAGTGAGTGACTCAAAGCACACGCACAAAGAAAGAAATATACGCCAGGCCTCTTGTTGTGTAACCACAGCGTACGTTTGCTTTTTGGTCTTAATTTACGTTTCACCTAAATCTTCTGTCTTTGCACCTGTTTACAATGTTTGAATCCGAGTGGTGAAAGTTGAGTTCATGAAGCTTATTTTTTTACACGGTATGAGTTGATCTGGTCCAATGTTGTATTTATTTAAATTATTGTTTACACATGTTCTCCAAAGTTTTATAATTTCCTTCGCATATGTTACTCATCAAATCTTATTGAAGCACATTTTTTTCCACAAACGTGTCGAGGTTTTTGTTACACCCATTAAAAGAAACTTCAAATGTTTGATCGAGGATTCAGTTCCGTGATTTGTTGTGTGGTTTTTTTGGAGTTTTTTTGCGTGACAAGTTCAGCCAAGAGTGTTAGAGATTGTTACTGTACACTAAAACCATAATGGAAACAAAATAACACTAATAAAGGTATATCATCTGTATGCAACGATCGAGCAGGCTTTGGTTGAATGCAGGTGAACAGTCTGTGTGGACACTGTGGGACTAACAAAGATTTGATGTTCACTGGCTAGTTGCTAACTTGTTTTGGACCTCAATTGTTCAAATTTAAATGTAACTAATGTGTAGAAATGAATGGAAAATGTGTTTAGAGTACATTATTATCCCATGGCGATGAAGTCCATGCTCTCTGTCTCTCACCCACACAGACTCATGAGAATTCACTGCGGTTGCTGCAGTCAACCAGAGCTTCCTGCTCTGCTTGTATCAGATTAGTTGTACAGTGATGGAAAATCAGAGAGGGATTGCTAGGCAACGTCTTCTAAACACGCTATGGTTTCCCGCCACAAGGCCATGAGTTTGACATAGTGTTGTTTTGTTGAGACATGACAAAAAAACTCCCATGCACAGTAACCATAGTCACACTAATAGTGTATCGGACACTGAAGCAGAGAGGTACAGGCTTTCCTTTCATTTATGATGTCGGGTTGCTGGCATCAACCAGCCCAGCACCACTGGGTACCAGAGGAACCTTCCTCTGACAGGATCGTGTAGACGTCACACTGAACATTGAACCTGGCGTTGAACAGGAGGCGGGTCAAGCTCTTCCTCCTCAGCTCTGACAGACGAATCATTCCCAGCGAGTTCTCATCCCAGCCCTCTTCTGCTTCTTCTTGTATCCCTCCCTCCACATTCAGTTGACTGTTTTTGTGTGTTTCCTGGTGAACCTGTCAGAGGTAGCAGAGCCAAGTAGCACTCCTCAAACTCCTAGTAACTCCTAATCACCAAGAAGCAAATAGAGAGACGAAAACCTGGAATTATTTTCCTGCTGCATAAGGATATAATGCTCTATTTCCACTGCTATCTATCTATCTTATTGTAAAATGAATACTTACCGCATATATTATCACCATCACTGTTATAATCCACAGGATGGCATTTGGCTTCCTGAATGAACTTACATTTGTTGCTACCCATTTCAGCAGTCATGTCTTCACAATTTGACTTCTCCAGCTGCTTTAGGAGGAAAACAACCACAGAATGACCCTGGACAGATGTTTTGTTGTGAGAAAAAGAGAACCAACGTCCCTAACCTTCAAGACTCCACCTCTGTATGGCGGGTGAGTAATGCCAACAACCGGTCCGCCTGTGCGCTGCCAAGAAAAGTCTTATCCTGCTTTAAAGGCACATTGTGTTGCATTTGAGGGATCTATTAGCAGAAAACCAAAATGGAATATTATATCCACAACTATGTTATGTTCCATAACTAGAATCGTTGTGTTTTCATTACCTTAGAATGAGCCCTTTATATCTACATATGGATCAAGTCCTCTTCAGGGAGTCTACCATAATGCACCACTATGTTTCTACAGTAGCCCAAAATGGACAAACCAAACACTGGCTCTAACCAGGGCCTTTTGCGTTTTTACGTTACCTGAAGGCCACCGTAGTTCTCCGATACGCCTGTGAAATTTTTGTTTTTAGTTTTAAACCTAAAAAGATAAAAAGAATGATGTGGTGAATCTGTATTTTGTATGGTGAGGTGTGTGCATTTGTTCAGGTAATGCATGTTTGATCTATATACAATGCATGAAATGATTAACTGAGAAAGTTCAAAGATGATGGGACAAGTTTAATGATTTAAATATTCATATCTTTGGTTTGTCCGCTCTGGGACACTCAGCCCACAGCCCCGTTTGCAACTGTGGGCTGTTTGAGGTACTTACTGTCCCTTTTTCCTCTCAGAAACAGGTGTCAGTCCGAGTAGATTCCCAGTCTTTGGCCTGGAGTGCTTAACTTGAGAGGTGTTAATATCAGACAGCTTGTTGTAGCAGTTCAGCTCTGTGGTTGGCCTGAGAACAGCAGTCTCAGGCTTGTGTCCGGCTGACCAGGGGCTGCTGGACCTGGACTGGGTAATGTGTTCAATCGGTGGCAGACGTGCAGGGGTCGGTCTGTTTTGTATCAGCCAACTGCCCTCCTTGTTGTTGCAGTTTTATTTGACACAAGAATTAAAGACAAATAAGTGAGTAAAGCTCAAGATTGACTGAGTATTAAAGTATTAAATACTGCAAGTAACCTGGTTCAGGTCATACTTGAGCTGTCTAAACTGGACAATGTGGCACCAGAAGGCTAAATAAAGTATAAGCAAAAGCTACTTAATGTCAGTGGTCTACTTGTAACTTGCAGCTTGCACGAGGTAATGTACAGGCTAGATTTGTGTCCCTCTGGTAAAATGTGTAAAGTCAAGGCTACGTTCTTCAGATTGATTGATGATCAAACAGCTCTTCTAAACAGATCTCACCTGCAGGTAACATGAGCAGTCTCCCAAAACCACATCTGTCCTGCTGTGGATGCTGCGAGTCCAACCTGAGGCTGGAGGCCGAGGAGCGTGGAGGAGGTGAAGGGGGGGAATGGGTGGAAACCAGTTTGCCACGACCTGCATGCTGAAATGTTATACAGCAGAAATAAAAGAAGAAGGGGAAAGTCAGCGGGAGGGACAACTTGCGAAACTTTTTTTTTCTTTGAGAATAACATCTTTAACTCTTCTCTACTCGCTATCACTACTAGATACTAATGATAAACACAATGATATTAGAAACCATCCAAATATAATTAGGATTAACCTTTACGTTGCCTGTGTGTCGTTTCATCAGCTGGCCATTGTCAATTGGTGGCAGGGTGCATCCGTATACAACAGGCTTGGGCTTCTGTAATGTCAAGAGGACATCTGCATGAAGCTATATGTCACAATATTGAACATAATTCAGAGTGAGATTTGATGGTAAAACACAACACAACTCAACAACTGATGTGCGCTTTTAGTTGATTTGACCCTTTTTAAAGTTAGTGTGTGTTACTGTAAGTTACAGGTAGGAAAGAAAGACATCAAATTGGTCTTAATTGGTCTCGTAAATGTCATTTTATAGAAATAGTAATAGTCGTATAGAAATAGTCATTTTATAGAAAAAGGATAAGTGTTCCACTAATATAGTAAAAAATATTACAAAAGAGAATTTGTGATGTTGGATCTCCCTGAACCAACTGAGGTGCCCTCACCTCTTCCTAATTGAAACATCATCTATTAACGACGTTTGCACTGCAACTCTCAAAGGTTTCCCACTGGGTGGCGCCAGTGGATAACTAGTTACTCTACAGTGACTGGACCTAAACAGTATGTCAGAATGTACTTCAGGTACTGTTGACCATTTACAATAATGCGTCGATATCCCAGCAGGAAAGCTGTGTACCAGTGTCACTGACATAAACACACTCCATGTAAAACACTCATGCAGTACAGACAGAGACAAACACATGCAGCTCTCAAAATGCTTGGACAGTAATTACGTGTCTAAATCTGACAGAGTGTCCAACCGCCAATGTCTGGCTGCCTGCCAGTGTGTGTGTGTGTGTGTGTGTGTGTGTGTGTATGTACTTGTGCCTGTGTGTGTAACGTTGGTGAAGACAGAGACAGGCTGGCTGGAATCTTTTGAGGGAAGGGTTATACACACGCACACACACACACACACACACACAAATGCACATAAAAGGCCGAGCAGTGCCACATCACCCACCTCACCCTCACACACTGTTTCTTACACTCATATCACACATATAATAGATGTATATAATATAATAGATAATAAGGCTGAGATTCAAACGTGTGATACCATTAAATAAGTCCATGTAACTCCAGTAATGTTGACTTTTTTGTTTGTATGTTTATGCACAGTATATATATGTCTATTGTTGTATATATATATATGTATATATACATATATATATATATTGTTATTTTATTGTTTTGTAATACTCAGATACTGCCAGCTAACATTTATTTGCTAAATCAAACTACATTGAAACAAGTACCGTCCTTTAGTAAAATTTGAGGTATTCCAGCTTTACATATTTTACTTTACTAATATTTAACGATAAATATTGTATTTTTAGACTTAACAGCATGTGTTACTTTTATGTGAGGCCTCTCAATACTTTTTCCACCACTGCTTTCAGTCATTTGGTATTCGACCTGACATCTGCACGTTCTGGGCCTCCAAATAGAAATATATTTTCCAGTTTCTTCCTCTCCTTTTAAGGAATTTAAGGGAAAAAAACAACACAAAGTGTCTTTATAAAATGTTGAGCCAGCACAACACACGTTCTCCAAGCCTCTGGAGCTCTATTTTCCTGCTTCTTTTCGTCATTTGCCGTTTTGTTTTACAATACTCTCCAAAATAGCTGTTCAATTAGGTTGATATATGTTGAGGCCATAGCATGAAAACCACATGCTATGATTTTCATACTCATCAAACCATTCAGTGACCCTTCGTGCCCTGTGGATGTGATCACCTGTCACAGAGCATGATAGGATAATGTCACATGTATGGAGGCATCATCTGTTATGGTTCCCCTCTCTTTTATTCTTTTTCTTATTGGTGACTCTGTATATGAGTGAATTCTGAGTGAGCCTACAACAGAGGGGGGCATGGCGGGGTTGTGTAACATGCAACTGAGTCATTCCTCCCTGAGGGCAGACATTTACACCCTACTTCATTACTGCAACAGGCAGGCTCACGTTCTCTCTCTCTCTCTCTCTCTCTCTCTCTCTCTCTCTCTCTCTCTCTCTCTCGTTTTGTGTGTGTGTGGGTGTGTGTGTGTGTATGTCTGTGTGCCCAGGCCAGATATACGCATCCTGCTATGTCCTCAAAAATGCAGCTTCATTCTCTGCCCTCCACTGCAGGCACACATGTGTGAAAGGCAGAACATAAGGGAGAGAGGAAGGAGGGAGTTTATCATTTAGCAGTGGTTAAGAAGTCAAAGAACACACGCCACGAAGAAGAAAGATAGCGTGTGTTTGTTTGTGTGTGTGTGTGTGTGTGTGTGTGTGTGTGTGTAGGGCGCCTCCCTCCCTCGGGGTTGTGTATGGGCTTGTTACAGCGACATTCCTCCACTCAGCTGCTTCTGAGCAGCACATTCCAGGAAGGGAGAGATAGAAAGAGAAAAGAGAGGGAGTAAAAGGGGAGAGAAAGGGAGGAAGAGAAGAGAAGAGGAGGGGGAGATAAAAGCGGGGAGTAAGAACAAAGGGGGAGTGAGAGGGGGGGGGTAATTGAGGCAAAGAGGATAGACAGGGACGAGTGGTTAAGGAAGAAAACGGGGATATTAATAAAATATGTAATTGATCCCTGTTGTGACCCCTCTTCTCCACCGAGAGGTCAAAGGTCAGGGTCAGATACAGTACAGAGAAAACAGAAGCAGTGCTGAGAACAGGAAGTGACAGAGAGAAGGGGGTGGATCTCAGGAGGCCACGAGGTCTTTTCTTAAAATATTATTCCCGATATAACCATAACACACACACACACACACACACACACAGTAAGTAGAGTACTAGTGTGTTCATCTCTTCAGTCTGCTTGACCTGTTTCCACTGAACTGTGGAAGAAAAGAAACAAATCTCACCCCAAACACGGACACGCATAATGATTCAGTCACATGGTCGCACTCCTCTGTACAGACACTGTATGGACACAAATGTGACATTAAGACAGAGCTCGCCTCACTGCAATCGGTTAGTTAGAGAGCTTATTGGCACAAAAATATGAAATAACTTAAGAGATCAAATGAAAACATTATGTGCAAATAGCGCCCGTTAAACAATTCTGTCTGCACATGAATATTATTACTAAATTACATTTTCAGGCAAATAGTCAAAGACTGTATTGTCTGTGGCTATAAATATGAATTAGAGAATTAGAGATCACGTTGATACAGGGAAGTAAAGAGGTTTGTTTATGTGATAGTCAACTGAATATCTTTGCGTTTTCGCTTGTTGGCTGCACAAAAGACATAAATATGTCACCTTGGGCTTGTTGACAGACTGCGTGTTGTGTGTTCTCTCCGTCTTGTTAATGTTCACGTTGTACAATTATTGGCTGGGATGAAGACTGTTGTCAGGCAGGAAAATCAACTGTGTTGCTCATGTCTGGTAAATGAAGAGAGGACAGAAACACAGAAGGAAAACACTGGATATTTACCGAGGATAACAAGCAAGTACGTTTAAAGACGGGAGCAACAAGAAGCAGTCTGTGTGTGGAAGCTTGTTGGCTCAGTGACAGCGTCCCCTTCTCCTTCTCCTTCTCCCTCTTCCTCGGCCTGAATAGACGGGTTTGTTTGTTGTCACTGGTAGAACTAAAGGAAAACAATGTCACTTGATTCCCCTTCTGTGTGTGCTTATCGAAAGAGAGTTAATCATGCATAAGTGTCTATTGAGTTTCCGTCCCCCGGAAGCTCTATCGAGAATACCAATTCACCATTTGTTTTTTGTTTCTTCTCTCCATCTCCGTAGCTCTGTTTTTCTCACCAGTTTGTCAATTCCACTAAAAGTAAATGACCTGGATGCTCACAATTAGCATACTTTAATATAAATTTCTATCCGTCTGTCTGTCCGTCCGTCCGTCTGTCCATCCATCCATCTAACTGTGTTAGTGCTATTGAATCAATAACAGCGTTATGGCTGAATGACCGGATTATTAAACGGTAGAACGAGGCTTACTGTAACCTGTACTCTCCTGTATTTCCTGACAGAGACAAACGTGTATGTTTGTGTAATATTTGGAGATAGTGGCGCAGGTCAGTGGCTTCAATGTGTTATTGTATACATGTGACTCCCACCACCACTAAAACGATTTGAAGGAATTAGACAGAGCGCCACATAACAGAAATGCTTTCACATTAATGCATCAATGATTTACAGTAATTGAAAAGGATTATTCTCAGTGACGACTAAGCACAGAACACTTTACTGCTTGTTTCGTTATTTAGGTTAACTACTATTGCTACTTAGGTAAGCAACTGTTTTAGACAAATGACAGTAAGGTTAGATGTAAGAGTATAAAGTTAGTCAGGATTGCTTTTGGACCAGAGGTTAATGGGAAAATTTAAATCATAACACGGCAGGTAACTCCAAAAAGTAATTTGAGTAGTTACTATACATATGGAAACATATACTGTATATATATATATCCAATATATACAACAATGTATGCAGTCTTTTCATAGGATAATGTATGGCTGGAAAATTAACACAATTGACATCTGTTCCAAAAACAAAATCCAATATTGTATTGGAATGACAAGAAAATAAAAATATGTTGCAAAGCGACACAACTTTTATATTTAAGTAGAAATTATGGAAAGGTGCAAAATTATCTTTGGTCTATCTGGCAGTTAATTACATATTAAAACAGACACACACACACACACAAAACATTGGAAGTATAAATACTCCAAGCAATAAAATACTTTCAGGAAAAAAAGGATTTCTGGACATATTCTTATAATTATATATCTCTTATTATCTCGTTTTTTTTTGTTTTTTTTTTACAGTAATTTGGTTCTTTCTTTTATTCACAAAAATGTGGTTTATTATACCGATGCCGACAACGAACCGCGTCAAAACGACAGACACACATTCTATCCAATCAAACGTGGTGCTTTGGCAGAGCTACATCTGCGTCAGCCAATGGAATTTCACTGTTTGCCGTCAGCTGTCCAATCACAGACAGCTATAGAGTGGAAGGGGAGGGTCTTGTTCCCCCTCGGCTTTGCCCAGTCCGGATGTTCCCCAGTAGCGAATAACTAGCAGCAGTGTGTGTGAATGTGGCAACCGAGGTAGACAGGGAGGGGTAGATAGACTGACCAGACCAGAAGGTTTTTGTCTTTTTCCTTTTCTTTTTCTTTTCCCACAGAGCCCGGTGTGCACTCTTTATGTGACACCGCGGCTGCACACTTGTCTGTGGACGTGAACGCCCGGCCGCCGCGGCTTTTCTTTGGGACGAATCGTTACCGTTGTGGAAAACAGCCCAGAAGAAAGAAGGAAAGGGAGAAACAACATGGGGCGATAATAAAAAAAAAAGAAGAAGGTGTTGTGTTATGAACCGACGATGAGTCTCTGGGAAGATCCGTGAAGCTTATTTATTTGTATTTATTCCCCCCCCCCCCCCCCCTTTTCCCTTGTGTCCCTTTTTTGTTTTATTTTTTCTTCTCCTCCCTTGCTACTTTGGGAGGCTGATATATATTTTTTTACAAAAAGGAAAAGGCAACGGGATACGTTACAAGAGGACTGAAGGATGGACCAAGCCGGCATCCTGAGAAAGTTTATCCGGGGGGTGAAGGCCATGAGCGAGGGGGACGAGGAGAGGGGAGAGGACAACTTCGGCAGCGACTTCATGGTGGGTCAACATTTACACGAGCTTACCTATAGCCTCCTATTACCTTACACCCACCTCCACCAGACCTCTCTCCCATCATAACCTCCACCCTTTTTCCTCCACACCATACCCCCCCACCCCCCCGTCTCCTGGTCTCCCGTGTCCCCCAGGAGGTGAGGCAGGGGCGGCCACACTGCCCTCTTCCTCTTCCCTTCCCGTTTCCAGGCTTTACATGGCGGCCTAGCATTGTCTCCCAAACCACAGAAACACTACCGGCTCCTTTTTATTAAAAAAAAAAAAGAGACAACAGCAAAACAAGACACGTTAACGTGACTTCTCAGCCCCCCTGGGCTGTTTTTATTCCAGGGATAGCTTAGCTTGTAGGTAAATGCTGTGCTAAAGTGCAGTTATTATGGCTTACTGTCTGATAACCATGCCTGATTGTTAAGATACAGTGCAGTGATTCATTGTCCTCTGTCACACTCAATGAGCAGTGACCGGCCACTGAGCTTCATTCTACGTATTGTCTCCTGTGGTGTACCTTTAGTATGCATCATTTTGTATTTAGCCTATTGCTAGAAAATCTCTCTGAAATATTTATAGAATGACTGCAGTTGCTTACTTAGTAGAGGTTTCGGGCCGATGTGTACGGTAGTGGATGACAAATCTAACCTAAAGACAGTTGAATCGATGGCTTTATTTGCTAAATATAGTTTCCCCCCAGCTTTCAGGCGCAATACACTCAGTTTATAGGGTGCACAACATATTTGAGACACAATATAATGCAATCAAATTGAACTGCACCACAATCTAGTCTCCAAAATGACCATGGAGTTGATTCAAGTTTAACATCATAGCCTTCATGAGGGTTGGATTGAGAGCAGGGCTGTTGTATTAGACCGGCCATGTTGATAAACTGGCAACTGAGTGTATATTCCTCGAGGGGATACAAACAAAACCTAATCTGTCTCTCTTTTCTCTTGTTGTCCCTCCATAGTTGTGGTCTGCAACATGCATCCTGTTTGTGATTATGATTCCATGTTTTAGCCAACGTTGACAAGGATATAATACCAAATTCTATAGTACTGTATTTTGTTACTTTACTACTTTCTTACATGTGGAAAGAGACGATAACATATTTTGTTTGCCTCGTGATGACCGCTGACCTGCAGTCATACCCACAATGCATCGCTGGATGATGTTGTTTTTCCGCAACTCCAGGACGCCAAATTGCTGAAATGGCCACAACCAGCACGGCGCTCCTGTAACACCATTTGCATCACTATGCGGTCATATTAGGTGGTGATGGTGTTGATTGGGGGATACGTTAGGGAATGCTAGCTGGCGTGCACACTTCATTTGTGAGTTTAAATGAATGTAACTGAGCAAAGCCTCTGAAGGATTCAGAAAGAAACAGTTGAACTAGTTGTAGCTGCAGACCGTAGGTTTGGATTTCCTTTCTGATTCACATCATGTCGCAGGGAAGTTAAATGTTGGTTTGGTGTTTTGTTTTTTTGTACTGAAGTTTGATTGTTTGTGAAAGAGGCGAATCAGTGTCTGGGTTAACCTTGCCTACAGTTACACACACACACACTTCATTCTCCTTACTTCCCTGCTTCATCCGAGCTGCTTGCTGGAGCTTGCAACATTCTTTCTTGGTCTATTTCATAACATTTTGTCCTGGCTTTAAACCTGGAGCTTTATCAACTCCCGGGCACACTTTGGATAAAAGCTACACAATTTGTCAGGCTTCTCACGCTGAAAATAGGACCGTAACAAATTCGGAAAAAAAGGAAAACTCTCATATGTGTCCAGTTGTGTGCTGACGACCGTGGGGATGAGCGTGTGTCATAAAACAGGGAGGTAGCGTATGTTGCACTTCAACCTAAGACTACGAGGGGCGTTGGTGCTGTGCGAGAGGCATTGAGGAAGCTCTTTATGGATGAACTTCTATATTACAGACGTACAGATGGAATAATCTTATAGTATCTCTTAAGAGAACATTTTATTGGCTGCTGGTTCCTCTTAATCGTACATTCTTCGTGTAGAGTTGACTGGTGTAAACGTAGGTTCTTCTTTAAGCACCTCTCATTCACAACTTCATCTACGCCTTGTCAAACCGCCTGCTACACACAGTCCTGTGCTGTTCGACATTGGGAGGAACCGTAGGAGAGGCGATCTTATAGCTTGTGGGCAGGAACCTTTGAGTTTCTTTATCAGTGTTCCCAACAAAATGTCCCTTCAGCCCGGGTTGCTACTGAAAAATCGCAGCCTTTTTTAAAATCAAAAATCCCCCTTTTTTTTCCAAGCTTGCCGGATGCCGCCGACTGCTCGTCATGCCTCGATTCTTCACGCGATATCTGTTCAGTTTTCCTTTTCAAAATGGCCTTTATTGGCATGAAACACAATAATTCCTTTCAACAGTGAAACGCACATTTCCTGTTCAGCCTTTCGGCTATCACACATCCCTCCAGACAGTAACACGACTATAAAACTGCTCGCGTAAATGTCATGTAAAGGCTTCAATTTGAACTATTTCTGGAATACATTTATAGTAATCCAGTTATATTTTTGTGCATGGAAGCTTTACCTTCATGGTGTTCATGTGAATGGGGGCTTCAAGCTAAATTTGCTTTTCAGATGGCAACATCTGCTGGTGAATTAAGAGTTTTTCATCTGTATTATGTAGACAGGAAAACCTGTTCCGATGGAGCACCGGTGGTCGGTGTCTCGAGCGCGGTCGAGACTCGTCAGCCAACATGTGAAGTTAGTGCTTCAGCCGGTTGCTGCCGGCCTCGCGTGAAGCTCTCAATTGCTGGAGTCGAGCTCGACAACGCCACAAGCACATGGGGTGTGCTCCTTTGCACACACTGAGTCACCAGAACACCCACTCTGACTGCCTATTGTTGTTTCAAATATAGAATGTTTTATTGGCATAATTACAATGCGCTGGAAAGGGCAACAAGGCGGATATTATATGCTCCGTTCGATACTCCTTCTGCAGCTGTTTGATGGAACACGAACACTTGAATTTAGTTTTTTTTTCCATCTGGCACCCAAATGTGAGAAGTGTCTTTATTTTTTCACATGTACTATTCATTTATTGAATTACCATAGAACGTGCTATATCGTAATATAGCTATTGTTATCGAGATATGAAATGACCTATATCGGCAGGAAAAAGATTGAAGCTTCGGCAATGACGTCACACAGCATGTCATCAGTAAAACGTATGATCATTGTAACCAATCTGGTCCGACGACGATCGCTTAATTTTAAGGGATACAAATGGGATGAAAGGCAAAACATGTACTGTCGAGTCCCGGAGTCTGTCTCATCATGACGCAGGTTCTGTAAAATACGGGGCATCTCTGCAGTCGCTGGTTTCACAAAACCAAACAATGGCGATCTTAGTTGTGTCTCAAGGGTGGTTATCAACCGGCTCCGTCAACCCACGACTTCCCAAACCAGCTATTAGTGCGCTTATGTAAGAGAGCCCGAGAGAAATAGCCAGCTACAGAGGCAACGATATGGGCACTTCCAGATTCAACATTTGGGTTTACATAAATGTATCCTCTACTGTCAAAATATAACAGGAAATGTAACCGTTTTTTATTTTGAAGATCCAGGTGAGATTGCTTGAGGTAAACTGCGACTGGCCTGAATACAAGACAACCTTTAATACCGGCTACGTTACTCGCTACAAAGCACATTTAAGGGCACACGGTGATCTATAAAGAGTCCTGTATTTGTGTTGAGGTGGCAGTGAGTGAGAGGTGTTAGGAGTGGAGTTTAGCTCGAGACCAGGTTCATTGTGCACACATGCAAGCTTGCAGGGGTAGAGCCTGTGACCTCAGTGTTATGGGAAACCCTCTGTAACTACTAGGCCACCACGCAGCCCGAAAGAAACGTGCTATTACAGAAGACTTAAAAAAAAAAAAATGCCTCAGTGTTTGTTGTACATGTGTCACGAAAGTGTGGCACCCCACCCTCAGGTAAACACTGTTGGCTGTGTCAGCTCTTTCGCTGTTAGCGCTGTAAGCACCGTTAGCTGCCAGCAGCCGGCTCAGCCGTCGCCGCGCTCGGATCAATAGAAACGCGCCCAATTCTCGTACATGGCACCTTTTTTTTTTTTTTTTAACAAAACTTATGCAAAATCGAACTTGTTGTCAAACACGGAGCTGAGAACACATTTCTCCAAACACGTTGAGATGTTGGCGTCTGTTCATGCGTCCCCGTGTGGCACATGAGCAGACGTCTGCACATGAACAGATGCCTGGATATTTTGCGACCCATTCATGAGATAGAAGGAGACACTTTGCGTGTCTTTTATAGAGGTGTTAAGAATCATTTCACAGGTCCAGTAAAATGTAGCTACAAAGTGGTTCAAGTTGGAAATGAGGAGAGATTCAATAAAGAGCACGATGTAAATAAACCACTCAAACAATAACGATACAATCTAACTTGTGTGATCATTTCTGCGTGATATTGTTTCTAAATACACGGGCATAATCGCGTACCTGCTTTTGGGAACACTGGGCTCAACATTGTAGTCTAGAAAGGGTTTAGTCATGTGTGATCTGTGTGTGTGTGTGTGTGTTCCTGCCTCACCTTTGCAAGCAGATTACTCCCGAGCCGCTCATCAAAGAAAGCGAAAAAGTGCAAGCACACACACTTCTCTAAACGTGTGTCCTGCTGGGCAGACATAAAACGCTCAGAGGGGAGGCAAGAAAATGAGATGGGACGATGCCTAACATGCTTGTGTGGGTGTGCGTGCGTGTGTGTGTGTGTGTGTTCTTGTGGGTTTGTGTGTAGTAGCTGTTTCCAGAGTCACCAGGGGGCTTCCCCTCATCCTCTGTGAGTTTTGTGTCTGCATTTTAAGTGGCTGCACACATATCTGAGCCTGCAGCACATGATCTGGAAGCCTTTATGCCCATGTATTGCACAAGCCCACACACACACACACACACCTCACTGGTCAGGGATGCAGGCAAGTGCCAGTTTATATATTGTGTGTTTTCAAGAGTAGAGTGGACTTGTGTTCAGAGTTGTTTGAGATTAACTCCGCTAAGGCAGTCGACTGAAGTCTAAGGCTTTAGGTTTCAGTAAATCTATTTTAAGAAAATTAGTTTTAAATTTGGGTTCATAATTGTTCAAATCTGCCGTCTTCCATCACTGGCTACGGAATGAGAAACCTGGTGTGCGTGTTTGTACGGCTGTACGCTTTTATTAGCTTGTTTGCGTGCGTGGGTGGAGAGGGGGTACACTGCAGGGGTCGGCTGCTGTGTGTGTGTGTGTGTGTGTGTGTGTCAACCACTGTAAGCCCGCCTCGTGTTACTGTAACAAGACTTCCCAATTTCCTCTGGTGTCACAAGTCTCCTTCCCCCTCCTCCCACGGCTTAACCCAGAAACCAGCCTTTTGCCCCTGAGCCGGGTGTTTCTCAGAAGAAAGCAAAATATTTCCGCTCTGGACTAAATTAGAGTGTGTGTGTGTGTGTGCGTGTGCGTGCGCGTGCGCGTGCGAGCGAGGCCTTGCATGATGAAAGCTAGCTGAGCCACCAACAACGATTAAGAAGTTTATTGATAAAGATAAGGAGACCACACACTCAAACCACTGCAGTAATACCCCGTGTGTGTGTGTTAGGTGAAAGGAAATGGCTACATGGAGTCATCTTTGCCATGGCAGCTCACATACACACAGTGTATATTTGACCCCCCCCATATATGGACTGTGAATATCAGAGCAGGGAAGTGATTAAAAACATGCACACAAACACTAAACGCACAATGAGCTCCTGTCCCAGGTGATTGGGATTACATGCGGTTTTGTCCACATCTGCTTCCTGCAGCAGGCCGAGCCCAAGAGCGGGAAACCACCACCAGGCAAATACCCGAAAAAAATGTACACTGTGTGTTTGCTTCAGTATGGCCACGGAGTCAACAACGTTAACTGAAAATCCAACACGTCACACTTCTAAGAGTCCTGTGTTTCTCTCCGCTCTCGTTCAGTAATGCGTTCCTGGATGATATTGAATGTGTTGTTTTTTCTTAAGTTGCAGTGAGCTTCAGAGAGCGTTTATTGTTTCTGAGCTCATTTTCAGAGACGGACGTGATGGTGAAGAGAGAGGGGAGGGCACGCTGTGAAAATAATGACATTCTGATCTTCACGGGGAAAGTCACATGGTGGTCAGCTGCAGAATAGCACTACTAGGGGGTTCAGTGTCTCACTCGAGGACGCGTGTCTTCTTCCAGTGTGTCATATTTCGTAAGACCCTTTTTGACTCCACTTTTTTTTTTTAATTTTTGTGAAAACGTACACAAAAACAGGTGGAGGCAATGCATTTACACACCCGAACAGATATTCTGACACTTAAACCAGAAGATGAATGTTTTTCCACATCTCTCAGTTCATCTCTTTCCCCACTACGTCCTTCCTCCTGCGTTTATTTTCTCTGTCCACTTTGTTTTGTCCTCCGACGTTTTAAAAGCCACAACATCCCTGACTCGTTAGTCAAAGGAAGCCAAATGAGAAGGATTTTCTGTGTACCGAGTACTGTACATGCCGAGCAGAGATTTGAGGTCCCAGAGGTGACGGTGGTTTTAAATGGCTGGTTGAACCGGTTGCTTTTGGTTCAGGCCAGGTGTTTCCAGCAGTTAGTGTGACCCTCTATCTCCGACCACACACACACACACACACACGCGCGCGACTGTACTCACATCTCTGCCTGAGTGATTTGTATAACAGTCAGACATTCGGATGATTTAGGAACTGAAAATGAAAGAGTGACGGATACAGATAAAGGGAAGCCTGATGGCTAATTAAAGGAAAGTGTGTGTGTGTGTGTGTGTGTGTGTGTGTGTGTGTGTGTGTGTGTGTGTGTGTGTGTGTGTGTGTGTGTGTGTGTGTGTGTGTGTGTGTGTGTGTGTGTGTGTGTGTGTGTGTGTGTGTGTGTGTGTGTGTGTGTGTGTGTGTGTGTGTGTGTGTGTGTGTGTGTGTGTCCACTCATGCTATCAGTGCTCCACTGACCTACATTGGCCAGTAGCCATGAAGTGGAAATGACTGCACAATGCATGCATGTGAGTATACAGCTTGGCAACTGATGCTGGTCGTCGGACATTATCTTTGTCAGGATCTTTAGCTAACGACGAGGTCTCACACACACAGTCCAGGAGCCCTGACTCTTGCTAAAGGTCAGTGTTGTGTCTCATTTTATTTCCTTGGTGATCAAGCTTGATTATTCGGCTCTGTTTAACCGTTAAACTAACCTGAACTGCTGGACGATTTCTTGGCCCGGAGAAGGAACTTCTTAGAGTGTCTGCCGGTTTTACATCATAACCCCCTTCCTGTCACTACTACACATTTGTTTTCGTGCACTCAGTCACTTTTTTTCTGTACAACTAAACATGACGTTGCAGCCTTTTTGTCTGATTTCATACAGACCCTTTTAGTAGTGCATCTTTTCCGTGCATGCTTGCTGCGCGGGAGATTGATTTTTCTGAGTGCTTTGTAAGAGGTGACCTATTTTAGCGTGCGTGTGTGTGTGTGTGTCTGCATGGAAGGTGACCGTCAGCACGGCCTCTCTCTGGCACTCGACACCTTCACTTCCTGGCCACACACACACTTTTTCCCATGGCTTCTGCAGGGAGAGCATATTTTCTGCCGATCAGTGCTTACGGCTGAGTTCAAAAAAGTGTGTGTGTGTGTGAATAATTCAGTGTGCCAGGGAAGTACAGCGATGCTGACTTATTCAGCCAGGAGACAGAAAGTAGGTTAGACCCACTAACAGCTACCTCTCCGCTGCTCCTTCCATCTCTCTTGACATTTTTTCCTAATCTTCTTTTTCCGTTGTCTCTCCATCTGTCTCGCTCTGTGTCCAGTAACCGGCCCGGCATCCTCGGAGCTATTTCAGGCCAAGTCAAGTCATTGTGAAGAAATGTGTCTGCGAACACACACATGACTCAGTCACACCCTGAAGGGGGTCTGTGAAGTAGGCACTGGGCTCTTTTGGGGCAACGCCCTGTGTGTGTGTGTGTGTGTGCGTGTGCGTGTGAGAGAGAGGGACACGGTGGAAGTCGAGCGTTCACAGGAAACTGCCCGACTCAGTCATGCTGTTTTACTCCTCTGACTGATGGGAAGTTGCAAAATAATAGGTACAGAAGGGAGTAGAAAGGTAGAAATAGAAAATCGTTGTCACGTTGCTCCTGTTCCTTCCACACTCGATCACTTTTTGCTTTTAATTTAAGACCGAAAGAGAAAACAAAAAGCACCATTGATACATCGGTAGATGACCTCGGCTGACCAAACTACTGTAACTCAGTTTGTCCGAAAAGTTGAACACTAGTTTAACTTTTGACAAAGAGTGCAAGTGAACATCTTCTGCTAAGAAATGTCCATCAGCTGTTAAAATGTGGGTAATGTGCCTCGCACTTTTTTTTTTGCAGACTAGACCACAACAGTGCAGTGTAGGTGGTTTCAGTGCGTTCTAGTGTTTTACTGTGTGAAAACCATAGAAAACGGTTTGATGGGTTTTCTAGTGTTTCAGTAACTTCCCTTTCCTGTGAAGAGAAATGTTTTCTACGTGTTTGTGTACACGTAACATTCGATGTTTCTACTGTTGTTAAATAAGAGGATTTATATCGTAAAATACACAATTTTCCCAGAGCTCAAACTTATGTTTTATGCAACCAACAATCCAAAAGTCAAAGATGTTCAGTTTACTATCGCATATGATGAAGAAAAGCATCAAATCCACATATTTAACAAGCTAGAACCGCCACATATTTGGCAATTGTGCTTGAAAAAAATGACTTGAAGGATGAATTTCATATGAGAATAGTTGCAGATCAAAAATTGATACACCACTATCTGTCGATAAATACAAGGATGTTTATTTTTCCTTGCCCCCTCTTTCCTCTGCACCCCCCCCCCCCCCCCCCCTCCATTGAGGACAGAAGCTAGTGCGAAGCGACAGAGTGTGTAAAGAGAGCGTGTGAATGGACGACAGAAACGAGGAGTAAAAAAAAACCATTAGCTTAGTAACCAAGAGCCTCTTAAAAGCCTTGGCTCTCTCCCCCTTTCCTCCCTGTTCACCTCCCCTTTGTTCCCCCCCCCCCCTCTTTCTCCATATCACTCCTTTTATCTTAAATACCCACACTTCTTCTCCTCCTCATCTCTCTTTTCCTCGTTCCCATACACCCCACCTCTCTTGGTTTGTTTAAAAAAAAGGTACTCTCTCCCTCTGCTTTATTTCTTCTGCATCCTCCAGGCTTACCCATTATTTGTCTTTTTGTGTGTGTGTGTGTGTGTGTGTGGGCGTGGGCGTGCGCGTGTGTTTTACGTAACAGAGGAAGTAAGAGTAATTAGAAACAGGGTCTGTCTGCGTGACAGTGGAAAGTACAGAGAGAAATGGCGAGACAGAAGGTAGCTGGGTCTCCATCCAAGTTTGTTTTTCATAATGATGTATCAAATTAAAAAAGCTTTAAATACAATAAAGCTTTCATATGTGCGATGTTTATTTTCCATTATCATGGAACTCAACTCTAACCACCGATGCATTTACTAATCTTTGTGTCATTCCCTTTGCGTTGTTGCTCGAGCACAAAAGGAGGATGCGAAAGCAGCTTTTAACAATTCTAGTTTTCAAGCAACCGCTCCTCTCTACATCTGTTGGTAATTTGACAGCTGTAGTAAGTGGGCATAGTGCCATACACATATTACAAAGGCCTCTTCCACAATCAGTCAAATAAGGTACATAGAAGCAAAACATGTATTGTTTGCTTCTGATGTGGCTTTTTTAACCCGATGTCAGCCGTTAAACAGACGGTCGGCTGATACACCTGCGCCTCTCTCGTCTTTGAGCGGGGTACTGAAGTTATTTCCTTGGTTTTTTTAATTTCTGTTTTTTATCCTCAATTTGACCCCGTGATTGTACAAGTGGTGAGCTGACGTAGTCGTATCTTGTATAGATCAAAACCAGCGATTCAGGGCCGAAACAAATCATTGATTAGGTGCTGCGAAATGTCAGATTTCATGGTCTTCAAAGGGGGAATCGCCTCGTGTTTCCCAATGAAGCGAAATGGGCTACAAAGGGGAAATAAAGTACATGTGATCTTTACAGTGTTAGAAGGCACAATAGTGCACGTGTTTGTCTCCACATAATGTGTTTTGTGGGTTGGGAGAATCACAAACCATCACGAATCCCCGTTGCCTGCCTTCTCTTGCTCAGTGTGTGTCTGTGTGTGTGTGTGTGTGTGTGTGTCTGTGTCTCTCTTCCCGGGCTCTGGCCCAGCACAGAAGCAGACCTCTGTTAGAAATGTAATTCGCATGGGGCCAGAGGAGCTCTAATGCTATTACCACAGACACAAATGAACTCATGCACAGCTGTGTTGCCGCCCACAGTCTCGGTGTGTACCTCTCTTCCTCCCCCATCTCCTTTCCTCTCCCTTGTTTCCTCTCAGCTCGTCGTCGTGGTGGTGGTTTAGAAAGACGAGTGATGCAAAATGAAAGCCGAAAAACTCATTATGTCTTTAGGGTGCCTCTGTGCCGCGAGTCTAAGCTGTTTATGTGTGTGTGTGTGTGTGTCAGTAGTGTATTCAGTGAGTACAGCAGTCAGCTCGTCAGTTTATGAAACCACTGAAGCCCCGTGTCAGAAAGATATTTCAGAGGAAAAATTGAACAGAAGACGGGAACTGAGAGTTGTGGTGTTCTCTGGAAATCATCTCTTTTGAAGTGTTTCTAACTTATTCACATTTAAGATTGACATGTAATGCACGGAAGATGTATACGAAAACAATATGTACGACAAACAGCTGTAACTAAATAGGAAAGAAGTTCTCAACTATGCAACGATCCAACCTTTTTTAAATGAAGACATCGATACAAATGAACCAACTTGTCATTAATTAATTAAAATCGTACACCAGCAACTTGGTAAAACATCTTCAAAATTAACAGGAATTACACTTAAAAAAAAAAAATTTTTAATGCAGCAAGGAATAAAAATGTAAGAATATAATGTATTTGGTAACTGGTAATTGAATTGAACATTGCTGTCTGTGTGCGTGTTGCGTATTCCTCCGCAATAGCTACGAAGTTACGACAAAAATGAAAAGAGGAACGGGGACAGGAAGACGAGTCTTGAGGTTTGAGAGTTCTCAGGAAATCAGGATGTACTCTCTCTGTGTGTGTGTGTGTGTGTGTGTCAGTGTCACAGCAACACGAGGAAAGCCTGCAGTTGGTGCCACAGAGAAGAGGTGGGACGGTTTTTTCACACGAGGCTCCGAACGCCCACACTGACTTTCTCAGAGAGAGGGAAACAGTAGAGTGACGCTTAACTGTCTCAGAAAGAGAGAAGGAAGCGATTGAAGCAACTGAGAGAATAAAAGAAAATTCATTTGACAGAGATATCGTGTGAACACTATCAGAGTCGAGCAGCAGGAGTTTTTTAACGGTGCAAAAGTCTCGCTGTTCTTTTGAAGTGTCTTGAAAGTGACGCTGTGACACTCGAGGCCACAGTGACGGCGTG
Organism: Anarhichas minor; assembly: GCF_050575085.1. Lineage (NCBI taxonomy): Eukaryota > Metazoa > Chordata > Actinopteri > Perciformes > Anarhichadidae > Anarhichas > Anarhichas minor. The sequence continues at coordinate 3,861,790 of NW_027466491.1, forward strand.
AATGAGTGATAGAATTCACTGGAAGCTTCAGAAAGTCCCCTAAATCTGTAGTTGAGCTGCAGTTCGATTTTGTCGTCCAAATTGTCGTCCCAAATTGTCGTCCCACATCGTCAGGACCCACATGGGGAACCAAATTCCATTTAAATCGGTGTTGCAAAGACCACGAAGAAATAGCTGATTATAAGTATTATTAATATTATTAGCAAGTCAGCTCACAGATGGGAACGTCGAGGAGCACACACAGCTGTGCATGAGGCGTGTTACTGATGGCCGTCACACTCTTTTTAATGGACTTAATGAGCTGTCGGTACAGAGTCGGATACAAACACAGCAGCTGTGTGAAGGTTATATGCATGGCCTTCTACAGGTCGGTAAGATCGCTTCCTGAACAGATGTTTTTATTAGTAGTTTGGCCTAAAATCTTCTAAAATCACACATCTGCTGTCATAAAATCCTGCTGTTCGCTTGCTTTCACATCTCAAATGAACCTCAGAGTGAAGCAGACCGAGATCCTGCTTCTCAGGCGGTCTTGGTTCAGTTGTTTGGGTTGGATTGGCAGCTTTCACACCCGCCCGAATGAACCGAACTACCCGAGCAAACGGACCCCAGTTTGTTTTACTTTAGCAGGTCCGGTGTGAAAGCACCCTTAATATCTGATCACAAAAGTGTTCTCAGCACCCCAACTGTGCTCAGCGGCCGAAGCCTCTTTCC